>NC_059219.1:35474432-36106711 GCF_020615455.1 Coregonus clupeaformis
ATTTTGAGTGAAAACCTCCTTCCATCAGCAAGGGCATTGAAGATGAAACGTGGCTGGGTCTTTCAGCATGACAATGATCCCAAACACACCGCCCGGGCAACGAAGGAGTGGCTTCGTAAGAAGCATTTCAAGGTCCTGGAGTGGCCTAGCCAGTCTCCAGATCTCAACCCCATAGAAAATCTTTGGAGGGAGTTGAAAGTCCGTGTTGCCCAGCGACAGCCCCAAAACATCACTGCTCTAGAGGAGATCTGCATGGAGGAATGGGCCAAAATACCAGCAACAGTGTGTGAAAACCTTGTGAAGACTTACAGAAAACGTTTGACTTGTGTCATTGCCAACAAAGGGTATATAACAAAGTATTGAGAAACGTTTGTTATTGACCAAATACTTATTTTCCACCATAATTTGCAAATAAATTCATTAAAAATCCTACAATGTGATTTTCTAGATTATTTTTTCTCATTTTGTCTGTCATAGTTAACGTGTACCTATGATGAAAATTACAGGCCTCTCTCATCTTTTTAAGTGGGAGAGCTTGCACAATTGGTGGCTGACTAAATACTTTTCTTCCCCACTGTATGTGAATGTCCACCCCTTTCCTCTTCTCTAAACATACACTCCCTCGCTTTTTAAAGCAACACCATCACCGTCGGTTTCTGCCTCGTGCCTTTGTGTTTGTTTGTGTGTATGTGTTTGTTTATCAGGGCTGTTTAAAAGTGTAATAAGGTTTCCTGCCTGTGGTGTGTGACAATGCCAGTGAAGCCTGATGCCTGGCCTGTAAAGATGTCATGGTTAGGAACAGGAAATGGGTTTTCAGACAGACTCGGACTACAAAAAAAGGACATCACTGTTACTGTTTGTGTACAGGGACATTGAGTCATAGCTCTGTAATATCCTGTTGATTTGAGATCCGCCTCTTTCTCCCCCCATCTCTCTCTTTTCTCTCCTCTGTTGCTGTTTCTTGATGAGGTGCCTAACAGCCTAATAGGTGGGGGATATGACTGATTATGATGCTCAGATGTTTTTTTTTGTCTGGGAAAGTTTGCTTGTATGGTACTACAGAAGGACCACATAATGCTGTAATCATGGAAACAAATAATATTTGTCAATGGTCTCAGGCTATTTTGGAAAACTTGAGTTTCAGCCTTTTTCAGACTTCTTCAATCAAATAAACAGATTATTTTTAGGTTGTTTTGACTGTATACTGTTATGACTACATACTTTTCTCTGTTGGTGAAAAAACAGAAGTGTACTGGTATACACAGGTGGCCACAACAACAGATACCTTTTTATAATTATACAGAATTCAGGTGATACTGGAGAACCTATTTTTTAGTCGTCCAGACACAGGTCATTTCAAGCTTGTAGACAATATTTTCCTGTCTAGAAACTCACCTAGGCTACTGTGTGAAAAAAGTTTAGAAGCTCTGAAAGTTGTGATCGCATTTCATCTTGTCTCATTAGTCTCTTTCCCATTTATTTCCTCAAAGGGCCAAGTATTTCCGAGGGAAGAAGTTGAACGGGGAGTACGACATCCGGGTGGAGCAGGTTGGTGGTGTTCTATTCATCCTCTGTTAGAGCTGGAGGGACTGATGACTTCTCCATGTGGCTGGGGATGGCTCAGATGAGGGATTTTATTTGTATTTTTTAGCTCAGCTGATGCCACTCCTGGGTGACTGACTTGACCCACATCATTTTTTTACCCCATCATCCACAAGGAATCCAAGCTGTTTTATTCAAGCACCATTAGGATAGCGTGTGAGAGCTTTAACAGCTGGGTAGCAGCAGGTATTACATACTTATTAGACACTAAGTACGAGGCCTTTTTACTCCCATGCCCCAGTTAGCCTGTTATCATGTTAGCATGCTGTATGTGTGTACAGTATGTGCTTGGCTGCCTGATGGAATGTACTTATTTTTATGTACTCGTCTTCTCCGCATTGGATTACATGCAGGGAGGATTTAAATGTTTTCTGGACTCATGTCAGAAGCAGTCCCTTACAGTTCTGAGTCTATGCTTTTTATTTTAATCAGAAGCTAGCAATGATTAATTCTGCACTGTGTTAACACATCCTAATGGTCTCTCTGACTCTCCCATCAGGTACAGTGGCTTGCGAAAGTATTCACCCCCCTTGGCATTTTTGCTATTTTGTTGCCTTACAACCTGGAATTAAAATGGATTTTGGGGGGGGTTGTATCATTTGATTTACACAATATGCCTACCACTTTGAAAATGCAAAATATTTTTTATTGTGAAATAAACAAGAAATAAGACAAAAAAACAGAACTTGAGCATGCATAACTATTCACCCCCCCAAAGTCAATACTTTGTAGAGCCACCTTTTGCAGCAATTACAGCTGCAAGTATCTTGGGGTATGTCTCTATAAGCTTGGCACATCAAGCCACTGGGATTTTTGCCCATTCTTCAAGGCAAAACTGCTCCAGCTCCTTCAAGTTGGATGGGTTCCGCTGGTGTACAGCAATCTTTAAGTCATACCACAGATTTTCAATTGGATTGAGGTCTGGGCTTTGACTAGGCCATTCCAAGACATTTACATGTTTCCCCTTAAACCACTCGAGTGTTGCTTTAGCAGTATGCTTAGGGTCATTGTCCTGCTGGAAGTTGAACCTCCATCCCAGTCTCAAATCTCTGGAAGACTGAAACCGGTATCCCTCAAGAATTTCCCTGTATTTAGCGCCATCCATCATTCCTTCAATTCTGACCAGTTTCCCAGTCCCTGCCGATGAAAAACATGTTGGGTTTGCGCCAGACATAGCGTTTTCCTTGATGGCCAAAAAGCTCAATTTTAGTCTCATCTTACCAGAGTACCTTCTTCCATATGTTTGGGGAGTCTCCCACATGCCTTTTGGCGAACACCAAACGTGTTTGCTTATTTTTTTCTTTAAGCAATGGCTTTTTTCTGGCCACTCTTCCGTAAAGCCTAGCTCTGTGGAGTGTATGGCTTAAAGTGGTCCTATGGACAGATACTCCAATCTCCGCTGTGGAGCTTTGCAGCTCCTTCAGGGTTATCTTTGGTCTCTTTGTTGCCTATCTGATTAATGCCCTCCTTGCCTGGTCCGTGAGTTTTGGTGCCATATTCTTTGAATTTTTTTAATAATGGATTTAATGGTGCTCCATGGGATGTTCAAAGTTTCGGATATTTTTTTCTAACCCAACCCTGATCTGTACTTCTCCACAACTTTGTCCCTGACCTGTTTGGAGAGCTCCTTGGTCTTCATGGTGCCGCTTGCTTGGTGGTGCCCCTTGCTTAGTGGTGTTGCAGACTCTGGGGTCTTTCAGAACAGATGTATGTATGTATGTATGTATGTATGTATGTTGCTCAAACAAATAAAGGGAACACTTAAACAACACAATGTAACTCCAAGTCAATCACACTTCTGTGAAATCAAACTGTCCACGTAGGAAGCAACACTGATTGACAATACATTTCACATGCTGTTGTGCAAATGGAATAGACAACAGGTGGAAATTATAGGCAATTAGCAAGACATCCCCAATAAAGGACTGGTTTTGCAGGTGGTGACCACTTCTCAGTTCCTATGCTTCCTGGCTGATGTTTTGGTCACTTTTGAATGCTGGCGGTGCTTTCACTCTAGTGGTAGTATGACACAGAGTCTACAACCCACACAAGTGGCTCAGGGAGTGCAGCTCATCCAGGATGGCACATCAATGCGAGCTGTGGCAAGAAGGTTTGCTGTGTCTGTCAGCGTAGTGTCCAGAGCATGGAGGCGCTACCAGGAGACAGGCCAGTACATCAGGAGACGTGGAGGAGGCCGTAGGAGGGCAACAACCCAGCAGCAGGACTGCTACCTCCGCCTTTGTGCAAGGAGGAGGATGAGCACTGCCAGAGCCCTGCAAAATGACCTCCAGCAGGCCACAAATGTGCATGTGTCTGCTGAAACGGTCAGAAACAGACTCCATGAGGGTGGTATGAGGGCCCGACGTCCACAGGTGGGGGTTGTGCTTACAGCCCAACACCGTGCAGGACGTTTGGCATTTGCCAGAGAACACCAAGATTGGCAAATTCGCCACTGGCGCCCTGTGCTCTTCACAGATGAAAGCAATTTCACACTGAGCACGTGACAGACGTGACAGAGTCTGGAGACGCCGTGGAGAACGTTCTGCTGCCTGCAACATCCTCCAGCATGACCGGTTTGGCGGTGGGTCAGTCATGGTGTGGGGTGGCATTTCTTTGGGGGGCCGCACAGCCCTCCATGTGCTCGCCAGAGGTAGCCTGACTGCCATTAGGTACCGAGATGAGATCCTCAGACCCCTTGTGAGACCATATGCTGGTGCGGTTGGCCCTGAGTTCCTCCTAATGCAAGACAATGCTAGACCTCATGTGGCTGGAGTGTGTCAGCAGTTCCTGCAAGAGGAAGGCATTGATGCTATGGACTGGCTCGCCCGTTCCCCAGACCTGAATCCAATTGAGCACATCTGGGACATCATGTCTCGCTCCATCAGGAGACCATCCGCCACCTCATCAGGAGCATGCCCCGGCGTTGTAGGGAGGTCATACAGGCACGTGGAGGCCACACACACTACTGAGCCTCATTTTGACTTGTTTTAAGGACATTACATCAAAGTTGGATCAGCCTGTAGTGTGGTTTTCCACTTTAATTTTGAGGGTGACTCCAAATCCAGACCTCATGGGTTGATAAATTTGATTTCCATTGGTAATTTTTGTGTGATTTTGTTGTCAGCACATTCAACTATGTAAAGAAAAAAGTATTTAATGAGATTATTTCATTCATTCAGATCTAGGATGTCTTATTTTAGTGTTCCCTTTATTCTTTTGAGCAGTGTATATATGTGTGTATGTATGTACAGTGAGGGGAAAAAAGTATTTGATCCCCTGCTGATTTTGTACGTTTGCCCACTGACAAAGACATGATCAGTCTATAATTTTAATGGTAGGTTTATTTGAACAGTGAGAGACAGAATAACAACAAAAAAATCCAGAAAAACGCATGTCAAAAATGTTATACATTTATTTGCATTTTAATGAGGGAAATAAGTATTTGACCCCTCTGCAAAACATGACTTAGTACTTGGTGGCAAAACCCTTGTTGGCAATCACAGAGGTCAGACGTTTCTTGTAGTTGGCCACCAGGTTTGCACACATGTCAGGAGGGATTTTGTTCCACTACTCTTTGCAGATCTTCTCCAAGTCATTAAGGTTTCGAGGCTGACGTTTGGCAACTCGAACCTTCAGCTCCCTCCACAGATTTTCTATGGGATTAAGGTCTGGAGACTGGCTAGGTCACTCCAGGACCTTAATGTGCTTCTTCTTGAGCCACTCCTTTGTTGCCTTGGCCGTGGGTTTTGGGTCATTGTCATGCTGGAATACCCATCCACGAGCCATTTTCAATGCTCTGGCTGAGGGAAGGAGGTTCTCACCCAAGATTTGACGGTACATGGCCCCGTCCATCGTCCCTTTGATGCGGTGAAGTTGTCCTGTCCCCTTAGCAGAAAAAGACCCCCAAAGCATAATGTTTCCACCTCCATGTTTGATGGTGGGGATGGTGTTCTTGGGGTCATAGGCAGCATTCCTCCTCCTCCAAACATGGCGAGTTGAGTTGATGCCAAAGAGCTCGATTTTGGTCTCATCTGACCACAACACTTTCACCCAGTTCTCCTCTGAATCATTCAGATGTTCATTGGCAAACTTCAGACGGCCCTGTATATGTGCTTTCTTGAGCAGGGGGACCTTGCGGGTGCTGCAGGATTTCAGTCCTTCACGGCGTAGTGTGTTACTAATTGTTTTCTTGGTGACTATGGTCCCAGCTGCCTTGAGATCATTGACAAGATCCTCCCGTGTAGTTCTGGGCTGATTCCTCACCGTTCTCATGATCATTGCAACTGCACGAGGTGAGATCTTGCATGGAGCCCCAGGCCAAGGGAGATTGACAGTTATTTTGTGTTTCTTCCATTTGCGAATAATCGCACCAACTGTTGTCACCTTCTCACCAAGCTGCTTGGCGATGGTCTTGTAGCCCATTCCAGCCTTGTGTAGGTCTACAATCTTGTCCCTGACATCCTTGGAGAGCTCTTTGGTCTTGGAAATGGTGGAGAGTTTGGAATCTGATTGATTGATTGCTTCTGTGGACAGGTGTCTTTTATACAGGTAACAAACTGAGATTAGGAGCACTCCCTTTAAGAGTGTGCTCCTAATCACAGCTCGTTACCTGTATAAAAGACACCTGGGGGCCAGAAATCTTTCTGATTGAGAGGGGGTCAAATACTTATTTCCCTCATTAAAATGCAAATCAATTTATAACATTTTTGACATGCGTTTTTCTGGATTTTGTTGTTGTTATTCTGTCTCTCACTGTTCAAATAAACCTACCATTAAAATTATAGACTGATAATTTCTTTGTCAGTGGGCAAACATACAAAATCAGCAGGGGATCAAATACTTTTTTCCCTCACTGTATGTATGTATGTATATATGTGTGTATATGTGTATATATATATATGTATGTATATGTGTGTGTGTGTGTGTGTGTATATATATATATATATATATATATATATATATATATATATATATATATATATATATATATATATATATATAATATACTGAGATCATGTGACACTTAGATTGCCCACAGGTGGACTTTATTTAGCTAATTATGTGACTTCTGAAGGTAATTGGTTGCACCAGATCTTATTTAGGGGCTTCATAGCAAAGGGGATGAATACATATGCACGTACCACTTATTTATTTTTTAATTTTATTTTTTATTTCACTTCACCAATTTTGACTATTTTGTGTATGTCCATTACATAAAATACAAATCCATTTAAATGACAGGTTGTAATGCAATAAAATAGGAAAAACACCAAGGGGGATGAATACTATTGCAAGGCACTGTAGGTCTTTTACAAATGTTTTGTCAGACTAACTTTTCCCTGAAGTAACCTGTTCATAACCCTGTAGCATAAACACGGCAGTCTTAATGGCCATTTATTAATTTTTTATATGAAAAGATGCCGTCAGTGCCAATGTATATGCAAAAATACGCAACCGTCTAGACATACAGTATTTTCGGTGGGTAGATAACATCTGATTTCCCTCCTAAAAGCTTGGCCATACATCTGCAAGCGATTGGGCAGACCGGAGTCGTTGTCTTTGAAATTAAGTGGTGGTATTTATTTGGAGAAGGAAAAAGCGAACCACAAAAGACCAGACCAGGGACTTTATAGGCTGTCAGTTTGCTCAACTCTCTACTGTTGTGGTCACATCTCATTCTTAGTAATGTTGAGACCGTAGCTGGGCTGGTGGGGCTTGGAGTTTAGTTAAAATCATGATTTTTTAAAGAAATGTGAAATATGAAGCTCTGCGTTTTTGTAGCCGTTCTCGGCGTTGCTGAGAGCGAACCAAAATAAAAACATGTGGCGGCTCTTAATTAGGACCCTTAAATCAAGAGTGAAGGGACCGCTATGGGGGTCGCACCCTCAAACCCCCCTAGCCCCAACAACCCTTTTTATTTTTGCCAGACCCTCCACTGTTTCCCACAAGCCTCCTCTGCTCCTCGCAGGGTAACGAGTCAGATGCTAATTGCCCTCCGCCGCCAGCCTTCCCGCCCCACACAGCCCAGCCGGACCCCTCGCTGGCAGTGTTGCCAACTTAGCGACTTAGCGAGTATTCAGACCCCTCTAGCGACACATTTTCAAAAAAGCAACTAGCGACAATTCTAGCGACTTTTTCTGTTGTTATTGGAGACTGACATGAAAGCACGTATCGTTCTTACTCTTCTCAACGAGCAGCGGGTGCTGCCGTGCCAAAGCACTCAGTCCTCGCGCAGCTTTTTACTCACTTTTTGTCTCTCCCACGACGTTATTCCTCTTGCCTACAGCGTCCATCACAATTACATGCACATGGCCAATTATGCAAATTAGGTGATGACGTCATTTAGCAACTTTTAGGACAGCCAATAGCTACTTTCCTTACGGAGGAGTTGGCAATACTGCTCGCTGGGTGTTTGATGTACTAACATAAAGCTCAAGGAGGAAGGAAACCCAATCCCTGTGTGAAAAGTCAGATCAATGCGATGGGATGATGACCCAATTTTAGAAAACAACAATAAAAACAGAGCCCCCTTGCGCTCTCCCTCACTCCCTCTCTTTCCCACCTCCTCAGCTTAGCGCTGCAGTTTTGTTGTTGTCCCTCACCCTGCTCTGAACTCAACTGGTGCACACGTGCCCAAAAGCCAAACTAGCTAGCTCTCTCCTGCTCTTCGCCCAGCTGCTGCCATATAAGGTGCCAGTCTGAGGCACAGGCAGTGCACAGGCCACACATAGCAGCTTCTGATGAGGATGAGGGAGAGGGAGAGGGATTCACTGGAACTAAGGGGCCAACCCAAACCATGAAAAACAGCCCCAGACCATTATTCCTCCTCCACCAAACTTTACAGTTGGCACTATGCATTAGGGCAGGTAGCGTTCTCCTGGCATCCGCCAAACCCAGATTCGTCCTTTGGACTGCCAGTTGGTGAAGCGTGATTCATCACTCAAGAGAACGAGTTTCCACTACTCCAGAGTCCAAATGGCTGCGAGATTTACACCACTCCAGCCGACCCTTGGCATTGCGCATGATGAACTGTGTGCGGCTGCTCAGCCATGGAAACCCATTTCATTAACCCCCCTGAATAACAGTTATTGTACTGACTTTGCTTCCAGAGGCAGTTTGGAACTCGGTAGTGAGTTTTGCAACCGAAGACATGCGATTTTTACGCACTTCAGCGGTCACGTTCTGTGAGCTTGTGTGGCCTGCCACTTCGCGGCTGATCCGTTGTTGCTCCTAGACGTTTCCACTTCACAATAACAAGACTTACAGTTGACTGGGACAGCACTAGCCGGGCAGAAATTTGACGAACTGACTTGTTGGAAAGTTGGCATCCTATGACGGTGCCACGTTGAAAGTCACTGAGCTCTTCGGTAAGGCCATTCTACTGCCAATGTTTGTCTATGGAGATTAAATGGCTGATTGCTCAAATTTTTTTTTTTTATACTTGTCAGCAACGGGTGTGGCTGAAATAGCCGAATCCACTCATTTGAAGGGGTGTGCACATACTTTTGTGTGTATGTACAGTGGGGAAAGTTTTCACACACTGTTGCTGGTATTTTGGCCCATTCCTCCATGCAGATCTCCTCTAGAGCAGTGATGTTTTGGGGCTGTCGCTGGGCAACACGGACTTTCAACTCCCTCCAAAGATTTTCTATGGGGTTGAGATCTGGAGACTGGCTAGGCCACTCCAGGACCTTGAAATGCTTCTTACAAAGCCACTCCTTCGTTGCCCGGGCGGTGTGTTTGGGATCATTGTCATGCTGAAAGACCCAGCCACGTTTCATCTTCAATGCCCTTGCTGATGGAAGGAGGTTTTCACTCAAAATCTCACGATACATGGCCCCATTCATTCTTTCCTTTACACGGATCAGTCGTCCTGGTCCCTTTGCAGAAAAACAGCCCCAAAGCATGATGTTTCCACCCCCATGCTTCACAGTAGGTATGGTGTTCTTTGGATGCAACTCAGCATTATTTGTCTTCCAAACACGACGAGTTGAGTTTTACCAAAAAGTTATATTTTGGTTTCATCTGACCATATGACATTCTCCCAATCCTCTTCTGGATCATCCAAATGCACTCTAGCAAACTTCAGACGGGCCTGGACATGTACTGGCTTAAGCAGGGGGACACGTCTGGCACTGCAGGATTTGAGTCCCTGGCGGCGTAGTGTGTTACTGATGGTAGGCTTTGTTACTTTGGTCCCAGCTCTCTGCAGGTCATTCACTAGGTCCCCCCGTGTGGTTCTGGGATTTTTGCTCACCGTTCTTGTGATCATTTTGACCCCACGGGGTGAGATCTTGCGTGGAGCCCCAGATCGAGGGAGATTATCAGTGGTCTTGTATGTCTTCCATTTCCTAATAATTGCTCCCACAGTTGATTTCTTCAAACCAAGCTGCTTACCTATTGCAGATTCAGTCTTCCCAGCCTGGTGCCGGTCTACAATTTGGTTTCTGGTGTCCTTTGACAGCTCTTTGGTCTTGGCCATAGTGGAGTTTGGCGTGTGACTGTTTGAGGTTGTGGACAGGTGTCTTTTATACTGATAACAAGTTCAAACAGGTGCCATTAATACAGGTAACGAGTGGAGGACAGAGGAGCCTCTTAAAGAAGAAGTTACAGGTCTGTGAGAGCCAGAAATCTTGCTTGTTTGTAGGTGACCAAATACTTATTTTCCACCATAATTTGCAAATAAATTCATAAAAAATCCTACAATGTGATTTTCTGGAAAAAAAATTCTCAATTTGTCTGTCATAGTTGACGTGTACCTATGATGAAAATTACAGGCCTCTCATCTTTTTAAGTGGGAGAACTTGCACAATTGGTGGCTGACTAAATACTTTTTTCCCCCACTGTATGTGTGTGTGTATGTATGTGTGTGTGTGTATATATATATATATCTTGATATACCCCTCTCCCCAACCCCATTAAAATATTTCAGTTGTGAGCATGTTGTCATAAATCCCTCCTCCACACGGACAAGGCCCTGCTTTGAAGGTTTACTTTCCCGACGCCTCGACATGTATGAAACACTTAAACACAGAATACAAAAGGTCTTCAACACACTCTCCATTGCACTGTACAGATTACTAACAGAGCTCTGAGCCTTTTTTATATTAAGCTTATAGCTAAGCTCTATGTCAGTGTCACCTTGTGCCTGAATAGCATAGTTTCAGAGGGAACGTCATGCCTCCTTTAATATACTACTCACGCTCATATTTCACTGGGTTGCATGAATAGAACGGAGAGCAGTGCATCAATTGAAAGTTAGGTCCCACCTAACATTAATCAATTGATTCATTGTGCGCCATAAATTTCACGAGTTTCATAAGAATCAGCGTTATCATCTAGCGTGAGGCTAGCTTCTTCATGCTTGTCCAGTGACAGCTTCAGCAAAGTTTGAACGTCTGTTGTGTGGTGCACATCTGCAAGTAGGCGTATATGATACATGAAAAGAGTGTGAACAAATCCCATCACTGTCATAGTTTTTCAAGCTGCAAGTTCAAGTTCAACAAGTAAAAGAAGACGCTGTGTCTGATTTGCTAGACCTTGAGGCCAGATGTTGCCCTATGTACCACAGGTATCCTGCCTCATGCCAGGCACGTCCAACTGAACTCGTTCCCAGGGTTTTCCTTTGGCACTGATCAACCTTGACTTGAGCTGCTGCCCAGATCCTCATTGACTTACCCTCTGGGAGTCTTATCAATCTCTTAATAAGTGCTCCAAGATACCCAGCGCCATTGACTGTGCCCACTCTTATCTCTACACACTTGTGCCAGGAGATCCTGTGTGTGTGTTCAGATTGGAAGACATACTCCCCCATACTTTCTGTTTGTGCTGGCCACAATTGAGCATTTTGAATAGGATTCTGGAGTATATTGGTTGCAACAAACTGTACATGTGCTCTAAAGGGGCATACACGGGGCTTATGGGTTTTTTCACGATCTCCCACAATGCCTTTTGTGTCTTTTTTTAAGTCTCTTGGATGTGTGCTGCCCTTCTCTGCTCGGCGGTTAAGCAGTGCCAAGCGGAGGATCTCGGTCATGACATCCAGTTTCTTTCCCCTGTGAGTAATGTTTTTTTCCAAGGCTGCTTGCTCGCTTCATCTGCGTCAATGCGATACTAACGTCACAGACATGATTCAAATGGAATAATAGCCGTCCACTGGGTACGTGTTGGTACTCGACAAGCCTTGTTCATGAGTAAAAAGTACTCAATTACGCGCAATTGGACAAATTATGTGATTAGAACGTCCAGGAGGTTCGATCGTGATTGCAAATGTATAAAGGACAGTTTCTCTGGGTTCCCATCCACTGTCCAACTAGTTCTAGACGGGTCAGCAGGGGCAACATCTGCTCACCAGGCCTATGACCTCAGTGAGGACAGAATGCCTGCTCTGCTTCGCTCCCCTCCACCTTGTCGTTCCACGCTCCTCTCCTCTGCAGTAATGGAGATTCACAGCCAATTGGGTCTGTGTAATCCGTACCCTTAGTAATCGCCTCACGTCTCCACCCCCAGAGGTTCAGGGCATCTGTGTTGACGTTGTTCCAAGGTTGATGTTCAGTTGGAAATATTTTGCAAGGGTTCAGCACTGGTAAACTGTACAACGTTTGTTCAGATAAATGAGGTGAAGTGTATCTAGGCCAAGTAAACAGTAATTTCTACTTTAGAAAAACGGCTGTGTTTGGACCCAAAGGAAACCACAAGATAGGAACCTTCCTTTGTCTACCCCACGTCTACGTTTATCACCAGGAGCTATTTTAGGTTTCCCACTCAGACTGTTGCTTTTGTATATATCGAGAGGGATCTGGTCAGGGTGACGGTTTCTTTTACAGGAGATATAATGGGCCATTTAATGATTGGGGGTGGGGAGGAGCAGGAGGTTTAGCTAAATGCGTCTCACACATGAAGAGGTCAGCAGAGAATCCTTTTTGTGAAAGAGGGTTTGCCACAGTTCTAGGAGAGCTCTTGTCATTGTTTATCAGTACCCTGTGTCCTAAGAGCATGACACCTCATACAGGATTTAATTGTTCTTGAACTGTTGCCGATGTCAATATCGGTCACATGCTTTTTGCCAGCAGAAGCCGGCATAGTTGGAGTAAAATCACTTATCACGTTATGGATAATGCTTTAAATTTGCATGTGGTTTTACTCCAGACCACCAAAGTTCTCGTTTACAAGTTTGACACCTGGCCATAGCGAAAGGCACCTTGTACACCTGAACCTTGATGACACCCATTGTCAGAATTCTAAAAATACTCCCAAAGATTTCAGATGAGCTTTGTGAGACTTTAATCAGTTAAATCATGGAACACTCTTCTTGAGGCCAGGGTAGGGCTTTAAAAACAATACATTTAGGACAGTTGGTACTTCAGATCCTGTTCCTTGAATATTAAGAGGATGTGGAAGACAACTGTTGCCGTTATCTGGTGTGAGTATAATTTACGCACTCAGAAAGATGGCTCTCCAGCCAGACTGCTTGGTATGTTGGATACCAGCATCAAAGACTGTACTGCAGCCTCCTGGCACATTTAGAAGTACTGCAACTGGTCTGGCAACACAGAGATCCACCGTTAAATTACATCAATGGCGATAGCAGTGGCGGTTATAGAGGAAAGAAGAATCGTGTGCTGGGGGCAGTTAAAGGGGAGAGAAGGCAGTTCTCATGTATCCTGTCCTGTTTTCCTTTCCCAGGGTACGAGCTGCTCTAACACAAATCTGAATATATTACCCTGATGGTAACCATGGCAATGTCAAACGGGCCCTGCGTCCCGGGCACTCGCCCCAGTCACACAAACGGCTCATCCATAACTGTCCAATGATAGGGGGCCTCACTGAGCCAGCCAGCCAATAGCAGGAGTTGTGGAGCATTTTTGGTTGTTGCCAGAAACTAGCCCACTCTTCTGGTTTTATCTGGTCATAGCAAATGTCAACGTAGGCCCCTGCTGAGGGATTGCAATTTGACAGGGGGATGAGTTGCAGATCTGTATACTGGAATGTGTGTGTGTGTGTGTATTTCTCTTTGCATTTTGTGTGTGTGTGTGTGTGTGTGTGTGTGTGTGTGTGCGCGCCTCTGTGTGTGTCTGTTACGTCTTTAAGAGTCTTTCTTGGTGACGGCAAAGCATTGTGCCGAGCACACAGATGTTTTGTTGAGAGGCGGGTATCAATGGAGACTAACTGAGGAGAGGAAGGGAGCCAAGTTCCAGTGTGTTGTGTCTTTGAGGCGCATTGAGAGTGAGTGGCGCCTCACTGTCCCGTAAATGAGATTAGGGCATTTACTCTCCCCCTGATCTCGTCTTCTCCACTGTGAGTGCAACACAATAAATAAAAAGAGGAGTGCGGGTTTCACAGAAAAAAATACTGTTTTGTTAAGTTGGCACATTGTTCTGGAAACGAACGAATGAGGAAGACATACGCCCCCATACTTTCTGTTTGTGCTGGCCACAATTGAGCATTTTGAATAGGATTCTGGAGTATATTGGTTGCAACAAACTGTACAGAAGACACTGTTTTCTATTCAAATAAATGGAGGCCTTAGCCTGCATCCTTTCCTACAAAGTATCCACTCTGCAGAGACCCAGATAGATAGCTGAAGAGCAACACTGGTGCTTCACAAACAACAAACACTGGAAGTTAAGGAAAGTCATGGTGTCTTCAGGTTGTGGCCTTTCAGTGAGGTGCTTCTCAGGTTAGAGGACAAGCTCATGTTTCTCCATCATAACTTCAGAGGCTGAACTCACAATGCCTGAATGGGAACTTCAAGTCATCCATGTTCTGGGGAGTTTCAGTCATCCACGTTAATCGGCCAAATACAATGCTTACACAGATGGCTTTTGTTTTTCTATTTGCATAGCAGATGTTCGAACAACGTTCTGTGGCTTTACTTTGACTAAGTTCGTATTAACACTAGAGCAGCCAAACAATGTCAGTCCCATCCTGTGTTTGTGACTCCACCACAATCTGAATATACACGGAGTGTACAAAACATTAAGAACACCTTTCTAATATTGACTTGCACCCTCCCTTTTGTCCTCAGAACAGACTCAATTCGTCGGGGCATGGACTCTACAAGGTGTCGAAAGCATTCCAGGGATGCTGGCCCATGTTGACTCCAAAGTTGGCTGGATGTCTTTTGGGTGGTGGACCATTCATGAGACACAAGGGAAACTGTTGAGCGTGAAAAACTCAGCAGCGTTGCGGTTCTTGACACAAACCGGTGCGCCTGGCCCCTACTACCATACCCCATTCAAAGGCACATAAATATTTTTGTCTTGCAAAATCCATGTCTCAAGGCTTTAAAATCCTTCTTTAACCTGTCTTCCTTCATCTACGCTGATTTTGAAGTGGATTTAACAAGTGACATCAATAACGGATCATATCTTTCAGCTGGATTCACCTGGTCAGTCTATATCATGGAAAGTTCATAATGTTTTGTACGCCTCAGTGTACCTTGTTTATTCAGAATAGTGTCTCATGTTTAACTATGTAGCCTATAGGAAGAGTGAATTATTGAATTTTGCCCACTACGAGCCCATGTACGTTCCTCGTATGACAAATGATATCACCAACACGCTCTCTGTAATGTTGTGTTTGGGAGTTAACCAGATCCGCCAAATTTGAATTTTTCATAGTAGAAAAGTTGCAGGACTACACATTAAAATGCCTACATTAGTGTCACTCTAAATACTTGAAAGTGATGTTAAGTCTGACAAATGTTACCACTAGAAGTCTGAGGTCAACATCTTGCTGGTCTCTGGGGCTTTTGGTTCCTAACCTCTAATGGGAGCACCTAGCTAGGATTTGGAGTGCTTGAGACAAGCTCTACTCTAACTCTGTAACATTGGCCTGTAACATCCCACAGTGCAGTATACGGACTGAAACCAATCCTTATTGACCTTTGACCCCTAACCCTTACCTCCACTTCCATCCTGAGTAGACTGGCCTCCTCAGTGATGGGTCTGCATGTTCACAGTAAAGTAGGGCAGGAATGTTGTCTTTTCTTTAGGGTTCATTAGCTTTTTGGTCCTCAGTGAAGCTAAATATGTTAGGGTACCAACACCCAAACAAGGTCACCAAGGCCAAAAACAAAGACATGAACCCAGCATATGATCAAATAAAATCCCAAACTGAAATGACTGCAGTGATTTTGTTATTTTATTATGATCTGAAAAAATATGTAAAATGTGTTTTAAATGTAGCGTTTAATTCCTTACTGATTCCTGGCTTAGGACAGCATCATTCATTGGCATGTCTGTCTCTGTGGTTCTCTATCATAAATATGGCGTGTATTTTATCAGCCCTGACTTTAGCAGACATGCCATACATAGAGGATGTCATGTGTTTGGATATTATGCTCTTGGGTTCGCCATGGAAAGGAAAGCGGCTGTGTGTCTCAATACCAAGTTTCCCCAAGGGGCCACACCCATTGTGCATGTGCCTGAATGTACAGTATTTATCTGCAACAAAATATACTAATGGCTAATAATGTATGTGATCTGTGTCTGGGCTGAAGTGGATGTAGGTAGATTTGGAATCTGCTATGAATGTATTACATTTAGGTACAATATGCATTTAACACGTCCCCTTGCAAGGTACTGTGCTGAGAACACAGTCAGCCAGTGAGAGACTAATAAAACCAGATTCATGGGAGCTAAATCTCTGGAGCAAATCTATTTCTAACCTGTAATTACATGAGAGACAATGGAGGCACTTGGCCCCTAATGCCCCATTCTCTCTGTTCCCAGAGCTCTCTCCCAGACAGGCCAAGCTGCAGTGTCCCTTCCCCTTCAGAGAGGATCTCTGCTCTGCCTGGGAGTTTGATCAAGTCATTAAGTAGCTGCCTGGGCTAAAGCCTCCCTCCCTGTCACAAGGCCTCTGCTGTCCTGTCCTGTCCTCTCCGGGAGGCCACAGATAGACTCTGGATAACTTGATTAGTCTGTCTTTCTCTCTCTCTTCATCTTCCTCTTTCTCTCTTTCTCTCTCTCTGTCTCTGTCTGTCCCCTACCCCTCACATAGAAATAGTATTACCACCCATTGTGGCCTCATTGACTTGGGGTTTCTCGTTATAGTAACTCTATTTCTATGGCCCCTCATGCCCCTAGAGAAGGGGTGACTGGAGCGTAAGTGGTAGAGCCTACCACACCACTCACTTACACATGACATCATAGATTATGAGTGATGGGTGTTTTCTGTTGCAAACTGCTTTGAACTTTGATGTTTCCCACTCACATCCAAGCGTGGCACCATTAGAGTGTGCGCGGAATGTTTTACACTCATATAGTTCAAAGATGTCTATCTTTTACAGAAAGCCATAGGGAATGGCAGGGGGATTTTATGTTAGTGTTGAAAAGTTAGAGGACTGTTTTATGTTGTTGATTCAGGCCTATATACATCATATGGAAATTGTGTTTTACAGTAATGTGCTACTTCTATCCTCCAGTGAATAATGTGTATAACTCAGTGTGGTGTTTTACTCCTTGTTTCACAGGCTGAGTTCTCAGAGATCAACCTGGCATCATACATGAACACCGGGTGTATGATCGATATGCAGGCCATAAGAGGAGGAACCAAAGTGGTCAGGTAAGGTAACAAAGAGCGAGAGAGAGAGAGCGACCCCTGTATGTCCGTCAGTAGCTCTGCTCTGACGTATTTGCCCACGCATCTTCAGTCTGCCTCAGTGGGTCCGACAATGGCTCCCGTTATTCCCTTTCAACAGCCATCAGCTATATTGTAGACGAGAAGTGTGTGTGTGTGTGTGTGTGTGTGTATGTATACATTTGCTTTCAGTCACAAAAAAGGGACGTCACCAAAGAGGATGGAGCTGGTGGGAAATTTATATGAAAAGGACTGGATATTACTGTCACGCAAAAAATGTCTGTGAATACCTCTGGGGGGAAAAAAGTACAGCATCAAAAGCACCCAACCTTTTTACCTCTGTATCCTTCCTCCCAGCCCAAACACTACTTCTCAGAGTTCCAGAATTCCCTCCTCAATTTTGCTCTATGTTCCATACTGCAGCAAGGTTCCAAAATGAAACCGTCTTCACATAGCTTCTTTACATACCAACTTCTTCCTCTGCAGCAGAGCTATGTTTCTGGTAGTTTGGGAGTTGACGTCACCCCCTGCCTCTCTCTTCCTTCATGTAGCAGGGTTTAAGGCCCTGATTAGTAAATTAGATCAACTAATGAGGTGCATGCTGCTGTGGAGAGTCAGCCCCCAGGTCACTGCTTGTTTCACAGCCTTCTGGGGAATGCACTAGCTTGGTCCCAGATCAGTTTGTGCTGTCTTGCCATCGGGATAACAATGACCATAGGAGTTGGAACAAACAGATATGGGACCAGGCTAGTAATGTACTACTCAGCTCTATGCTGGCATCGCTGCGATACTTTATCACTGTAATGAACGTTGTGTTTTTCTTGTATCCACATAATCTGAAAAAACAACCTTCAGGGTTGGATCTGGCAGTCGTACAGGAAATGTTCAGGAAACGTTCTGGCCGTGTTTAGTTTGAAGTTAAGTCAAGGAAACAGTGGCTAGAATAGACTGGTTGTGGTGTTGTGTATCATGCCATTCTGTTATAGCTTGTTGTCTGGGAGGTGGATGCCTGCCTGGCAGCCCATCACTGAGGTTATTGTATTGCTTGCCCGTATTAGGTAATCAATTCACATGGATTGACTGCAATAGAGAGTCAATGCCCACATGAAAAATACTACAGTTTACTATAGAATACTACAGGATTTACTATAGAAATCTGTAGAATACTATACTACACACTAGGGCTGACCCCAATTAGTCGACTGGTCGATTGTTTGGTCGTTAGGCTGTTGGTCGACCGAGATTGTTTTAGTAGAGCAGTAACAAATATATATATATACACACATACATTTGTGCCCATATCAGTGAACTAATCCATTGCAGAGGCCTAGACTAAAAGCCAATTTATGCTTGATCCGAAAATGTGGTTCGAGGCTCCATATGGAGGGTGTGACACAATTGCGGAGCCTCCAGAGGCATGCAGAGGCCAAATCAAGCTCCGTACCGCATCGCCATGCGCCTCCCAAATTTTGTAACAATGCGGAGGGCTCTGTATAGCTCCATATTGGCATGATTGGTTGATGGCAGGTGGGGACAGTACATCCTGTATAAACACAAACTCACTTCCTTGACAACAGCTCTGCACTGCTCCGCGAAGCGCAAGAAGTATGAATGCCCTGACTTCTGCTGAGGCCATATCACCGTAAATGCTGCATGGCCAATGCAGACGTCAGATTGATGCGCCCAGATGCTCAATGCATTTCTCTCTCCCGCCAATTTGTGCACATTCATTGTTTCATAACTTCATTGTGTGAATTGTTTGCGTTTTATTGTTAGTGTATATCAATTCCCCATTACATATATCACCAGTAGTACATTTACCGTTATTCATACATTTCTAATCTACAATGTTTGTTACTTTGGTTATGGTAATTTAATTTAAGGCATTCAATATTATTATTCCAATCTTCCCGTTCTCATTGTCGGAGTGGACACATTGTTTGCAGAGTGCAGAACCTATGCTACACTTATGATAAACAAGTTTTGGTTTATTTCATTCAAATACAAATTTTGTCAATTTAGTCATTGTCTTTTGTTTGGAGCGCTCCTGTCAATGTTGTGTAAGGATGCGCACGCATAGAAGTAGGCCTATAGGCTACCTGGCCTGCGCGCAAACGTAAGCATATAAATGTGCCCATTTGGGGATCTGATAGTATTTCTGATTGGCTTACCGCACCACCACTAATGAGCTGTGGAGCTTCTCAAAGTAATGTTTTCTTCACATCAAACAAAGTCTATTTTTACATCCACTGAGAATGAGAATAGTTCCTCAATGTATTTGTAAAATCTTTCCAGCGCTCTCCATTTCGATAACCACTCAGCGTGAAAGGATAAAATGTAATGCTCTGATCCAGTGGAAACGTCATAAAATAGAACTGCCTGATTACTTCTTATCAGTGCTTGACTTGGACTGAAATAGGTTCTGGTACTCATTTTGGGTGCTGGTACTGTTTATGTTTAGGTGCAGGAGCTCCACAATACTTTTGAGCACTGCTTCTTGTCCCTTGCGCAAAATAGCCTACAGCTGTGTCTGTCCCGAGCTCACAGGAGCAGGAAACTCTGAGGGCCCAGAATATTTTATACAATGTTGCAAGTTCGCTAGGGAAAGCTTCTGCCAACACAAGTTAATAGTTGATACAATGTTTCAAGTTCGTTGCAGACAAGCCATGTGTAGCCAATGTGATTTCTAGGATATTTATTTTTATCAGTATATTTTCTACCTGCAGGCTGCAATGTTTTTATTTGTTGGCTTTATGTAGGCTATTTTTATGTAGTTAGCAATAGAAGTAAATTTTGAGTTTTGTATCATTTTCATTTAGATTTGGATAGAATTTTGATTAACCACATGACAATGATTGTTATAATTTTTTTGGGTCGGGGACAGCCCTACTACACACTGTAGTATCCCTCGATCATGTGTAGTACTTACTATAGAATGTTGTAGGATACTGTAGAATACTAAAGTAAATACTACAGTAATGTCCGCAAAAACTTTTTTTTACTATAGTAAATACTACAGCATTTAATTTGCATATACCCTGCCCATCCCCCTTCCCCATATCCCAATTTGTGCCACCCATAAGAGAAACCTCCATGTCAAATATAGATCATATACAGTGGGGGAAAAAAAGTATTTAGTCAGCCACCAATTGTGCAAGTTCTCCCACTTAAAAAGATGAGAGGCCTGTATTTTTCATCATAGGTACACGTCAACTATGACAGACAAATTCAGAAAAAAAATCCAGAAAATCACATTGTAGGATTTTTTATGAATTTATTTGCAAATTATGGTGGAAAATAAGTATTTGGTCACCTACAAACAAGCAAGATTTCTGGCTCTCACAGACCTGTAACTTCTTCTTTAAGAGGCTCCTCTGTCCTCCACTCGTTACCTGTATTAATGGCACCTGTTTGAACTTGTTATCAGTATAAAGACACCTGTCCACAACCTCAAACAGTCACACTCCAAACTCCACTATGGCCAAGACCAAAGAGCTGTCAAAGGACGCCAGAAACAAAATTGTAGACCTGCACCAGGCTGGGAAGACTGAATCTGCAATAGGTAAGCAGCTTGGTTTGAAGAAATCAACTGTGGGAGCAATTATTAGGAAATGGAAGACATACAAGAACACTGATAATCTCCCTCGATCTGGGGCTCCACGCAAGATCTCACCCCGTGGGGTCAAGATGATCACAAGAACGGTGAGCAAAAATCCCAGAACCACACGGGGGGACCTAGTGAATGACCTGCAGAGAGCTGGGACCAAAGTAACAAAGCCTACCATCAGTAACACACTACGCCGCCAGGGACTCAAATCCTGCAGTGCCAGACGTGTCCCCCTGCTTAAGCCAGTACATGTCCAGGCCCGTCTGAAGTTTGCTAGAGTGCATTTGGATGATCCAGAAGAGGATTGGGAGAATGTCATATGGTCAGATGAAACCAAAATAGAACTTTTTGGTAAAACTCAACTCGTCGTGTTTGGAGGACAAAGAATGCTGAGTTGCATCCAAAGAACACCATACCTACTGTGAAGCATGGGGGTGGAAACATCATGCTTTGGGGCTGTTTTTCTGCAAAGGGACCAGGACGACTGATCCGTGTAAATTTTGAGATTTTGAGTGAAAACCTCCTTCCATCAGCAAGGGCATTGAAGATGAAACGTGGCTGGGTCTTTCAGCATGACAATGATCCCAAACACACCGCCCGGGCAACGAAGGAGTGGCTTCGTAAGAAGCATTTCAAGGTCCTGGAATGGCCTAACCAGTCTCCAGATCTCAACCCCATAGAAAATCTTTGGAGGGAGTTGAAAGTCCGTGTTGCCCAGCGGCAGCCCCAAAACATCACTGCTCTAGAGGAGATCTGCATGGAGGAATGGGCCAAAATACCAGCAACAGTGTGTGAAAACCTTGTGAAGACTTACAGAAAACGTTTGACCTGTGTCATTGCCAACAAAGTGTATATAACAAAGTATTGATAAACTTTTGTTATTGACCAAATACTTATTTTCCACCATAATTTGCAAATAAAATCATTAAAAATCCTACAATGTGATTTTCTGGATTTATTTTTTTCATTTTGTCTGTCATAGTTGACGTGTACCTATGATGAAAATTACAGGCCTCATCTTTTTTAAGTGGGAGAACTTGCACAATTGGTGGCTGACTAAATACTTTTCTTCCCCACTGTATTGTGTTCCATACAGGTTATAAAAAAGAGCAGAAGCTCTGAACTATCTGGACTACCCAGTCATACCTACAGTGGGGAGAACAAGTATTTGATACACTGCTGATTTTTTTTTTTTCCTACTTACAAAGCATGTAGAGGTCTGTCATTTTTATCATAGGTACACTTCAACTGTGAGAGACGGAATCTAAAACAAAAATCCAGAAAATCACATTGTATGATTTTTAAGTAATTAATTTGCATTTTATTGCATGACATAAGTATTTGATACATCAGAAAAGCAGAACTTAATATTTGGTACAAAAACCTTTGTTTGCAATTACAGAGATCATACGTTTCCTGTAGGTCTTGACCAGGTTTGCACACACTGCAGCAGGGATTTTGGCCCACTCCTCCATACAGACCTTCTCCAGATCCTTCAGGTTTCGGGGCTGTCGCTGGGCAATACGGACTTTCAGCTCCCTCCAAATATTTTCTATTGGGTTCAGGTCTGGAGACTGGCTAGGCCACTCCAGGACCTTGACATGCTTCTTACGGAGCCACTCCTTAGTTGCCCTGGCTGTGTGTTTTCGGGTCGTTGTCATGCTGGAAGACCCAGCCACGACCCATCTTCAATGCTCTTACTGAGGGAAGGAGGTTGTTGGCCAAGATCTCGTGATACATGGCCCCATCCATCCTCCCCTCAATACGGTGCAGTCGTCCTGTCCCCTTTGCAGAAAAAAAGCATCCCCAAAGAATGATGTTTCCACCTCCATGCTTCGGGGTTGGGATGGTGTTCTTGGGGTTGTACTGATCCTTCTTCTTCCTCCAAACATGGCGAGTGGAGTTTAGACCAAAAAGCTCTATTTTTGTCTCATCAGACCACATGACCTTCTCCCATTCCTCCTCTGGATCATCCAGATGGTCATTGGCAAACTTCAGACGGGCCTGGACATGCGCTGGCTTGAGCAGGGGGACCTCGTGTGCGCTGCAGGATTTTAATCCATGACGGCGTAGTGTGTTACTAATGGTTTTCTTTGAGACTGTGGTCCCAGCTCTCTTCAGGTCATTGACCAGGTCCTGCTGTGTAGTTCTTGGCTGATCCCTCACCTTCCTCATGTTCATTGATGCCCCACGAGGTGAGATCTTGCATGGAGCCCCAGACCGAGGGTGATTGACCGTCATCTTGAACTTTTTCCATTTTCTAATAATTGCGCCAACAGTTGTTGCCTTCTCACCAAGCTGCTTGCCTATTGTCCTGTAGCCCATCCCAGCCACAATTTTATCCCTGATGTCCTTACACAGCTCTCTGGTCTTGGCCATTGTGGAGAGGTTGGAGTCTGTTTGATTGAGTGTGTGGACAGGTGTCTTTTATACAGGTAACGAGTTCAAACCGGTGCAGTTAATACAGGTAATGAGTGGAGAACAGGAGGGCTTCTTAAAGAAAAACTAACAGGTCTGTGAGAGACGTAATTCTTACTGGTTGGTAGGTGATCAAATACTTATGTCATGCAATTAAATGCAAATTAATTACTTAAAACCCATACAATTTGATTTTCTGGATTTTTGTTTTAGATTCCATCTCTCACAGTTGAAGTGTACCTATGATAAAAATGACAGACCTCTACATGCTTTGTAAGTAGGAAAACCTGCAAAATCGGCAGTGTATCAAATACTTGTTCTCCCCACTGTACTTACCTACAGGTTATGGAAAAGTAGCTATTTTTGTATTTCTACAGTAGGTTTCCACAAGGAGAAAGCCTCCACTTCTATGTCAAAGATAATAAAACGAAAACACTATAGTAAATACTACAGTAATTTCTGCAAAACTACTACAGTAAATACTACAGTATACTACAGTCCAAAAACACTACAGTAAATACTACAGAATGCTACAATCTGCAAAAACACTGCATTAATTACTATAGTATATACAGTGGGGAAAAAAAGTATTTAGTCAGCCACCAATTGTGCAAGTTCTCCCACTTAAAAAGATGAGAGAGGCCTGTAATTTTCATCATAGGTACACGTCAACTATGCCAGACAAATTGAGGAAAAAAAATCCAGAAAATCACATTGTAGGATTTTTTATGAATTTATTTGCAAATTATGGTGGAAAATAAGTATTTGGTCACCTACAAACAAGCAAGATTTCTGGCTCTCACAGACCTGTAACTTCTTATTTAAGAGGCTCCTCTGTCCTCCACTCGTTACCTGTATTAATGGCACCTGTTTGAACTTGTTATCAGTATAAAAGACACCTGTCCACAACCTCAAACAGTCACACTCCAAACTCCACTATGGCCAAGACCAAAGAGCCGTCAAAGGACACCAGAAACAAAATTGTAGACCTGCACCAGGCTGGGAAGACTGAATCTGCAATAGGTAAGCAGCTTGGTTTGAAGAAATCAACTGTGGGAGCAATTATTAGGAAATGGAAGACATACAAGACCACTGATAATCTCCCTCGATCTGGGGCTCCACGCAAGATCTCACCCCGTGGGGTCAAAATGATCACAAGAACGGTGAGCAAAAATCCCAGAACCACGGGGGACCTAGTGAATGACCTGCAGAGAGCTGGGACCAAAGTAACAAAGCCTACCATCAGTAACACACTACGCCGCCAGGGACTCAAATCCTGCAGTGCGAGACGTGTCCCCCTGCTTAAGCCAGTACATGTCCAGGCCCGTCTGAAGTTTGCTAGAGTGCATTTGGATGATCCAGAAGAGGATTGGGAGAATGTCATATGGTCAGATGAAACCAAAATATAACTTTTTGGTAAAAAACTCAACTCGTCGTGTTTGGAGGACAAAGAATGCTGAGTTGATTCCAAAGAACACCATACCTACTGTGAAGCAAGGGGGTGGAAACATCATGCTTTGGGGCTGTTTTTCTGCAAAGGGACCAGGACGACTGATCCGTGTAAAGGAAAGAATGAATGGGGCCATGTATCGTGAGATTTTGAGTGAAAACCTCCTTCCATCAGCAAGGGCATTGAAGATGAAACGTGGCTGGGTCTTTCAGCATGACAATGATCCCAAACACACCGCCCGGGCAACGAAGGAGTGGCTTCGTAGAAGCATTTCAAGGTCCTGGGTGGCCTAGCCAGTCTCCAGATTCTCAACCCCATAGAAAATCTTTGGAGGGAGTTGAAAGTCTGTGTTGCCCAGCGACAGCCCCAAAACATCATTGCTCTAGAGGAGATCTGCATGGAGGAATGGCCCAAAATACCAGCAACAGTGTGTGAAAACCTTGTGAAGACTTACAGAAAACGTTTGACCTGTGTCATTGCCAACAAAGGGTATATAACAAAGTATTGAGAAACTTTTGTTATTGACCAAATACTTATTTTCCACCATAATTTGCAAATAAATTCATAAAAAATCCTACAATGTGATTTTCTGGATTTTTTTTCCTCATTTTGTCTGTCATAGTTGACGTGTACCTATGATGAAAATTACAGGCCTCTCTCATCTTTTTAAGTGGGAGAACTTGCACAATTGGTGGCTGACTAAATACTTTTTTCCCCCACTGTACTATACTATTTTCTTTTACTACGGTAATTACAGTGTATTCGGAAAGTATTCAGACCCCTTGACTTTTTCCACATTTTGTTATGTGACAGCCTTATTTTATTCTAAAATAGATTACATTATTTCCCTCATCAATCTACACACAATACCTCATAATGACAAAGCGAAAACAGGTTTTTAGAAATGTTTGCAAATGTATTACCTATAAAAAACAGATACCTTATTTACATAAGTATTCAGACCAATTGCTATGAGACTCGAAATTGAGCTCCGGTGCATCCTGTTTCCAATGAGATGTTTCTACAACTTGATTGGAGTCCACTACCACCTGTGGTAAATTTAAATTGATTGGACATGATTTGGAAAGGCACACACCTGTCTATATAAGGTCCCACAGTTGACAGTGCATGTCAGAGGAAACATCAAGCCATGAGGTCGAAGGAATTGTCCGTAGAGCTCTTGTGTCGAGGCACAGATCTGGGGAAGGGTACCAAAAAATGTCTGCAGCATTGAAGGTCCCCAAGAACAGTGGCCTCCAGCATTCTTAAATAGAAGAAAGTTTGGAACCACCAAGACTCTTCCTAAAGCTGGCCGCCCGGCCAAACTGAGTAATCGGGGGAGAAGGGCCTTGGTGAGGGAAGTGACCAAGAACCCGATAGTCACTGACAGAGCTCCAGAGTTCCTCTGTGGAGATGGGGGAACCTTCCAGAAGGATAACCATCTCTGCAGCACTCCACCAGTCAGGCCTTTATGGTAGAGTGGCCAGACAGAAGCCTCTCCTCTGTAAAAGGCACATGAAAGCCCGCTTGAAGTTTGCCAAAAGGCACCTAAAGGACTCTCAGACCATGAGAAACAAGTTTCTCTGTTCTGATGAAACCAAGAGTGAACTCTTTGGCCTGAATGCCAAGCGTCACTTCTGGAGGAAACCTGGCACCATCCCTACGGTGAAGCATGGTGGTGGCAGCATCATGCTGTGGGGATGTTTTTCAGCAGCAGGGACTGGGAGACTAGTCAGGATCGAGGGAAAGATGAACAGAGCAAAGTATAGAGAGATCCTTGATGAAAACCTACTTCAGAGCGCTCAGGACTTCAGACTGGGGCAAAGGTACCTTCCAACAGGACAATGACCCTAAGCACACAGCCAAAACAACGCAGGAGTGGCTTCGGGACAAGTCTCTAAATGTCCTTGAGTGGCGGAGTCAGAGCTCGGACTTGAACCCGATCGAACATCTCTGGAGAGACCTGAAAATAGCTGTGCAGCAATGCTCCCCATCCAACCTGACAGCGCTTGAGTGGATCTGCAGAGAAGAATGGGAGAAACTCCCCAAATACAGGTGTGCCAAGCTTGTAGCGTCATACCCAAGAAGACTCAAGGCTGTAATAGCTACCAAAGGTGCCAAAGTACTGAGTAAAGGGTCTGAATACTTATGTAAAAATAGTTTTTTTTAAAGTTCTAAACTGTTTTTGCTTTGTCATTATGGTGTATTGTGTTTAGATTGATGAGGGGGGGGGAATAACATTAAATCCATTTTAGAATAAAGCTGTAACGTAACAAATTGTGGAAAAAGTCAAGTGGTCTGAATACTTTCTGAATATACTATAGTTGACTGTAAATACTACAGTATACTGCAGTATACTAGAGTGATTACTACAGTATTTATACCATAGTATAGTATTTTTGCATGTGGTTGGTGAGAGTCAATGGTGGGAAAATGTAGATAACTTCACTAAGATATGGCTGTTGTCCTCTATGCTTGCCACACATTCCCCTATGCCATACAATAGTATAGCCTATCACTGCCTATACTCAGAAGATACTCAGGATTTACTATAGTCTATAAGAGATTTTGTATTAGTGCCTAAGCTAGGCTAATAATGACTACTTATGAAATGTTCAATTTTATTCTTAGCCTGAAGAATAAATGAAAACAAATCTTACCAATCCTATATGCTTTGAGACACAATCCTAAAGATTGTATCGGATAAACAGCATGTTTCCTAAGGACCTCAGATTAAAGGCATTATGTTTTATAACATAAATTGTGTGTGTTTTGGTCTGTGTGTGTACGTGACATGTGTACTGTACATGTGACTAGTTGGTTTGCACGGCTCTCAAACTGTTCTGTGCGTGTGTGTGTATGTGAGTGTCCTGGTCAGTTTATAGGGCTCCTGCTGTTCCATCCGTGCAGGACTGCATAAAGAAGGGCCATGTTCCGTTCAGCATTCTGACCCTTGACATCTGGCTACGGGTGCGCTCCCTAAACACTTCCCCTCCCCTCTACTGGCCTATCAAGGCAGCACACTTTCTCACAGTACTGTGGTTTCAGACTTGTTTATTCAAATGGAGCTTCTTAGAAGTGCATGGTTTCACTTGTTTGTCATATACAGTGGGGAAAAAAAGTATTTAGTCAGCCACCAATTGTGCAAGTTCTCCCACTTAAAAAGATGAGAGAGGCCTGTAATTTTCATCATAGGTACACGTCAACTTTGACAGACAAATTGAGAAAAAAAATTCCAGAAATTCACATTGTAGGATTTTTAATGAATTTATTTGCAAATTATGGTGGAAAATAAGTATTTGGTCACCTACAAACAAGCAAGATTTCTGGCTCTCACAGACCTGTAACTTCTTCTTTAAGAGGCTCCCTCTGTCCTCCACTCGTTACCTGTATTAATGGCACCTGTTTGAACTTGTTATCAGTATAAAGACACCTGTTCACAACCTCAAACAGTCACACTCCAAACTCCACTATGGCCAAGACCAAAAGCTGTCAAAGGACACCAGAAACAAAATTGTAGACCTGCACCAGGCTGGGAAGACTGAATCTGCAATAGGTAAGCAGCTTGGTTTGAAGAAATCAACTGTGGGAGCAATTATTAGGAAATGGAAGACATCCAAGACCACTGATAATCTCCCTCGATCTGGGGGCTCCATGCAAGATCTCACCCTGTAGGGTCAAAATGATCACAAGAACTGTGAGCAAAAATCCCAGAACCACACGGGGGGACCTAGTGAATGACCTGCAGAGAGCTGGGACCAAAGTAGCAAAGCCTACCATCAGTAACACACTACGCCGCCAGGGACTGAAATCCTGCAATGCCAGACGTGTCCCCCTGCTTAAGCCAGTACATGTCCAGGCCCGTCTGAAGTTTGCTAGAGTGCATTTGGATGATCCAGAAGAGGATTGGGAGAATGTCATATGGTCAGATGAAACCAAAATATAACTTTTTGGTAAAAACTCAACTCGTCGTGTTTGGAGGACAAAGAATGCTGAGTTGCATCCAAAGAACACCATACCTACTGTGAAGCATGGGGGTGGAAACATCATGCTTTGGGGCTGTTTTTCTGCAAAGGGACCAGGACGACCGATCCGTGTAAAGGAAAGAATGAATGGGGCCATGTATCGTGAGATTTTGAGTGAAAACCTCCTTCCATCAGCAAGGGCATTGAAGATGAAACGTGGCTGGGTCTTTCAGCATGACAATGATCCCAAACACACCGCCCGGGCAACGAAGGAGTGGCTTCGTAAGAAGCATTTCAAGGTCCTGGAGTGGCCTAGCCAGTCTCCAGATCTCAACCCCATAGAAAATCTTTGGAGGGAGTTGAAAGTCTGTGTTGCCCAGCGACAGCCCCAAAACATCACTGCTCTAGGGGAGATCTGCATGGAGAAATGGGCCAAAATACCAGCAACAGTGTGTGAAAACCTTGTGAAGACTTACAGAAAACGTTTGACCTGTGTCATTGCCAACAAAGGGTATATAACAAAGTATTGAGAAACTTTTGTTATTGACCAAATACTTATTTTCCACCATAATTCGCAAATAAATTCATTAAAAATCCTACAATGTAATTTTCAGGATTTTTTTTCCTCATTTTGTCTGTCATAGTTGACGTATACCTATGATGAAAATTACAGGCCTCTCTCATCTTTTTAAGTGGGAGAACTTGCACAATTGGTGGCTGACTAAATACTTTTTTCCCCCACTGTATCAACTAAACTGTGGGTTTTGATGCGGCCGATGCATATGTAATCGCGTTGCGTAACTGCACATGCACTTGAAAGCACATGTACTTGTATGGGAGCACAAACAACTTACATTTAGATTAAAATAATTATAACATGAAGGTACAAGCTTTTGTACATGACTTGATCCTCCTATGATGACATTAGTAGGACATGCTGTTACTGGGTATTAGAAGAATTCAAGTGGTTCTGCCCTTGTTATTTTTTGCCTTGGAGTAGAGGCAGGCAGGTATGAGTATATATGGTGCGTTCTCGATCGTGCAAGAGTCGCGTCAAATACGTGCCGTCACACGTTTTGGTTTTCTTTTGCCATTTCTGCCAAACCCCTCCAGCCCAGCTGCTGAACTTAACTTAAAGCAGAAACACTCGTCTGGCAAAGTGTTTCACGATTATAGCAATGGAGCATGATTAGCCACAGCAAAAGGACTCAGATCAGCACAGCCAAAGGTTTCTTCTCCACAGTCCTGCTCCTCCTGTGATGAATAAACTGAAATCTAATCAGCGAGGTGATTAGGGTAATGGGAAACACAGCATCCTGCCCAGCCATGATGGCAGCGATACACTGATGTGAATGAGTAACTGCTTGTCTGCCTGGACTGGGCTGGGTGATTCAGTATGGCCGCTTGTTTACCTGTTATGTGCATACAACGTACAAAGAAAAACACCCCCACTCACACTGTAAGTGCTGGATTAGGCCAAGTGAAGTTAGAAGGCAGGATAGCTCATATTGTTTGACGGCTCCCAGAGACCTCCCTATGCCTGTCTTATCTGGCTTGGGGTCCCTCAGGGTTGCGTAAGTACCCCGCTGTGTTTAGAGGGCAAAGTGATTTTATTCAGGCATCCGAAGGACAACTTTAGCAAGTTTTGGCAAAGCGATTTACTAGTGTATAAGAGTTTGGTTTTGTTAGGGAGCCAGATCATGTTGACCGTTGTGGCGTCGGTCATTCAGCCTTAGTTACCTTGATATCCATTCATGTTAAAAGATAACCTATTATAATAACCAATGACATATTTTGAAACTATGCCAAGTAGCAGGACATGAATTGTTAACAATGTTCAGACAGAAGTAATGCCCATAAAATGGGTCTGAATGTTTTTTTTATTTCCAAAACGCTACATCCACAAATGTTTCACATTTTATGTTTTTTCCTCAGAAATGATTGCTTATGGACTTTTCATGTGTGTGTAAAATGTTTAAGATTTTATTTTTATTAAATGTTTTGCAAAACGCTATATATCCATTGTTTAGCTGGAATGAAATGTTCGTATCCTGTATATTTGACTGTGATATGTGGTTCTCACAATGAATAAAATAAAATAACATTGTATTTGTCACATGCGCCGAATACAACAGGTGTAGACCTTACCGTGAAATGCTTACTTACAAGCCTTTAACCAACAATGTAGTTCAAGAAATAGAATTACGAAAATATTTATTAAATAAAGTAAAAAATAAAATAAAAAGTAACACAATAAATTAACAATAACGAGGCTATATACAGGGGTTACCGGTACCGAGTCAATGTGCGGGGGTACAGGTTAGTCGAGTTAATTTGTACATGTAGGTAGGGGTAAAGTGACTATGCATAGATAATAAACAGCGAGTAGCAGCAATGTAAATAGTCCGGGTGGCCATTTGATTAATTGTTCAGCAGTCTTATGGCTTGGGGATAGAAGCTGTTAAGGAGCCTTTTGGACCTAGACTTGGTGCTCCGGTACCGCTTGCCCTGCGGTAGCAGAGAGAACAGTCTATAACTTGGGTGACTGGAGTCTTTGACAATTTTTGGGGCCTTCCTCTGACACCGCCTAGTATATAGGTCCTGGATGGCAGGAAGCTTGGCCCCGGTGATGTACTGGGCTGTACCCTCTGCACTACCCTCTGTAGCGCCATAAGGTCAGATCCCGAGCAGTTGCCATACCAGGCAGTGATGCAACCGGTCAGGATGCTCTCGATGGTGCAGCTGTAGAACTTTTTGAGGATCTGGGGACCAATGCCAAATCTTTTCAGTCTCCTGAGGGGGAATAGGCTTTGTCATGCCCTCTTCACGACTGTCTTGGTGTGTTTGGACCATGATAGTTTGTTGGTGATGTGGACACCAAGGAACTTGAAACTCTCGCCTCGCTCCACTACAGCCCTGTCGATGTGAATGGGGGCGTGTCCGGCACTCCTTTTCCTGTATTCCACGATCAGCTCCTTTGTCTTGCTCACGTTGAGGGAGAAGTTGTTGTCCTGGCACCACGCTGCCAGGTCTCTGACCTCCTCCCTATAGGCTGTTTCATCATTGTCGGTGATCAGGCCTACCACTGTTGTGTTGTCAGCAAACTTAATGATGGTGTTGGAGTCGTGCTTGGCCACGCAGTCGTGGGTGAACAGGGGAGTACAGGAGTGGACTGAGCACGCACCCCTGAGGGGCCCCCGTGTTGAGGATCAGCGTGGCAGATGTGTTGCTGCCTACCCTTACCACCTGGGGGCAGGAAGTCCAGGATCCAGTTGCAGAGGGAGGTGTTTAGTCCCAGGGTCCTTAGCTTAGTGATGAGCTTTGTGGGCACTGGTGTTGAATGCTGAGCTGTAGTCAATGAATAGCATTCTCTGCGCTGCCTTATGGGACTCCCGATCACGGCTGGTTGTGATACAGCCCGGGATCGAACCCGGGTCTGTGGTGACGCCTCTAGCACTGCGATGCAGTGCCTTAGACTGCTGCGCCACTCAGTCCCCCACAGGACACATAGGTGTTCCTTTTGTCCAGGTGGGAAAGGGCAGTGTGGCGTGTGATTGTGATTGCATCAACTATGGATCTGTTGATGTGAGCCATGACCAGCCTTTCAAAGCACTTCATGGCTTCCGAAGTGAGTGCTACAGGGCGGTAGTCATTTAGGCAGGTTACCTTTGCTTTCTTGGGCACGGGGACTATCGTGGTCTGCTTGAAACATGTAGGTATTACAGACTCGTTCAGGGAGAGGTTGAAAATGTCAGTGAAGACACTTGCCAGTTGGTCCGCGCTTGCTCTGAGTACACGTCCTGTTAATCCGTCTGGCCCCGTGGCCTTGTGAATGTTGACCTGTTTAAAGGTCTTGCTCACATCGGCTACGGAGAGTGTGATCACACAGTCGTCTGGAACAGCTGGTGCTCTCATGCATGCTTCCGTGTTGTTTGCCTCGAAACAAGCATAAAAGGCATTTAGCTTGTCTGCTAGGCTTGCATCACTGGGCAGCTCTCGGCTGGGTTTCCCTTTTGTAGTCCGTAATAGTTTGCAAGCCCTGCCACATCAGACGAGCGTCAGAGCCGGTGTAGTAGGATTAAATCTTAGTCCTGTATTGATGCTTTGCCTGTTTGATGGTTCGTCTGAGGGCATAGCTGGATTTCTTATAAGCGTCCGGATTTGTGTCCCGCTCCTTGAAAGCGGCAGCTCTAGACTTTAGCTCGGTGCGGATGTTGCCTGTAATCCATGGCTTCTGGTTGGGATATGTACGTACGGTCACTGTGGGGATGACGTCGATGCACTTATTGATGAAGCTGGTGACTGAGGTGGTATACTCATCAATGCCATTGGATGAATCTCGGAACATATTCCAGTCTGTGCTAGCAAAACAGTCCTGTAGCGTAGCATCCGCGTCATCTGACCACTTTGGGATTGAGCGAGTCACTGGTACTTCCTGCTTTAGTTTTTGCTTGAATGCAGGAATCAGGAGGATAGAATTATGGTCAGATTTGCCAAATGGAGGGCGAGGGAGAGCTTTCTATGCGTCTCTTTGTGTGGAGTAAAGGTGGTCGAGTATGTTTATTTTATTTTTCTCTGGTTGCACGTGACATGCCGGCAGAAATTAGGTAAAATGGATTTAAGTTTGCCTGCATTAAAGTCCCCGGCCACTAGGAGCACCACTTCTGGATGAGAATTTTCTTGTTTGCTTATGGCCTTATACAGCTTGTTGAGTGCGGTCTTAGTGCCAGCATCAGTTTGTGGTGGTAAATAGACTTTGCTTTGAAAAATATAGATGGTCTACAGTTTATCGATATTATAACCGCAATTGATAATAGACGGTACTGTGCAGCCGTCTTCATCGACCTGGCCAAGGCTTTCGACTCTGTCAACCACTGCATTCTTATTGGCAGACTAAATAGCCTTGGTTTCTCAAATGACTGCCTCGCCTGGTTCACCAACTACTTCTCAGATAGAGTTCAATGTGTCAAATCGGAGGGCCTGTTGTCTGGACCTATGGCAGTCTCTGGGGGTGCCACAGGGTTCAATTCTTGGGCCAACTCTTTTCTCTGTGTATATCAATGATGTCGCTCTTGCTGCTGGTGACTCTCAGATCCACCTCTACGCAGACGACACCATTTTGTATACATCTGGCCCTTCATTGGACACTGTGTTAACAAACCTCCAAACGAGCTTCAATTTCATACAACACTCCTTCAGTAGCCTCCAACTGCTCTTAAACACTAGTAAAACTAAATGCATGCTCTTCAATCGAACGCTGCTGGCACCCGCCCACCCGACTAGAATCACTACTCTCGACGGGTCTGACCTAGAGTATGTGGACAACTACAAATACCTAGGTGTCTGGTTAGACTGTAAACTCTCCTTCCAGACTCACATTAAGAACCTCCAATCCAAAGTTAAATCTAGAATCGGCTTCCTATTTCGCAACAAAGCCTCCTTCACTCATGCTGCCAAACATGCCCTCGTAAAACTGACTATCCTACCGATCCTTGACTTCGGTAATGTCATTTACAAAATAGCCTCCAACACTCTACTCAGCTAATTGGATGTAGTCTATCACAGTGCCATCCGTTTTGTCACCAAAGCCCCATATACTACCCACCATTGTGACCTGTACGCTCTTGTTGGCTGGTCCTCACTAAATATTCGTCGCCAAACCCACTGGCTCCAGGCCATCTATAAATCACTGCTAGGCAAATCCCTGCCTTATCTTAGCTCATTGGTCACCATAGCAACACCCACCCGTAGTATGCGCTCCAGCAGGTATATCTCACTGGTCATCCCCAAAGCCAACACCTCCTAGTATCTCTATTTGCACATCATCTCTTGCACATTTATCATTCCAGTGTTAATACTAAATTGTAATTATTTTGCACTATAGCCTATTTATTGCCTTACCACCATAACTTGCTACATTTGCAAACACTGTATATATATTTTCTGTTGTATTTTTGACTTTGTTTTGTTTTACCCCATATGTAACTCTGTGTTGTTGTTTTTATCGCACTACTTTGCTTTATCTTGGCCAGGTTGCAGTTGTAAACGGGTTAAATAAAGGTAAACAAATTAAATAAATAAAAATCAAGAGGTACTCTTCCTCAGGCGAGCAGTACCTCGAGACTTCCTTAATATTAGACATCGCGTACCAGCTTTTATTGACAAATAGACACACAACCCCACCCCTCGTCTTACCAGACGTAGCTGTTCTGTCCTGCCGATGCACGGGAAACCCAGCCAACTGTATATTATCTGTGTCATCGTTCAGCCACGACTCGTTGAAACATAAGATATTACAGTTTATAATGTCCCGTTGGTAGGATAGTCTTGAACGGAGATCATCCAGTTTATTCTCCAGTGACTGCACGTTGGCCAATAGAACGGATGGTAGAGGCGGGTTACCCACTCGCCGACGAATTCTCACTATTGCTTTAGCAGTATGCTTAGGGTCAATGTCCTGCTGGAAGGTGAACCTCCGTCCCAGTCTCAAATCTCTGGAAGTCTGAAAGAGATTTCCCTCAAGAATTTCCCTGTATTTAGCGCCATCCATCATTCCTTCAATTCTGACCAGTTTCTCAGTCCCTGCCAATGGAAAAACATCCCCACAGCATGATGCTGCCACCACCATGCTTCACTGTGGGGATGGTGTTCTCTGGGTGATGAGAGTTGTTGGGTTTGCGCCAGACATTTTCCTTGATGGCCAAAAAGCTCAATTTTAGTCTCATCTGACCAGAGTACCTTCTTCCATATGTTTGGGGAGTCTCCCACATGCCTTTTGGCGAACACCAAATGTGTTTGCTTATTTTTTTCTTTAAGCAATGGCTTTTTTCTGGCCACTCTTCCGTAAAGCCTAGCTCTGTGGAGTGTACGGCTTAAAGTGGTCCTATGGACAGATACTCCAATCTCCGCAGTGGAGCTTTGCAGCTCCTTCGGGGTTATCTTTGGTCTCTTTGTTGCCTGGTCCGTGAGTTTTGGTGGGCGGCCCTCTCTTGGCAGGTTTGTTGTGGTGCAATATTCTTTCCATTTTTTAAAAAATGGATTTAATGGTGCTCCGTGGGATGTTCAAAGTTTCGGATATTTTTTTCTAACCCAACCCTGATCTGTACTTCTCCACAACTTTGTCCCTGACCTGTTTGGAGAGCTCCTTGGTCTTCATGGTGCCGCTTGCTTGGTGGTGCCCTTTGCTTAGTGATGTTGCAGACTCTGGGGCCTTTCAGAACAGGTGTATATATACTGAGATCATGTGACACTTAGATTGCACACAGGTGGACTTTAACTAATTATGTGACTTCTGAAGGTAATTGGTTGCACCAGATCTTATTTAGGGGCTCCATAGCAAAGGGGGTGGATACATATCCACGCACCACTTTTCCATTATTTATTTTTTAGAATTCTTTGAAACAAGTTGTTTTTTGTAAATGTTTTACATACAGATCTCATATTACTGTATTGAATTATATAATATAATTATATATAAATGAATCATTTGTACATTATTTGATAAAAAATGTAGTTATTTGTTACATTTGATGTGTTAAACCTAGCAGTATTACTTATTTGTCTGAGAGTAAGAAGGATGTATACCATTTTGAGAAAAAAAATCTGAAATTAAACCATCAAGTGATTTTAAACAAATGCATGTCTGTCATTGAACTACCCCATGTCATGATTTGATAGTGAAAAAACACACCATTCTCTATAAACAATAAAAGCTAATTTTCCAACATTTTTGAAAATGAATATATAGCGTTTTGGAATTAAGCTCTTCAATTGTACACGGTAAGTTCCTCCATACCTGCAAATGCGTTTATTTCACTGTCCTTCAACACTTCCAGAGACAAATTGTCTCTGTAGATTTGGTATTGATTTACAAAGTGTACATACAAATGTAAAAACAGGTGAGCATTGTAGGTTCATTCATGGTGTAGCACCAAGACCTAAACTGAATACCAATGCACCATGCTTATCCAGAGCCATACTATTTTGTAGCAGACAGGCAGTGGAAGGGAGTCCCTAACCCTGTCATGGCTGACTGCCGTGCCCCGTCCTCCCTCTGCATTCCTCCCTGTCCCCACCCCCCAGATCTGCAGCCAGTCTCAGAGATGGAGCAGGGAGATTGCATTAGCAGATCCTTGTCTGTTATTCTTTTTCTAATTCTCTATCCCACAAGCTACCATAACCAGCCCTACCCAGCCAGACAGGGTTGTGCCTCCAAATCCTGAGGCACACGTAGTGTGACAGGGCCCTCCTTAAATTACCTCAGGTGGAGATTACTGAACCAAACCCAACCACACAGAGGTTTCATGTCGCCTAAACACACACTCAGACTCTATACACACTGTACACACACACAGGTTCACACACATGGTAAGTAGCGTGTACCTCATAAATGTACACTAAATCGACCCCCAGAATTGAGACTCAGACATGTCATGCGCACGCACACACACAATTGAATCACCTATTTTCCACTAAAGACCCTTGCTACTGTACTTCAATCAGACCTTCTAATACCTCAGACGGGTTTGCCATATAACATAGCAAATAAATCCAGCTCACAGACACACACGCTGAAGTTTACTAGAGCTATATCACTGCCTCGCTCCTGCTCCGCAATTCGCATCTGATGCTTTTCATATTAACAGTGGAAGTGCACCTGAGGGACTCGTCTTCGTATCAGAATCCGCCACCGCCGCGCAATCACCATTTAGCTGCTAAACACATTGTTATTCGTCTTTCATGTAGATCGCGAATATCACATTTTCTGCTTGAATTAACTATGTCTCTTACCCACTACACTGAGTGTACAAAACATTAGGAACACCTGCCTAATATTGAGTTGCTCCCCCTTTTGCCCTCAGAACAGCCTCAATTCTTCGGGGCATGGACTCTACAAGGTGTCGAAAGCGTTCCACAGGGATGCTGGCCCAGGTTGACTCCAATGCTTCCCACAGTTGTCAAGTTGGCTGGATGTCCTTTGGGTGGTGGACCATTCTTGATACACACGGGAAACTGTTGAGGTTGAAAACCTAGAAGCGTTACAGTTCTTGACACACTCAAACCGATGTGCCTGTCACCATACCCCGTTCAAAGGCATTTAAATAATTTGTCTTTCCCGTTCACCCTCTGAATGGTGCACATACAGAATCTATAGCTCAATTGTCTCAAGGCTTACAAATCCTTCTTTAACCCGTCTCCTCCCCTTCATCTACACTGATTGGAAAGAGCAGGTGTTCCTAATGTTTTGTACACTCAGTGTATGTCTTATGTTGTCTAGCCAGGGTAGGGGGTGTAATCACCATTTCTCAGACCCTCTGTGCTCCTTAGGAGTTCTGCATGCATTCCTCACTGGACCGTGGCCAGAGCAGTGGTTTTTACTGGCAGTCTCTACCGCATGAATGTGCCACCGCCCATCATGGTCCTGAGCTGCAGCCAGGTCTGTCTGGTGGCACTGGGCCTGTAACCGTGACTGCTAGCTACAGTACAAACGCTCCCCTAGCTGCTCAGAATAGTCCAAGTGGTCCATAACATGTTCCTCTCCCAAATGCATATTTTACTCCTCTCCCAAATGCATATTTTTCTGTACTCATTCTCAGAGAGAGAGAGAGAGAGAGAGAGAGAGAGAGAGAGAGAGAGAGAGAGAGAGAGAGAGAGAGAGAGAGAGAGAGAGAGAGAGAGAGAGAGAGAGAGAGAGAGAGAGAGAGAGAGAGAGAGAGAGAGAGAGAGAGAGAGAGAGAGAGAGAGAGAGAGAGAGAGAGAGAGAGAGAGAGAGAGAGAGAGAGAGAGAGAGAGAGAGAGAGAGAGAGAGAGAGAGAGAGAGAGAGAGAGAGAGAGAGAGAGAGAGAGAGAGAGAGAGAGAGAGAGAGAGAGAGAGAGAGAGAGAGAGAGAGAGAGAGAGAGAGAGAGAGAGAGAGAGAGAGAGAGAGAGAGAGAGAGAGAGAGAGAGAGAGAGAGAGAGAGAGAGAGAGAGAGAGAGAGAGAGAGAGAGAGAGAGAGAGAGAGAGAGAGAGAGAGAGAGAGAGAGAGAGAGAGAGAGAGAGAGAGAGAGAGAGAGAGAGAGAGAGAGAGAGAGAGAGAGAGAGAGAGAGAGAGAGAGAGAGAGAGAGAGAGAGAGAGAGAGAGAGAGAGAGAGAGAGAGAGAGAGAGAGAGAGAGAGAGAGAGAGAGAGAGAGAGAGAGAGAGAGAGAGAGAGAATAGAACCACCATCTACACTGAAAACCCAATTACGGAAGTAAGGGGTAAAGCTAAGTTCAATAATGCAAATGTTCCAATAAATCCTCTCCCACAGTTTGCAGCAATTTCAAACAATTGCCATGGTTACCATCAAAGCCAACTGAACTCTAACACACTCCGAACATGCACCAGCAAGACGCCAAGTAGTAGTGACTATGGCCTGGACTAATGTGCAGGGTTGTGTGTAGGCCCTATCTGTTGTGTTTTTAGCTCCCACTCTGCTCACCCTCTCCCTAAGGAGCCAATTCCATTTGGCTATTACAAAGAAGAGGCTTCAGTTACACATAAATACAGGACATCCCTACCTCACATCTCAGCATCATCATCTCCGTCCCCATTAAACATCCCTTTATTGCAACACTGATGAACAATTTAAAGGGTGCATTAGCATATTAGCCGTGAAGCAATCACCATTGGGCCTGAGCGATTGGGATCGTAAAGCACACAATTCATTTAATACACAGCTTTGAATTGATCCAGAACCCACAGGGAGCATCACTCAGGCAGAAGGACTCCGATTTAGGAGACTGATGATAAAGTTAATGGCTGGAATAAGCGTGTTAATGCTGTAGCTTTATAGGACAAGGCTGCTATTAGCTGTAGCCTGGCTAAAAACAATCGCATCATCACAACTTGCACTTCTATGCTAATGATGAGCAGTAAATAGGTTGTACAGATACCGTTGAAGTCGGAAGTTTACATACACTTAGGTTGGAGTCATTAAAACTCATTTTTCAACCACTCCACAAATTTCTTGGTAACAAACTATAGTTTTGGCAAGTCGGTTAGGACATCTACTTTGTGCATGACACAAGTCATTTTTCCAACAATTGTTTACAGACAGATTATTTCACTTACAATTCACTGTATCACAATTCCAGTGGGTCAGAAGTTGACTGTGCCTTTTAAACACTAAGTCGACTGTGCCTTTTAAACAGCTTGGAACATTCCAGAAAATGAGGTCATGGCTTTAGAAGCTTCGGATAGGCTAATTGACATCATTTGAGTCAATCGGAGGTGTACATGTGGATGTAGTTCAAGGCCTACCTTCAAATTCAGTGCCTCTTTGCTTGAGCTTTGCTTGCTTTAGCCAAGACCTCAGAAGAAAAATTGTAGACCTCCACAAGTCTTGTTCATCCTTGGGAGCAATTTCCAAACGCCTGAAGGTACCACGTTCATCTGTACAAACAATAGTACGCAGGTATAAACACTAAGGGACCACGCAGCCGTCATACCGCTCAGGAAGGAGACGCCTTCTGTCTTCTAGAGATTAACGTACTTTGGTGCAAAAAGTGAAAATCAATCCCAGAACAACAGCAAAGGACCTTGTGAAGATGCTGGAGGAAACAGGTACAAAAGTATCTACATCCACAGTAAAACGAGTCCTATATCGACATAACCTGAAAGGTTGCTCAGCAAGGATGAAGCCACTGCTCTAAAACCGCCATAAAAAAGCCAGACTATGGTTTGCAACTGCACATGGGGACAAAGATCGTACTTTTTGGAGAAATGTCCTCTGGTCTGATGAAACAAAAATAGAACTGTTTGGCCATAATGACCATTGTTATATTTTTAGGAAAAAGGGGGTTTGCAAGCCGAAGAACACCATCCCAACCGTGAAGCACGGGGGTGGCAGCATCATGCTGTGGGGGTGCTTTGCTGCAGGAGGGACTGGTGCACTTCACAAAATAGATGGCATCATGAGGAAAGAAAATTATGTGGATATATTGAAGCAACATCTCAAGACATGTCAGGAAGTTAAAGCTTGGTCGCAAATGGGTCTTCCAAATGGTTAATGACCCCAAGCATACTTCCAAAGTTGTGGCAAAATGGCTTAAGGACAACAAAGTCAAGGTATTGGAGTGGCCATCACAAAGCCCTGACCTCATGCCTATAGAACATTTGTGGGCAGAACTGAAAAAGCGTGTGCGAGCAAGGAGGCCTACAAACCTGACTCAGTTACACCAGCTCTGTCAGGAGGAATGGGCCAAAATTCACCCAACTTATTGTGGGAAGCTTGTGGAAGGCTACCTGAGACGTATGCTACCAAATACTAATTGAGTGTATGTAAACTTCTGACCCACTGGGAATGTGATGAAATAAATGAAAGCTGAAATAAATCATTCTCTCTATTATTATTCTGACATTTCACATTCTTAAAATAAAGTGGTGACCCTAACTGACCTAAAACAGGGAATTCTTACTAGGATTAAATGTCAGGAATTGTGAAAAACTGAGTTTTTAAATGTATTTGGCTAAGGAGTATGTAAACTTCTGATTTCAACTGTAGGTGCATGCAGCATACACCTTTGGCTGCTCACATAAGCCGCTATTAACGCTTTATAGTTCTTGTACACTTCAAAGTGAAGTTATATTAAAACAACAAACCTGGTGTTTCAGGTACCAGTGCATGTGATGTGGGCACTTCGATGTGATATGAGCAAGGTTTGTATCAGTCTGTCCCTCAATAAAAAGATGCAGAAATAGATCGGCCCTTGGTCCAGTGCCACTACTGTGGCTGAGCAGTGTGCAGTGAGCCCTTGGTCCAGTGCCACCTTGGCTGAGCAGTGAGCACAACAACATTTGAAAGAGAGCAGCTGTAGTCTTCGTGTCGCCGTGACCACGACAGCTCTCACTGATCCGCTGAGTTATGCCTCAGGTTGGCTGTCTTACATAAGTAACACTTCCATGGCTCCAAGTGTGTGCGTGTGTGTGCGAGATGGCTGCTCTCCAGCCCGGGGGGGTGTGTGTGTCTCTGTCTGTCTGTCTGTATGTATGTATGTATGTATGTCTGTCTGTCTGTCTGTCTTAGTATTGGAGACTATGCTTGTGGCTCAGTTGGTAGAGCATGGCGCTTGCAACGCCAGGGTTGTGGGTTCGATTCCCACGGGGGACCAGTACGAAAATGTATGCACTCATTCCTGTAAGTCCAGAGCGTCTGCTAAATGACAAAAATGTAAATATACCAATCTAAACTCAACCTAGTACCTTTGCCAGATGTTTCTAGACATTGATTCATTGAGAACAGCTAAAGTCCATTGGAAATAACTTTCAACAGCTCATAGACTTGTCAGGCCGGAGCAATGAATTTAGACGAATGCATCAAAATGGTACCATTCACCAAACTGTAAATTACAATAATCAAGCATTCAGAACAGTTGACAGCCATCTGAAAGAACTTAATTTACACCCCTCAGCACAGATCCATCCAAGATAGCCAACCTACCTGAATCTAAGCTGAATTAACCTTTCCCTGCATACCTGCCTTCAGTTAAAGAGTGGAATTTTCTCCCTCTTTATCTTAATCATAGCCAGATGTGATATAATCCTCCCGGGTCCCTGATGGGTTACTTGGCCCTGTTCCTAGAACAGTTTGTAATGAGAGGGATTAGGCTGCGTTAATTGGATAGATTGTCCAAAAAGATTAGCTACTCTGACCAGCATTCCTTTGTTCGCCCTCCTCCTACGGTCTTTGAATAATGGACCTTTTTTCCTCCTTGTAAATAGTGAGCTGCCTGTAATCTTAACGTGTTAATGCGGTGACAGATACTATCGGTCTGGGCTCTGAGCAGTTACAGCTGCTGTGTTGGACTTTGGAAAGGCTCTACGATGGCTACTGTCTGCTTGAGGTCTGGAACTTGAGTGACCAAGTCAGCAATGAAATACAGTGTGTATGCACCAATCTTTGTAATGTACTGTATATGCTAAAGCTACATTCGTAACAAATATCCAGTGCTCTAAAATGCCCTACTGACAACAGGTCGGCTGTCTTCACAGTGTAATGCAGTGTCATCAGCAGTCCATGAGGCACACGCCACTGGGCACAGACGTCAATTTAACATCTATTCCACGTAGGTTCAACGTAATTTCATTGAAATGACATGGAAACAATGTTGACTCAACCAGTGTGTTAGCTGACATTAATGCATTCTTCCCGTTTGTATCAATGTTTTGTTAATCAGCAAAGCAGATCATGTGAAAGTCAGGATGGTAGAATGTGCCCTTACTTTTACTTTACCTTGACATCAGGAAAGAAGAATGTTGTTAGTGTCCGTTATCTCATGTCCCACTTTTTGTCTTTCTCCAGATCCTTCAAGCCAGACTTTGTCCTGATTCGCCAGCATGCCTACAGCATGACTCCGGGTGAAGACTTCAGGAGCCTGGTGATTGGCCTTCAGTACGGGGGAGTCGCCAGCATCAACTCCCTGCTCTCCATCTACAACTTCTGCAGCAAACCCTGGGTGGTGCGTGATCCATAACCTGCCTCCTTACCTCCTTTCCACCCTCCATCACCCCCTCCATCTTACCCCACATAAAGAGGCGCTTAGCGGCCGCCGCTGGCTGATTTATTTGGGCTATTAAAAGGAGCCATAACACCTGTCTCAGAAACAGCCAGACCAGGACCATACCAGGGGCCTCCAGTAAGACCAGTTATTATTCACCCTGTTTTAACAGCACAGGGGTGGCTAGGCAAAGTGCACTGAAGCTGTAGCCGGGTCAAGTTAATATTGTACCATGGCTACAGCCTTTAGAACCCAGACAAAACATGTTGGTGGTAGTAGACAAAACATTCCGGAACTTACCTTGAAGATAGAATTCTCACAATTTCTGGATGTTTTCCAGGTCAAAGTTTCTACCTAAAAACCTTTTTAATGGATAGGGCTGCATTCGTCTTTCAAGGTGTCAATTTTTTTTATCTAGGACTGAAAGCAGTGCAAACATCCACTGATTTGTGTTTTCTTTGGCGCTATAAATTCCACTTTCTACCCTGCCTTCTATATAACTACTATAGAATGGTGTCTCGTGTTTTGTTTCTGCTTGCAGTTTTCCCACATGATTAAGCTCTACCACTCCCTGGGCCAGGAGAAGTTCCCACTGAACGAACAGACCTTCTACCCCAACCATACACAGATGGTGAGCGCTTTCCTGACACACTGTTTGTTTATAACGTGTGTTCCTCTTTAATGCGTTACCATCTTCATATAGACATAGCACTCAGGGAATGAATGAACTCTGTATGTTTTCAAAGAATCTTGATATTGCCCTTGTGACACTTGTCTAATTTGGGGTAGGAAAAGTGGGAAACAGTGAGAAAGTAAGGGGGTGAGGCAAAATATTTCCTGTGGCCTTACGTGTAAACCTTCAAGCTGATTAGTAAAATGTCTCAGCCAGAGTGCAGCTCCTATTGTTTGCATCATGCCCAACTTTATATTCTCTGGTTGTAGTTTCCAATCCCAGTTGAGTTTATGGTACTTCAGGCAGCGAAAACACAGACCACTTAAAGAATGTTGTCCTCAAAGTATTCATAACAAAATAATTGTTAAGTCTCAGTGCAACACTATGGGCATCACACCACTAAAGCCCATGGATCTTAAAGAGACAGTGCCAGGTAAGTAGGCTTAAGGTTGCTCCAAACTATCAAGTTTAGCAGCTGGGCATTTTTTATTTACATATTTTCTAGGCCAATGCCAAATGGGTGGGATTGATTAGTGTCTTAGTGAGAGCCTTGTTGGAGCTTGCTACCATGTTATCAACAATTTGTATGGTATTTATAAAGCAAAGTTGAATGTGCAAGTTGGAACTATTTTGTATAATTCCATTATGTATTGTAGCTCCTGACTAGACAGATTGTTTTATGATATCACAAAGATATTGCTATAAAGGTCAGGTCCAAATTTGCCTTGTGACCGTGATAAAATACTGAGCTTGAATCATGACCTGGTGTGCTACTTTCACTTCAAGAAAACAACAGCACAAGAATCCATGCAAACTCATATGGTCCATTTTTCATTAAATCTTTATTATAAAAATAGAAAACACAGAAATTAAGTCAAACATTTCTGTAACCCCTACAAGGAAACGTTCACTCACCCCCCTTTTTAGGAATCAGTGTATACACACAAACATGGTACACAGCCTTTTGCCAGCTTCCTTTTTAATGCACTCTGGATCGACTTGACCAAGTGTTTCTGTGTTAAGCAGACAGTATATTTACACAAACATGAACCACAAAAAAATACAGATACAGAGATGCCAAGGCCGAAGAGAGAGAACCTTGCAAAACCAGGTGAGGGAGATTTGGTAGAGGGAAACAGTGTTGCTGATGTGGAACGTTCAGGCTTTAGTGATATCTCTGTGGCGTAGTGGTCCTCTCAGACTACTGAGGAGCTACTGAGGATCTGCCTCTGGATTGTGTTTCAAGATCAGCCAAGGCCTGGAGGAGGTGTCAACAGAAGCTCAGCAGTGGGGAAACATGATGAGACTGATGTACCTCCTCTACCTCCTCTCCTTTTGAAATGGTCGCAAATGTCGAATTCGGCATTGTTTTGATGTTTTATAATTTTCTGTTCTACATTGTTGAATGATATAAAGAACGCTGACATGTTTGTTATTTCTATAAATATAGTGTCTGAAATAATTGCATTTCATGTAAGAAGTGCCTTGTGGAGGAGGCAAGATTTTAGATTTCAATGGAGTTCCTCACATTATAATAGATTACATGAATAACAAATTGACTAAATAACTATATTTTTGTGGATTTCCTTCTAAAACTGTCACGTCAAGGCTGTTACTTTATTCTGTTCAACACCAACTTGGCATGGCCTTTTCTGAACATAATGGAAAAGTGGGCAGAGCTGAGAGACTGGACAAAGACTTCTCACTCCTGCTGAGGCATCTCTGTTTCTAACGGAATGGACTGAAGATACTGAACGGGAAAACTCAACAAAAGTAGAAGAGTTTAGTGACAATAGTGTTATTTTCATCAGTTTAATCTGAAATAGTTAAATACTTAGAAAAGTGTAATGTACATTTATGAAAACACTTTTTTGTCTGAAACCTCTGCTTTAAACTTTGATGCAGTGAAAAAAGTTCCATCCCTCGTGAGAACCATAAGGGAAACTGTGATTGGGCACTGCTGAAGGCGGATCTAACACAGAACTAACATTTAAATCCGTGCTTTACAAACACAATTTGGGATTCTGGTCCTTCATGACAGCCAAACAGGATAGTGATGGTAATATAGTTTTGGCCAGATACATAGATATATATTTGGCTAATGTAGTAGGATAGTTTTTGTTTGTAGTATTTGCATGGATATTGTTTGATTCGACAAACATGGATAAATACATCTACTACAGAGGTTTCAGTCGAGTCAACTGTTCATTGTTTTGTAGCTTATATCATATACAGCAAAAAAAATTAAATAAAAACTTGCATCCATTTCTCTGCAAAAGATTAAGAATTCCCCGTGCTTGAGCTGTAAGGGTCATTCTTAGTCGTGGTCACGGAGAAGAAAGTATAGCTATACTCAATCAATTCATTGTCCGATATTAGCAATGCATTCATATAGTGTGATCTGCTAAATGACTAAAATGTAAATGTTATTTAATACAACCAAGAATGAACTTTACAGTGTAAGCAGTCAGGGAGGCAAAGATTGCATCATTCATATAAATAGACATGTTGACAGTATAAACTGTGAACATATACATATACACTTTCATGTGATTCAAAATCATTGTTAAATACCAATAAAATACCTTTGTGTGACTGGAGCAAGAGGTATTGCTTTTCAGAGGTCATACCTCGTGTTGGCATTGCCCTTGTACTGGTGACAATGTGTCTGGTTACTGTGCATAACTTGTGTTGAGGATAACATTATGCTGCAGGAGCTTTGTTGATACTGTCTGCACCCCACACTTAAAATTAGGATAATTTTCAACCATTATGTATTGCTTGAAACTGCAGTTCTGAAATGCCATCACACCCATATAAGCCTTATGATAGTTTGAAAAAGGTCTCGCTTTTTAAAGGGCCATTGTTATCGCATTCTGAAGAAAGTTGACTCTGGTCTAATTTCTGCTCATTGATAGGAAATGTAGGAAAAGGAAGGTGGGAGAAACTGAAATGTACAGCATGAAACAAAAAAGGTATTGTTTACATTAGAAGTGCTACTTCTATGAGACAGGCACTGATTATTTTAGTTATTGTATATTTCGTCAGAGGGAGTGGGAGTGGTCGCTTGGGGCCGGTACTGTACGTTTTTAAGAGTTCTGTAATACTCTATGGTTGACGAGGGGCTTGGTGGAGTTTGGGAAAGGTGTAGAAGAGTGAGAGGACGAGGAGAAGAAACTCAAGAAAGTTGCGATGGTTTGGGGGTTGGTTGTGATTTACGCTCAGGGGTCGGTGGAGTTGATGGTGGTTTTGTCACGGCCGGCCATCCCCCGGTACCAGCTGCAGTAGCCCTCTTTCTGCTGGATACAGGCGTAGTGCCGTGACTGGTAGCCGGGGTAGCCGAAGTGGGACAGCATGTCCGTCCACAGGCACTCGTTCTTTGAGGTCACAAAGCAGGGCAGGTAGTGGCAGGGCTTAATCTACAGAGAGAAGAAGCGAAACTACAGATGTAGCCGTAAAGCAGGAAAATAAAATTGAATAATGCTACAGCATACTGGTGAAGGCTCACTGTGTGTTTACAGTTCAATTGTATCCATTTTAAGTAACAAGAATTCTGATTTAGGATATGTGACAGATATACGAATGTCATTTTCTGTGAATTGTTTTTGAATATTGACCAATTCAAAGCACAGTGAGTCTACAATCAGCAGTAAATGAACAAGGCCAAGACAGAATTAGCATTTCAGGACAGGCTGAAGCAATGCATAATCTTGTACAAAATACTTAATTTGCGGTGAATAAGATGTTGAATAGGAGAAAAGGGAAGTGATTTAAGTCTAAATCCCTCCAGATAATTGGGTTGAATCAGCAAAGGGTGAGTGAGGTCAAGTTCTTTTTGTAGTTTATGTAATTCATTACATTTACAATTTAGAAACTCGTTAATGCATTTTATACAGGATGAATGAATGGATGGTTTCAATTCAAATGTACTTTCCTGTAGATAAGCCAGTGGAGTTCAAAGATTAATCTAATTGCTAGCCTCTGAAATGAAAGTCCACTACCTAGTTTGTAGTTTTCCCATAGGGAATGGAGGAGAAAACCAAAGGCACAGAAATCTGTATTGAACTGCAATGCCATCAACATCCTTTAAACTTCTAATTGTCTTCTCACATACAGAGCCTTTGGAAAGTATTCTGACCCCTCAACTTTTTCCACATTTTGTTATGTTACAGCCTTATTCTAAAATGGATTAAATAAATATAATCCTCATCAATCTACACACAATACCCCATAAGGCCAAATTTAGCAATCGGGGGAGAAGGGCATTGGTCAGGGAGGTGACCAAGGACCCGATGGTCATTCTGACAGAGCTCCAGAGTTCCTCTGTGGAGATGGGAGAACCTTCCAGAAGGACAGCCGTCTCTGCAGCATTCCACCAAACAGACCTTTATGGTAGAGTGGCCAGATTGAAGCCACTCCTCAGTAAAAGGCACACGACAGCCAGCTTGGAGTTTAACAAAAGGCACCTAAAGGACTCAGACCATGAGAAACAAGATTCTCTGGTCTGATGAAACCAAGATTTAACTCTTTGGCCTGAATGCCAAGCGTCACGTCTGGAGGAAACCTGGCACAATCCCTACGGTGAACCATGGTGTTGGCAGTATCATGCTGTTGGGATGTTTTTCAGCGGCAGGGACTGGGAGACTAGTCAGGATCGAGGGAAAGATGAACAGTGCAAAGTACAGCGAGATCCTTGATGAAAACCTGCTCAGGACCTCAGACTGGGGCGAAGCACACAGCCAAGACCCTAAGCACACAGCCTAGACAACGTAGGAGTGGCTTCGGGACATGTCTCTGAATGTACTTGAGTGGCTCAGCCAAAGTCCGGACTTGAACACGATCGAACATCTCTGGAGAGACCTGAAAATAGCTGTGCAGCGACGCTCCCCATCCAACCTGACAGAGCTTGAGAGGATCTGCAGAGAAGAATGGGAGAAACTCCCCAAATACATTTGTGCCAAGCTTGTAGCGTCATACCGAAGAAGACTCGAGGCTGTAATCGCTGCCAAAGGTGCTTCAACAAAGTACTTAGTAAAGGGTCGAAATACTTATGTAAATGTGATATTTCAGTTTTTAATACATTTGCAAAAATGTCTAAAAACCTGTGTTTTCTGTGTCATTATGGGGTATTGTGTGTAGATTGATGAGGGGAAAAAAACAATGTAATCAATTTTCGAATAAGGCTGTAACGTAACAAAATGTGGAAAAAGTAAAGGGGTCTGAATACTTTCCGAATGCACTTGCCAAATGTCTTTTTAAAGGTGAGAAATTAGAAACTGAGAAACTAACTGACACATACTATGTGTGTTTTAGAGAAATCCAAAGAGGTGTTTCAGTAAAAGGAATCAACAGTAATAATAATAATAATAATATGCCATTTAGCAGACGCTTTTATCCAAAGCGACTTACAGTCATGCGTGCATACATTTTTGTGTATGGGTGGTCCCGGGGATCGAACCCACTACCTTTGCGTTACAAGCGCCGTGCTCTACCAGCTGAGCTACAGAGGACCACGCAGAATATGGGTGAAGCTGAACGCATTCTTTATGGTCCATATGGTGCAAGCATTTTCAATTAAGTGTAACTTGTTCTGGTGTTCATGGTGCTATGTTATGGACAGTTAGCTTTTTAATAATTTACTGATGCCAATGGTTTTTTATACACTGCAGTGGATTATTTTCACAAGCTTCCTGCATTCCTTAGCTTTATATCATTTTTTGTTGAAGAATGCGAAGGATGACAAACTGTGGTTTTAATGATTTGGCTGAAGCGTCGGTGAAGTGTGACGTTCGCACTCTAAGAAATCTCTAGGAGGTTCTTGCACTTGATATAAAACCACAGAGATGGCTGTGTGCACTGCCTCTGTTGACTTGTCTTCTCAGACAGTAAGCATGCTGCTTCATAGGGGTTCACACAACGAGGTGTTGTGTAGCAGCAGGCTATTGCTAGAACACATTTGTGTGTGTGATTTTATTTTTTTCAGATTAAAGCATACATTTGAGCTGAAATGGGCAATAAACTAAAAGAAAAAGGCTACTACCATGGCGAGTTCTGTCCAAGTTAGTTTTTCATTCCTGATGCTGACTTGCCATGTTTGGTCACAGTCATACATTCACCTCCACTGTTTCGCGTTGGCCTCTAAGACTCACTGTACGCCTAACGTGTCTGAACATTACAACCCTATAAGCAGTTTGGGTGCGAGCAGTTTGAAAGGCGTTGGCCAGCATTTGGACTGCGTAGCTACTCCTGTCTCCTGTCTGGCAATGCACTTATTGCTGTTGACGGTGCCGGTGATGGGCAGAACAGATGGTGTGTCTGGAGCCATGCAGTACAGTAGGATATTTATGGGACTGGAGCTTCACGGGAGCAGGTCCTGTATAAAGGGGGTCCGACCGAGCGCGGAATTCAGCGTTTGGAATAACAGGGAAAGTGATTCCAGTGTAGTTAAATTATTTAATTACTCCCAAAGATCATTATAAATCTCTATTTTCTCTCCCCCCTCATCTTTCCCTCTGTCTCTTCAGTTAAATTCATGGCTGTATATTATCCGTTATGATGCCTAAATGGAAAGGGGACACTTATATATTCCTGACAGCTAAAACTGTACATTTATATTATTCAGCCACTATCAGGAATTTAAAAGTATGTCCCTACAATCATAAAAGTTACAATTACATAATCAAAATGATTTGGTATATATTTTGATAGTCATTCTTGTATTGTGCTACACTTAAGAATAGAGGAAAAAGTTTTAAATGGTCTGGCAATGATTTCATAATTGGTTGCAGTTCATCAGCATAATCTATTTGACCCAATATATGCAAGGCCACTAAAGTCATTATGGTCATAAAATGAACACATTATCACCCCTATTCTACAGGCAATATCCGATATCTAATAACATATGGAGATTATGAAGTGCCTTGTGTCTTTGAAGAGGAGCAACCCCTTTTCTGTGGTAAAAAGTATTCTAGATAGAGGAGCAGAGAGATGGGAGATACTCAGAGCAGGATGGTATGCTTTGCAGTAAGCAGGGTGTTCTGGTTCTGCCTGCCTCTGCCCTTCTCTTTGCCTCTGCCCCGGCCCCTGCCCCTCTTTCTGGCTCCTACTCCTCCATCTTGGCTCTGCTGCTGTTGGGTTGCTTTAGCTTCCTTATCCATATCCACTTTATCCATATTCTCCCCGGGAGCGCAGTTGTTGCCACTCACCCTGCAGTTGCAGCCCAGCTGGTAGCGGTGGTTGATGCCCTTCTTCTGGGCCAGCGAGAGGCGCTCCCATGGCTGGTTGAAATTGCAGAGCCCGGTGTAGACCTTGCCGTCGAACACACGGCCTGAGGGGGGAGAGAGGGTTGGTTACAGATCAGCTTTTGTTATGCATTACATCATTGGTGAATTATTTCATGACTTACAAAACATTCATTACATTATTGTTTGTTTCCCCAGTGTCAGATGTCCAAAGAGTCAGATGTCATCCCTAGCATATTTGTGGCTAATTGTATAATTGCCATACCTCGCCTAGCATAAATACAACAGTGAAGCAAGCGGTCCAAAGCTTTTTTAACTATGGTAAGACAATCTTGTACAGCAAGGTCCCATATTAAACCAACACCCCTATTTCAGAATTTCCAAAAGGTTGTCTAACTTCTATTTTTAGGTTGTTCACAGCTTACCACCGATGTCAGGATGACAACCTCTGCTGCAAACAGGTTCACCCTACACTGTAGCCCACCAGCTAGCACTCAAATAACATGGTTGTTTGTAACAGTGCTACACTGTCCTGTCGTCATCACACACTGAGCTGAAAGCTCACAAACACACAACTCTTAGACTGACTTCCATATGGATTATTGGCGTCTCTGGCAAAGTTATTAGACAATGGTGAGAGCGGCATTAGCCTGTTCCCAAATTGTAGTTGATATAGTAGTTGGTAAGACAGCACAGGCAGATCTGGGACCAGGCTAGTGGTACCCCTCTTCATAGCTAATCAGGCGGCCATGCACTCACTCTGATCAAAGCCCAACCCGTGGAGCTGATCTATCAGGCCTTGGCGTATTTAACATGCCTGTAATTGAGTCCTGATACAGTATGGCCCAGGGACCCAAGACCCAATTATAGACTCACTCCCCAAACCAGAGCAAGAGCTGCTGCCTGGCCTGGATGACTGTGATGTCATCATCACCCAGCCACAATAAACACACACTTGTGTTGCCGGGGTGATTTCCTTCTTCATGTTTCATTGGCTTCGTTGGGCATGTTTACAGGTTTGGGATTTAGTGATGGGAACATACAACACACAGCTAAACAGTATGACGGCCTTATGTCTCACTAAACTGCTCTCCGACTTAGCAACTCATTGGCTCAGAGACAGTTTCTATCTACAAGCCATCGGACTGCCGAACACTTGAATTGGGCTGACCACTTGCACTGACTCTCTGCACCTTAGCACACACACACACACACCCACACTGACATACACTCATCCACACACACACACACACACACACACACACAGGTATACATTCATACTACACACACATCACAAATATGTGTGTGTAGCATGCAAGGAAGCATTTCGTTGGACGGTGTATACCATGTGTATCCTGTACATACGACTAATAAATAGAAGTTGAACTTGCCTACCTGCACTGGAAACGCCAGAACTTCTTGCTAGAACTGTTAATTATAAGAGACGAGGAGGGAAACGTTTTCTGCTTTTTACGCCTCAAAGGAGAAGGAAATGCTTAAAAAAAGAAGTGCCCCCCTGCCTCTCTTTCGTCTCTCACAGACGGGAGGTTATAAATAGTGGGAACGTTTGTGTCACAGAGCAGTCAAGAAGTCTTCAGGGAGGAGGGAAGGGGAGGAGGGGGTTGCATTTAAACAAAACAAAAACTTGGGCTGCCGTTAGCAACGCTGCCATTGTGGTGGGAAGTGCTGCAGAGGGGGAGTTAGGGAAACAGGCCTGGGAGAACAAGCTGGAGTCAACGCCACTGATGTGCTTGCTTGCCTCGCTAATTTGTTTTTGGTCATGTGCTTCTGAGGCAGCTCCTGAGGCTGTTTTTATTGCTTATTAATAGCTCTGAAGGGAAAGACATATTGTTTCTGGCACCACCATGACAACTGTGCAGCCCGCCAAGTACATTAGATGGCCGCATTTCAGATCAGTGGTACTGTATGGTAGAATAGTGACTCACCTGTGATCAGGTACTGGTACTTGTTGATGTCGAACTTGACTCCACACAAACTCTCAGAGGCATCTGTGTAGATGTGCTGAACGTGCTGCATTTTGTTGAATCCTTTGTACATCTGCAAAACAGACCACGATAAACAGTGTGTTAAACCGATTATAACCTGGAATGAAGATCACACACCTCTGACACTTGTTCTTGCTTTTGACACTTGACGCAACTGGAATTATTGAGTTGTTCTCGAAGTTGTCAGGAATCCACAACAATAAACAAACACAGTATAATGAGATGATATCGCTTCCAAGAATTCAGTGTAGTAGAGGAAGAGGCCACTGATGCTATCATTAACCACATGAAAACTAACATAATTACAGGACATAATAAAGACGTGACTTTGGGGTTGAACCGTGGGTTCGCAGATTGAGTTCAGGTGCGCGGTACACAAACGCTGCCGGACAAAGTAAATGTTTGCCCTGGGATTTGTTGTTTATTCCGTTGTGATTTATTTGTCTAGGAACAATAGGAAATCCCTGTTTAGACGCGGCTATTCTTGGAAATAACAGGACAAACTTATGAAAGAGGCGAGCCACTGGGACCTAAAACGGGGGATTTTTGGAAAATGTTTCTAGGGGGTTTTCCAGAGTGGGGTTATGCTCTTCAAGGTATGGGCCAGATTACGTAAGACCCGGGCTGAATGATGCGATGATGGCTTACCTTCATCTGTTTGACCGTGTAGCGCATGGTTCCAAAAGGCCCATCCTTCAGTAACTTCTTGCCCACCACTTTGGCACGGATCACTGTAGACAGAAGACACAAGCACAGAATTAATCAATTATGCAATGGACAAAGATTGTAGAGCCTCTAGCTGCCAAATCCAGCATATTGGATGATTCCAAATTTAGGTCACATCAGAGCAAGTCATGTCCCCTTCTCCGTCCCTGACGTCTGGAGCCAGGCTGACGTGTTTGTGTGAGCATCAAAAGAGAAGCCTAAATAGTAGGTCCAATATATGTTCAACATCCCAACACGTCACCCTAACAGATGCTTTAGCTAGAAGTATGGTGATATCAACTCCTGATTAGGACTCTAGAATGCATTGGGCTGCGCATTGCTTTTCCAAAGGATCATTAAAAACCCAGCACCTAGAGGAGAGACCCAGGGAAGATTTTGTAAGGGTTTGGCTCCGTTTATAATCTATTTATTCGTTTTTCTGGGTTGATTCTGCTTGCCAAACAAGTCCAATGGAAGACTAGGAGCTAGCATTTGAATTTGAATCAGAGGCCAAAGCAGTTCTTCAGGACAGTAAAAATGAGGCCACAGCTTTTTTACTACCTCGCTCCAGCCTTAACCCTGTATCGTAAAACCATGTGTCTCCACTGTTTAAACAACCTCCTTTCTTTAAATTCAGCACAGGGTGAAAAAAGATATCAGTGCTGCTCACCCTCATGTAAACAGCGGCTAGGTGAAACAGTTCAGCTGTGGAATCGCCTTGTTTGCTTTCACTCCTTTTAAAGTAAGTGTGGGGGATCGGCTTATGAGCGAAGCCTCATTTAGGCCAGTGAATAGGGTCCTCCCAAGAGTACCTGTATCAGAGCTCTGGGCCCCCCCCGGGGGAGAAGGGGTAGTCAACATGCAGGCGCAGTCGATTCGAGTCACGTTCACCTGCTCCTCGCAGCCTGACGGCCATAGACATAACTAACGGTGGGGATGTTTGTCTTTCCTCTCCGGAATTTCCTTCCCACATTCCTTTGCGGCTCACATTCTCGAAAAAAGGGAAGCGCGTCTCACTCCTCTAGACAGAGTGAAGAAGGGATGTACTGTAACATCTCCTCTTATAGCGTCATAGTCTGTATTTAAGTCCCAGACACACAGAAATGGGCAGCAAAGGGAGTCTAAAGGAAAAGGTCATCCTGTTGGCTTATGAATAAAAAAAGACTCCTAGAAGATGCCGGTGAGGTGACACCTTCAATGGAGCTCACATTTTCACCTTCCAGTTTAGAATGACATGACTCTAATAGAGCATCTGCCATCCAATTGATAGCTGTTAGAGAATCACACATCCATCTATAAGGCAAAGATTATTTTAAACCTATTCAGGTGATATATTCTCCTTGCGTTCTTGGTGACCTTTTTGAGCCAATGTACCCAAGGACATCTGCTCTATTAATCTGTCAATTCGCATATTATGAGCCTCAAAGCATTGTTACCTAACCAGTCTCTGCTATGCAGAATCAAATGAATGCTACTTTCACTGATGTAATTGTATGGAGCATAGGCACTATTACTGTGGAATGTGAAGATATGAAACATATGATACTCTGATCCCTCCTTATGTAATGTGATGCACTGATATGATGCACTGATCCCTCATAATGCACTGATCCCTCAAACTATTTTCAGAAGCCAGTAGCCCAAAACCTGCCTTCCCTTTAAAACCTAAACTCCATTGCAAAGACAGCTTTCCCCACCCAAAATGATAAGACTCCAATTCCAAATAGCTTTGCATTGAACCTTCAAATGTTATTAGGCGTAGGAGTCATAGGTCATATCGCTGAACAAGAGCGCAACAGTAACACCAAATGCCCTTTGAGGCGGGATACGCTCGCCACTGGGCGGTCAGCCACTAATTGGGTGGTGCCGATGTCATTGCCTGGCGGAATGTGTGAAAGGCCGCAGCTGCTGGTGAGACAGAGGATTTGTGTTATTCCCTACAGCGACCCTTTGACATCCCAGGGAAGGGCCCTAAGTAGAACTCAGAATGATAGCTATATTTACCACTGACCACAGTTCTCTTTCAATATGCCTCTTCAGGCTATGTCTGGGCCCCCGCGTCAGAAATGACCAAATTGTGAGTGTTTATGTAACCCAATTCTAAGCCCAAGCACTGCATAAGATATCCACCTGACCAGTACCGGTTAGTTTAGCTGTAATCGGCACCGCAGCTAGAATCTCTCGGAGTTAGAGCCCCCTGCTCTCTCTCTCTCTCTCTCTCTCAACACATAAGTAGCAATTACAGGCGAATTCTCCTCTTTCTGCCACATACATATTCATGTTTTGCAGTGGATTTGACATACATTCCCAGTGGAAAGTAGGTGGATTAACTGGGGTATGACAGAGAAAGTAATTGAATTCATTTAGCACAGTATCTCTTCCCCTGAAGCATGGGATTACTAAAATATGTATTCAAATGCTAGTCGCAACACAAGTGAGAATGTAATTAAATCAAGCATTTTAAGCCTCCTTCTGCTTTACATTTTGCCTGTGAATCTTGAGGCACCTCAGGCTAAATTGTGATTACAGCAAACCGAGTGCATGATTAGGGGAAAGTCACCATGGCAAGTTTGAAATAGACGGTCATATGAAGAAGGGAAGGATAGGGGAAAAGTAATGTGGTGGTGTATAACCAGCGTTGTAAACTATATGTGTGTATGATGGTAAGAGAGGGAGAGCGAGACTGATTCTGAACATGATCTGAGGTTAGTGGAAAACGATGCCACTTAGTATGACACACTCACTGGGTACTCCACTAAAAAAAGAAACTACTCTCTCTGTAAGTACTCTTCCTCTTTTCGAGGTGCCAGAGCTGACCTCACCTGTAGTGGGATTACACTTGACCTGAATTACACTCACTGGTTCGCCGAAGAAATCGAAGCAATTTAGCCAACATGGGATGTGTAGTTCTGATTTGATTATTTTGTCATTTAGCAGACGCTCTTATCCAGAGCGACTTACAGGAGCAATTAGGGTTAAGTGCCTTGCTCAAGGGCACATCGACAGATTTTTCACCTAGTCGGCTCGGGGATTAGAACCAGCGACCTTTCGGTTACTGGCACAACGCTCTTACCCACTAAGCTACCTGCCGCCCTAAGTAATGCACTATATAGGGAAGAGGGTACTATTTCAGGACTACACTGGTGGTTTAAAGTTGCGTGGTCTGGAGAAAATGGATGGCTTAGACACTCGATGTGCCTGTCTCACAGGGTGTACATGTCAAACATGCAGGGAATCTTGCCCCTTTTGACCTATTTTAACAGGAAGAAACGCTGGCCTTATGGAATGAAGCTGCTTTGATTGCACCGAGCTGATCCCAGATGACATAAAGTTCCTCATAATAGGGGCCCATCTCCCTTTGCCAGTTGGGAAGAGGATTGGGAAGCATAGTAGAGAATAGGATTGAGTTTTGCATTATTGCAACCTATAGTAACTTAGAGAAACATGTAGTTTTGAGCTATTGCTAACTAAGGTTCTTATCCCAGGCAAAGCCACACTTACCCACAGCAGTAATCTTCTATACTGAATCGGTGCATGGTACAAGAATGTGAAGGTCTGCTCCTGACACCTCAGCTCCTTGGGAACGAGGGCCTTGGCCTTGAAGGGATATTAAACTCCAGGGCCAAAGTGTAGCTAGGGCCGACCGAAACGCTAATCTGCTGCATGAAAAGCTTTAGAAAAACAGCCTTCCCCTCTCTTCCAATGTGAATGGGCTGTTTCAGTCACCAAGTAAATTGCAGCCCAGTAGGTCTGCTGTGCACAAAAACCTCTCTCTCTCTCTCTCTCTCAGTTCAATTTAAGGGCTTTATTGGCATGGGAAACATATGTTTACATTGCCAAAGCAAGTGAAATAGATAATAAACAAAAGTGAAATAAACAATAAAAAAATGAACTCACAAAAGTTCCAAAATAATAAAGACATGTCAAATGTAATGTTATGTTCAAATAGTTAAAGTACAAAAGGGAAAATAAATAAACATAAATATGGGTTGTATTTACAATGGTGTTTGTTCTTCACTGGTTGCCCTTTTCTTGTGGCAACAGGTCACAAATCTTGCTGCTGTGATGGCACACTGTGGTATTTCACCCAATAGATATGGAAGTTTATCAAAATTGGGTTTGTTTTCTAAGTTATTTGTGGGTCTGTGTAATCTGAGGAAAATCTCTCTCTCTCTCGTAGCCTACGTATGCAGCAATAAAAAAATGACAGGAAATGGCTATCCGACTGTTGTCTAGAAATGCAAGGAAGGGTTCATTGAGAGAACGTACACTACCGTTCAAAAGTTTGAGGTCACTTAGAAATGTCCTCGTTTTCGAAAGAAAAACAAACAAAAATGTCCATTAAAATAACATCAAATTGATCAGAAATACAGTGTAGACATTGTAAATGTTGTAAATGGCTATTGTAGCTGGAAACGGCAGATTTTTAATGGGATATCTACATATGCGTACAGAGGCCCATTATCAGCACACATCAGTTCTGTGTTCCAATGGCACGTTGTGTTTGCTAATCCAAGTTTATCATTTTAAAAGGCTAATTGATCATTAGAAAACCCTTTTGCAATTATGTTAGCACAGCTGAAAACTGTTGTGCTGATTAACAAAGCAATAAAACTGTCCTTCTTGAGACTAGTGGAGTATCTGGAGCATCAGCAATTGTGGGTTCGATTACAGGCTAGTATATATCAGCCGACCTAGTTGAACTCCTTACGCTGCCAGCCGAATGCTATATCATAGCCAGCCGCTGCACTGTTTGCTGATTGCAAAGTTACCCTCAGGTTATTTGGAGTTGGTATTTAACATGTTTTTTCCTCTTTGTTGTATTTTTTTTATATGTACCCTCATTTCCTCAATTCAAAATGTCTGTCTGATTAATCTATTAGAGCGGGTGCTGCTGGTGATTATGGAACAGGGCCTATGAAACAACAGGAGCAGGCTTTGAACTCGTCTCTGGCTCTTAAATTGGGATGATTCATGTTCTACCGTGTCGCCTTTGAAGTTGACAATGGAAATTAGCCTCTCTCCTCACTCAGCGTTACATCTGAGGGGAGCTTAAGGTCACCATTTGCATTTTAATCCACATATAGATATTCACACTGTGTGTAAACCATAGCCGTTTGACAGTAGTCCTCAAATAAGAGTCAGCCCTAGGGTTCAATGTAATGTTCATTTTGGCAGCTATTTTAGATTTAGTTTTAGTCCTTAAAATACACTTTAGCCTTAGTCACATTTTTGTCATTTCATCCTTCGTTAGTTTTAGTTATTATCAGTCGACTAAAACTCTGGACAATTTTAGTCTAGTTTTAGTCAAAGCCCTTTTAGTCACATAATAGTGCATTTGTTATTAAATAATGAATATTTAAGCTACCTTCCATCATGTGCATATTCAGATATCCTTGTCCAACTAGGCCTACTATTCCCTTGTATACAACATTGGCAACATTGATATTGTGGAGGATTGTATCCAATGCCAGCCATAATTATAGCCTATAAAGCCTTGGCTTCAGGTTAAACAATTTACAGCTCTGATTTTCTCCCCATCACAACTGTCAAGGGGCTAAATAACAGTGGTTTCCTTGATAAGGGGAGAATTTGAGCTTTACAAAAATGCCAAAAGTATTACTGTACTCCTAATATTCAACAAATAGCATTTGTTTTTACCATAGGAAAAAAGCAACCGCAACTCACAGACCACGGCGCGAGAGCGGCAACACAGATGAATGAATAACAGCGCACATGGGAAAATAGAGCTTCTGATGTGATAGCCTATATGAAAGTAAGAGAGCGAGAGTAAACATTGAGTATGTGTACATGCACACTAATAATTCGATATTAAACTGATTATAGCAGAAGGCTGAGTATGGCATTAGTCATGTAAACAATCTTTCGAATTATTAGGACATGTAAACAGCTTAATTGGCGTTCCAGTGGTGTATTTGATCTGCGCATGTGCCAGCACCAGGTAGCGCAAGCTTCCCTCTTATGCACGAGTGAAGTGAGTTTGGAAAATCGTATAAATAGTTTTCACGTACAAACTTTATATGTCTGAACTCCGAATCAAATAGTCTTCTCAAAAATAACATGGTCACTGTGGTAGAACGTTTATTTTGATTGCCTATTTTCTGCATTTATCGAAAGTTCCATCAGTAGCCTGATTTCAGATGTGTCCATGTAAACTGGATTATTAGGGGAAATGGTTCTTCTTGCAAAGCATGTAAACATTTTAAACTAACTATTATATTAACCTGACTATCCACAATAATCGCATTATTGTGTTCATGTAACCATGCTCAGTGTTTCTAGTGGAGGTTAGTTACAAGTCAAGTGTCCTGGCTTCGCATCAGTTCAAAAGATTGATGAGTGACTGAAGTGATCGCCTGGAGCTGTGTGGGAGAACTCAATCAGACCGTGCAACTGAAAGATGTCAATTCTGCCAATGAAAGAATTGCATTAAATATTCTGCATGCATGCTTAGGATTGGACAAAACAGATGAAAATGAGCTTCACGTCAAATTAAATGTCCATTAGTCTCACGGGGGAAGTCTTGTCATATTTCTGTCAACTAAAATGAAAAGTAATTTGTAATAGTTCGTTTTTTTTCCCCAGGGCATCTCGTCTCATTATCGCCATAGTTTTAGTCAGGAAAAATAGGTTGTTGACAAGTATTTTTCGTCATAGTTATTGTTGAGGAAATAAATAGACTTCTTTGAAAGTACTGTTCAAATGAAATGGGGAAAGAAAGATGGGGATAAAGTCTTTCATAGTGAATATTTCGTAAGGTATAGATCTGCATACATTAAGTTTTAGGGGTATCTTGACACTGTAAGGTTTATCAAAGGTGACATTTTCTTTAAACATTCATCAAATGCCATTGAAGTGATGCATTGCAAGGCCATGTAAAGCTTTTGGACCTGCGTTTCGTCCCAGAAAATGGACTTGCGCTGTTTTGACTAGACTGCAGCACATGTTTGTTTGAACATGCCCTGGGGACACACATCAGAATATCCATCATAACTCTAGGTGTTGCCAGGAGATAAGTGTTATCCTCTACCGTCCAAATACATCATGTTCATGCCAAACTCCATTTACAGTTGGCTTACAACACGAGCTATTGGAATTTAACATGTGAAATCTTGCCAAAAAAATGTCATAAGTTGCATAATAGATATGCAATAAAGTCATCCTAAGTTTGCATGTTCATGATAACTGCACTAGAGCCCTATCATAACAGAAGTCCAACACTATCTTCATCCACTGTCTCTAACTGAAAGCAATAGCCTTCATTATTGCTCAATGAGCAGAAAATGCATATATGGTCAAATTAATTGGAGAAAAGTGTGCATATTACTCCAATATAATTTTCTCAAGCTTTGTCCATGGCCAATTGTTCCACTGGGAAAAATAACTCTACAGTTGTGTCATCTACATGATGAAATGTGATCCTGGCGTTGGCATTATGGCATGTTTACAGTGTTTTTGTTTTATCAGGACTACAGTGGCACTGTCCCTTGCAGTGGGAGGGAAGAGGCATTCCTAGTTCCGTATACGCTACAGGCATTCGTGGCGCACTTCTGGCTGAGCCAAGACCTTGGAAATTGAATTTTGTGGAGCTCACAAGTGCTAACTTGCAGCCAGTGAAGCCAGCCCTAGATTCTGGCCCACTAGGCTCCACTCCTTGCCAATGGGATGAGCCAATTTAGGAGACATGAAAGGCAGGGTGCCACCTGACTGCTTGCGACACTAACATTTGTACATCTTCAACACAATGGAACCAGGTCACCAACTAGCATAAGCATTGCCCCAATAATTATAGTTAAATAACATGCAATGCTCATCAATGCTGTTAGAAGCTGAGGAAATGTGTGCATAAATAAATGTTTGACATGAATGGTCAACCTGCCACTTCCGTGAGAGAGTGTTATTTTTAAACAGTTGCCATATGTTGAAAAGTCAACATCGCTTTCTCTCCTCTGACCTCGTCAGGCTTCAGTCATAGTTCACTGGCTGGACTTGGGATCACTGCAGAAAAAACATGACATCTTAGTTGTGTCCTCAGCAAGAGCCCGCCCATGGGGCGGAACAGCTCTGCTGTCCTCTTCTCCTCCTCTCCGGGGCATTGGACCACTCTATGCTACCCTAATGGATGTTTGATGGCTGTGTCTGACAAAGCTATCTGTGTGTGTGTGTGTGTGTGTGTGTGTGTGTGTGTGTGTGTGTGTGTGTGTGTGTGTGTGTGTGTGTGTGTGTGTGTGTGTAGGGATGACTGGTCGAACACACACACACACTGCCTGCTGCCAGCAGTTCCGTTCCACAATACAAAAGAGCTGCACACAGTTCTCCTAATACTGTATATCCCAGTGGACTCCTCTCTCTTTCACTCTACCTTGTCCCTCCTGCTTTAGACCCCCCAACACTTATTAATGCTCAGGCTTATCAAATAATCCCTTACTCCTTTTCAGGAATGAGTCTCCTGCAGCAACAGCGGAGAGCCAGGACCCACCTGGTCTTAACAAGTGTTATCCAATAACACTGCTCAGGTTGGACTGGCATTCCTTGATAAGAACAGCTGAGTTCATGTTATTCTGGCATAGTCTGTGAAAGCACGACCCAGTGGCCAAGGAAATCTCAGCTACAAGTGGGTCCGAGGATCAGCTCCACAAGAAAATATATCTGGAATCAACACAGAAAATACCAGTGCACTTAAGTCAATAACCAAGGCTTTATTATACCAATGCTGACTCCATATCTCTATATCAAATGCCTGAATGGAATGAATCAGCCCCCTATTGGAAAGTAAACGTGCTTTCGTAGAAGAGCACAAACACTTGAAGGGCAATGCTATACCAATAGGACTGTAGAATTCACAAATTGATTGCAAGAGCACTTGCTTAACATTCCTAGCCAAGTCCTGGCTCTTACATGTTATGGGAAGCCAGACAGAACAGAAGAGCAACCAAGAGCACAAGATCCAAGAACAGTAGCTAGTCTCCACTCCAAATCTGCCATTGGTAACCTCCATACATGGGTGCAATATTCAGTCAGCAGTAAAACCCTTGGCTGGCTACTGTCTGCCTGTTCTGTTCTGGTTTATTGCTCAGCAAGTGGTCATTTAGCTCTGAAAAACATAATGATCAGTGGAACCTGTTTCCATGGATACCGTTCCCATTAACTCTTCCCTTTCATCAGAGCAAGGAGAAATAAAGTAAAGCTTCCTCTCTCTTGACTCACTAATTTGAGAGATGACGCATTTATTTAGACTACACAGAAAGCGTGCTGTTGTAGTAAACCGTTAGTCTACGAGCCATCTGATACTCAGTCTGTTTTAAATGGGCTTTTAGGTGATGGTTACATGTTAAGCATAACTTTGTTTGGCAGAGATTTACCCATTACACATAGGTCCCAGACTGAAAGTTGCATCGCTTTATACTAACAACAGTTTCTTATTCTATTCTATTCCATGTATGCAGAATATCACAATACCACTGTAAAAAGACATTTCAATGTGGCCACAAACCATGCGACTTACCAATGTCAGAGTTGCAGTACGCATCTTGCGGGTGCGACAGAGCACAAGAGCAAGCCTCTGTGAGTTCATGAATCTGAAGGCTGCTGAAAACGAACAGCAAGCTGAGCAGTTGGTGACAGAGGGACTGCATTTTGTAGTGCGTAAAATCTTCCTTGTCTGTTTACTTTACAACAAAAAGTTATGTCGCCGAATAGTTATTCAAAGTCTGTCCCGAGTTGAGCTCTTGTCTGCTTCAGTGCATATGTCCAACTCTACTCTCCGGTCAGGGTATTGCCTGTCAATGCGCCTCAGAGCGCGAGTCACAAATTACATATAGTGCGCGAGACGCTGGAACGCCACCCACTTCGCCAGATTTCGCGGCATGACAGCCAATCACTACTCGAGCCGTCGATGATGTCATTAAGAATAACAGATGCATGACATATTGGAATTGATTTTACATTGCCTTTCTCTTTTTATTCAAAATATTATTTCCCCCCCTTTCACTTTTGTCAGCCCTAAAACATTCCAGTCTGAGTCAAAACCGCTGGAAATTGCTAATTGAATGGAAAACCATATGAGCCTGATGTAATGTTTCATACATACAAGGAGCATTGATTTATTATAGTTCATGGGAAACTTGGCACTTAATTGTTGTTAGTCGTTATTACCATGTTTTGTTTATAAACATTTTAGTCATTTAGCAGACGCTCTTTAGCGACTTACAGTTAGTTAGTGCATACATTCTTTTTTTTTCATACCCCCTGTGGGAATCGAACCCACAACCCTGGCGTTGCAAACGCCATGCTCTATCAACTGAGCTACATCCATGCCGGCCATTCCCTCCCCTACCCTGGACGACGCTGGGCCAATTGCGCGCCGCCCCATGGGTCTTCCGGTCGCGGCCGGCTGGATTCGAACTAGGATCTCTAGTGGCACAGCTAGCACTGCGATGCAGTGCCTTAGACCACTGAGCCACTCAGGTTTATTTTAACAGTGAAACAGCAACATGTACAAATTAGGTTTCCTTTGGGTGTATCAGAAAGACATGGTTTTGTGTTTTTTCTAGGCTCACCACTAAATGTCAATTTATGTTCCGTGAACTTCTGTAGCATTTTCTGGTCAGTGATCAAGGCTAAATTCCAGGCAGTAATGGACCTTTTCATTTAGTCAAAAAAAACTTGGCCTCTACACTGTTTTGCACCTGTTGTATTAAACAGTGTATGCTTATGAATACACCTCTAATGTGAGAACTACAGAACCCTTTTATACCTTTGAAAATACATTCCAAATGACCTCTGAGTATTGGCATTAGTCTCACAACCAGCCTCATTTTCAAAAGCTTCTCATGCTGAAGTTGAGCGAGAGAGAGAACAGTGTTTCTCAAGTGACAATGTGAGTGATGGTAAAATCCTTAACGCTGGCTACAATCTCTAGAATTAGACAAATTAAGTTGAATCCGTTTTTTCTCCCCTCTGTGTTTTTATGTACACTACCAGTCAAAAGTTTGGACACACCTACTCATTCAAGGGTTTTTCTTTATTTTTACAATTTTTTACATTGTAGAATAATAGTGAAGACATCAACACTATGAAATAACACATATGGAATCATGTAGTAACCAAAAAAGTGTTACATTTAAGTCATTTAGCAGACGCTCTTATCCAGAGCGACTTACAGGAGCAATTAGGGTTAAGTGCCTTGCTCAAGGGCACATCGACAGATTTTTTACCTAGTCGGCTCGGGGATTAGAACCAGCGACCTTTTGGTTACTGGCACAACGCTATTAACCACTAACGCTCTTAACCACTGCCGCCAAACAAATAAAAATATATTTTATATTTGAGATTCTTCAAATAGCCACCCTTACCTTGATGACAGCTTTGCACACTCTTGGCATTCTCTCAACCAGCTTCATGAGGTAGTCACCTGGAATGCATTTCAATTAACAGATGTGCCTTCTTAAAAGTTAATTTGTGGAATTTATTTCCTTCTTAATGCATTTGTGCCAATCAGTTGTGTTGTGACAAGGTAGGGGGGTATACAGAAGATAGCCCTATTTGGTAAAAGACCAAGTCCATATTATGTCAAGAACAGAGAAACGACAGTCCATCATTACTTTAAGACATGAAGGTCAGTCAATACGGAAAATGTCAAGAACTTTGAAAGTTTCTTCAAGTGCAGTCTTAAAAACCATCAAGCGCTATGATGAAACTGGCTCTCATGAGGACCGCCACAGGAATGTAAGACCCAGAGTTACCTCTGCTGCAGGGGATAAGTTAATTAGAGTTACCAGCCTCAGAAATTGCAGTCCAAATAAAGGCTTCACAGAGTTCAAGTAACAGACACATTTCAACATCAACTGTTCAGAGGAAACTGTATAAATCAGACCTTCATGGTCGAATTGCTGCAAATAAACTACTACTAAAGGACACCAATAAGAAGAAGAGGCTTGCTTGGGCCAAGAAACACAAGCAATGGACATTAGACCGGTGGAAATATGTCCTTTGGTCTGGAGTCCAAATTGGAGATTTTTGGTTCCAACCGCCGTGTAAAGACGCGGTGTGGATGAACGGATGATCTCCACATGTGTATTTCCCACCGTAAAGCATGGAGGAGGAGGTGTTATGGTGTGGTGGTGCTTTGCTGGTGACACTGTCTGTGATTTATTTAGAATTCAAGGAAAAGCAGCCAACAAGTGCTCAGCATATGTGGGAACTCCTTCAAGACTGTTGGAAAAGCATTCCAGGTGAAGCTGGTTGAGAGAATGCCAAGAGTGTGCAAAGCTGTCATCAAGGCAAAGGCTGGCTATTTAAAGAATCTCAAATATAAAATATACTTTGATTTGTTTAAAACTGTCTTGGTTACTACATGATTCCATATGTGTTATTTCATAGTTTTGATGTCTTCACTATTATTCTACAATGTAGAAAATGAGTAGGTGTGTCCAAACCTTTGACTGGTACTGTAAGTGTTCAGAAACCTGAGTGGAGATATCACTGTGTGTGGAGGCTGATCTGTGGAAGGGATAGGGAGCCACATTAGGGGTTAGGGTTGAGAGTTATATAACAAAGCCAGAGTAATCCCAGGCTAATGAACTATGACCCTTTAGCCCCTCTCATTAACACCTTTTTAGAACGCTCCCCATTAACCTCAATAGGAACAGGCCCAGCAGGCAAGGCTGGTGGAAATGACGTCATTACAATCAGTTAACAACCCAGAGTTAGCTGTGACGTTTATAATTGTCTTTTAACTGAGCTTCTCAGCTGGATCAGGGTGGTGTCCAACATTTCCGTCTGATGTCCCTGAGGATTCCTCTAACAAATACTCCAATAACCAGATTACATCTTTGTTTCTTTAAGTCACCATGGCCTCGATTTAAGCCACATAACCTCTGTCAATGTAATGTTTTATAGTTATTATCTAACATTTCTGAAGTCACTTTATATAAAAAGAGTGTGACAAAAGAGAATGGCATGGGGAGGGAGGCGCAGCCTTGGATGCTCTCTGTGATATCCCTCATGACGTTTCCGTATTACCCAATCTGTCCTTTACACAAAAAACGCCATAGGACCTTCTGGAAATGTTGTTGTCCTAAGTAGGCCAACATACTGTAAGCATAATGCAGGCACAAAGTGAATAATTTCATCTCTATAAAAATGTATATAAAAAGTGCCTATTTAGTGCGAGCTGCCCAGCCAGCCTTCAGGGAGCCTGGGAAGGCATTGTGCGCTGAGAGGTGTTTGAAGGCTCTGTGTGGTTCTGTAATGACAAAAGGGAGCAGGCGGTGACTCAGAGGAAATACCTTTCATGCGACTGACAAGCCGTTAAATAGACACCGGAAGAGGCGAAAGTTGAAAAGATAGCAGCGCTGAGAGAGGGTCTCCGGGGTATCTCATCCAAACGTGCATGACTCACTGGGGTTCCTGCCTGTTGGTCCTCCTACGCTACTCCCTCTCCCACATGCCATAGTGCTTAAGGGAGACATGGCCCCCTTTTTGCTTTACTGCTGTTTATTTTAAAGAAAACATGTAAAATACTACGGTTAATGAGATTAGCAATGCACATACTGTATGGTAGTAAAACCAATCAAGGTTGACAAGGCTCAAGTTTACACTACATTCCATCCCCCTAACCAAACAAAATGGCCTGAGTGAATTCACTTAGGCTAACTCACCCACACATACAGTGGCTTTAGACATTGGTAAACATTTCCCCTGCGTGCCAAACAGGCCTGTGAGACTAATAGAGGGTAAGTGAGAGATTATTTAATTGAAACTTCCTGGACGTTTGGTCCTGCAGACACCCCATTCAGTCAACTGGTGTTGGACTTCATTTGTGAGTGAAGATAATAGGTGTTGGGCATCAATCTTTAATCTTGGCACCCAGAACCAAATGTCACGCTGGCAGGCTACTTGATATGCCATTAGAGACTACATCATCTTAAATGATGTAGTCGTTGTCCGTTTTTCGCAGTATAAAAGGAAGCCACTTCTTGTGTGATAAAGTCAAGCATTATATCTCTGATCTGTCAGCACAGTGTCATACCCATTGTTTAGATGATTGTGAAGCTGCTCTAGGATCTACTTCCTATCCTCTAGGAGGTCAACTAGGAAACCTGGAAGCATTATCGTGACCCGGAAACGTTTTCATCTCCATATTTATCAGCAGCTCATTCATCTACACCGCTATTTAAAACATTTAATCTTCAATGCAAGATGTCACAGACAGCTCCTTAGCTTTTGATGGTGATGCACATTCTATCTTTATGGTGAAACCACTGTCAGTTCACTGTTCCCATTAACTAACAGTGAGATTATGGCTATCAGTTCACGTTCAATGGAGACCTCTGACTACTAGGAAAGGGAAACACGTCCCTGACCCTGACCTGTGCTCTCCATCTCACTCACAATGGTACTCCTGCTCCCAGCAGTTAAAGTATGATGAACTGTCAGTGACAGGAGGGGAGGCAGCCTCGGCCAAAGTCGTGACAGCCTGGGATGTTAGAAATTTATTTAGGTGTACCATTCCAATGATCTATGTGCTGTCAAGCTAGAAGGTAAACCTGGTAACCGTACACTGTTTTATGAGTTACTGGAATCGCTGTCATTGGGTGTTTATATTGTTTCCTAGCCTTCTCATCCTTGCAACAGGCAAAGTGTCAATATTGGACTAAGATTGAATCCTACTACAGTTGCTCTGATGCTCGGATGTGGCAGGACTTGCAAACTACAAAGGGAAACCCAGCCGCAAGCTGCCCAGTGACGCGAGCCTACCAGACGAGCTAAATGCCTTTTATGCTTGCTTCTAGGCAAGAAACATTGAAGCATGCTTGAGAGCACCAGCTGTTCTGGACGACTGTGTGATCACGCTCTCCATAGCCGATGTGAGCAATACCTTTAAACAGGTCAACATTCACAAGGCCGCGGGGCCAGATGGATTACCAGGGCGTGTACTCGGAGCATGCGCGGACCAACTGGCAAGTGTTACTGACTGAGTCTGTAATACCAACATGTTTCAAGCAGACCACCATAGTCCCTGTGCCCAAGAATGCGAAGTTATCCTGCCTAAATGACTACCACCTCGTAGCACTCACGTCGGTAGCCATGAAGTGCTTTGAAAGGCTGGCCATGGCTCACATCAACACCATCATCCCGGAAACCCTAGACCCACTCCAATTCGCATACCTCCCCAACAGATCCACAGATGACGCAATCTCAATCGCACTCCACACTGCCAAAAGGAAAACCTATGTGAGAATGCTGTTCATTGACTACAGCTCAGCGTTCAACACCATAGTGCCCACAAAGCTCATCACTAAGCTGAGGACCCTGGGACTAAACACCTCCCTCTGCAACTGGATCCTGGACTTCCTGACGGGCCGCCCCCAGGTGGTAAGGGTAGGCAACAACACATCTGCCACGCTGATCCTCAACACTGGGGCCCCTCAGGGTTGCATGTTTAGTCCCCTCTTGTATTCCCTGTTCACCCACGACTGCGTGGCCAAGCACGACTCCAACACCATCATTAAGTTTGCTGATGACACACTGCTGCTTCTCGCTGTTTATTATCTATGCATAGCCACTTTACCCCAACCTACATGGACAAACTACCTCGACTAACCTGTACCCCCGCACATTGACTCGGTACCGGTACCCCCTGTATATAGCCTTGTTATTGTTGTGTAATTTTATTGTAACTTTTTATTTTTTACTTTAGTTTATTTAGTAAATATTTTCTTAACTCTATTTCTTGAACTGCATTGTTGGTTAAGGGCTTGTTGGTAAGCATTTCACAGTAAGGTCTACACCTGTTGTATTCGGCGCATATGACAAATAACATTTTATTTTATTTTAATCAGAGAGGTGCGGGGGGCTGCCTCAATCGACGGCCACGTCATCAGCGCCCGGGGAGCAGTTGGGGGTTAACTGCCTTGCTCAAGGGCAAAACAGCAGATATTTCCACCTTCCCGGCATGGGGATTCGAACCAGCGACCTTTCAGTTACTGGCTCAACGCTCTGAATCGCTAGGCTACCTGCTAGCTCCAACCAGTGTGTTATTGTACTGTAATGCACTGTGGTCCTATGCTTTCATTGGCATCTAGTTCTAGTAGGATTCCACTCGCAGTTTTAAATAGGCCAGTACGTGTGTTTCCTCTTGCTTAACCAGCAGCCCTTCCCAGAAACAGTTGAGGAAGGGAAGGTGAGTGGGAGGAGGAGGGGGCTTAGCTAATCAGTGAAGGATGGTGGATGGAGTGGAGACCAGTGATTCATGGGTATGGAGGTTGGAGGGCCGTGGGCTCACCGGATGTAGACGTCACACTGCGTGGAGACAACCATATGTCACTGAGGGAATTGTGGGAACCTAAATATAGACATGATTTCACAGGAATACCCCTATTAGTTGTTTTCCCTAGACCCATACCATAGCATGTGGACACAATGATATCATATGACTTAATGGTATTAATATCTGCCCACTACTATAAATACATTGAATGTGTTCACTACATAATGTTGCATAGATATAGGATATTGTAGCTCTATGTATTGCATTTACAAAGATCCATGGCTTACAGTAGGGAAAAAAGTATTTAGTTAGCCACCAATTGTGCATGTTCTCCCACTTAAAAAGATGATAGAGGCCTGTAATTTTCATCATAGGTACACGTCAACTATGACAGACAAAATGAGAAAAAAATAATCAGAAAATCACATTGTAGGATTTTTTATGAATTTATTTGCAAATTATGGTGGAAAATAAATATTTGGTCAATAACAAAAGTTTCTCAATACTTTGTTATATACCCTTTGTTGGCAATGACACAGGTCAAATGTTTTCTGTAAGTCTTCACAAGGTTTTCACACACTGTTGCTGGTATTTTGGCCCATTCCTCCATGCAGATCTCCTCTAGAGGAGTGATGTTTTGGGGCTGACGCTGGGCAACACGGACTTTCAACTCCCTCCAAAGATTTTCTATGGGGTTGAGATCTGGAGACTGGCTAGGCCACTCCAGGACCTTGAAATGCTTCTTACGAAGCCACTCCTTCGTTGCCCGGGCGGTGTGTTTGGGATCATTGTCATGCTGAAAGACCCAGCCACGTTTCATCTTCAATGCCCTTGCTGATGGAAGGAGGTTTTCACTCAAAATCTCACGATACATGGCCCCATTCATTCTTTCCTTTACACGGATCAGTCGTCCTGGTCCCTTTGCAGAAAAAACAGCCCCAAAGCATGATGTTTCCACCCCCATGCTTCACAGTAGGTATGGTGTTCTTTGGATGCAACTCAGCATTCTTTGTCCTCCAAACACGACTGAGTTGAGTTTTGACCAAAAAGTTCTATTTTGGTTTCATCTGACCATATGACATTCTCCCAATCCTCTTCTGGATCATCCAAATGCACTCTAGCAAACTTCAGACGGGCCTGGACATGTACTGGCTTAAGCAGGGGGACACGTCTGGCACTGCAGGATTTGAGTCCCTGGCGGCGTAGTGTGTTACTGATGGTAGGCTTTGTTACTTTGGTCCCAGCTCTCTGCAGGTCATTCACTAGGTCCCCCCGTGTGGTTCTGGGGTTTTTGCTCACCGTTCTTGTGATCATTTTGACCCCACGGGGTGAGATCTTGCGTGGAGCCCCAGATCGAGGGAGATTATCAGTGTTCTTGTATGTCTTCCATTTCCTAATAATTGCTCCCACAGTTGATTTCTTCAAACCAAGCTGCTTACCTATTGCAGATTCAGTCTTCCCAGCCTGGTGCAGGTCTACAATTTTGTTTCTGGTGTCCTTTGACAGCTCTTTGGTCTTGGCCATAGTGGAGTGTGACTGTTTGAGGTTGTGGACAGGTGTCTTTTATACTGATAGCAAGTTCAAACAGGTGCCATTAATACAGGTAACGAGTGGAGGACAGAGGAGCCTCTTAAAGAAGAAGTTACAGGTCCGTGAGAGCCAGAAATCTTGCTTGTTTGTAGGTGACCAAATACTTATTTTCTACCATAATTTGCAAATAAATTCATTAAAAATCCTACAATGTGATTTTCTGGATTTTTTTTCTCATTTTGTCTGTCATAGTTGACGTGTACCTATGATGAAAATTACAGGCCTCTCTCATCTTTTTAAGTGGGAGAACTTGCACAATTGGTGGCTGACTAAATACTTTTTTTCCCCACTGTACATGCAGCAACCCTAATACATGGACTTCATTTTTATGGTAGCGATTGAACCATTGTCAATGGTGATCTAAGAGGGTGTGGTGCTTACTGTGGCCTGTGAGTATTGTCCTTTATCCATCAGCATGCTGTCATTGTTCTTGGCTCATCCTCTGCTCCCCCTCTGGTAGTGGCGAACCAGGCCAGACCATGGTCGATGGGATGTGTGGACTAGGTGGACCACGAGTGACCGTGGTTGACCGCGGTGTTACCGGAAAACTGCTGTGTGAGGTACCGCAGCTCATCCCAAGTCCAGATTTACTTCTGCCTGGAATCTCCCCACAGCACCACAGGAGAACCTGCACAAACATTTATCCCCAGCATCATGGGAACATTGTGCTGTTTCACAATAATGTTTCTAACTGTCCTCAAATTGATAATGATGTTTGGGCAACTGAGGATGACTAGGCCTTTTTAGAGAAAGAATGTGTTTCTGATGTCATAGTCCTTTAGAGAGTTTCGATAAATGTTTAGTCTCACCATTACAATGGAACAGTGTTTTTGTCCTTCAACTGGTCATAAAGTGGCTGTAAGTGTTGTATACATTGGGGGCTGTTAATTCAGTTTTAAAGCAACATATTAGACTCAGTTGTGTATAAAGGACAGTATACAAAGTGCAGATCGTGAGAAAGCAGCTTGAGAGGGATTTTGCGTCACCCAGTAATGATAAGTGTTGTCTTTAGAGAGAGGGCCTATAGGCACACTGGGAAGACTCCCTCAATGTATTGCTTAACTGGGCATGAAGCAATATGCTCAACCCACACTCAAAACCCTCACACCACACTTGCAATTCCTTGTAGCTCCCCATTGTCCCTGAGTGACTCCCTGTCACTCCTCCTTGTACAGTATGCCCTATCCAGTCCATCCTGGGTAAAAAGAGGTTAGGCCAGGCGAACCCTACCACTCTTCTACTCAGATGATGTTCTCTAGACAAACAGTTTCCTTCGCCATTCTAAACAGAGCCCTTTTCCAGGTGAGGAAGTGGAGCAGCCCTGGGCTATGAGGATGGAGCTGCCAGGCCAGGGTTTGGACTGAGAGAGACATCAAAAGCGAGGCGGCCAGCTGCCCGGGACTGGTTCTACGGCAGAGGTTGGCTCTCTCGCTCCCTTCTGCCGGTATAAATAGAGCCGGGGTGTGCCACATCCAGCTGTTCCAAAATATTTCCCCCTTGATTTTCCCTTCTCCTTCTGTACCGGGGCCTCATTGAAAGCAGTGGCTGTGCTGACGTTTGGGCTCTGGCTTTGTGTAGTCTGCAGAAGGTTCCCCTCCCCCTTTTGCCAAAAGGAGCTGCCTGTTCCTTCTACTGTTTTCCTCAGGTGTGCCGTAGAGTAAGAGCCAACATCTACATGCATGCACTCCCTTGTGTATGATCACATGTACTTGGCAATAAATATTGTGAAATACAGTATAGGTCAGAGGGTAGAGCTAATATTGCACAAAATACCAACTTTTGATGGCTTATGTATATCCAATCATATTTTCACGCTTGTTCAAGCTCTAAATCTTGCCCCACGCTTCCTAAAGTGAGCATTAGCACGAATGGGAACAACAACGTCATCAATTCAGGAGAGTGCACTCAAGCTTTCCCTTGGGCTTAGCTCACACCACCTGAGGTGCTAATAACCTTGTAATGGGCCTTGCATGTTATCAGGCTATATCATGCTGTGTATGTTATTCACACAGTAATGTAGGTTAAACATGAAGTGATAATCAATAACGCATGTACAGTACGACTTTCAGCTCAGTGAATCTATGGCAGTTGATCGATGCCATGAATCCCAATTGGTTCAATGTTTATTTTTCGATTCAGTCTTACATTATCTAAACTCATTTAATTCAGCCCAACACCATTTATACTGTAGTTGTATGCACACAAATACAATCCTTACTGAATTATAGTAAGTTGAGGACCTACAGGCAGAGTCCCAACCTGGAAACTGTCTTTCTCCAGCCCTCGGCTTTCCCATTTAACTCTGAGTGGCGGACTGCTACGTCTGAGTGGCCACTCAGTGGTGGATTTCCCAACAGCCTTTCTCTTCCTGATGGATAAATCTCCCAGGGCAACACCCTCTACTACAGCCACTGTGTGTCCCGGGACTCCTGGCCATGTCAGAACAACTCTTGACTCTATGGTCTGTACTTCCTCATCCGGACAGATGTTAATAGAGAAGGAACCCGTCACTCTCCAGTATTAGCACCTGTTCTATGTCCCGGCCTTGTTTAATTTGCTTAGCCCACTTTCTTTCTTCTCTCCTCATTTGTAAATCTTTTGGGCCACTTTAGGGCTTTGGCTCTGAATATGAATTTGGCTTTTACAGTGTATTAGTCCTAGAGGGAATGGTGCTTTTAAGGGCTGGGTGTGGGGGGGTTCAAAACCATTTCCTTTACTCCTAATTTAGGCCTTCACTATGCAACATTTCCCAGTTCCCTCATGCGCCACTAAAACTAAATTGTTTTGTTGTTGTGTGCCTGTAGCGTCCCCTCATTGATCAGTGTTTTGGAGGGATACTTGAGTATTACATTTTGGCTGTCCTATCACGTCTTAACCTTGTTTGCAAAAGTGGATAATTTACTGTTACCAGCTGTTTAAGGCCTACCTCTCTGACTTTCGATTAAACTTTCTAAACCCTCTCACATGCAAATTGCCTGTTGAACCCCATTTGAATTGAGTAAACAAAGTTTGTGATGCCAGTCGTCTGTTCTATCAACACCAGGACCTCGACCATCTGCTCCAAACTCCCGATGCCAAATTGACTTTTGGAATGTTTTATTTGTCTGTTGCCTCATTAGCATATTGTAAAAATGAAAAACCCATCAGAGCTTTGCAAAGACAAACGCCCAGCAATCTGTCATGGAATGTGTTTATGGGCTTGCACGAAATGGGGAAAGTAGTTCAAATTGTTCAACTTCTGGACAAAGCTCATAAAAAAACATTTTACTTTTACTTTCGAAAAACTTTTACTGCAATTTCTAAACATTGTAAATCAATCAAGACATGAGAAATAAGCAACTGCATCATAAGAAGAGGTATAAGTAATTACATAAACTGGCATCATGTTGCATCATGTTGTTAACATGAAACTGATGGGAGGTATCATGAAACTGATGCAAAAACTGGTTGTATGCCAATGCCTCCTCCAAACTATCCATTGAAGACCTTTCGGGCAGAAACATAATGTTTTGAATTAGAACTCAATAAAAGTTAAATGTTCTGCTATCAACCAATCTTTTCTCTATGTACAGTGAGGGAAAAAAGTATTTGATCCCCTGCTGATTTTGTACGTTTGCCCACTGACAAAGAAATGATCCGTCTATAATTTTTATGGTAGGTTTATTTGAACAGTGAGAGACAGAATAACAACAAAAAAATCCAGAAAAACGCATGTAAAAAATGTTATAAATTGATTTGCATTTTAATGAGGGAAATAAGTATTTGACCCCCTCTCAATCAGAAAGATTTCTGGCTCCCAGGTGTCTTTTATACAGGTAACGAGCTGAGATTAGGAGCACACTCTTAAAGGGAGTGCTCCTAATCTCAGTTTGTTACCTGTATAAAAGACACCTGTCCACAGAAGCAATCAATCAATCAGATTCCAAACTCTCCACCATGGCCAATACCAAAGAGCTCTCCAAGGATGTCAGGGACAAGATTGTAGAACTACACAAGGCTGGAATGGGCTACAAGACCATCGCCAAGCAACTTGGTGAGAAGGTGACAACAGCTGGTGCGATTATTAGCAAATGGAAGAAACACAAAAGAACTGTCAATCTCCCTCGGCCTGGGGCTCCATGCAAGTTCTCACCTCGTGGAGTTGCAATGATCATGAGAACGGTGAGGAATCAGCCCAGAACTACACGGGGGGATCTTGTAAATGATCTCAAGGCAGCTGGGACTATAGTCACCAAGAAAACAATTGGTAACACACTACGCCGTGAAGGACTGAAATCCTGCAGCGCCCGCAAGGTCCCCCTGCTCAAGAAAGCACATATACAGGCCCGTCTGAAGTTTGCCAATGAAACATTATGCTAAGGGGGTGTTTTTCTGCTAAGGGGACAGGACAACTTCACCGCATCAAAGGGACGATGGACGGGGCCATGTACCGTCAAATCTTGGGTGAGAACCTCCTTCCCTCAGCCAGGGCATTGAAAATGGGTCATGGATGGGTATTCCAGCATGACAATGACCCAAAACACACGGCCAAGGCAACAAAGGAGTGGCTCAAGAAGAAGCACATTAAGGTCCTGGAGTGGCCTAGCCAGTCTCCAGACCTTAATCCCATAGAAAATCTGTGGAGGGAGCTGAAGGTCAGAGTTGCCAAACGTCAGCCTCGAAACCTTAATGACTTGGAGAACATCTGCAAAGAGGAGTGGGACAAAATCCTTTCTGAGAAGTGTGCAAACCTGGTGGCCAACTACAAGAAACGTCTGACCTCTGTGATTGCCAACAAGGGTTTTGCCACCAAGTACTAAGTCATGTTTTGCAGAGGGGTCAAATACTTATTTCCCTCATTAAAATGCAAATCAATTAATAAAATTTTTGACATGCGTTTTTCTGGAAGATTTTGTTGTTATTCTATCTCTCACTGTTCAAATAAACCTACCATTAAAATTATAGACTGATCATGTCTTTGTCAGTGGGCAAACGTACAAAATGAGCAGGGGATCAAATACTTTTTTCCCTCACTGTATGCCTCCTCTAAGAGGCCAATGACGAGAGGTTCACAGCTTTCCCGATCCCAGGATCAAGTGACTTTGCTGGGTGTAATTGCATACATTGTCTCTTTACTTCCGCAGCCGCTTTTCCAAAGACCCAGTGTACTGTAGCCTAACCCTGGAAAATGGGAATGTCTCTTTTCCCTCTTAGACAAAGAGGAATGCTCTGCGGCCCTGATCGTTTCTGCAGGACTGGCTCTGCCAAAGACCCTGTCTGTCCCATTGATGTTGGTTCTCACTTTTTTCAAATGTAGAAGCCAGCTGAAATGTAGCTAGGTTAGTGAATTGATTAGCACTAATAGCCCTGGTGCCATGACTCTATTACTGCACCACCACAGCAAAGTTGGATTGAAATAGCAACTGTTTTGGTAGTGGTAGTGTTTATTCTTCTACTTAGGCTATGCATTGGGGGTAAGACAGCCTACACGCATATCTGTGTTTTCCTAAAATAGATGAACTTGGAGTGAAGTAGTGGCCGTGTTCTGTTATTAAATCATATTGGTTAACCACCTGCTCGATCATCACTTGAAGGGAAACTGGAGTAGGAGGCATGAAGAGTACTCTTTCATTAATTCTGATTCCTCAATTAGAGCACCAGTTAGAACTAAAGGTGTTCATACAGTAAGACTTAGTATGAATCATATCCTTATGCACAGTATTTTCTCAACATCTCTCAGAGAGTGTATTCCTTAGAACACTGTGCAGATGTCCGAAGATGACTTTGAAATATCTCTGAACGGCCAGCGATTGCCTCAATGAGAAGTGGCACGGACATTGCTTACTTCTAACTCCTTCCTTCCCTCACTTCGAAACCCATGAACCATTGGCAGGTGCCTTGGCCAAAGTGTTCAGACTCTTCACCATCAAATACATCTCCATCACAAACCTGGTGTTCAGTATTCTCAGGAAACTTCCACTCTGAAAATAGTCTGCCTGTCTGTCTGTTTTCCAGACAGATGTTTCCCTCATGGAAACACACTCGGATCAAGATGGATCCTAATGGAAGCCAGATGACCCTGAATTCCATGACAATAATTATCATGCCCCGTTAGCAGTCTGTAATGGCTTACGATGTGATACACTGAGCATCCGATGCATAGTTTGCGGTGGCTGGTCAGTAGCACAAGGCTTACCATTACTGTAAAAACAACTTAAACGGTGTGTCGTCTGGTCTTTCTCTCTTCTGGGAACAGTGTGTCATGCCGGTGTCAGGTTGGGAGAGGTGTGTTATGTCTACGACTTAATTCAATTATTTTCTGGAAGTACAACTTCAAAGGCCGTGGCACGTTTATCTTGTGTAGAGACTTGGCTATGATGAAATGTGGTGGTTTACTTACAAAGAAGATCACAAATCCCTAGGAACTAGTGTACATGTAAGTGTGGGTTTGAAGATGGCAATGATAGATGGTTGGCTCTAGATTGAGTGTTTTTCTTGATGCCCAAACACTTTTACCACACATTTACCACACCAAGCACAATTAAAGACCTCAGAGAAACCACTGAATAACCTCTATAACCCTCATGATGAACAAGTGGATGTTCTGACAGTCTTGTTTGGAATATGTAGTTATTCATCCATTCACTTACCTGTTAAAAAAATATTCATCAACTTTCAGGATTGATCTTGATTTTGTAAAGGTTTCATCAATCCGTAGAACACTGTTTCTAGTTACTACAGCACATGCACACATAGTATGGGAATAGTTCTGAGGTTTTGCAATGCTGATTTCAAAGGGGCAGATCAAATCCACTCAGGCCAGGTGTGTGATTACAGTCAGTAATTTGCGTATGCTTCGTTCGTCTCTCAAGGCCAAGTTAATCTTTGGGCAGGGTTTTATGTGGACAGGCTGTCTTTGGTTTAGATGCCAGGAGATCTTTTTGAACAGCGGCCTGGGTCAGGGTCCCCCTGCTCTCCTCCTCTCCTCATCTGCGTAAGTCATTTCGCTGCTGTCTGCTTCCTTGATGTGGCAGCTTTGAACGGCCATCATAAAAATTAGAACATCATAAATATGCAGGGATGGATGCACCATGTGTTGCGTTGGATAATTGATGCGCCTCCTTAGAATTACTTTACCCCCTAGAATCAGAGCTTGATAAGTACCTATTTATAATGTACATCTAAGTACATTCTGGCCACTTTCCTGGCTAATGGGCTAATGTTGTTGTCAATAATGTGTTTTGTTTGACCTTTCACCCTTTCTCTTAGATCGCCTTTTTGTCTAGCCGCTCATTGTTTTATTAATTGCCAACTAACATCTGAAGTTTTACGATGAATGTTTTACAGTACCACTGTAACATTATACATTATATTAGACCCAGGCCCCTACTTCACAATGATCCTTGGGCAATTATAACGGTCAAATAACTTTTTAGGTCCCTCCATTATAACTGTGGTGATTCACTCAGGATTGCTATTTGGGCACAGATGTTACGTGACAATTAGCTTCGTCCAACATGATGACACCTGCAAAGGTGGGGTCGTTTGATGACTCATGTCCCCTCTCAGTTCGAAGTGCTGCCCTTTAGTTTGTGGAAAATTCCATAGGTCCAATAGACTGGTGAGAAAAAATTTATTCAATGTTTTACCTATTTGTCTGCATGCCAACGACCCAACATCCAACGGAACTCAACTATATAATTTAGTGAGGCGAGGGGAGTGGGGGGATTTAAGAATGTCACACAGAGGTGTTTGGAGGTTAGGGAAGTGTGATTCACGACAGCCTTCGGCCCTAAATGATCCACTTGTCTGACTTTCACACGCAAAATATACAGTACCAGTCAAAGGTTTGGACACACCTACACATTCAAGGGTTTTTCTCTGCATGTGTAGTTCGCACTGTAAAGCATGGAGAAGGAGGTGTTATGGTGTGGGGGTGGGTTGCTGGTGACACTGTCTGTGATTGATTTAGAATTCAAGGCACACCTAACCAGCATGGCTACCACAGCATTCTGCAGCGATACACCATCCCAACTGGTTTGGGCTTAGTGGGACTATAATTTGTTTTTCAACAGGACAATGACCCAACACACCTCCAGGCTGTGTAATGGTTCTTTTACCAAGAAGGAGAGTGATGGAGTGCTGCATCAGATGACCTGGCCTCCACAATCCCCCGACCTCAACCCAATTGAGATGGTTTGGGATGAGTCGGACCGCAGAGTGAAGGAAAAGCAGCCAACAAGTGCTCAGCATATGTGGGAACTCCTTCAAGACTGTTGGAAAAGCATTCCAGGTGAAGCTGGTTGAGAGAATACCAAGAGTGTGCAAAGCTATCATCAAAGCAAAGGGTGGCTATTTGAAGAATGTTTTAACACTTTTTTGGTTATTACATGATTCCATATGTGTTATTTCATAGATTTGATGTCTTCACCAAAGGATGGGCTTCCCTGAAGCATGTCCATTATGTGCCAGACCTGGTTGTCTGGTGCGTTACCGTAAAAGACAGCAACCTCATGTTGTGAAACCAAACCTAGACTGGTGAAATCATTGGCCATATAATTAGATTTTGTGTGTTTTCTGAATTACTTTACCATACTGAACACATTGTTAATGGTTTTTGGGTGGGAACAAGAAAGGCAAATACAGTCATTCATGCAGCTGTGAGAAAACAGAAGCTGAGACAAATCAAAATGTACACGTCTGAAAGCGCATAAGCACTAAAGGCCCACCAAGGATATTTTATGGATAGGAACCTTTGGGTGGATGTTTTGCTGAAAAAACTATAAAGGATATATCAATCACTACTGTAATACAGTCTGGACTAATAAAATCGTTTCCGTAGTGTGTGAAAAAACAACTCCCCATCTTATGTCAGTGACATACAGTCTGTAATAATAGAATAATATGTAATAATTGTCTTTGGCTGAGTATTACGTAACTCCTGAAGATGAGCGGTTGACAGTGTAGGCACACTTAACCAGCCATCAGTGAATCAATACAAAACAGTGAGCACGTCTCAGCATGAGATGGTGTTATGCCAGGTTTAGTGGCCAGACTTATTTGTTCCTCCTTCTGACGTTCCGTGCTGCAAGTGTAACCTCACTAGATAGGATGTGGTCTCTTCCCTACACAGTGTCTCCCGTCATCGCCACATTGATGGGAATGACTGGGAGATGCGCAGATTACACATCCAGACAGAGTTGGCTGCCACAACTCTGCCCTCCCAAAACCTCCTCGGTCATCCTAGAACAGGCCCCCACAGGGAAACCACTATCCTCAGTCATTCTCATATACATGTTATATCAGGTGTCTCCCTGCTGCATAGCTCACATGTACCGAATACAAAGTGATTCAGCTTGCATCTGCGGTTCAGTGAATGTGCTTTTCTCTGGCACTGATGGAACTACTAACCACAAAGGGAGCTACCTACCATAAATGGTCAGTGACTGTTGATCGGTATGTAGCTTATTCTTCAGAATTTAAATAATGTATTGAGAGATCCATTGAGGAGTCCATTTCTCTTTCTATGAGCCAATGTGTTTCACCTAAACAGAGGATACTTATTATCTGGGTTCTGAAGCTCTTTGTACTATTTTTAGGGATTTCAAGTGGTTGACTCACTAGTGTAAATGGATTGTGTAGTCATGATTATATCGCTTACAGAGTTTGAAAGTGGATTATAGATTCACAATTACACTTCCAACTCACACACAAACTAAAGTTGATTTTAGCCTATGATGGATGCAAGTTTGATTGTGTTATCTTGCCAGTACAGCTTGGGGCTGTAGTTTCAAGATCTCTCAACACGGTTGGCACTGATGTCCTAACAACCTTGCGTCTGTCGAAGAGTAGAGCGCTATAAATACTAACAAGACAACATCCAGACGGGGGTCTTCTCTGTTCTGTTCAGTCCTGTCCACTGACAGCCAGACGAGGGGTGGATAAAACGATAGCAGCAGCTGCCTTTGCCCTAGCAGGTCTGTCAGGCTTGAGCTCATGGCTGTGTGCCTTCTGCTCTGACTGAACATCTCTCTGCTTATCTAAATGTTTTCTCTCAGTGTGTGTCAGGAAGAGTCTGTGTTTTTATACCCAGGCCCACCTTATAACGCTGATGTTATGTTATATTGTACCGCAACGACTGCAATAAAAATGTAAGTGATGTTACACACACAACCCATTCATGTTGTTCAGGAAATGTACTCCTCAGAAGAATACTTTATAGACAAATTAACAGTTTTTACCATACCATATCACAACTTGACATGCCATATTATATTATTAACACCACCATAACACTGTTAACTGACCAAGTTTCTCTAGTGTCTGCCTAGTGTAATATACATTTGTGTCAGAATGCATGTAACTGATGTAATGGCTTTGATACTGTCTAGTCTAACTAAAGGGGGCTGTTAAATAGAGAACGATGACGCAAACTCTCCAGTGAGTCTATATCTCATCTCCGTGTGCCATTTCAAACAAGTGGGGAAAAAATAGGAGATTTAGAAAGGGGTTTCAAACTGGATAAGCCCTCTCTTTAGATTACATTCCCCATCTAACAATGGTATCAGGGGATCGATCAGTGGCAAGAATGTGTTTAAAGAACAAGTTTGAAGTAATCTGTTGACGTTTCATCCTCCTCTCACATTTCACACCACGCTATGAGAAAGCCCGTGATGTCTGCGGTGGGGCTGGGTTGTCTAAACCCATCCCAAGAAGCTGTGGTCTCGCCCTTTCTCGTTTCCCAGAACTTCTCTTCTGTGTAATAAACCAACATTATTCAGAAAATACCTCATGCTTCCCTAAATTGGGTGGCTTTAAATTCAATGTGGTAGTTCCATAATGGTCTTTGAGAAGTCTTTCTCTTTTAAATTAGGTTTTGATTCTATACCATACGTCAGGTCTGAGCTATGCCTCGCAATTAAGTTTAGGGAGGAACTTGTGTTTTCCTTTTAGTAGTCAGTCACTTTCATGCATTGTGCAGTTAAATCATAGCCAAGTCATAGTCATTGGAGCCCTTGTCAATCATATTAGGTATATATAGATACTGGTTTTCATTATAGGAACCTCAGTGTAGCTCTAAAATGCTTTCCCTGCTTCACAGTCCTAACACGCTACCGTTACGATATCAAGGTTGCTCTTCAGAGAAACCCTCCATTCATTTAGTTGTTATTAGGACATCTGCCGGTGGTTTTCCAGACTGTGGTAACACTCTACTTTGTTCTTTCCCAGGTGACAACACCAACATTCCCCGTGGTAGTCAAGATGGGCCATGCCCATGCCGGCATCGGCAAGGTAAGCTTCCCTGCGACGTTGATCCCCCCACCTACACACACACACCACCACTAAGGTCTGGGCACTCCCTGGCTGCTCATCTCTCCACCCCACCATTGCATGTTTTGCTTTGTTTGTATTTGTTATACTAACCTATTACATACTGTGCAGTTAGGAGTTGAGCTGTACATAACAGACCAGGCTCCTTATCTCTTCTCTTTGTATCTGTGAGCTTGCCAGAGTGATGATGGCATGCTTTCCTTCCATAAGCAGACCATCAGTCTCAGAGAGGAGGTGGAGAAGGGTGTGAAGCTGAGCTGGATCTGGTCCTTGTCGAAACCCATGATCTCACAGCCTGTCTGATAGGAAGGGGCTTTTTCAGGGAGTTTACATGTTCATAAGGAGTTAGGGAGGAGATATGGGAGTGACATGGGCATCGGCAAGCTGATCAGTGTCAGGATCTAAAGACCTCTCTTCTAGTTACCTAATTAAGGCCTGGATATGCTACTGTAAGTGTGAGTCTGCAGCAGTGCAAAGCAGCAGTGCAAAAGATAGACAAAGCTTGAACATGCATATATCCTCTGTGGTCCTCTGTAGCTCAATTGGTAGAGCATGGCGCTTGTAACGCCAGGGTAGTGGGTTCTGCTAAATGGCATATTATTATTATTATATTATTATCCAATTTTTCCTTATCTTTTTCCTCTTCTTTGTTTCACCATTTTGTTCTACAGTCCATGTTTGATAAAATTCCATCCTCTATTAAATACAAAATTCTAAACGCTGGAGAGAAGCCGTCTCATGCCTCATAACCCCAATACAATTTTTCTCATAAGACCATTGTAAATAACAACAAGGATTAAAACAAGCATGTGACTGTTCGCCTCGGTGCACCCAGGCACCGGGCAGGCAGCATAACAACTAGCTAAGTGGGTCATTTGCAAGTGGCACCACCACAGGGTGCACGCAAACACACAGGGAAGCAAAAAACACACACACACACACACTTTCAACAGCATGCAGTTCAGTGAACAGCCAACCAAAGCGAGTGATTACTAGCCCCAAATGGATCCCTCTTCACATATAATACAGGACCTCCCTGGCTGAGTCTGTGCGTTCACACAGTACACAGGGGGAAGTACTTCCTATAAGTTTATCCCCCCTTTTCATCTGAAGGGCTGGGTTGGGTTTCCTCCTTTACAGGAACCTGGAGTGCTATAGAGTTCCCACATGCCCTCTGGATCACTTAGCATAGGCCCATTGTAGACCAGGACCTCACTTAACCCCCCTGACCTCACAGTGGACTGAGAACTGGGGGAGAGAAGAGGGTCTGGATGTAGGCCAGGCCATTCAAGTGCTTCACATGGCTTTTAAGTTGAGCTGAGAGACTCTTAAAATTCATGTATCTGGAGTTGTGGAATTGGGACTAGGACTATGGCCAGTGTTACGATTTTCAGTTGTTTTAATACTACGTTTGCTTAACCTAATGCCCTTATTAGATTACATGTAATAAAGTGCAGAGTGTTTTCACTTCAACAGTTCTTTATTATCTGTAGCCTAAATGCAATGTTACGGCAAAATCTTTTAGGATGACAAGGTGTGTACCGTAAAAAAAAGTCAATCCATTTTGTTGTTGTTTTTTTAACAAAATCAGATCTCAGAAAGAGACCTATACAGCCTGTCCATCACATGGAGTTGTTAATTCTGGTTGGGGGAGTTGAGAATGGCTCACTAAAGGGTAGACAGACTTAGTAGACACTGGATAATATTTCTCAACCATTGAAACTGGGCAGTGTCCAGAATCACATTGCTTTCCACCTCATGCACCTCTTGATCTAACTGCCAGTACATACCCTCTTAATTACCTTATGGTTTCTGCTTCCAATATTATGGTTTACTTTATTTACTCAATGGTTCACCTTATTCTCGGCATGGCTTCTCGTATTTACACCATGGTTTGGCTCCTTTTTCTCTGGCTCTCCAGATGTATTGGGTTACAACAGTGAGTAGCCAAGTACACAAATACTTTCCTCATACAGTGGGGGAAAAAGTATTTAGTCAGCCACCAATTGTGCAAGTTCTCCCACTTAAAAAGATGAGAGAGGCCTGTACTTTTCATCATAGGTACACGTCAACTATGACAGACAAAATTAGAAAAAAAAATCCAGAAAATCACATTGTAGGATTTTTAATGAATTTATTAGCAAATTATGGTGGAAAATAAGTATTTGGTCAATAACTAAAGTTTCTCAATACTTTGTTATATACCCTTTGTTGGCAATGACACAGGTCAAACGTTTTCTGTAAGTCTTCACAAGGTTTTCACACACTGTTACTGGTATTTTGGCCCATTCCTCCATGCAGATCTCCTCTAGAGCAGTGATGTTTTGGGGCTGTCACTGGGCAACACAGACTTTCAACTCCCTCCAAAGATTTTCTATGGGGTTGAGATCTGGAGACTGGCTAGGCCACTCCAGGACCTTGAAATGCTTCTTACGAAGCCACTCCTTCGTTGCCCGGGCGGTGTGTTTGGGATCAGTGTCATGCTGATGGAAGGAGGTTTTCACTCAAAATCTCACGATACATGGCCCCATTCATTCTTTCCTTTACACGGATCAGTTGTCCTGGTCCCTTTGCAGAAAAACAGCCCCAAAGCATGATGTTTCCACCCCCATGCTTCACAGTAGGTATGGTGTTCTTTGGATGCAACTCAGCATTCTTTGTCCTCCAAACACGACGAGTTGAGTTTTTACCAAAAAGTTATATTTTGGTTACATCTGACCATATGACATTCTCCCAATCCTCTTCTGGATCATCCAAATGCACTCTAGCAAACTTCAGACGGGCCTGGACATGTACTGGCTTAAGCAGGGGGACACATCTGGCACTGCAGGATTTGAGTCCCTGGCGGCGTAGTGTGTTACTGATGGTAGGCTTTGTTACTTTGGTCCCAGCTCTCTGTAGGTCATTCACTAGGTCCCCCCGTGTGGTTCTGGGATTTTTGCTCACCGTTCTTGTGATCATTTTGACCCCACGGGGTGAGATCTTGCGTGGAGCACCAGATCGAGGGAGATTATCAGTGGTCTTGTATGTCTTCCATTTCCTAATAATTGCTCCCACAGTTGATTTCTTCAAACCAAGCTGCTTACCTATTGCAGATTCAGTCTTCCCAGCCTGGTGCAGGTCTACAATTTTGTTTCTGGTGTCCTTTGACAGCTCTTTGGTCTTGGCCATAGTGGAGTTTGGAGTGTGACTGTTTGAGGTTGTGGACAGGTGTCTTTTATACTGATAACAAGTTCAAACAGGTGCCATTAATACAGGTAACGAGTGGAGGACAGAGGAGCCTCTTAAAGAAGAAGTTACAGGTCTGTGAGAGCCAGAAATCTTGCTTGTTTGTAGGTGACCAAATACTTATTTTCCACCATAATTTGCAAATAAATTCATAAAAAATCCTACAATGTGATTTTCTGGATTTTCTTTCCCCAATTTGTCAGTCATAGTTGACGTGTACCTATGATGAAAATTACAGGCCTCTCTCATCTTTTTAAGTGGGAGAACTTGCACAATTGGTGGCTGACTAAATACTTTTTTCCCCCACTGTATGAACAGAGGAAAACCATTTCCCCCTTGTCTAGCTACCTCCACCTCTATGTCAAACATACTCAAGATGCTAAGTAAGAATCTTAGAGTAGTTATGACAGAGAAAGAAATGCCTGATCCAAAAAGTGGGCCAACTCAAGCCCTCCCCTATAACTTTACCATAGTAGACCGCTCCATCTCACTTGTGAATTGGGCCACTGGAGAGAAGAGATGAGCTGAAAGGCGAGAGGAGTGTGGGTGGGAAAGTGAGAGCATCAGTCCAGTCCGTCCCTGTCCACGACAGCCCCTCACTGTTCCCACCGACTCCCACCGCATGGTGAATGAATCATAGTGCCAACGATAACAACCAGAGGGATGATAATGAGAGTCAATGGAGGGAATATGAAGCGAATGTCCAGGACTCTGGCTGCTATCATCATACATCATATGGATGATATATATTCAGATAGCTATACATTACAGGCTGTTGATTTATATCTGTCTTCTACTCCTTTACCCCTTTTCCCATGGTCTAAGAGAGTTTCCCTCTTTCAACAGCTATCAATACAGACAGATCTGGTTGGTAATTGGGTGTCTTAGGTTTAGTGTGCCTGTCAGTTATTATATTTAATCCTGTTTACATTATAAAGACAAAATATACTGTAGATTAGCATTTACTGTACTGTATGAAAAAGGAATCTACAGAATTTTACAGTTTGTTCTCTTTGGATAAATTGTGGATCGATTTGAATTTAGCTACTGTTTGTTATTTCCATCAAAATGTTGTCTAGCATATTAGTGGTGGAAGAGGAGAGTTTACTCCCTTACTATGTAAAGTGCTTTTGAGCACCTACTGTAAGTGGAAACGCGCTGTATACAGTGCATTCAGAAAGTATTCAGACCCCTTGACTTTTACATTTTGTTACGTTACAGCCTTATTCTAAAATGGATTAAATAAAAAAGTCCTCAATCTATGCACAATACCCCATAATGACAAAGCGAAAACAGGTTTTTAGAAATTTTTGCAAATTTATGAACGATAAAAAACTGAAATACCTTATTTACATAAGTATTCAGACCATTTGCTATGAGACTCGAATTTGAGCTCAGGTGCATCCTGTTTCTATTGATCATCCTTGAGATGTTTCTACAACTTGATTGGAGTCCACCTGTGGTAAATTCAGTTGACTGGACATGATTTGTAAAGGCACACACCTGTCTATATAAGGTCCCACAGTTGACAGTGCATGTCAGAGCAAAAACCAAGCCATGAGGTCGAAGGAATTATCCGTGGAGCTCCGAGACAGGATTGTGTCGAGGCACAGATCTGGGGAAGGGTACCAAAAAATGTCTGCAGCATTGAAGGTCCCCAACAACAAAGTGGCCTCCATCATTCTTAAATGGAAGAAGTTTGGAACCACCCAAACTCTTCCTAGGGCTGGCCGCCAGGCCAAACTGAGCAATCGGGGGAGAAGGGCCTTGGTCAGGGAGGTGACCAAGAACCCGATGGTCAAGCTGACAGAGCTCCAGAGTTCCTCTGTGGAGATGGGAGAACCTTCCAGAAGGACATCCATCTCTGCAGCACTCTACCTATTAGGCCTTTATGGTAGAGTGGTCAGACGGAAGCCACTCCTCAGTAAAAGGCACATGACAGCCCGCTTGGAGTTTACCAAAAGGCACCTAAAGACTCTCAGACCATGAGAAACAAGATTCTCTGGTCTGATGAAACCAAAATTGAACTCTTTGGCCTGAATGCCAAGCGTCACGTCTGAAGGAAACCTGGCACCATCCGTAAGGTGAAGCTTGGTGGTGGCAGCATCATGCTGTGGGGATGTTTTTCAGCAGCATGGACAGGGAGACTAGTCAGGATCGAGGCAAAGATGAACGGAGCAAGGTACAGAGAGGTTCACCTTCCAACAGGACAGTGAACCTAAGCACAGCCAAGACAACGCAGGAGTGGTTTCGGGACAAGTCTCTGAATGTCCTTGAGTGGCCCAACCAGAGCCCGGACTTGAACCCAATCAAACATCTCTGGAGAACCCTGAAAATAGCTGTGCAGCAATGCTCCCCATCCAACCTGACAGAGCTTGAGAGGATCTGCAGAGAGGAATGGGAGAAACTCCCCAAATATAGGTGTGCCATGCTTGTAGCATCATACCCAAGAAGACTCAAGGCTGTAATCGCTGCCAAAGGTGCTTCAACAAAGTACTGAGTAAAGGGTCTGAATACTTATGTAAATGTGATATTTTAAAAACCTGTTTTTGCTTTGTCATAATGGGGTATTGTGTGTAGATTGAAGGATTTTTTTTAAATAATCAATTTTAGAATAAGGCTCTAACGTACAAAATGTGGAAAAAGTCAAGGGGTTTGAATACTTTCCGAATGCGCTGTAAATGCAATCAATTATTACTGTAATGTCTGTATATGAAGTCACTGTGTAGCTGATGGTCTCATGGGTGTGCGAAACGTGCAGCTCCTAAAATCCTAACATTTTCCAGAGAGTAAGCTTTTCATTATCCTGTCTGTTGGATTTACATTCCTGTGGGATTCTAACAGTCTACTTCAGCTCCTGTCTCATTACTTTTATAGCATGTTTGGTAATTAACCATCACAAAGCACCAATTAGGCATATCTTCCTGCCGATTAACTAATTAGTGGCATCTTCCTGTTTCAGATCAAAGTGGAGAACGAACTTGACTTCCAGGATATTACCAGTGTGGTGGCGTTGGCCAGAACATATGCCACCTCTGAGCCCTACGTCCTGTCCAAGTACGACATCAGGATCCAGAAAATCGGCAACAACTACAAGGCCTACATGTAAGTATGATGTAGTCTCTATGCAGTGTACACTGGGTTTTGTCTGTGTCTTGGACATGTCAGGAGTGAATGTGACTAGAATGAAACTATATGGCTTGCATGTGAATGACTTTACCAGAGAGGGGGAGAGATAGACATGGAAACAGAGACAGATGAAGGGAAACAAAAAGAGACTGAGAGAAAGAGAGAGATGGATAGAGAGACAGAGACAGACCTTAGAATAGTCCAGCTTTTATACCAATGTGAGTGTGGGAAGAGGCCCATGGTACACTCTTCCCAGTCAGTGGAGCCGTGCAGGGCTCACCCACACCACAGCACTTCCTTCTCTACCCTGGGACAACGACCAGGGTTGCACCCTGCACTGGCATTCCATTCTCTCTCCCAGAGGGAAGTGACAGCATCAGCCAACGTGACTGTGACCACTGGGCAACTTCAGCCTTATAGGCTCAATCTCAGCTTGAACTGATATTATCTTCTCTGAGTAACCAGCCACTTCAATTTCAAATGCTCAACAGCACCCTCTTGAATACAATTTAAAGCACCATGTACAGTAACAATGAAAGTGTGAATCTACGCCCTTTCTACTTTCATGTCTCTCAATCCAAACAATTATTGCTTGACTAAGAGGAGTGGAATTTACTTCCTTATCTCAAGTTATTTCCTCGGCGTACATTGCAATCATCATCAATGTAGAATTCAACTATAACATTTCCCCCCAGGGTCTTCTGTTGAACTACAAAAATAAACACAATGACTAAGCTAGCTGACCATTGCTTTCCATTCTGGTCCAGAGAATAGCTGAATGCCTGATTCATTTCCTTGATTTTCTCTTTGATTTGATTTCACCTTTTCTAGGAGGACGTCCATCTCAGGCAACTGGAAGGCTAACACAGGCTCAGCAATGTTGGAACAGATCGCTATGACAGACAGGTAAGCTGGCATATAGACACTTTGTTAGACATAACATATAATCCTTATTATAAGAAATTATGAAAGCTTATAGATTTTTTTTATTTATTATTGTGTTTTTTTATATAGCATTATACCTGTAGGCTTTAAGTAAAGTGTTACCAAAAGTTGTTTTTCACTGCAAAGTCTGTTTTGTAATTGACAATGACTTATCAGTTGTGGATGTCACTGTGTTCCAGATATCGTCTGTGGGTGGACTCCTGTGCCGAGATGTTTGGGGGCCTTGATATCTGTGCTGTGAAAGCCGTCCACGGAAAAGATGGTAACGACTACATTATCGAGGTCAGTTCATTCTTAGCAAGTACTGTATAAGCAAATGGAACAGTATCTCTAGGCCTTCTCCTTCAGGGTAAAAAAAACACAAGACATATCTCAAATAAACAGACAGCCCATATCATGATCAGTGTATGTGTGCCTAATAAATATTTGCCAACCTACATGCAGCTAGAGGTATGTTATAGTTGTCAAATATTCTGAAGAATGTTCAGACAACATGTGGTGTTCAACGTGTATGCTAACCCAGTTGAATTGCATGAGTTATAATAAACTCTTTAAACAGAGCGTGAGTAACAATGGATGATGATGAAAGATCATGTCAATTCCAGAAATATGTTGATTAAATCAGATTTCTCTGGTGGGCGATATCATTTTCAAAGTCATCATGAAGTAATAGATTGCATTGACAGACAAGAGTTGGCGGGCGATGGTGGAGGAAGAGGGCCTAGCCAGGATAGATCAGGCATGATCAGTCTGAGTCAGAGCAATGAAACACAACGATCTGAATTCAAACAAAGGCATGGCTAGCTGGCTGCCCACGCTGTCCGTATGTCCGTCTGTCTGTCTGTCTAGCTGTCTGTCTGTTTGTATGTTTGTCTGAAGTCATAGATACCTGAGGAACACAGCTTTTCTGATGTTCATTAGTTTTCCTCAGTTGGTTCAAATAGCAAAACAGAGGAAAGGATATAGGGAGGACCATAGATATGAAATATAGTGTTCAATTCTGTGGGGAGGACCATGTGTATTCAAACCTTTGAAACTCAAGGGTCAAATAGACAGACAGACCAACATAGTGAGAAACAGAGATCTTATCACTGGAATGAGTTGTGGTACACCTACAGTGCCTATAGAAAGTCTACACCACCCTTGGATTTCTTCACATTTTATTATGTTACAAAGTGCAATTTAATTGTTTTTTTCGTCAACGATCTAAACAAAATATGTCAAAGTGGAAGATTTTTTGTTCTCTTTTAAGATGAATGGAAAATAAATCACTAATATATCTTGATTAGATAAGTATTCACCCCCTGAGACAAAACATGTTAGAAACACCTTTTCCCAGCGATTACAGCTGTGAGTCTTCTTGGGTAAGTATAATAAGAGCTTTGCACACCTGTATTGTGCAATATTCGCCCATTATTCTTTTCAAAATTCTTCAAGCTCTGTCAAGGTGTTTGGGGATCATGGCTAGTCAGCAATTTTCAAGTCTTGCCATCGATTTTCAAGCAGATTACAATCAAAACCACTCAAACTTTAACGGTCTTCTTGGTAAGCAACTCCAGTGTAGATTTGGCTTTGTGTTGTAGGTTATTGTCCAGCTGAAAGGTGAATTCCTCTCCAAGTGTCTGGTGTAAAGTAGACTGAAGCAGGTTTTCCTCTAGGATTTTGCCTGTGCTTAGCTTCATCCCGTTTATTTTCATCCTGAAATACTCCCCAGTCTTTGCCGATGTCAAGCACACCCATATCATGATGAAAGTAAGGAGCCAGTTACCCAGTGATGTGTTGTGTTGGATTTGCCCCAAACATAAGGCTTTGCATTTAGGCCAAAAAGTGTATTCCTTCGCCGTGTTTTTCTACAGTATTACTTTAGTGCCTTGTTCAAATCAAATCAAATCAAATTGTATTGGTCACATACACGTGTTTAGCAGATGTTATTGCGGGTGTAGCGAAATGCTTGTGTTTCTAGCTCCGACAGTGCAGTATATCTAACAAGTAAATCTAACAATTTCACAACATATACCCAATAAACACATTCTAACTAAAGCAATGGAATTAAGAATATATAAATGAATATATAGACGAGCAATGTCAGATCGGCATAGACTAAGATACAGTTGAATAGTATAGAATATAGTATATACATATGAGATGAGTAATGCAAGATATGAAAACATTAAAAGTGGCCAGTGATTTCTAATCTATGTATATAGGCAGCAGCCTCTAATGTGCTAGTGAATGCTATTTAACACTCTGATGGCCTTAAGATAGAAGCTGTTTTTCAGTCTCTCGGTCCCAGCTTTGATGCACCTGTACTGACCTCGCCTTCTGGATGATAGCGGGGTGAACAGGCAGTGGCTCGGGTGGTTGTTGTCCTTGATGATCTTTTTGGCCTTCCTGTGACATCGGGTGCTGTAGGTGTCCTGGAGGGCGGGTAGTTTGCCCCCGGTGATGCATTGGGCAGACCGCACCACCCTCTGGAGAGCCCTGCGGTTGCAGGCGGTGATACAGCCCGACAGGATGCTCTCAATTGTGCATCTGTAAAAGTTTGAGGGTTTTAGGTGCCAAGCCAACTTTCTTCAGCCTCCTGAGGTTGAAGAGGCGCTGTTGCCCCTTCTTCACCACACTGTCTGTGTGGGTGGACCATTTCAGTTTGTCAGTGATGTGTACGCTGAGGAACTTGAAGCGTTCCACCTTCTGCACTGCGGTCCCGTCGATGTGGATAGGGGGGTGCTCCCTTTGCTGTTTCCTGAAGTCCACGATCATCTCCTTTGTTTTGTTGACGTTGAGTGAGAGGTTATTTTCCTGGCACCACACTCCCAGAGCCCTCACCTCCTCCCTGTAGGCTGTCTCGTCATTGTTGGTAATCAAGCCTACTACTGTTGTCGTCTGCAAACTTGATGATTGAGTTGGAGGCGTGCTTGGCCACGCTGTCATGGGTGAACAGGGAGTACAGGAGGGGGCTGAGCGCGCACCTTTGTCGATCAGCGAAGTGGAGGTGTTGTTTCCTACCTTCACCACCTGGGGCGGCCAGTCAGGAAGTCCAGGACCCAGTTGCACATGACAGGGTTCTGACCCAGGGCCTCAAGCTTAATGATGAGCTTGGAGGGTACTATGGTGTTGAATGCTGAGCTATAGTCAATGAACAGCATTCTTACATAGGTATTCCTCTTGTCCAGATGGAATAGTGCAGTGTGCAGTGTGATAGCGATTGCATCGTCTGTGGATCTATTGGGGCGGTAAGCAAATTGAAGTGGGTCTAGGGTGGCAGGTAAGGTAGAGGTGATATGATCCTTGACTAGTCTCTCAAAGCACTTCATGATGACAGAAGTGAGTGCTACGGGGCGATTAGTCATTTAGTTCAGTTACCTTTGCTTTTTTGGGTACAGGGACAATGGTGGCCATCTTGAAGCATGTGGGGACAGCAGGCTGGGATAGGGAGAGATTGAATATGTCTGTAAACACACCAGCCAGCTGGTCTGCACATGCTCTGAGGAAGCGGCTAGGGATGCCATCTGAGCCGGCAGCCTTGCGAGGGTTAACACGCTTAAATGTCTCACTCACGTCAGCCACGGAGAAGAGCCCACAGTCCTTGGTAGCGGGCCGCGTCGGTGGCACTGCATTATCCTCAAAGCGGGCGAAGAAGGTGTTTAGCTTGTCCGAAAGCAAGACGTCGGTGTCCACGTCTCGTGTCTGAGCCATTGAATTGTGACTCCACATTGTCCCTATACTGACGTTTTGCCTGTTTGATTGCCTTGCGGAGGGAATAATTACACCGTTTTTTATTCTGCCATATTTCCAGTCACCTTGCCATGATTAAATGCGGTGGTTCGCGCTTTCAGTTTTGCGCGAATGCTGCCATCTATCCACGGTTTCTGGTTAGGGTAGGTTTTAATAGTCACAGTGGGTACAACATCTCCTATACACTTCCTGATAAACTCAGTCACCGTATCAGTATATACGTCAACATTATTCTCTGAAGCTACCCGGAACATATCCCAGTCCGCGTGATCAAAACAATCTTGAAGCGTGGATTCCGATTGGTCAGACCAGCGTTGAATAGTCCTTAGCATGGGTACTTCCTGTTTGAGTTTCTGCCTATAGGAAGGGAGAAGGAAAGTGGAGTCGTGGTCAGATTTGCCAAAAGGAGGGTGGGGAGGGCCTTGTATGCATCCCGGAAGTTGGAGTAGCAGTGGTCGAGTGTTTTAGCAGCGCGAGTACTACAGTCGATGTGTTGATAGAACTTCGGTAGCCTTTTCCTCAAATTTGCTTTGTTAAAATCCCCAGCTACAATAAATGCAGCCTCGGGATACAGTTTAAGTCGGAAGTTTACATACACCTTAGCCAAATACATTTAAACTCAGTTTTTCACAATTCCTGACATTTAATCCTAGTAAAAACTCCCTGTCTTAGGTCAGTTAGGATCACCACTTTATTTTAAGATTGTGAAATGTCAGAATAATAATAGAGAGTGATTTATTTCAGCTTTTATTTCTTTCATCACATTCCCAGTGGGTCAGAAGTTTACATACACTCAATTAGTATTTGGTAGCATTGCCTTTAAATTGTCTAACTTGGGTCAAACGTTCTGGGTAGCCTTCCACAAGCTTCCCACAATAAGTTGGGTGAATTATGGCCCATTCCTCCTGACAGAGCTGGTGTAACTGAGTCAGGTTTGTAGGCCTCCTTGCTCGCACACGCTTGCTCGCACAAGTATGCTTGGGGTCATTGTCCATTTGGAAGACCCATTTGCGACCAAGCTTTAACTTCCTGACTGATGTCTTGAGATGTTGCTTCAATATATCCACATAATTTTCCTTCCTCATGATGCCATCTATTTTGTGAAGTGCACCAGTCCCTCCTGCAGCAAAGCACCCCCACAGCATGATGCTGCCACCCCCGTGCTTCACAGTTGGGATGGTGTTCTTCGGCTTGCAAGCAACCCCCATTTTCCTCCAAACATAACGATGGTCATAATGGCCAAACAGTTCTATTTTTGTTTCATCAGACCAGAGGACATTTATCCAAAAACCACGATCTTTGTCCCCATGTGCAGTTGCAAACCATAGTCTGGCTTTTTTATGGCGGTTTTGGAGTAGTGGCTTCTTCCTTGCCGAGCGGCCTTTCAGGTTATTTCGATATAGGACTCGTTTTACTGTGGATATAGATACTTTTGTACCTGTTTCCTCCAGCATCTTCACAAGGTCCTTTGCTGTTGTTCTGGGATTGATTTGCACTTTTCACACCAAAGTACATTAATCTCTAGGAGACAGAACGCGTCTCCTTCCTGAGCGGTATGATGGCTGTGTGGTCCCATGGTGTTTATACTTGCGTACTATTGTTTGTACAGATGAACATGGTACCTTCAGGCGTTTGGAAATTGCTCCCAAGGATGAACCAGACTTGTGGAGGTCTACAATTTTTTTTTCTGAGGTTTTGGCTGATTTATTTTCATTTTCCCATGATGTCAAGCAAAGAGGCACTGAGTTTGGTAGGCCTTGAAATACATCCACAGGTACACCTCCAATTGACTCAAATAATGTCAATTAGCCTATCAGAAGCTTCTAAAGCCAAGACATCATTTTCTGGAATTTTCCAAGATGTTTAAAGGCACAGTCAACTTAGTGTATGTAAACTTCAGACCCACTGGTATTGTGATACAGTGAATTATAAGTGAAATAATCTGTCTGTAAACAATTGTTGGAAAAATTACTTGTGTCATGCACAAAGTAGATGTCCTAACCGACTTGCCAAAACTATAGTTTGTTAACAAGAAATTTGTGGAGTGGTTGAAAAACAAGTTTTAATGACTCCAACCTAAGTGTATGTAAACTTCCGACTTCAACTGTATGTGGTGTCCAGTTTGCATAAAGTCCAGTGAAGTTCTTTGAGGGCCGTCGTGGTATCGGCTTGAGGGGGGATAGACACGGCCATGACTATAACCGAAGAAAATTATCTTGGGAAATAATACGGTCTGCATTTGATTGTGAGGTATTCTAGGTCGGGTGAACAAAAATACTTGAGTTCCTGTATGTTATCACAATTACACCATGAGTCGTTAATCATAAAACATACACCTCCGCCCTTCTGCTTCCCGGAGAGATATTTATTCCTGTCTGTGCGATGAACTGAGAACCCAACTGGCTGGACCGACTCGGACAGTATATCCCGAGAGAGCCATGTTTCCTTGAAACAGAGTATGTTACAATCCCTGATGACTCTCTGGAAAGAAACCCTCGCCCTGCGCTCGTCAACTTTATTATCCAGAGACTGAACATTAGCGAGTAATATACTCTGAAGCGGTGGGTGTTGTGCACGCCTCCTGAGTCGGACTAGAAGACCGCGCTGAGTACCTCTCCTCCGGCATTGTTTTGGGTCGGCCTCTGGAATCAGTTCAATTGCCCTGGGGGGTGCGAACAAAGGATCCGCTTCGGGAAAGTCGTATTCCTGGTCGTAATGCTGTTAGTGCAGTTGAGTTACCGCCACTCTGATATCCAAAAGTTCTTCCTGGCTGTATGTAATAACACAACATTTTTTGGGGGCTAATAACATAAGAAATAATACATAAAAAAAACTAAATACTGCAAAGTTTCCTAAGAGCTAGAAGCAAGGCAGCCATTTTCTGTTACCTGCATACATATGCATGTTTTGGATTATTTTTCCAATATTTCTATTCAGTATATTTGTATTCTTATTTTCACTCTGTAATTTAGGCCATTATTGTGGAGTCACTACAATGTTGTTGATCCATCCTCAGTTTTCTCCCATCACTGCCATTGAACTCTGTAGCCGTTTTAAAATCACCAATGGCCTCATGGTGACATCCCTAAGCAGTTTCCTTCCTGCAGCTCAGTTCAGAAGGATGACTGCATCTTTGATGTCTGTGTATGCTTAAAGATATATTCAATGTCTGATTTGTTATTGTTACCAATCACTGCCCTTCTTTAAGAGGCTTTCGAAAAGCTCCCTGGTCTTTGAAGTTGAATCTGTGCTTAAAATTAATACTTGAATGAGGGACCTTACAGATGTATGTATGGAGGACAGAGGAAGGAGTAGTCCATATAATTTATGTGATTTGTTATGCCAAATGTTACTTCTGCACTAATTTAGGCTTGCCTAAACAAATACTTATGCAACAACTATTTTAGTTATAGAATTTTTATTAATTTGTAAAAATGTGTAAAATTTTATTTTCACTTTTACATTACAACATTTACAATTAAAATCTATTTCAATTCCACTTTGTAACGCAACAAAATTGGAAAAAGTTCAAAGGGTTGTAGACTTTCTATAGGCACTGTATTTAACTGATAAATGTGACCGACTGGCTCGATTCGGTCTTATGTAGCAACATTTAAATTATGTTTTTTTACATTGGATAAAAGTGGAGACTCAGAGGTAGAAAATGGTCTGTCATACACTACAGTTGAGGAACAATGGGGAAGTAATTCTGCTTTGAAAGTTGATAAACTTATAACCCCATTTTTGAGAAAATGGCTCTTGAAAGTTTTGGTACACATACTGGAGAGCTCTTCTTTGTTTACACCCATTCAGCATCATTCACACCCTCTTAAGCCTTAGCCCCACCCATCTCTTTAAGGATTCACATGTGAGGCCATGTGCTAAACAGAGTGAGTACGGTAGTATACTAAACAAACAAAGATTTCAACACTAAAGGCTGGTTTATACTACGTCTATTGACATGTCTGTAGATAGTTGTCGCAGTGACATCATGAACATTCTATTGTCGTCTGACATCAAACTTGTCATTGTCGTTATGAAAAAGTATAAACACAAAAATGACAGGCTGCATTACATCAGCATTCTGGTGGTCCAAAATAGAGTAAATGGTGTATTTTAACGCCAATAAACCCATCCGTTTAAAAATGAATTTAGTATATGTCAATCTAGCAAACCAGGCAACTAAAAGCAACTTTCTAAACAATGTTTTGGTTTGTTTCTAGCTTGTTAGCTGGCTAGCTAGTTCAAATAATGACCATATCATATAGCTGACAATGTCTTAACTTTAGCTCATTTATATTAATTATTACAGGAAAATAAACTCACAACAGTCATTATTTAAGTTAATGGTGAGCTAATTATAGAAAATAACTTACGTTTGTGATTGTGACTAAATAAAAGCAGGGCATTCTACGGGAGAATTTTAGAACTTGGACACTGTTTCGTTAGCCTAACGTTATGTCCTAATTTGACTTTTGTGCAGGTCATGTTGTTCTTCGCATTACCATCTCTGGTAAACACACACTATATCAAATCAAAGTGTATTTGTCACATGCACAGGATACAGAAAGTGTAAACGGTACAGTGAAATGATATATGAGTCTTTTGTTTAGACATGTAGCTAGCTAGCTAAACAATGAACCACACTCCCAACTCATAACGTTAATACCGTGCATGAATCTGCAGGTAGCTAACCAACTAGGTTCAATGTTAGCTAGCTAGCTAACATTTGGCTATAATTAGCAATGCAAATGGCTCTGCGAAATGAATAATATTACTACACAGATCATACACGTAACGTTAGCTAGCGAGCCAACCAGCTTACGTTAGCTAGCTAACAGTACGCTATAACTTGCAATGAAAACAACTTAATTTTTTTTTGAAATGTATAATATCTGAAAATGTAGCTAGCTAGACTCTTACATGGATGAACGCTTCTCCCTCTCTGTCTCGGATGCCATGGTTGCCCTTAGTTTGAAGATGTAATCCGGAGACAGGTGTTCTATACAAAAGCCTTCTGTGTGTTCTCTTTTCGACTCCCTCTGCATATTTGCAATCAAACTGCATAATTTTTGTCCATCTCCTTAGCTATCATACTCTGCTTCCACCGGGCATTCTACTGATTTAAAAACTCGGCCCTCCAGAAAGTGGAGAGTAACACTTTTGCAGTTCTTCATGATATATTTGAGAAAAAAAAGCAGCTTTAGAAAGGATTACCTACATACACTGAGCAGCTCATGTTATAGACAGAAGTGTGATACATGGCCGACAAATCCGAACTAATCTCTCGGCATTTCCAGCCTATCCATTATCTCAGCCAATCATGGCTAGCTGTAGGTTCCTGTCTTTTTCCGAAGCTAAACCAACTAGGTTCGTAATTTAACAATTTTATTCCTATTTAAGATGGCATACAAGTTTGTTATTAAAGCACATGAAAGTTCACATGTTCCAGAAGGCATTTCTGCCAAAAAATTAATTTTGTAAAAAATTTATGTTTACCTTAAAATGCCTCTCCTGTGAAGTAGTTTCCTGAAATGAGTCACAAATGATCATCGCATTCCCAGTGGTCTTTGTGTCTTCTAGTTAAAAACCCTTGCCCAATTTCAAGGGTTAAAGCACCTGCAGTTAGATCACTACCAAGCCACTGACTTGGGAGAACCACCCAATGAGTGGTACAATAAGTGCCTCTGTGCGACAGACATTATCACCCCATAACAACCTCTGGCTGGGTTTATTTTGGGCTGCTGGGCAGCACGGCACAGTGAGCACTTGTTGCTGTAGAACACATCTGTTTAAAAGGAGCAGATACACCGTTACACCGACCAGGCACTTCCTGTTGTTCCACTTAGCTCACATCAACTCCAGATGAGGCCTTTAGCTACACACATGCACAATACACATGCAACACATACATAGACACAGAGATAACTGCATTGCCCTAACCTGACGTTATTGGACAAGCGATGAAACGCAGACACACACACATACACACAGTGTAAAAATAAGCTTCGGCAGACAGAGATACGTGCATGGTCGTGACCTGACGTACTGTATTGGGACTGGTAAAAACACACCGTCTCAGTGCTTAGGTAGCCCCATCTCTCACAACCAGCCCAGCCTCTTGTTTCCTCCAGACAAGCCTGGTTTATCTCCTCTCACATGGCAGCTTATGGACTGACCAGTGGGAAGAGGAAGGGGTGGGATGGGAGGAAGAGGAAAGAGCTGGTTGTGTCAGAGTGTGTGTCCATATGGTATGTGTTTATGTGTGTGTCTGTGCTATGGATTGGACAATAGAGACAATTCAGAGGGGTGCATGCGTGCGCACGTGTCTGTTTGTGCGCGTGTATGCATGCGTATGTGTGCTCGCTCGCACCTGTGTGTGTGTGGTGCACACCTGCACAGTTGATTTACAGTGCAACTGGCAGCTGTTGTGAGTAACTGTCCCTGGTGCAGCTGAACCCATTTGTAAGCCACTGTGTTTGATGAATAGTTCTGTTCCCAGTGTTAATGTATTTCATATAGCAGGTATTACCTATACTTTTGATCTTATGGAAAACACAACAGAATTGATTTACTATGCTAATTTAACCTACTTTTCTTGGTTGCATTCCATAAATCATTGGACTTTTCCAGTTGCAGAGGGTGATTAGACATAATTTCAGTGCTAACCTGTTTGTGATACCATAGTATAACTTTGTCCAAAACACATTTTCTGGCATTCTTCAACGGTCCTTATTAAATATAAGTCATTAAACTCAATGTACCAATGAAAGGAGGAAATTAAGGACAAGCATACAATGGATTCCTCTGTGCTTTTCCTCTAAACACATTACCATGTACTAATACAGCAATGGAAGTTAGGGAACACTCATGAATGTTAGTTAAAATGAGATAAACACTTCATAATGGGTTTATATTAAAACCGGTAAAACAACAGGAATGTTCTCATACAGGAACCGAAACCAGTTTTGCTTTCAATGACCTTTAACCTTGAGAGATTACTGATGTGACCCCAAAATGTTTTAGCTTTTACTTATTCACATAAACAGTTTTTGAAAATGGTTGAGAAGAAGGGTATTTCCGATCTGCATCGTCATCACAGATCACACACACATCACTCTCCAATGTGGTTTGTTTATGTGCAATCCCCTCGTGGGCAGTTAGATGAAAAATTACCTCTCATCCCGTTGTCTTTGATACATACTGACACATACGGCCCAGTGCTCTGAGATGTCCATATTTAGCCTGCTCTCAAACATACATCACATTCTCTCTTAACCTGATGTTTCTAGGGTGGAGGCCAGCCTTCCACCCACCCATCTGTCATCCACTTTCTCTCTTCCCATTGTAGGAAGGGCTTATAACCAATGCGGCTATTGCAGGAAATCTCCACAGGCTCTCCTGAGACTCTGTGTGTGTGTGTGTGACACACTGCATTCTTATTTGAACGGCCCCCGGGTCTTAGAGGTCTGAGACAGACAGGGACTGCAGCAGTTACACAGTCACGTAACAATGTTCCGTGACAAGAAGAGTTCTACACACACACACACACACACACTGTGGCGGCAGGTAGCCTAGTGGTTTTGCCGGTAACTGAAAAGTCGCTAGTTTGAATCCCAGAGGCGACGAGGTGAAAAATATGTCTGTGCCCTTGAGCAAGGCACTTAACCTTAATTGCTCCAGCGTCACCGTTGATAATGGCAGACATTGGCCGTGACCCGACTCTCCGAGGGTCACATGTTTTATAAGCGCACAACAAATTACACACACCTCTCCACTTGGTGGAATTTAATTAGTGTGAATGGGAACATAGCAATATTGCACGTCCCTAACAGTGGGAACCTGTTTGTGTTCCAGACAGCCATTACACATGGTGACACTTCCCATTAATGAAAAGTAATGGCTGTTTACATTCGCTTCATATAGAATCCACTGGTACTGATCTCAACATGTGGGTCATTCCACCAATCCGGTGCCTTCTGAGAAGTGTAACTTCGTCATTTAAAAAAAATATTTCCCCAAATTTGTACATTTTGTTGCAAAGAGCAAGAACAATTTCATGACATGTTTTCAGATCTCGAGGTTAAATACAAAAATGACTATAGTAACAGGGTTGACGATTTAATCTTAAATCAGACATAAATCCCCTTGTAACAGGGGAATGGAAGCTTGTTGTGTGCAACAGGGAGTGGCAATTTAATGCAAGCTTCACAAAAAAATGTCAATTGTTAAAACATTTCTAGTCTGTATCTATGGGAATTCCGGGAAGCCTGGGGAAGTTCCATGGCAGAAATCGGCTAAAGAGGGGTCGGAACCCGGTGTAAATTAGTGATGCCTCCAATACATCAAACCATTCAAATGCCTTGCTTTGGTAGAGCTCCAAAGGTGCTCACCAGATTAGTGCCGTAGGAGCAACAGTGCGTGAGGACAAATAAATTCAACAAAACATTTTAGAACGTTTGTGGCACGCTGTTTTTCACAGCATTTCTCTGTTATTTTGAGATGAGCTAAAGCTGCAGCAAGAGGGGAGAAATGGTCTACAATGCTGGCCATATCAATATTTTTAATTTTGACGTTTCTGCAGTGTTATTTGGCTGTAAAGGCTAGCATGAGGGACAAGAAGTACATAGCCACAATGAGGTTTGTTTTGAGAAAAGTCAACTAACCTTGTAAGCTACCTAAGTATAACTAACTAACTAGCTAGCTACTAGCTAGATCACTTTCTCTCACGATTATAAAGCCAACAAAATGTTAATAAAAACAGCATATTATTGGCTGTGTTGGCCCAGTCGCTAGCTTATCCAGGGTCAGTGATACATAGAGCTATGGGAACAACTGCAATAATTTTGCAAGCAACATTGCTAAAATGAATAAAATAAAATAATTCAAATAAAATGTTTCCTGTAATGCTCATCTCCTGTAACCTAATTGGCATCTCCTTATTTTCATTCTGTACCTAAATTACAAGTGTTGGATTTACACTAAACAATTGTACATGTCAGCACATAAAAGGCATGTACAAAATCTGGTATATGGTTTGCCTCATATACATTGTCTACTGGTATCATTTTAAATTTAAGAACATATCTCAACATGTAAACAATGTGTGAGTTTAGCTGCTTCAGATGACCGATGCCCAGAAGGCCAGTAATGCCATCATACTGTAGGCCTATGGCTGCATTGTCGATGCATGACATATGATAAGCTGCAAAATGGATTCACATAGCTGATATACTGAGAGAGAGTGACAATCAAATAAAACAGATTGGAGATCTTACAACTAGACAAAAAGGAAATGTTCATTTGAGAGTACAACACAGAAACACAGACACCGAGACAGGATTGTGATATGTGATTAATCAACATTGACACTAGTTCATTTTGAATTATAGTTTAACAATTAAAACAAGTTTAAACACTACACTGTGGCAGGTAGGCTAGCGGTTAAGAGGGTTGTGCCAGAAACTCAAAGGTTGCGTGTTCGAATCCCTGAGCCGACTAGGTGAAAAATCTGTCGATGTGCCCTTGAGCAAGGTACTTAACCCTTTTTGCTCTTGTAAGTCGCTCTGGATAAGAGCGTCTGCTAAATGACTAAAATGTAAAGAATCAACACTTCATGACTTCAAAATGTACAAATTAGCTAACTCGTATGTAAAGATTAGTCTAAAAAACAATAGATAATTGAGTAGTAACAAGTAGGCTATTATTACTAAAGCACCATTTCAGGTAAACAAAAAAAACTCCATACCAGCAGTGGCCAACCTTGCTTCACTGATCCCTGATAAACTGGGTGAGTAGACTCCAACCCATCAATAGCACACTTGATTATCAACTCATTAGATTTGATAAGTTGAATCAGGTGTGTTATTGCTGGATTTAAACAGAACCTGGCACACCCAGCAGACCTCCAGCAGGGTTGGCCTGATCCAATTGTAATAGGTTTATACACTGTGTGATGTTTGACTGTATTTTTTGTATACAACATTTGCTAACATACAGTGCATTCGGAAAGTATTCAGACAGACAGTGTCACCAGCAAAACACCCCCACACCATAACACCTCCTCCTCCATGCTTTACGGTGGGAACTACACATGCAGAGATCATACGTTCACCCACACCGCGTCTCACAAAGACACGGTGGTTGGAACCAAAAATCTCCAATTTGGCCTCCAGACCAAATGACACATTTCCACCGGTCTAATGTCCATTGCTCGTGTTTCTTGGCCCAAGCAGGTCTCTTCTTCTTATTGGTGTCCTTTAGTAGTGGTTTCTTTGCAGCAATTCGACCATGAAGGCCTGATTCACACAGTCCCCTCTGAACAGTTGCTGTTGATGTGTCTGTGACTTGAACTCTGTGAAGCATTTATTTGGGCTGCAATTTCTGAGGCTGATAACTCTAATTAACTTATCCTCTGCAGCAGAGGTAAATCTGGGTCTTCCATTCCTGTGGTGGTCCTCATGAGAGCCTTTTTCGTCATAGCTCTTCATGGTTTTTGCGACTGCACTTGAAGAAACGTTCAAAGTTCTTGAAATGTTCCGTATTGACTGACCTTCATGTCTTAAAGTAATGATGGACTGTTGTTTCTCTTTGCTTATTTGAGCTGTTCTTGCCATAATATGGACTTGGTCTTTTACCAAATAGGGCTATCTTCTGTATACCCCCCCTAACTTGTCACAACACAACTGATTGGCTCAAACGCATTAAGAAAGAAAGAAATACCACAAATTAACTTTTAAGAAGGCACACCTGTTAATTGAAATGAATTCCAGGTGACTACCTCATGAAGCTGGTTGAGAGAATGCCAAGAGTGTGCAAAGCTGTCATCAAGGCAATGGGTGGCTATTTGAAGAATCTCAAATATTAAATATATTTTTATTTGTTTAACACGTTTATGGTTACTACATGATTCCATATGTGTTATTTCATAGTTTTGATGTCTTCACTATTATTCCACAATGTAAAACATTTTAAAAATAAAGAAAAACCCTTGAATAAATAGGTGTGTCCAAACTTTTGACTGGTAGTGTAAGTATTCAGACCCTTTACTCAGTACTTTGTTGAAACACCTTTGGCAGCGATTACAGCCTCAAGTCTTCTTGGGTATGACGCTACAAGCTTGGCACACCTGTATTTGGGGAGTTTCTCCCATTCTTCACTGCAGATCCTGTCAAGCTCTGTCAGGTTGGATGGGGAGCATAGCTGCACACCTATTTTCAGACATCTCCAGAGATGTTTATCGGGTTCAAGTCCGGGCTCTGGCTGGGCCACTCAAGGACATTCAGAAACTTGTCCCGAAGCCACTCCTGAGTTGTCTTGGCTGTGTGCTTAGGGTCGTTGTCCTGTTGGAAGGTGAACCTTCGCCCCAGTCTGAGGGTCTGAGCGCTCTGGAGCAGGTTTTCATCAAGGATCTCTCTGTACTTTGCTCCGTTCATCTTTTCCTCGATCTTGACTAGTCTCCCAGTCCCTGCCGATGAAAAACATCCCCGCAGCATGATGCTGCCACCACCATGCTTCACCGTAGGGATGGTGCCAGGTTTTCTCCAGACGTGATGCTTGGCATTCAGGCCAAAGAGTTCCATCTTGGTTTCATCAGACCAGAGAATCTAGTTTCCTATGGTCTGAGAGTCTTTAGGTGCCTTTTGGCAAACTCCAAGCGGGCTGTCATGTGCCTTTTACTGAGGAGTGGCTTCCGTCTGGCCACTCTACCATAAAGGCCTGATTGGTGGAGTGCTGCAGAGATGGTTGTCCTTCTGGAAGGTTCTCCCATCTCCACAGAGAAACTCTGGAGCTCTGTCAGAGTGATCATCGGGTCACCTCCCTGACCAAGGCTCTTCTCCCCCGATTGCTCAGTTTGGCCAGCGGCCAGGTCTAGGAAGAGTCTTGGTGGTTCCAAATTTCTTCTATTTAAGAATGATGGAGGCCACTGTGTTTTTGGGACCTTCAATGCTGCAGAAATGTTTCGGTACCCTTCCCCAGATCTATGCCTTGACACAATCCTGTCTCTGAGTTCTACAGACAATTCCTTCGTCCTCATGGCTTGATGTTTCCTCTGACATGCACTGTCAACTGTGGGACCTTATATAGACAGGTGTGTGCCTTTCCAAATCATGTCCAATCAATTGAATTTAACACAGGTGGACTCCAATCAAGTTGTAGAAAAATCTCAATGATGATCACTGGAAACAGGATGCACCTGAGCTCAATTTCAAGTCTAATAGCAAAGGGTCTGAATACTTATGTAAATAAGGTATTTCTGTTTTATTTTTAATACATTTGCAAAAAATTCTAAATACCTGTTTTCACTTTCTCATTATGTGGTATTGTGTGTAGATTGAGGGGAAAAAATGTATTTAATCTATTTTAGATTAAGGCTGTAACGTTAAAAAAAAGTCAAGGGGTCTGAATACTTTCCGAATGCATTGTAGGTAGGCCTACACATATAACTCATGGCATATAGGATATAACCTTAATCTTTTGGAACATCCATTGGGACCTCTCTCTTCATCTGCAACAGGCTTTCATAGCTTTCCATATCTGAGGACAGAACAAAAATCACAATGAAACAGGCTTTATTATACTCAAATTAGACAGCACTGAATATTATGTTGCTATTATTTCCCCTCTAGGGACTGGAACTGGATAATATTTTAATAATTTCCTCCCATAAAATGACCTGCCCTATCCAGTAGCCTACACTAACTCTCACTTTACTGACAGCTGGAAATGCAATTTCACCCTCTTCCATGGCTGTTATCTACAAATGCATTTGGAGACTGTTTTTTAATTTACAATGATTACATCAAGATAGCTAGCTAATAGGAAGTTAGCTAGCTGATGACATTTAATTCACTTAGCTAAACAGTGTGTAAAGTTAGCTAGCAGCTCAGTTTAGTTAGCTTACAAAGTGGCCAACTGTAGCCAGCCAGCTAGCTGGCTAATAATACATAGTTTACATGTTAAAAATGTATTTACTTACTTAAATAGGTTCTCCCACTGCCTCTGTTTTTTGGGTCCTTACAAAAACAAAATAATGGGTAATCTTCACGATATTGTCGGTGGTAGCAAAGCGCAGCCATGTGGATGAATGGAGACAAGGAAAAATGTGTGTTTGTCACCAGAGTGGTTTAGAACGTGTTGTGACTTTACCAGCGTAATCCAATTTCAATAAATATAAACCACACTTTGTAACTTCAAAACTAGCACTTAAAACTAGCATAGGCAACAACTACCCGGACGGAAAACAGTGATGAACATAACACACAGCACCCCTTCTACGGGCGTGTAGGGGAGGGTTCTTGAAACCCGTTTTTGCAATACAATATACTCCAGACCTCCAAGGGAGGCGTGACAATGACGTGATTTTGGAGGCAAGGCAACGCGAGACTAATCTATGGGTAATAATAGAGTTGACGGGTTATGCTCGATCCACTCAGTTTTCCACCACAAAACACCAGAAATGGCCAAAAAGAGTAGAACCAGCTCACCTGCTTTTACATTATGATTTGACTATTAGATGTTAAATGTTTATTTTGAAAAATATATCAAAAGGAATAGAATCACCATATTAAAATGATAGTTTAGTTCACGTAACAGGGTTGACCTTAAAATAAGGGACGGACGTAAATTAATCACTAATCACATTAAATTAATAATCTTCAGAAATGACTGTCAAAGCAACACAATAATAAGGGCTTTATAATGATGGTGAAAACTTTGGGGTTAAGTGGGTTAAAATATTCCTAGAATCACAGAGGATGCACAAGGGACAAGACAAAATGCTGAATTTTGGCACTTTAGCAAGTCTTTATTCATATAAAAATTCTGATTTATTGAATTCTCCATGTGGTCTATATTAAAAGGTACTTCATTTAATATAACAGGCTTTTAAATATTGGTACACAATTTCTACTGAAAATATCAAAGGTACTCAAAAGGCAGTCTTTTTTAAAAATGGAATAACCCATATAGCATATCTTTATGTTGGCCAGTGTTGTAATATTACAGACATCAGATAGCAGATATGTTTTGTATCAGATTAGATTGTGATGTCTTTGGGAAGACAGGTTGACTGTGAATATAGGAGTCGTATTTCAATCCATCATCTCGTACTGTAAACATGACTGCCTACCCCCCGTCAGCCTACCACTATTCATAAACTCACCTAACAATACTAACTTTGCTCTCTTCAACATCAATGAACAACAAAGCCCCCTTGCTCCATGAATTTATATCTGACAACAAGCTAGACTTCCTCCTCCTAACTGAAACTTGACAACAACCTGGTGATTTACTTTCTCTTAACCAAGCTACTCCCGCTGGTTATGGCTACCTGTGTCACCCCTGCTCCACCGGCCGTGGTGGCGGCCTCGCTGTACTGTACAACTCTAAAATCAAAATAACTGAACTGTCTCTCTCCTCATTTGAATACATTGCTTACAAATGATCTTGCTCCATGACCATTATACATGTGTACCATCCTCCTAAAGCTAATCAATCATTTCTGTTTGAACTATCTAAACTACTCACCATTGCTGTCCCACTCCCCCCACTTGCTTGGCGATATGAATATTCACGTGGACTTATCAAACTAAAAACTTGCCTCTGATTTCATTGCTGTTCTGAACTGTTTCAATATTACCCAACATGTCAATTTTCCCACTCACATCAAGGGACACATACTTGACCTCGTCTGCTCTGTTGGCCTCAAGCTAACTCATATTTCCCCCTCCCTGTTCCCACTGTCTGACCACAAGATCCTTAATTTCTCGCTTACCTCATACTCAAAACATTGACAAATGCCTCATCTCCTTCCGCAACATCAAAGCTGTTGACCCCCTCCAACTCTCATCTGCTCTGCCTTGCCCCTTGACCACACCCCCAACTCACCTGATGAACTAGCTGCCCAATTCAGTACTGCTCCATCTGTCTCCCTCAACTCTCTGGCCCCCCTCCAAACTAAACCTGGTCTCCTCCTCCTCCCCCTGGTTTACCCATGAGCTCCGTGCCCTGAAGCAAGCTGGCCGCCGCCTGGAGTGCCTGAGCGGGAAGTCTGGCCTCACTGTCCACGCTGAAGCCTACAAAGTACACCTCTGCACCTACAGAAATGCCACCTACGTGCTGCCAGGTCCACCTACTTCTCAAACTACTTCAGCCCTGTGACGACACCTTCTCTACTCCTCCACTCAACTGAAACTCCTTCCTTCAGTTTTTCAAGGACAAGATCACCAAAATAAACTCATTACTGACTGATCAATCTCCCTCAGCCGCCAATCCCCCTGTCAACCTCCCAACCGTCACACATGAAACCCGGCTCTCTGAATTTGTCCCCTTTGACTCTCCCGAAATCTCAAAACTTTTCAAAACTACAACTTGCTCCATGGATCCTCTCCCCACTGTTCTCATCAAAGCCTGCCTGCCTGCCTGCTTTCAGTCCATATGTCAAACACATTGTCAAACTCACCCTCGCCCACGGAACTGTCCCCTCCAACTACAAAACAGATGCAGTCAACTCCATCTTAAAAAAGCCAGGACTGGACACCACCATCCTCAATAACCTCCGCCCCATTTCCCACCTCCCCTTCCTTGCCAAGACTCTGGAACCTACTGTTGCCTCCCAATTACAAACCCACCTGCTAATCAACAACCTGTTTGAGCCTCTCCAGTCTGGTTTCCGCCCCCTCCACAGTACTGAAACTGCACTTCTCAAAGTTATCAATGACCTCCTCACCTCTGCTGATGCTGGTGCCCTCAACATCCTGATACCCCTTGACCTGAGTGCTGCTTTTGACACAGTGAGCCATCAGATCCTCCTCATCAGGCTGGAGGGCCTGGGTGTTGAGGGCACTGCACTCTCCTAGCTACAATCATACCTCACAAACCGGACCCACTACATCTCCCTCAATGGCCACACCTCAGACTCAGCTGCGGTTATACAGGGTGTCCCCCAGGGCTCTGTGCTGGGTCCCTTACTCTTCATCATCTACATCATCCCTCTTGGTCAGATCCTCTGTCACTTCAACCTTAACTTCCACTGCTATGCCGATGACACCCAGATATACCTCAGCACCAAATCCCTCCTCAACCCCCCTCTGACCCACATTGAACCCTGCCTCTCTGCAATAAAAACAAAACTTCCTTAAGCTCAACAGTGATAAAACAGAACTCCTCCTCCACCCTCACCAAAGCTGGCAACCTCACCCTCACCACTGACGACACCACTGTCTCTCCCTCCCTCCATGCACGCAACCTTGGCGTCATCCTGGACACCACATAAGACAGACTGTCAACACCTCATTCTTCCATCTCCGCAACATTGCCAAAGTCAGGTCCTCCTTCTCCTGTCCTGCCGCTGAAACCCTCATACATGCATTCATCTCCTCCCGTATTGACTACTGCATCTCACTACTCTCCGGCATCAACTCAAGTTCCCTCCATAAGCTCCAAATGGTTCAAAACTCTGCAGCTGACTCCTCACTTCTGTATTGTCCATCCGAGTACAGAGTGCACCATCTACAACCCTTAAATCTTTCCATTCCAGAAGTGTCCAGACCAGCAGCAGAAAAGAACACTGTGCAGCCCAATAAAAGAGGGGAAAAACAACACCTCCTCTATGTTCTAATACTAAAGGGCAACTAACTGCAGCCTTGTCATCTGCTAGATGAGTCTATATCCCAATAAATTACCAGGGTGTAACCGGTACTCTGGCTACCACTGCACCACGTTTGAAGTGGCTCCTGGCTTGCAGTGGGTCCCGGCTGGAGCTGCCAGTCCTCCAGGGCTCAGTCAGTCTCAGTCCCTTATGGTTAGGACTAAGGGGCCACACTGCCCGGCACATCGCCCGCCCAGTTCTCTTCCTTCTACCCAGCTCCCAGCTCTCCTCACCTGGGCTAGGAGGGCTTTCCCCTCTCTCAGCGCTCTGCTGCACACACATACATACAGACACTTATAGACGCACACATACGGATGCTTGTAGACACAGAACCACACAGAACCACACACAAACACACACAGCCTCTCGCCTGTAGACACTGTGTACAAGGGGCACATGGATGAAAGGGGTTCTGTCTGTTTACAGTGTGCTCTGGCCACAATGCGTGCAGCGGCCTGATACTGCTCTGGGGACACGACACATGCATCCTGCTGGCAGAGTGTTCCCTCCGTTCTCTCCCTGAGCCTGTGAGACACACTTTCCTCTGTTTGTTTTGGTTCTCATTTGGCGTGGCATTGGCACAACCCTCTCATGCAGAGGAAAGCATGACTGGTGGAGAGCCACATGCTTTGTGGAGATGGTTTCAAACAAAGCACGTGTTGTGAGTTGAAATGCTACGGTGGGAAAAGTTTGTTGAGTCAATTATCTATGTGGCCGTGCCATTTCCTGACATCCAGTGTCCACCCATAAGTTATGAAATAAGTACTAAATGTACTGAAATAATGACTAATATTTTTCTGTATTTTATGTAATAATAGGGAGGAAGTCACATCTCATGATTTATGCCTATAGTACTGTATACACATATCAGTGGTCAATAGACCCCTTTAATCACTGTGCTCTAACATAAAAACTGCAGTGATTTCACCCCCTCACCATCATCTTCATCACACCTAGCTGCTCAAATAAGATGTCCAATACTGCTGTCTAGTGGCAAGAATAAAGTCAATCATGTTGAAAGGATTTACAGTGAATTTCCCATTTACTTGCATTGACTCAGTCTAGAATCCCTGCCTATACTGTCCATATTGTTGTTCTTCACTCTGATTGGTGTACATCTCCTGTGTCATCTAGGTGATGGACAGTTCCATGCCTCTGATTGGTGAGCACGTGGAGGAGGACAGGCAGTTGATCACTGATCTAGTGATCAATAAGATGTGCAGTGTGCTGCTCGGTATCAACACACCACAGCCCAGCGCTGTGAAGGTAAATCTCTCTCACCTCCTCTCCAGAGTGTAACACTGTTATGGATTTGAATTGATGATGTAGATTAGATCTCAAAAGTAATGAAGAATTGTTTCAAATAAGCCCTTGTATAGGGAGTATATCAAACCAACCATGCATCATGCACTATTACTGTCCATTTTCAATGCTTTTCATTTCACAGCCACAGACGACCCAGCCAAGAAGGGCCCAAGGTAAAGAGACCTCATCGACATCTTATCACCAGTTTGTTTGCTGTTGTGAAAATGAGTATTATGGTTGTGTTGAGAAATACATAGTAGTGCCTTGAGTCTCTGAGACGAAACATGTGTGTTGGCTCTGCAGGTGGGCATCGCTCTGGCTCTGGTTCTCCCTCCCAGTCAGCCCAGGGTTCTCCTCAGCGAGCCCGCTCAGCTAACACCTCTCCCAGCCAGGCCTTCCAGCCCGGACCCATCCCACCTCCCGCCGCCACTGGCCCCGGCTCCCAGAAACAACCTCCACAACTGAAGTAAGTAAATGCATCAAATGCCTCAAATCTCATCTCCATGGTCATAGCTGATGTTAACATGGGTGTGTAATACTAACAGAATAATATAATTAAGCAATAAGGCATGAGGGGGTGTGGTATATGGCCAATATACCATGGCTGAGGGCTGTTCTTATGCATGACTCAACGCAGAGTGCCTGGATACAGCCCTTAGCCGTGGTATATTGGCCATATACCACAAACACCCAAGGTACCTTATTGCTATTATAAACTGGTTACCATTGTAATTAGAACAGTAAAAATAAATATGTTGTCATACCCGTGGTATATGAGCTGATGTACCACGGCTTTCAGCCAATCAGCATTCAGGGCTCAAACCACCCAGTTTATAATGTCATACTGTACCATTCAAGTTGACTGGTACTGTATATTGGCCATATACCACACCTTGGGCCTTATTGCTTAATTAGAATTGTAAAGAAATCTGTGCTAAAGTACAAGATCTCTAGTGTCACGAACCGGCTCGTAGCCCGTAACAAATAGGAAAACAACGTGGAGATAAGGAATAACAAAATATGTTTATTAACTAAAGCAAACTATATACAATTAACAATGCTGTGAGTGTAGTCAGTAATCAGTAGTGTGAGTGAGTGGATGCGTGCATAGGTGTGATATGAGGAGTGTTGAAAGGTGCCAAAGCAACAAAAAAAAACAATACAGCCACAAAAATGCCACAACCAAAATCCAACAGTGTGTCTGCATGGAGAGTCTCTCTACAATTAATGGGGGGAAAGGTGTATTTATCCCTGGGACACAACCGAGCCCGTTTCTCTGACGACCCTCCCGGCTCCGCCCACCGACATCCTGTTAAGGAAAACAAGAACAAAGAGAGAATTCGGCAGACAGAATGGGAGGGTCGTTACATCCCCCATAAAACCGGGGACCACCAAGGACCCCGGAACACCACACCAACCATACATGCATAAACACAAACAAAATACTGCCCTGGTTACCCCTATCCCACTGTCCCAGCCAACCTCGTCCTCCCCAGACCTCAGCAACCTTTGCGCACAGGAAGCAACTTTTAAGAGGAAAGAAGAAAACGAGAACAGAAAACAGGAGCAACAGAACACAAAATATACAAAATAAACAGTAGTCAGTCACGTGGACGACATGCATACAGTCGGGGACCACGTGTCTGAGAAAACGCGTGTCCACCGATCAATAGGACCAGATTCGTTCAGGACCAGGGCGCACGAGAGAGCGGCTCAGCAACAACATTATCAGTTCCCGTGATGTGCCGCACGTAGAGATGGAAGGCCTGTAAAAACAAACACCATCTCATTAGCCTCTGGTTGGGACACATCACAGACCTCAAGAAGGTGAGAGGGTTATGGTCGGTGTAGACCACAATAGGTACTACACCCGACCTACACCTCAAAGTGTTGTAGCGCCCATATGAGTGCTAGCGCTTCTTTTTCCGCCACAGAGTAGTTCAACTGATAACGATTCAATTTCTTGGAAAATAAACTAACAGGCCTCTCAACACCGGACACATCAGCTTGCAGCAGGACTGCACCTGCCCCCACGTGACTCGCATCCACCTGCAAGGTGAATGACAAGTCCATGCAAGGAGCAGCCAGCACCAGAGTTGAGGCAAGCAACCTCTTTGCATCCTCAAAAGCCTGTTGACAGAGAGGAGACAATATGTAAACCGCCTTAGCTTTCAGGGGAGAGACTACGGTAGAGAAGTTCCTACAGAAACTACGGGAATAACCAATCATTCCCAAGAAACGCATCAGTTCCTTTTTTAGTAGTTGGCGGTGGAAAAGCATCAATAGCTATCACTTTAGCCCAAACTTCACCCTGCCCAACCACCTTACCAAGGTACGTAACGGTCGCCTGAGCAAACTCGCACTTAGCCAGATTGATAGTGAGGCGACCCGCCGCCAGGCGTTTGAACAAGGTTTGAATACGGGACAGATGCTCCTCCCAAGTATCTGCATAAACCACTACATCATCCAGATAAACAGCGCACCCGACCAGACCGGAGACAACCCTAATCATAAGGCGCTGAAAAGTGGCAGGTGCGTTACGCAAGCAGAAATTCATAACCGAATACGAGTACAGACCAGAGGGTGTAATAAAGGAAGAGATTTCACATGCCCTACTGGTCAGTGGCACCTGCCAATAGCCCTTTAACAGTTCAAACTTGCTCACAAACTTAGCTGCTCCGACCTGATCAACGCAGTCATCCATCCGAGGACATTAATCTGGCTTAGTGACAGTTTACCTTACGGTAGTCCGTACAATATCTGTTTGTCCCATCCGGTTTACTGACCAAGATGCAGGGAGAAGCCCAGCTAGAGAAAGAAGGTTCTGCAATATCACTCTCCAGAATGTACCTTCTCAGCATCCAGACAACGCCATTTCTCTGAAGAAACTCTATAGAACCGCTGACAGATGGGGTCAGCATCCCCAATGTCAATGTTGTGTTCTATTAAGTTTGTATGAGTAGGTGTATCAGAAAACAAAACTGGAAAACTTAGAATCAGACCAACCAACGCGTCTCGCCTATCAGCAGGTAGATGAGTGAGAAGGCTATCCAAAACATTCAGTGTCTCTGAATTTTTTAATCTACCCTGCAGTACGCAATCGTCGGGACCAGGGACATCCTCATCACCATGCACGGACCTAGCTTGACAAAAAGAAGAACCCAGCGACGTAACAGTACCGGCCAAAATAACAGGTTTACCGTCCTCTGCAGACTCACACTGTTCGGGCCCAGAGGAACGTGCATAATACGGTTTTAACAGATTTACATGGCACAGTTGGTGCGCTTTCCTCCATTCCAGAGTGGCAACTAGATAGAATTGGTCAGTGCACTGGTGCACAACCGTATATGGACCTTGAAACTTGGCGTGAAAAGGAGAACCAACAATTGGCAGCAGAGCAAGAACCTCGTCACGTGGACTAAAGTAACGAGGCTAAGCTCGCCGATCAAATATGGCTTTCATCCTCCCTTGTGAAGATGATAGCTTATCTTTAGCCATCTCATCAGCAGCGTACAGGCGTCGCCGGAAATCACATACATAAGATAACAGAGACTGAGGTGGCTCAGGAGACTTCCAGTCATCCTGGAGCACCGCTAGAAGTCCACGAACACTATGGACTGAAACCCGTGCTCTCCTGTGAAACCTTCCTGGCGGGTAACAGTAACCAAGGCAACCCCTCCTCCCAATCCTTATCCATCTCCGAACAATAAGCTCTCAACAAAGACTTGTGTTTAATGGAAACATTCCAGCACTCCTTGACTCTGCGCGTGATAGGCGCTAGCCAAATTATGTTTAATATGGAGCTGTTGGAGAACCTGACCAAACAGATTAGAGGTGAAATTAGAACCTTGATCACTGAATGACCTTAGGGATTCCAAACAGTGAGAAACTGAGTCAAAGCTTTTAGCACAGACTTAGTCGTGATTGACCGGACAGGATAGACAGCAGGAAACCTAGTGGTCTGACATCACAGTGAACAGGTAACTACTACCATTCTTAGAGCGAGGCAGAAGGCCAACAGTCAATAATCAGTACTCAAAATGTTGGCTGAGTACGGGAATAGGAAACAGCGGTACCGGCTTAATAGCTTGATTAGGTTTACTCGTTAAATTGACAGGTGTGACAGGTTTTGATGAACGCCGAAACATCCCTGTTTAACCTAGGCCAAAAGAAATGTCTCAATATGCGATTGTAGGTTGTCACGCCCAGATGTCCAGCAACATCGTTGTGGGAAGTTTTCAGCACCAACTCACGAAGCTTAACTGGTACCACAACCTGACTAATTGCCTCCCCCACAAAACTACTACCATGAGGCACCCATTTTCCTGGAGAAAATAGCCATGGGCGACATCTCTCAACTGTTCCACAGGCACACTTTTGTCACGCAACTCTTCTAATGTGGGGTCAACCCGTTGCTCTTTGATTAGATCAGAGCGGGGCACAGATAACAGGGAAAATAGTGACAGATTTCTTTGTACTATCATAATTTGCCGACACAGTGACCAGGTCGCCACGGCTCATGGAACGCGTCACTGCGCACGCAGAGAACACCTCTGGGAAACTCTGCGCGCTCTCATCGGGAATCCCTACAAATGACGGCTTACAGGAAATGGAGACACGACAGGCCATACACGCGCACCAGCCAAGTTATTCCCAAGGATAACGTCGATACCCTCAATAGGCAACGAAGGACACAACCCTACAACTACCTCGCCTTTCACCAGTTCAGAATCCAACATCAGTTTATGCACTGGAACTGACAGTGTTCAAACAGATTCCCCTAATTAAAACACTATTCCATTAATCAGTCTCAGCAGAGAAGGGTAACACAGACTAACACAAATGTCTCAGAAGCACCTGTGTCCCTTAGGATCTTCATTGGCACTAGGTCATTATTTCCTAATATAGACACAAAACCGTCCTTAATGAAAACAAAATAATCTGGGTCAATTGGGACTTTCACATGCACCTGGGCATGAAACGGAGTGACAGGAGTGAACTGATGTGAGACAGGCGCTTCTAACGCCGTAGGCCTAGGTTTAACGTTAGCGCGAGTACTGAATTTACCCTTAGCCCTGAGAACAGGACATTCATTTTCCCAATGACCTGAACCCTGACAGTAGTGACACACTTGACCAAAGTCAGCTTTACCACGGGAGCCAGGCTTAATCCTAGACGATTGAAGCTCTGCCTGTGAACCGGAGTATCTCGGTGGGCGAGACCCAAATCTTTCCGAACGTCCCCACTCACTCTGAATACGGGGATCTGCAAAGCCAGTTTTGTGAGTCAAAACATACTTGTCCGCCAAAACCGCAGCTTCAGAGACAGCCTTCACTTTTCGTACGTTAATGTACATGGCTATTCTATCAAGGATTGTGTCCTTAAATTGCTCTAGCATAATCAGATCACACAGCCCCTGGAAAGTTGTAACCACAGAGGCGGAACACCAGCGATTAAACTGTGAAGATAACTCTCGCGCAAACTCAATATGAGTCTCTTTGTCAGCCCTTTTTAAAGTTCTAAATCATTGGCGGTAAGCCTCAGGAACCAATTCGTAAATCTGTAACACAGCCATTTTAACCTTATCATAGCTGACACTGTCGGCTACACCAAGAGATGAATATGCTTCCTACGCTTTACCAGTCAACACACACTGCAACATTAAAGTGCGATCAGAGTCAGGCCAACTCCTAGCGTCAACAAAACCGCTCTTTTTGCAGCTTAACTTTAGCACCTTCCAAATCCTGTTTAAATTCCAATTCCTTTTCATACTTAACACGATCATGCTCAATCTTAACACGATCACGCTCGAGCTTAACACGATCATGCTCGAGCTTTAACACGATCATGCTCGAGCTTTAACACGATCATGCTCGAGCTTAACACGATCATGCTCGAACTTAACACGATCATGCTCACGATCAAGCTCGAGCTTAACACAATCATGCTCACGATCATGCTCCAGTTGTAACAGAAGCAGTTCTTTCTGCTGTTCAAAAGAAAGACTACTAAGGCTATGGAGTGGCCATTGTAGTGAAATGGGGAGACAGCTGGGGAGGTGGCGAGTCCTCGCCAGAGGCTGCCCCAGTGGTAACTTCCAGTATACCACTCCATCAGATTGGCCTTCAATATCAACATAATTTTATAGACGTTTATCACTAATTTCAACCCGGTAGTGTTCAGCGATCTTCAACAGCTGTTCTTTAGTACATAATTCTAACAGTTCCTCTTGTAATACCTTGCTAAAACCAAGTATAGAGTTTATTTGTTATAATTAATTGGTATTAATTTAAAAGGTGATCGAATAGCTCCTGATTTGTAATGTCGTTAATGCATTAATGTTTCAAAAATGTACAAGTGAATAGGTTGGTTTACTTTTAAGTTCAAGTTTCACACGTATCTTGTTAAAGTTTTGACCAATGAGGTAACTTGTTAAGTTGTGGCCAATGGGAGAGTGGACTGGTTACTGGGAAAGAAAAGAGAGGGAAAGGTTGAAAAAAGGGAGAGGAGAGACGTTAGTGGGGTTGGTGAAGGAAGGAAAAACGACGAAAGGAAACGATAAAGAGAGAACAAAACCATACCTACAGAGTTTTGAAGGGAAATCCTGATTTTAGTTCTATAAGAGAGTGATATTATTTCGTTAAGAAAGACCTAGTGGAGACTGAAGCTGCCGTCACATTGTGGAGACATTCGACATCCTAGAGGTTAGCCTAGCATCGTGCGAGACTTGGAGAGAATTGCTTGTGACGATCAACGAGTTTGGGTTTCCAACGGATGTCTGTTGCTGCTACGGAGTACTGGCTGCATTGATAGCTGTGTTCGCTGTGGATCTTGTGAGGACACCTGCACAGAACTACTAGCTATACTTTGCTGAGGTATTATCTACAAGTAGTGAGTAACTACAAATGTGGGGTGGACTTCAGGACTTTATGTATGTCGTAATTTTTTTTTAGCTCCAACGCGCGCCCAGGGTTTAAGCAAGCTTGCAAATAATTTGGACATGGGTTGTGGAAAATCATTGGGGTTTATTATTTGTATTTCTTTTGATGTGATACATTGAAAATGTGATTAATATAGATCTTGAACCTTATGTCTGTTGAATTGGTGGAGTCATTTACTGTTTCAGTTTAATTTAATGCATGGGAAAGCATATCCTTATAATAATAACCAAGTCTATAATCATTCTATCTGAAGTTAATACCCTATTTGTCATTCACCCTAGCAAGTTTACAATAGGGTTTCTTATTGGAGATGTCCTTCTCACCTAATATCCCATGCTGTTCAGATATTCTAAGTAAGGTAATATCGTGAGAGTCAAATTCGAGCCTGGTGAGAGGGTTACACTCTGATGCAATGCGAATTAACTTGTCTACATTAGACGCCATAGTCACAAATAACTATTAAAAATAATCTTACTCTTCCCCTCTGCTGAGCACACAAGACCACAACAGAAGAGCCAATCACACTGGACACCACAGGAGAAAGATGAGATATAAAGAGCTTCCCCAAATCCTACAATAACTCAACCCTAGTCTTCGTGCGGATTTGCGGTGGGTAATTACGCACTGTAGCCCGCTGGCATGGGAGAAAAAAAACAGCACGCCGGCAGATTCCACCTAAGCCACGGATATGCTCTCAAGACAACTGCTCCGTCCGCCACACAAAAATAAACAAAATAACCATGCCCAACGTATTCCAAAGTGGAACACGTCGCTAAGCCTAACGAAAAGAAAGGCTATCGCGCCGGGTAGCAAATAGCACTACCCTAACAAAATCTCCCACTGAGGTACACAGCCGATTGTGCTCACCTCCTCGGACCGATGTCCCAACAGCGGGTAAAGCAAGAGTTTCCAGCCTGGGCAGGGGCCTGGAAACTAACCAATATACTTTCCAACGCAGCACACAAAAATATCCACCTCAGTGGCTAGTTTAACAAACAAAAGGCAACCAACACTGGGCCTACCAAACATCACAACTTTTTTTTTTTTAACTGTACCAAAAGATGCAAACAAAACACCTAAAGAGTTTATCGAACACTAACTCTACGTTTTCTCCCAAACAAAATACTCATACCAGTTAGCCAAACAACACTAGTATTAGGCCTACTGCATACTTTACCAGGCAACGCACCGTTTGATAAAGTCACCGGACAACCAAAATAACTGATACGTCTCGAAGGCACTATACCAAACACTTATAAGACTATACAGTGAATACCAACCAAAGCGCATCCCAAGTAACATTAACCCATCATAATGCAACACAATACTATACGCAGAAATGTCTAGGAACCAACCTCCCGGACGAGCCCCCACTTGTCACGAAGCGGCTCATAGCCGGTGGAGATAAGGAATAACAAAATATATTTATTAACTAAAGCAAACTATATACAATTAACAATAGTGTGTGTAGTCAGTAATCAGTAGTGTGAGTGGATGTGATAATGAGGAGTGTTGAAAGGTGCCAAAGCAAACAATACAGCCACAACCTAAATCCAAACGTGTGTCTGCATGGAGAGAGTCTCTACAATGAATAAGGGAAAGGTGTATTTATCCCTGGGACACACCCGAGCCCAGGTGTGTCCCATTTCTCTGACGACCCTCCCGGCTCCACCCACCGATATCCAATTAAGGAAAACAAGAACAAAGAGAGAATTCGGCAGACAGAGTGGGAGGGTCGTCACACTAGTAAAAGTTCTGTGAAAACCTTAAACTGTCGTCTGGTCATTAAAACCTTTACCTTCTGGGTGAGTACTAGGAATATATCTACTTGGAGCAGATCTGTGCAGATGCCACAAACGGCTGCTAGATAGAGACATTGTATAAAGATTTTACCGTACATGCTCCTGTAGCTTGACAGAAATACTCTATTATAATCACTGACGCGCCCACTTTTGTTCCTGTTTAACGGCTGTTAATAAATGGTCTGCATTTACAGGATGCTCAGCTCCAGCTACCCCTTCAGATAATAATATGTGATAAAAGTGAAACTACCTCTTGAGTTTTGGTTCTCTCGTAACTCCTCTCTAGTTCAACGGCAGGGCGGCAGATAGCTTAGTGGTTAAGAGCGTTGTGCCAGTAACCGAAAGGTCGCTGGTTCTAATCCCCGAGCCGACTAGGTGAAAAATCTGTCAATGTGCCCTTGAGCAAGGCACTTAACCCTAATTGCTCCTGTAAATCGCTCTGGATAAGATGACTAAAATGTAAATGTATTGGCTGTACATGGCAAAGGGATTGTCGGTTGGGCAATTTGCAACAAGATTTCTCCACAACCTTTGCCCAGTTTACCTCCTGGCTCGGATACATTTCTAAAGTTTGACTGTATTTCTGTCCAAGCAGACAGTTGTTGGCTTTGCTACAATAAACATGAACTTGTGTCTTCTAAGATTAAGCTCCTTTGTTAAAATCTTGTTGGCCTTAGAGAGCAAAGTGCACTAGTGTATTTATTCCCTGTTGTGTGTGCTGTTGGCCAGCCTCTGTTGATCAAACTGTGCAGTAGCAAAGTTGGCAGAATATGAGCCCCTCGCCCCTCTTAACACATGCGCACACAAGCATGCATGAATGCACACAAACAGACACGCACATACATCTCCATGTTGCATGCCCCTCAGCCTCACTCTTTCACTCTCGCCCCTTGCAGCAAATCCCAGTCCCTCACCAACACCTTCACTGAGACCCTGAAAGGGAACGCCACGGACGACGAGGCCAAGGCAGAGACCATCCGCAGCCTCCGGCAGTCCTTCGCCAGCCTCTTCTCCGACTAACTTCAACAGACTCCTCATATCCATCCGCCTACTGTCAGTCATTAGCCATCGGCCTCCAGGAGAGCTCCAAGGTACTAATCTGTTACAGAGCGCGCTCAGTCAAGCTTCCTGTCCACTACTTCCTGTTCTTATCCATAAATGGCAGGTAGAGAGGGTCCACCTCTCAGAATCATCCGTCAAAAAAAAAAAAAAATTAAAACTAAATTAGGCTATAGTTCATCTTGTACTGTTTGGTTGGTGTAGTTGAGATGTCGGTTTGCATTCTATTTGTCATTTCATCAAATGTTCATCTGATTCATTCTTTTGTTTTGGTCATATTTGTGTTTATCATCTTCAAGGATGTTGATATACTTTGGGAGATAAAGGCAATATTACAGTATTTAGAAATGACCAATAATAGTGTATGGGCTAGGTTCACCAGCAACGCTTAGCATCTTGCCAGTCTCATTTCATAGAAATACTTTTTCCATGTCTTGTAGACCCATACATGTTGATTGGCTGATATAGTAATTCACTATATAATGATTTGTAATTTTGGCCTTTGATTACAAAAGTATTTTGGATTAAAATTCCTTGTATTAGGTCAAGATAGTTTAGGCTATATATTGTGCCTGTCAATTTGCAATTTTACGAGGCAGAAATATTATTCTAAGTCTTCCATCACAGACAATTCTTCCCTACGTTCTAAGCATTAATGAACTATCCAATGTATATAGCACTATGAACTTTATTTTATTTTATATTGGGCATTTGATTTACTACTACTCCCTTGCTGTGTGTTGAAAGGTGAAAATATGTACATAACACAGAGAAGAAGTGCTGACATCTTTGCTTCAATGGCTATATGATCAGTTACCTTTAATTATGTACATTCTGTAAGGTTGAAAATACTCCTGGGAGAATTACATTTACTTTTGATCCTTGAAGCATTGTCGACCTAAGAATAGACATGATTTGCAATGTGTTTATCTGTCTATAGCTTACATCCACTTCAGGAAATGACAAAGTTGTCTTGTACCCTAATACTCAGCAACCTATCTACGGTAACGATACTATCTGATGTTAGCTTAGTGTCCATATTATTCCCCCCCCGTACGGTTATCTCATTATAATAGGATAGGACAGACTAATCACATGACTGCCTAGTTTGTTCTTTTGACTTAAGTGCAAACATTTTAAGTCTGCGCCCAAATTGATTTTCTGTTTAGGGTTACATTTTTGACTGGTTCTATTTCATGGATTGAATATTGTCCCCATACTTTCTTTATAGTAATAGCACTTCAAGTCGCACTATCAGCAATATGGGTGAAATTAAACTTGCACTCCAACTTGATTTAAATACATTTTTAAACAGTTATTCAGTTTGTCTTTTCACTTTCAAACTGTATTTATTGTCCTGAACATATATGCCAATCATAGTAAGGTATTATTATCAAAACTGACAAAATTATGTGTTTGTATGGTAAAACCTGGGTGTTTGAATTATTTTGTCTCTGTTGTTGAATGTGAAATGTTTCTACAATTCAAAGTACCGAATACTATGAAAAGCCATAACAAAACCATGATTTACTGAAAATGTAATTTTTTTTTACAATATGGTCATGATGTTATTGATAAATCAAAATGTTTACTCGTTATCACTGTTAGTGTTAGTTATGCTTCAAATGATTCAATCATTTTGCTTCTACTAGTGTTGATTTATAGTGTACATGGGTATAAAGCTGTAAGCTTATGAATGCCACACATCCATAGTGATTTATTTACTCATTTGTTAATTGACAATTTCAGTAAGCAAATAATGTTAATTGAAGCACTGAAGAAATGCAGAATTGAATGGTGATGATGTCATCTAGTAACTACCTCAATTTCAGCAAGCTGTGCTGCTAGTAGTAGTTACCACTAATACTCTGAAGTGGGTGGAATTAAGACAAAAAAAGAATGGCTTTCATTTGACCTAATCTGTATGTCTGCATGTATTCCTACAATTTTAATCCTAACATTCATGCAGTAAATTTGATGTACTGTACTGTCTCTCAAGTAGTTATTCCCTGTGAGTAAAAGGCAATGCACCCATAGATGAGTCTATTATCTACGGTCAATAACTAAATGAATATGACATGGTTTTCATATCATGATTCCCATTTACATGTCATTGCAATGGAGAATTAACGGCAATAGCCCTTAAAATATGTATGTTTATTGAAGTGTGCACTATGCCATTCAACAGATGCTCAGAAGTCATCTACACTTCCGTTGAATAGCCACCCTCCTCTCTTATTTTCCCAATCTAACAGAACCTGCAGTCATATATCCTCTTATGATGAGCATCTGCTGGAAAGCATTGTGTGCCCTCGTGTGTATTAATGATATAAGTGTGGCATGAAAACTGACCCCTGGTGTGCCTCTGGTGTAACAATATTGTCATGTAAATAATTGTTATTGTCTGGCTGCTTATAATGTATGAAGTGTGTGACGCATAATGTGTGTTACTGTTATTAATGCAAGTCATTTTAACATTGTTTTGTTATTTTGTTAAGTTTTTATTAAAAGTGACATATTTTATTACACTTAGTGGTAAGAATTTAATTTTTCGTATTGACCATGCTGCTGGGTAGCGATGATTATAAACCCCCATTATACAACCATGTAATATCCCATTCTCCATCTCAGGTACTGTAGAATGCATATCATCATGTCCCCATTGACTTTGTCATAAGAAATACCCCTTTAGGATGTGAAACTCATAGAACACAGAGGACTTACAAGGTGAGTGCCCACAAACCAATTTACGACAACGTTGGAATTATTGGCACTTTCCGTTGTCTCTGACTGTCACTTTCTATTTAAAGCATACAACTTTATTAACTACCACCAACCCTCTTTCTGTTACTGAAGTCCCATTTGAAGCAGTTTCATAGATTTCAGTCTTCTTCATTTAAGGCTGTTACAGTTAGTCCTCTGACTTCCCTTCAGAGCACACAACTCTCAGGAGATTTATTGATAATCCCAAAATTCCTTCGACTCAGATTAGTAATTTATTTGAGTTGGCGTGAGGTCTGGGTCTAGTAGGTCATGGGTAGGAAACTCTGTTCCTGGAGTGCCGGAGGAACTGCAGGATTTTATCCCAACTAGTCACCACACTGAGCTACTTAGTTAATTGATCAGGGCCCAGTTTCCCAAAAGCATATTGAGGCTAAATTCATTTTAGAACCATAGGATCGTCTGGTTCTAACGATGAATTTAGCCTTAAGCTGCTTTTAGGAAACCGGGCCCAGTTCAGTGATTGCCTGAATTAAAACCCACCTGGTCTTCCAGGTCGGTTAAATAAATAAAAAATGAAGTGCCTGCGGCGTAGGGGATTGGCAATAGCCCGGGCCCATTCCAGAAAAAATAGTTTTCTGGATTCCTTACTTTCCTATGATCTGGATGAATAAGAGGTGAGTAAGTGTGTGATAAAGTTAATGTCTCTCAGTCAAGTATTCCATGACAGATCTAAAGCTCTTGATCCACAGGTTAATTTAAGATGAGGATTAAAAACAGGCTAAAAAACCTGCATACCTGTACATATCAGCTGAGTAACATTACACATTGGGCCTGTCGCTGGCCTCAGTCTCTATAAGGAGTTTTCTTTTTAGTCAAAGCACTCGTTTCAGTGCACTCCATATAATGAAAATGACCTCTTGCCCCTCAGGTGCAGGTGACTAGTGTGAGGTGGCATAAATGAATATAGGTGCTGAAAGAACCCATACCATGGTTTCACCCTCATAGTTGTGGAATGTGTAGAAATTATAACTGCATCCTCACTGTCCAATTCAGAGTTTTAGGGTGCCAGGGTGTAGACAAAGGGACTGCCTGTGTATGTCACTCATAAGTAAATCGTCATTAAAGGTGATGACATAAGGCCACAGAGTTATTTGACTGGCTTCTGCAAGTGATATTTAAAGGTGTATATGGTATTCTTTATAAAATACCTCTGATGGAATGTTGATCTTTGCATTCACCCATAATGAATTCACAAAGACGAGACAAATTAGGTATTTTCCAGATTTGTTACATAATGCTTGTAATTATTTATTCACCAGCAACATTAAACAAACATTTCAGTTTCACCGTTGTGGAAAAGCAGTGGTGGAAAAAGTACTCAATTGTCATACTTGAGTAACAGTAAAGATACTTTACTTACACTACCGTTCAAAGGTTTGGGGTCACTTAGAAATTTCCTTGTTTTCGAAAGAAAAGCAATTTTTTTGTCCATTAAAATAACAGCAAATTGATCAGATATTCAGTGTAGGCATTGTTAATGTTGTAAATGGCTATTGTAGCTGGAAACGGCTGATTTTTAATGGAATATCTACATAGGCGTACAGAGACCAGCAACCATCAGTCCTGTGTTCCAATGACACGTTGTGTTTGCTAATCCAAGTTTATCATTTTAAAAGGCTAATTGATCATTAGAAAACCCTTTTGCAATTATTTTAGCACAGCTGAAAACTGTTGTGCTGATTTAAAGAAGCAATAAAACCTTCTTGAGACTAGTTGAGTATCTGGAGCATGAGCAATTGTGGGTTCGATTACAGGCTCAAAATGGCCAGAAACAAATAACTTTCTTCTGAAACTCATCAGTCTATTCTTGTTCTGAAAAATGAAGGCTATTCCATGCGAGAAATTGCCAAGAAACTGAAGATCTCGTACAACGCTGAATACTACTCCCTTCACAGAACAGCGCAAACTGGCTCTAACCAGAATAGAAAGAGGAGTGGGAGGCTCCGGTGCATAACTGAGTAAGAGGACAAATACATTAGAGTGTCTAGTTTGAGGTCCTCAACTGGCAGCTTCATTAAATAGTACCCGCAAAACACCAGTCTCAACGTCAACAGTGAAGAGGTGACTCCGGGATGCTGAACTTCTAGGCAGAGTTGCAAAGAAAAAGCCATATCTCAGACTGGCCAATGAAAATAAAATATTAAGATGGGCAAAAGAACACAGACACTGGACAGAGGAAGATTGGAAAAAAGTGTTATGGACAGAGAAATCGAAGTTTGAGGTGTTCGGCTCACAAAGAAGAACATTTGTGAGACGCAGACCAAATGAAAAGATACTGGAGGAGTCCTTGATGCCATCTGTCAAGCATGGTGGAGGCAATGTGATGATCTGGGGGTGCTTTGGTGGTGGTAAAGTGGGAGATTTGTACAGGGTAAACGGGATCTTGAAGAAGGAAGGCTATCACTCCATTTTGCAACTCCATGCCATACCCTGTGGACAGCACTTGATTGGAGCCAATTACAATTACAACAGGACAATGACCCAAAGCACAGCTCCAAACTATGCAATAACTATTTAGGGAAGAAGCAGTCATCTGGTATTCTGTCTATAATGGAGTGGCCAGCACAGTCACTGGATCTCAACCCTATTGAGCTGTTGTGGGAGCAGCTTGACCGTATGGTACGTAAGAAGTGCCCATTATGCCAATCCAACTTGTGGGAGGTGCTTTTTTATTTATTTATTTTTATTTCACCTTTATTTAACCAGGTAAGCCAGTTGAGAACAAGTTCTCATTTACAACTGCGACCTGGCCAAGATAAAGCAAAGCAGTGCGATAAAAACAACAACACAGAGTTACATATGGGGTAAAAAAAACATAAAGTCAAAAAATACAACAGAAAATATTTATACAGTGTGTGCAAATGTAGCAAGTTATGGAGGTAAGGCAATAAATAGGCTATAGTGCAAAATAATTACAATTAGTATTAACACGGGAATGCTAGATGTGCAAGAGATTATTTGCAAATAGGAAGCATGGGGTGAAATCTCTTCAGATTACCTCAACAAATTGACAACTAGAATACCAAAGGTCTGCAAGGCTGTAATTTCTGCAAACTGAGGATTCTTTGACGAAAGCAAAGTTTGAAAGACACAATTATTATTTAAATTAAAAATCATTATTTCCAACCTTGTCAATGACTACATTTCCTATTCATTTTGCTATATTTCCTATTCAAACTCATTTCATGTATGTTTTCATGGAAAACAAGGACATTTCTAAGTGACCCCAAACTTTTGAACGGTAGTGTATATTAATAGAAAATGACTCAAGTAAAAGTGAAAGTCACACAGTAAAACACTACTTGAGTAAAAGTCTAAAAGTATCTGGTTTTAAATGTACTTAAGTACAGTGGTTGAAAAAGTACTCAACTCTCATCTTGAGTAAAAGTAAATGCTATATATCAAATTCCTTATATTAAGCAAAGCAGACTGCATATTTTTCTTTTTTTTTTTTTTATTTACGGGCAGCCATGGGCAAACTCCAACATTCAGACAATGTTTACAAACACAGTATTTGTGTTTAGTGAGCCCGCCAAATCAGAGGCAGTAGGTATGACAATGTGTTACATTGATAGGTGTGTGCAGGGTTCTACACTTTTTCCACTGGTGGCACTGGTGCTGCTACCAACTTTTTCAGTTGGTGGCACCAGCACATGATTTGGTCACACCAAATTGTTTATATATTTGTTTTAATAATTGATAATGACCTGGCCTGTGTCCCATAATGTGCCTGCATTCCATACAGAACCAGTCTAATAATAACTAGCCATCTTTTAAATTAGCATGCCCATGTGTTCTTACATTGATTTGGATAAATGTACTGTAACAGCAAAGAAAAGAGTCTTAAAATAAAGTGCAAAATGTATTTATTGCAGTGCAGATTTCGAAGTGCCATGTGTTCTATTTTGCAAAAATCCTCTAGAGGGCAGAATTTGAAAAAACAATACTTGAAACCAAAATGATACCACAGCAACAACAAAAAAGAAAGCGGGGAGACTGATTTGTCAGGTTTTCGCACTCAAAAACAAACTTTTTTAAATAGAAAAATAACTAAATTGGATGTTCCAAATCCACAACAATGCTTAAATCACATCAGGGGAATTTATTTCTGAAAATCTGAGAAATTTAAAAAAAAATGTGTGTACCCTTTAATTCAGGTGCTCACCAGCCAGACAGTTGTGTATGGCTAGTGGTGTTTCTACAGCCCACTTGTGATGGAGTTTTCAAAACAAATGGCCACTGGATTGATGCAAATAATCATGATTCTGCCAGGTAGGCATAGGCTACTTTGTAGTTACCTTTAATTGGCCTTTCCATCTACCCGAAAACGGTAAGGCCATCATTAGCATCGCTAACGGCTACACAAAGTGGTAGGCTACACACATAGGGCCTAGCACACAGCAGGGCTCATCATTCTGGTAAATTCAAGGACTTTTTCAAGCACTTAATTGTAATTTTCAAGGACCTACATTTTATATGTAATCGTTGTAATAGCCTATAGGGAGAAAAACAACTGTATGCAAAAGAGTAGGTCTATGCATTACCACTTTAAGAATAATGCATTTTTTAATAGGCCTACCCAATGGCATTATGCATTGACGTTCACGTTATTTTTACATTCTAAAATATGTCCGAATAATGTGGGCATTGCCTGACTAAATACACAATATGCTCCCGACAAAAACACACTAATGAAGTCTGTCCAGGTGGTAGCTAGTCAGTGTCGACATTTGCGATGTTGAAGAGTTATTGAGGGGTTTTAAAACGAGAAAGCGACCAAAAACCGGGTTCCCTTTGTAATGGGATGCGTTGAATGGAAAACCAAGTTAAAGCCGACATTCAATGTTGTCTTGCTCATAATAACCGAACATGGTTTTACCACAACAAGCGCAACAGAAGCAGCAGGAAACAAACAAAAGCACTTACATCTCTCATAAAAACGGATCAGAAATGAAATCACAGATAATTATCTTGGAGCAGTAGAATTTATAAATCGGCTACCATAACTTCAAGGACTTTTCAAGGACCAAAGACCCTAGAGGAAATGTCTGATTTTCAAGGTAGGCTTGCCATGATGACTGAATTGTGCATTGCAAATACTCAACCAAGACTTTGAAGTTTTTAAATACCTGGTTTGCGTACCCATTCTTGCCTTAGCATTTACTGGTAAATATCATAATTTGGAACATTTCTTACTGCTTTGCTGTGGCTGGCGGACTGCGTTCCACGCAACAACCAGCTGTTTGAGAGCTGTGCGCTCGCTCTTCCAGACAGATAATCTATAGGCTATACAGTGCATTCGGAAAGTATTCAGACCCCTTAACTTTTTCCACATTTTGGTATGTTACAGCCTTATTCTAAAATTGATTAAATTGATTAAAAAATTTATTTTCTTCATTATTCTACACACAATACCCCATAATGACAAAGCGATAACAGGTTTTTAGAACAGAAATACCTTATTTAGGTAAGTATTCAGACCCTTTGCTATGAGACTCGAAATTGAGCGGAAGTCCATCCTGTTTCCATTGATCATCCTTGAGATGTTTCTACAACATGATTGGAGTCCACCTGTGGTAAATACAATTGATTGGTCATGATTTGGAAAGGCACACACCTGTCTATATAAGGTCCCACAGTTGACAGTGCATGTCAGAGCAAAAACCAAGCCATGAAGTCGAATGAATTGTCTGTAGAGCTCAGAGACAGGATTGTGTCAAGGTACAGATCTGGGAAAGGGTACCAAAACATTTCTGCAGCATTGAAGGTCCCCAAGAACACAGTGGCCTCCATCATTCTTAAATGGAAGAAGTTTGGAACCACCAAGACTCTTCCTAGAGCGGGCCGCCAGGCCTAATTGAGCAATCGAGGGAGAAGGGCCTTGGTCAGGGCGGTGACCACAAACCTGAATGGTCACTCTGACAGAGCTCCACAGTTTCTCTGTGGAGATGGGAGAACCTTCCAGAAGGACAACCATCTCTGCAGCACTCCACCAATCAGGCCTTTACGGTAGAGTGGCCAGACGGAAGCCACTCCTCAGTAAAAGGCACATGACAGCCCGCTTGGAGTTTGCCAAAAGGCATATAAAGGACTCTCAGACCATGAGAAACAAGACTTTCTGGTCTGATGAAACAAAGATCGTACTATTTGGCTTGAATGCCAAGCGTCACGTCTGGAGGAAACCATGCACCGCTCATCACCTAGCCAATACCATCCCTACGTTAAAGCATGGTGGTGGCAGCATCATGCTGTGGGGATGTTTTTCAGCGGCAGGGACTGGGAGACTAGTCAGGATCGAGGGAAAGATGAATGGAGCAAAGTACAGAGAGATCCTTGATGAAAACCTGCTCCAGAGCGCTCCGAACCTCAGACTGTGGCGAAGGTTCACCCTAAGCACACAGCTAAGACAACGCAGAAGTGGCTTCGGGACAAGTCTCTGAATGTTCTTGAGTGACCCAGCTAGAACCCGGACTTGAAACCGATCGAACATCTATGGAGAGACCTGAAAATAGCTGTGCAGTGACGCTCCCCACCCAACCTGACAGAGCTTGAGAGGATCTGCACAGAAGAATGGGAGAAACTCCCCAAATAAAGGTGTGCCAAGCTTGTAGCGTCATACCCAAGAAGACTCGAGGCTGTAATCACTGCCAAAGGTGCTTCAACAAACAAATGTGACCAGGTTAAAAAAAAATCACTGGCACTCTTGCGACCAATAAAAAATGTGTGTTGTCCTGCCAAGTCAAACGGTCGCAAATTCAACTGTTTTGGTCGCAGTATCGAACCCTGCAGTGTGAATTGGACCATATTGCTGTTCTGCCTGAGCAATCAAAATATAACAAGTACTTTCGTGTGTCAGGGAAAATATATGGGAGTACAAAGTACATATTTTCTTTAGGAATGGCGTGGAATAAAAGTAAGAGCTGTAAAAAATATTAATAGTAAAGTACAGATACCCTTCAAAGTACTTTTACTTAGTTACTTTACACCACTGTGTAAAAGTGGAGCTAGTGAGTTAGTCAACAAAAAATCAACTAATCTGCTCGCAAACTTTAATCGTGCTATAAGATTTATCCAAGACCTGGCTCTTCAGTCATGCTGAAGTCCAACTACACTAAACAAAAATATAAACGCAACATGTAAAGTGTTGGTCCCATGTTTCATGAGCTGAAATACAAGAGCCCAGAAATGTTCCATATGCACAAAAAGCTTATTTCTCTCAAATTTTGTGCACAAATGTATTTACATCGCTGTTAGTGAACATTTCTATTTTGCCAAGATAATCCATCCACCTCACAGGTGTGGCATATCAAGAAACTGATGGGCGCATGATCATTACACAGGTGCACCTTGTGCACAATGCCACAGATGTCTCAAGGTTTGAGGAAGCGTGCAATTTACATGCTGACTGCAGGAATGCCCACCAGAGCTGTTGCCAGAGAATTGAATGTTAATTTCTCTACCATAAGCCGCGTCCAACGTCTTTTTAAAGAATTTGGCAATATGTCCAACCGGACTCACAACCGGTATATGGCTTCTTGTGGGTGAGCGATTTGCTGATGTCAACATTGTGAACAGAGTGCCCCATGGTGGCGGTGGGGTTATGGTATGGGCAGGCAGAAGCTACAGACAACGAACACAATTGCATTTTATTGATGGTAATTTGAATGCACAGAGATACCGTGACGAGATCCTGAGGCCCATTGTCGTGCCATTCATCCGCTGCCATCACCTTATGTTTCAACATGATAATGCACAGCCTCATGTCGCAAGGATCTGTACACAATTCCTGGAAGCTGAAAATGTCCCAGTTCTTCCATGGCCTGCATACTCACCAGACATGTCACCTATTGAGCATGTTTGGGATTCTCTGGATCGGCGTGTACGACAGCGTGTTCCAGTTCCCGCCAATATCCAGCAACTTCACACAACCATTGAAGAGGAGTGGGACAACATTCCACAGGCAACAATCAACAGCCTGATCAACTCTATGTGAAGGAGATGTGTCGCGCTGCATGAGGCAAATGGTGGTCACACCAGATACTGACTGGTTCTGATCCACACACCTATCTTTAAAAAATAAAAAAATATTCCCAGTCATGTGAAATTCATAGATTAGGGCCTAATCAATTTATTTCAATTGACTGATTTCCTTATATGAACTGTAAAATCTTTGAAATTGTTGCATGTTGCATTTATATTGTTGATGCACACAAACACATGCACAGCTTGAATATCAGTTTGCAAAACAACTTGCAAGTAAGCATTTTATTGTACTGGGTACACTATACTGTATCCTGTGCATATGACAATAAATGTTGAATTGATGTGAAACAAAAACCAAACAAATGATTCATTCTTGGTTCATATTGATTGTTTAATTGATTAAAATTATGATTCAATATCAATTCTGGAATTATGACAATCTAACATCAAGGCGGTGACCCGATCCTGCAGGTTCATGCTCTACAACATTCGGAGAGTACGACCCTGCCTTACACAGGAAGCGGCACAGGTCCTAATCCAGGCACTGGTCATCTCCCGTCTGGATTACTGCAACTCGCTGTTGGCTGGGCTCCCTGCCTGTGCCATTAAACCCCTACAACTCATCCAGAATGCCGCAGCCCGTCTGGTGTTCAACCTTCCCAAGTTCTCTCACGTCACCCCCCTCCTCCGCACACTCCACTGGCTTCCAGTTGAAGCTCGCATCCGTTACAAGACCATGGTGCTTGCCTATGGAGCTGTGAGGGGAACGGCACCTCCGTACCTTCAGGCTCTGATCAGTCCCTACACCCAAACGAGGGCATTGCGTTCATCCACCTCTGGCCTGCTGGCTCCCCTTCCTCTGCAGAAGCATAGTTCCCGCTCAGCCCAGTCAAAACTGTTCGCTGCTCTGGCACCCCAATGGTGGAACAAGCTCCCTCACGACGCCAGGACAGCGGAGTCACTCACCACCTTCCGGAGACATTTGAAACCCCACCTCTTTAAGGAATACCTGGGATAGGATAAAGTAATCCTTCTACCCCCCAAAAAAAAATTTACAAAAAATTGTCAAGTGGTTATCGTACTGGCTATAGGGTGAATGCACCAATTTGTAAGTCGCTCTGGATAAGAGCGTCTGCTAAATGACGTAAATGTAAAATGTTGTTAATCTTTGATAGATTCAAATAAAGTCTTCCTTTTGCTCACTCAACCAGGGATTGTACATTTCTCTCCAACGACCCATGTCTAGAACCCCAAGGGCTACAACCAGGTGGGGAGCTGGACTTCATTGATCCAGAACTGCACCTTGACTTGATTGAGCCGTATCTAGATGTTTGCAGAGACCATGTGTCAGAACTGTTCTCTCCACTCACTGTGAAACAAGATGATTTACTCACATATTTCATACTGTAATGAAATTAACTTTCTGCTCTAACTAATTGTTATTTTTGCATCATGACAAATATGTATTCTTTCTATGAAAATGTTTAGTATAGAAATATTGATTTAACTACAAAATACAGTATTTTGCAATGTTTTCATTGATATATCTTTGAATCTTGGCATCAAATTTATGTTATATGCAATGTTCCCTCTAATTGTTTCGGCACTGAGCTAATTCCAGGTCTGCTGAGCGCAAACTTGAATGTTGTGAAAATACTGTGCAACTTCCGGCACCCGTTTACTGTGAATTGCTGTACCCACTTTAAGTTAAAGTTTGAACAGTGGCAAAGTAGGCTACTGTGGCTATTTTATCATAATGTAGGCCTACCAGAGTGGCCTACCACCAAAAACAATGGAGAAAAATGCATCCCATAACATTTTAACATGGAAATAGCTGTTCTATCATTCAGCCTACAGTAGCAGCAAATGTGTTGTTCAATGTAGGCCTACATTCCATGAGACCTTTGAAAATAAACATGCAGGGCTTGACAGTAACCTGTTTATCCACTTGTCCTTCAGACAAGGAGGTGACTGAAAATGTTGTGTTGTTTGATGCAAGAAACCACTTTACAAAATAACATTCATTATTATTCCCATACCATTATTACAGAGAATCAGACAAATTATCCTACCTTCTGCCTATTGTATTGGCTACTTAGCTTACTCAAGACCACTCAAAATACAACACTGCCCCTTTAAGACATAAATAAAAGCTCTTTACCTGACTTGCTTTTCAAAGATGGCTAGAAATGCACACATGTTGTGTTCTTGTAGGAAGCAACCACTCCCCCATTGTTGACTAGAAATTTGCTATAACTGGCGACTGTTCATGCAGTAAACAGAATGGCACAGATCCATATATGACAATGCTATTTGAATATAGGCCTACTGCAGCTCTGATTGGTTATGGCGCAACGGTCTGTGTAGAGTAGGGGCCTGAGTTGTGCTTGTCAATGCAAAATAATCCTATTCCGATGTGCAAGACAATCTCTTGCATAGTTCGTTTTGTTTCGGTATGTTACATTGGAAGTGGCTAATATTGCGTTGATTCGAGCACAATTCCCACAGTAGAGCGAAACGTTGGTAATGTTAACTAAAGGGGAAAACTCTAGAAAGTTGAGTGAAGTTCAATCTCATGCTTCTCTGCTCACGCTTATATTTGTTCTGCATGGCAGTCCAAGGGGAGCTGCGCACCGGCGCGCAGTTTAGAGGGAACATTGGTTACATGTTATTATTATATTGTGCAATTCTTACTATGTGGAGGGTAACCTATGCTGTTTGCTCTCCTCTGTGTAATATAGTCGTGGTCAAACGTTTTGAGAATGACACAAGTATTGGTCTTCACAAAGTTTGCTGCTTCAGTGTTTTTAGATATTTTTGTCCGATGTTACTATGGTATACTGAAGTATAATTACAAGCATTCCATAAGTGTCAAAGGCTTATATTGACATTATATTACATTACGTTTATGCAAAGAGTCAATATTTGCAGTGTTGACCCTTCTTTTTCAAGGCCTCTGCAATCTGCCCTGGCATGCTGTCAATTAACTTCTGGGCCACATCCTGACTGATGGCAGCCCATTCTTGCATAATCAATGCTTGGAGTTTGTCAGAATTTGTGGGTTTTTGTTTGTCCACCCGCCTCTTGAGGATTGACCACAAGTTCTCAATGGGATTAAGGTCTGGGGAGTTTCCTGGCCATGGACCCAAAATGTCAATGTTTTGTTCCCCGAGCCACTTAGTTATCACTTTTGTCTTATGGCAAGGAGCTCCATCATGCTGGAAAAGGCATTGTTCGTCACCAAACTGTTCTTGGATGGTTGGGAGAAGTTGCTCTCGGAGGATGTGTTGGTACCATTCTTTATTCATGGCTGTGTTCTTAGGCAAAATTGTGGTGAGCCCACTCCCTTGGCTGAGAAGCAACCCCACACGAATGGTCTCAGGATGCTTTACTGTTGGCGACACAGGACTGATGGTAGCGCTCACCTTGTCTTCTCCGGACAAGCTTTTTTCCGGATGCCCCAAACAATCGGAAATGGGATTCATCAGAGAAAATGACTTTAACCCAGTCCTCAGCAGTCCGATCCCTGTACCTTTTGCAGGATATCAGTCTGTCCCTGATGTTTTTCCTGGAGAGAAGTGGCTTCCTCACTGCCCTTCTTGACACCAGGCCATCCTCCAAAAGTCTTTGCCTCACTGTGCGTGCAGATACACTCACACCTGCCTGCTGCCATTCCTGAGCAAGCTCTGCACTGGTGGTGCCCTGATCCCGCAGCTGAATCAAATTTAGGAGACGGTCCTGGCGCTTGCTGGACTTTCTTGGGCGCCCTGAAGCCTTCTTCACAACAATTGAACCTCTCTCCTTGAAGTTCTTGATGATCCGATAAATGGTTGATTTAGGTGCAATCTTACTAGCAGCAATATCCTTGCCTGTGAAGCCCTTTTTGTGCAAAGCAATGATGACGGCACGTGTTTCCTTGCAGGTAACCATGGTTAACAGAGGAAGAACAATGATTTCAAGCACCACCCTCCTTTTAAAGCTTCCAGTCTGTTATTCTAACTCAATCAGCATGACAGAGTGATCTCCAGCCTTGTCCTCGTCAACACTCTCACCTATGTTAACGAGAGAATCACTGACATGATGTCAGCTGGTCCTTTTGTGGCAGGGCTGAAATGCATTGGAAATGTTTTTGGGGGATTAAGTTCATTTCCATGGCAAATAGGGACTTTGCAATTAATTGCAATTCATCTGATCACTCTTCATAACATTCTGGAGTATATGCAAATTGCCATCATAAAAACTGAGGCAGCAGACTTTGTGAAAATTAATATTTGTGTCATTCTCAAAACATTTGACCACGACTGTAGATTGTGCCACCAATTCCGTAAGAAACTCCAGTCATCTTCTTCCACCTCATTTTATTTTTTTAAGGGGGTAGATCAGCTTTAATATTGCTGATAGATTGTAACTTCCATCAATGTAATTGTCTGCATCACTTCCAATCCCCCATATGTTTTTTTTTTCTCTCGCATATATATATATAGATACATACACATACATACACATACATACATATACGCATATACATACATACATATATATATATATACATACATATATATATATATATATATATATATATATATATATACATACATATCCTTTAAAAATATATACACTGCTCAAAAAGATAAAGGGAACACTTAAACAACACAATGTAACTCCAAGTCAATCACACTTCTGTGAAATCAAACTTTCCACTTAGGAAGCAACACTGATTGACAATAAATTTCACATGCTGTTGTGCAAATGGAATAGACAACAGGTGGAAATTATAGGCAATTAGCAAGACACCCCCAATAAAGGAGTGGTTTTGCAGGTGGTGACCACAGACCACTTCTCAGTTCCTATGCTTCCTGGCTGATGTTTTGGTCACTTTTGAATGCTGGCGGTGCTTTCACTCTAGTGGTAGCATGAGACGGAGTCTACAACCCACACAAGTGGCTCAGGTAGTGCAGCTCATCCAGGATGGCACATCAATACGAGCTGTGGCAAGAAGGTTTGCTGTGTCTGTCAGCGTAGTGTCCAGAGCATGGAGGCACTACCAGGAGACAGGCCAGTACATCAGGAGACGTGGAGGAGGCCGTAGGAGGGCAACAACCCAGCAGCAGGACTGCTACCTCCACCTTTGTGCAAGGAGGAGCAGAAGGAGCACTGCCAGAGTCCTGCAAAATGACCTCCAGCAGGCCACAAATGTGCATGTGTCTGCTCAAACGGTCAGAAACAGACTCCATGAGGGTGGTATGAGGGCCCGACGTCCACAGGTGGGGGTTGTGCTTACAGCCCAACACCGTGCAGGACGTTTGGCATTTGCCAGAGAACACCAAGATTGGCAAATTCGCCACTGGCGCCCTGTGCTCTTCACAGATGAAAGCAGGTTCACACTGAGCACATGTGACAGAGTCTGGAGACGCCGTGGAGAACGTTCTGCTGCCTGCAACATCCTCCAGCATGACCGGTTTGGCGGTGGGTCAGTCATGGTGTGGGGTGGCATTTCTTTGGGGGCCGCACAGCCCTCCATGTGCTCGCCAGAGGTAGCCTGACTGCCATTAGGTACCGAGATGAGATCCTCAGACCCCTTGTGAGACCATATGCTGGTGCGGTTGGCCCTGGGTTCCTCCTAATGCAAGACAATGCTAGACCTCATGTGGCTGGAGTGTGTCAGCAGTTCCTGCAAGAGGAAGGCATTGATGCTATTTACTGGCCCGCCCGTTCCCCAGACCTGAATCCAATTGAGCACATCTGGGACATCATGTCTCGCTCCATCCACCAACGCCACGTTGCACCACAGACTGTCCAGGAGTTGGCGGATGCTTTAGTCCAGGTCTGGGAAGAGATCCCTCAGGAGACCATCCGCCACCTCATCAGGAGCATGCCCAGGCGTTGTAGGGAGGTCATACAGGCACGTGGAGGCCACACACACTACTGAGCCTCATTTTGACTTGTTTTAAGGACATTACATCAAAGTTGGATCAGCCTGTAGTGTGGTTTTCCACTTTAATTTTGAGGGTGACTCCAAATCCAGACCTCCATGGGTTGATACATTTGATTTCCATTGATCATTTTTGTGTGATTTTGTTGTCAGCACATTCAACTATGCAAAGAAAAAAGTATTTAATAAGATTATTTCATTCATTCAGATCTAGGATGTGTTATTTTAGTGTTCCCTTAATTTTTTTTGAGCAGTGTATATTTCCCTTTATTACTTTCCAACCCCACCATCCCTTCCCTAATTGGGGTAAACAACAATGCTTAGGCCTCTACTTACATTTTCATTTTAGTCATTTAGCAGACGCTCTTATCCAGAGCGACTTACAGTTAGTGAGTGCATACATTTTTTGTTTTTTTTATTTTTTCATACTGGCCCCCCGTGGGAATCGAACCCACAACCCTGGCGTTGCAAACGCCATGCTCTACCAACTGAGCTACATCCCTGCTGGCCATTCCCTCCCCTACCCTGGACGACGCTGGGCCAATTGTGCGCCGCCCCATGGGTCTCCCGGTCACAGCCAGCTACGACAGAGCCTAGATTCGAACCAGGATCTCTAGTGGCACAGCTAGCACTGCGATGCAGTGCCTTAGACCACTGCGCCACTTCATCCTTATACATACTATATACATTTTATGGACACAGTCAATAATTATATTTTGTTTGTTTTTACTCCTGAACTTCCTCCGATCATTTTCATGATGTCCATCTGGTATGCTTCTATATGCCATATCTTTCTAACTGTGCTCTTTCACAAAAGCTCACAATATATAACCTATATACTTATTATAATAATAATAATAATAATAATATGCCATTTAGCAGACGCTTTTATCCAAAGCGACTTACAGTCATGCGTGCATACATTTTTTTTTTTGTGTATGGGTGGTCCCGGGGATCGAACCCACTACCTTGGCGTTACAAGCGCCGTGCTCTACCAGCTGAGCTACTGAGGACCACCTGACCACCAGCTCTACCACCTGAGCTATTATGGACACAGCATGTCTTACACTAGTTATCTTGTTGTTATTAGTTGTTGTTATTAGCCCCATCTTTCAGCTCCATTCAACACCTCCCATCTATCTCTTAACACCATCCATATTGGATTTCTATTTGCCATATATTTTTCAACTGTACTGTGATGTTTTACAAAAGTTCTGAACCTTTCTATTCTCATTGTTTCTACAGTTTGTGAATTGAAAATAAACATTTTTGCTAAAATAATTATTATATTATTGATCGATTGACTATGACTTTTCAGATCACCCAGTAGTGCTATCTGCAGGGTCAGCTCCATGCAAATATTGCAATCCTTCAGCCATTCCTGGACCTGTGTCCAGAAACAAGCTACAAATGGACAGTACCAAAACATGTATTGCCTCCATGCCCTCATCCTCCCATCTTTCATGCTCCAATGGTTCTCCTCCATTTTCCATCACCATCCTCTCTGTCTTATCCCGCAGCTCTACAAATCAAATCAAATGTATTTATAAATTCCCTTTTACATCAGCAGATGTTACAAAGTGCTTATACAGAAACCCAGCCTAATACCCCAAACAGCAAGCAATGCAGATGTAGAAGCAAGGTGCAAGAAAATCTTCCTAGAAAGGCAGGAACCTAGGAATACTGGACAGAGAGACATAAAAATTGTATCCACGAGTTCATCTGACTCTGGGGAAGTAGATAAAGTGTCTCGTAGCCAAAATCCCGAAGTATCCCTTTAAGGCATGGATTTTGACAGCTGAAGCGCCGCCTATCCAGCCGTGATGCACAGTGCCCATATGCGCATGGAACAAAAGAGATGTGCTTTTTGTGCCCCTAAACCTCGTATTTAGAAACATAAAAAAATAATGTATTTTTTCCATTTTGTTTCATTTGATTAAAAACCAAGCATCCCCTCCTCCCCAATGCATTCGCCAAGTAGTCAAGGCTATCGATAAAGGGTTTGGCTCGTTAAACCGCTTTGAAATCAATCTTAATTACCAAAGCTGTATTAAAAGATAATGTCTGGGAGTAGCAAAAATGTGAGCAGACATCCCATGTTTTATCTGTATCTACATTATTTTAGCCAGCTCCTGTTATTATTTTGGATGTGCGTAAAACCCCTCATGTAGGCTACATGTCCATATGCCCACCATGGAACGAGAGATGAGCTGATGCCAGTGACCATATTTAGAAACATTTAAGTTATTTTCCTGTAACAATTCCTTGTTTGCCGTTTCATGTGATTAAAAAACAAGCCCTCAGTGGGATAACTAAATCTGTTTCGACAGGTGTATTTATTATCCTGGCCATTTATTAGCCAAGGAGCCTGTCCATAAAATGGTCTACTCGTGAGGCTTTTGCCGTCATGCTTTTGCATTAATCACATAGGCCTCACTGCAGTGCAAACTCCATTCGGCTTGTATCCATCCCCATTTCGAAAGATTGCCTCTTGTCCGGTTACCAAAGACGCACTCCACCAAGCATATTCAAATTATTCAGTCCTGTAACGCCATTTCAATGGTAGGCCTAAGCGCCTAGGCTATATCTTGCTTATTGAAAACGTGCCTGACACATTCAATACAATTTACTGGAGCCTAGTGTTTTTATTTGAGGTGCAATGATGCATAAAGACATGTAGTCCTATACTCTTTTAAGCCAATTTCAACAATGTTGACTTCAACACTCCAAACATATTGAGCAAAAACTGTAATATCAATCCACAATGGATTAGAATGAGAATATTCCATGTCCCCAGCCGAATTGGAGTTGATGACAACGCAAAGATGTCAATAATTTACAGAACTTGAGACAAAGGCATGCAGTATTAAGCCATGAAACGTGTTGATTGGCCAGTGAGTGGCCAAGCCCTCTTCACACCTCCAATTTATTTATTAATCAAAACCCAGCCCTATCTTGCCACCCCCAGCTACTGCACCCATAATTATTGTTGTAAAAATAGCAACAATATTTCTGACACACCCCTGAACCTATAGCACTACCGCCAGCACTAAGAGTTACCATTGTGCTAGGTTTGTTAAAATAGAGCCCTAGGTATTTGATGATATTGGGTGCATTATTCAGGAATACATTAGGCCTATATCCACCCAGCCTGTTCTGTCAAGCAGAGGGAACTGAGGTAGCTTCATTTCCTTGTCTCCTTTCCTTCCCTACAGACAAGGAGGAACTGACCAGGTCTTTCAGATGAAAGAAAGTAGGTCACTTAAGACAGGGTTTCCCAAACTCAGTCCTGGGACCCCCCTGGATGCACTTTTTTTTGCCCTAGCGCTGCACAGTTGATTCAAATAACCAACTCATCAAGCTTTGATTATTTTAATCAGCTGTGTAGTGCTAGGGCAAAAGCCAAAACTTGCACTCAGGAGGGCCCCAGGACCAAGTTTGTGAAACCCTGACTTAAGAGTAGGTTGAGACTCATCCAGAAACAAAGATGTGTATTGCATTCAGAGGAGGCTGGTGGGAGGAGCTATAGGAGGACAGGCTCATTGTAATGGCTGGAATGGAATTAATGGAACGGAGTCAAATACAATATGTGGTTTCCATATGTTTGATTCCATTCCATTTATTCCATTCCAGCCATTATAATGAGCCATTATAGCTCCTCCCACCAGCCTCCTCTAATTACATTCCATCCCTCTCTAGATCTGTGATGATTATCACTGTGTGGGGCCAGTATGGTCTTGCACTTGCATTCTTCAGGGAGTCTATCTAGTCACCCATCTGCCACTGAGCACTGCCTCTGGCCCCCATGGCCCTCAGTGAGACACACATGGACTGGTTTCAGTATAAATAGATTTCACTTGCTTTAGTGGCAACTAATATGATCATTTCTCTGGAAACCTCCAGAAAACAGAGCAGATTGAATATCTACTATCGATCTAAAATCTACAGAAAAAAAAGTGTGTGTTTGCAGTGATTTTAGTCTGTCAGTAGAAGGCACTGCTCCCAAACAAACCAATCCAAACCTACATTTCCAACAGGCTTCTCTGATTTCTCAACCAGAGTACTTGCAACATGCTGTCAACTTAAATTACAAAGACTAAGTATTTTTTGTAATCGATTATGTTTCTCTATTGTCAGTATTCAACTAAACACCACTTCTGGTCCCTAGCTTTTCATGATCATGGATTGCACGGCAGCTATTCAGGATTGTTATTTTTCAGGTCTCAGTGAAGTTAATAGTGATTCATGTATCATATCTGAATAAATAGATATTTGGAAATTATCCACTGCGATGTGCAGTTATCAAAACTGCCACTTAATGCTACATATGCTGATTGTTCATTCAGAATCTGTTCACTGACATTATAAAGTAGACACAGTGGGAGTAGGAGAACAAAACTGTCCCCTGTACCAGGGAAGGTATTTTAGTGAACCTACCTGTGAACTATGTATAGATGCTAGTCTTTTTGTATCTCTCATCCCAGTCCCTAACCACACTTACCCCTCAAGGTCTGAACATGCGTCACAGGGATCTTTATTTCATATGTTAAGATCCTCCCACTCTTGGGCATGGTGTATGTGTGTGTGTGTGTGTATGTGTGTGTGCCTACGCTATCTCCCAGACCTGCATATTTTGTCGCTCAGAGAGAAAGAGGGGGAAAAAAGCATCTCCTTAGGTTAGAATCAAGGGAAGGCCTTGGTCGTCATGGTAACTGCAATACGAGAGAGAGAGAGAGAGAGAGAGAGAGAGAGAGAGAGAGAGAGAGAGAGACAGAGAGAGAGAGCTTAGGAGTGTTGAAGGGAAGGCCACCAAGATGTCAATTACCCGCTAACCAATTGTTGTGGTTATCTCTATGTGCCTGCATTTATGAAATAGTTCCTCCTCTGCCTGTTGTCCGTAGCCTCCCTACACACGCTTGTCTAAGCCACCGTCCTTCAGTTCTTCCTCCCATCTATACCTAAGATGACATGACAATAGCTGGTCACTATAATATGACTTTATAAAAGCCTAAGGAACGGATGTTGTGCAATGGGATTTGTGAAATGTGTTATGCTTATAGATGATATATCAGGGCTATTCTGACACAGTATGTAGTCATAATATGACAATCAAACAGCATTACATTGGTGAATCGTTCCTGTTGAATAGCACACTACTGAATGCCACAGTGTGGTCCCACTATGTGAGAATAACATGTAGTGTTATATGACTAACTGCACAAGTCATTGTCAAAGATGACATCAATTCTCATCTCCGTTAGGTATTCATCAAGAAGACAGAACAGAACAGTCTGTCATTGAAGTAAATTCAAGATAATTCCCTGTGTGTCCCGTGTAGCTCAGTTGGTAGAGCATGGTGCTTGCAACACCAGGGTTGTGGGTTCAATTCCCACGGGGGGCCAGTATGAAAAAAAAAGAAAAAAAAAGTATGCACTCACTAACTGTAAGTCACTCTGGATGAGAGCGTCTGCTAAATGACAATTTTTTTTTTTTTTTATCAATTTTCCATGAAAGGGGGCAGAAGAGCTAGCTGTTATTCGATGTGGCTTATATCAATTCACATAGTCTGCCTGTTATTGACGGAACATTATCCCCTGACCATAGTGATTTCATTTCCTCTCCTGACTGTGTATCTCTTTTGTTATCCTTTCTGTTTTTTTACTCCCCCACACACTTTCATAATATAACGTTTTTCATCATAAGGGTCTGGAGAATGTGGAAATTGAATGAGAGCATGAAATATGTTTTTGTGAGTTTGTGTGTGTGTGTTGAGTATGCATGCATGCATATGTGCTGCTTGTGTGCATGCATTTATGTTCATACTCAATTAACCTAGATTTGATTACAAGCTTACAAAACATCACCAGAAATGGTTCTGCAAATGTATTGTTGTGGTTCTGCAAATGTTTGCTATTTTCCCCATGACTGCATAGTTAAACAGGATGTCCAGCATGGGGATTATGACTGGCCTAGAGTAATACAAGTAGACAGATTTAGCCTAGTCGTTTTCACAATAGGTCACTGGGCAGAACCCAAGAGAATATGTACAGTAGTACTTATTGAACTAAGTAATAGACATGTCATTGTTATAGATGAAAACATATTTAGATGGCAGCTCAGTACATTCTTAAATTGTAATAACATGTAACTGTCCGTACTAGAAACAGCAATTCCAAAGGGACCAATTTGACCTTGGCCTGACCCTGGCAATGGATGGCAGAGTTATAATAACTATTGAAACATGCAACATTATTTGTGATACAAATAAGCAACAAAATTGTCAGTTTGAGTTCAAGGCCAGGTGGCAGCAACATGAAACAAAACTGTCCTTTGATGTGGCACTGTTGTATCTGCACTGTTGACATGCATTTTATGCCAAAGATACCATGAGAGCAAGGGAGACATGTACACGCATACACACACATACACACACACCCAAGCCTCCTGGAGCTGTTAGAGTCTGCTGGGATTCTGGCCACTGAAATAGTGTTATCTGCCTGCAGCAGTAAATATGGTAACATGGACCCAATGCAGACACAGCAGGGTGCTACTGTATTAGCAGGAAGTGTTGCCACTGGAGTGTGTTGTGCTGAATGACAGCAGGTGGGGTTACCCCCAGAGCCCTGAGAACCGTCACAACTAGGCCACACATGAGATGTCTGCAGCCCACAGGATCAACTAGTCACAGATTTACTTTCCACTCGATCACTAGATAGATCCAATGTTAGATCCAATGTTCTACAAGTGCGCTAGTTATGATTTAAAGGTCCCTAACAGTCATTCTGATTCCCATGTAAAACAGTATTTTGAGTTACAAAAATATCACCCATAATATTTGTTTTGAATAAAAAACATTACTTTTTTCTCATGGCTAACTACCAAGTTTGAAAAGACAGGCTGAGTGGGCGGGGAGCTTATATTCATGAGCTCGCCTTGACTGACAGCTCTTTTAAATGCCTATGTCAAGCAACGTGGATGCAGTGAGCAGTGTTGCAGTAAAAACATCTCAAGCAAATTTGTTGATACACAAAGCAACTCAAAACAACATTGAAATTGCATCATTGATGTCAAAAATATTTTATACATCCCCGTTTGCCATGTGTTGACATGACAACTGCATCAGAGTTTTGAACGACCTTTCCCCCTCTATTGTTCCATGCTGCTGATCAGTGGGTAGGCCTATGCCCTCCCAAGCCCCCCCATGGCTGAACCCCTGCCCAGTCAAGTGAAATCCATAGATTAGGGCCTAATTAATTTCAATTGACTGATTTCCTTATATGAACTGTAACTCAGTAAAATCTTTGAAATTGTTGCAAGTTACATTTATATTTTTGTTCAGTATATATAAACCACGCCCCTCTGCAGACACGCCTTCTCCAATGTTGGTTACAAGGTGGTACTTATTTAATAAACCTGCCTCCTGAATCCAAGTGTAGGATGTTAATTTTAGCCAGTTTGCTACAGCAGGAAAATGTGGTTTCATCCAAATATCATCCAATTTTATGAAAATATGATTTTGACTGTTCATGACCATTAAGCTATGATGCAAAGTATGGTTTGACAGCATGTGTGGAAACGGTAATGTTTGTCCTTATTGTATAAGGCACTAAACTCATATGACTTCAACTGTCATGTGACTTCCTCTGTCTTTACAGTTTATTTAATTAGTCACACATTAATTTATAAACATGCATACACCTAAGCACATTGTGTACTGGCTTGTCAGCATTGTTCTGAACGGCATGCCCAACAAATGTAGGATGTTAATTTGAGCCAGTTTGCTACAGCAGGAAAATAATCATGCAGCAACAGGAAATGTGGATTATAATTATTGGACATTTTTGTAGGGGTTGATACATTTTTCGTAAGGGAAAATCAAGTTAGAAATTTCAAAGTGGAAATTACAAACTTCAGAAACCTTTTTAAACCTCAAATACACTACAAGTTTTACATTTCATGCATTGCATGAAAGTTCTCCTGCAATAGGGTGATCAAATTAAGATCCCACATCTGTATATCCCACAGCGTTAGCAATGCTTGTCAGTAGACCAGAGGGATATCTATGGGATTATAATGACAGAACTACGCGAGTTTGTATTTAGAATTTTGTGGTCGCACATTGAGATTCGTGGTTGCAAGTACTATTCGCAAACGTGTCATTTAATTTCGCAAGCTTGTATCATGATGTGAGAAAGTTTTAACAAAGGTCGCAAACTTTTAACTTGACATTTGAATACATTCAATAAGATTTGCAAGTATAATGTTTTTCAGAATGATTACAAGTCAATTTACAAGTATGAATATTCTGCTGTGAATCAAAAATACACTTGCAGATTTTGAATCTGCACGCACTCTGAGTTCTGTCACTGTTGTCACGTTACCAAGATATTGATTCATTAGGTAAATCAAAATTTGATTTGCGCTCTGGGACCTTTTACTCCTGAAAGTGATCGTCAATTTTTTTTTTTTTTTAAGTCATGACAGTAGTTTGCTCATCATGTGAAATATAATGGTGCATTTCAGACAAACTCCAGACCACCCATTGTATTGACAGCCGCAGCAATTGTGTTAGCTAACTTGCCTGACATTCATCCTAGCTTTACTATCAACTGGCTAGCTTTATCAGGCAGCTTTAGATGCAAATATATTATAGTTAACCATCTGATTGATAGTTGATTATAAATGCTAGATAGCTAGCTAAAATGAAACTACTGGGGGAAAGCTAGCTAACTCGGAGTCCCACCATCATGTAGCTAATGTTAGCTAGGTTTCTAGAAATACAAATATATATTTTATAGCTATATGTTAAAGACTTGTTACTGAATTTTGAACACTTGTCAAACTACTTCATTTCACTGCCTGTTTAGTGATTAATTGGTGACTGAAAAAGTTGGCAAGAAAAATGCCCCTCTCAATTTAACTGGAAATAGATTAGCTAGCTAAAAGTAAACTTGATCAAGCTTATGAATATGTCAAACTGTTTACAAAATGATGGCACATTAAAGGTAGTTGTGGTTCTCAGCAACTTGAACCAGCACTGAAATTTGAGCAGTGAGGTTAATTTCTTCCACCTCTTTGCTCTTTTCCTCAGGTTGAAGCACATCCCTAACACCCAGACAGATATAAAGAACTTGGGAACCTCCCAGCCACCAGGAAAATCATCTTGTTCTGGGAGTTTATTCACAAGGTTAGATAGAAATAGATCCACACATGTTATTCTCTATCATGCAGAATTGTAGCTAAACTTGTAACTTGGGAAGCTCATTCAATAATACAGACGTGGGTGATTTCTGTCCCAGGGGACTGAACTGTGTGCAACTTTTTGTTCAATTTAGACCACAATTAGTTGAATGAGGTGTTAATGAAGTGCTGGAACAAACAAAACCTTTACACTCTTGTATAAAGAACCTATGGCTGTCATGACTTCAATTGACTAAATGCAGTTACCATTTTATTTTGTTAATCTATGCAGGTTTGTCATATGATTTCTAAGAGCCTGGTAGAGATGGGTACAACCATACTCCAAGGCAGGACATTTCCCTGCATCCAGGTTGAGGCCTGCTACCAGCAGGAACATGGAGTACTCCATGTCAGTGTCAGTAAGTCATGCATATTATTTTAAATATATATAGCTAATACTCCACTCATATGCAGAGTGGAGAAGCCCTATGCACCATACACCTGTCTACTCCTGGAGTAACTCCCTGTCAGAGAGACTGATTAGAGGGTTTTGCCGGAGGCCCTGGGCCAATGGGAAGTCATGAGTGAGGGCTTAGGGGTCAGAAGGAGTGAGAGCAAAGTTACAGACAGGAAGATCCAACTTGAACCACAGAGTAAGGCTACCTTCAAACCAAAATGCATGGAATGCATGTCCAACGCAGCTGTTTGGTGGGGAAAAGTCCATAGCATCAATGCCTTCCTCTTGCAGGAACTGCTGACACACTCCAGCCACATGAGGTCTAGCATTGTCTTGCATTAGGAGGAATCCAGGGCCAACCGCACCAGCATATGGTCTCACAAGGGGTCTGAGGATCTCATCTCGGTACCTAATGGCAGTCAGGCTACCTCTGGCGAGCACATGGAGGGCTGTGCGGCCCCCCAAAGAAATGCCACACCACACCATGACTGACCCACCGCCAAACCGGTCATGCTGGAGGATGTTGCAGGCAGCAGAACGTTCTCCACGGCGTCTCCAGACTCGGTCACGTCTGTCACATGTGCTCAGTGTGAACCTGCTTTCATCTGTGAAGAGCACAGGGCGCCAGTGGCGAATTTGCCAATCTTGGTGTTCTCTGGCAAATGCCAAACGTCCTGCACGGTGTTGGGCTGTAAGCACAACTCCCACCTGTGGATGTCGGGCCCTCATACCACCCTCATGGAGTCTGTTTCTGACCGTTTGAGCAGACACATGCACATTTGTGGCCTGCTGCAGGGCTCTGGCAGTGCTCCTCCTGCTCCTCCTTGCACAAAGGCGGAGGTAGCGGTCCTGCTGCTGGGTTGTTGCCCTCCTACGGCCTCCTCCATGTCTCCTGATGTACTGGCCTGTCTCCTGGTAGTGCCTCCATGCTCTGGACACTACGCTGACAGACACAGCAAACCTTCTTGCCACAGCTCGCATTGATGTGCCATCCTGGATGAGCTGCACTACCTGAGCCACTTGTGTGGGTTGTAGACTCCGTCTCATGCTACCACTAGAGTGAAAGCACCGCCAGCATTCAAAAGTGACCAAAACATCAGCCAGGAAGCATAGGAACTGAGAAGTGGTCTGTGGTCACCACCTGCAGAACCACTCCTTTATTGGGGGTGTCTTGCTAATTGCCTATAATTTCCATCTGTTGTCTATTCCATTTGCACAACAGCATGTGAAATGTATTGTCAATCAGTGTTGCTTCCTAAGTGGACAGTTTGATTTCACAGAAGTGTGATTGACTTGGAGTTACATTGTGTTGTTTAAGTGTTCCCTTTATTTTTTTGAGCAGTGTATATATTTGTAAATATATAAACAGTGCCTTTGGAAAGTATTCAGACCCCTTGACTTTTTCCACATTTTGTTAGGTTACAACCATATTCTAAAATGTATAAAAAATCTCAGCAATCTACACAAAATACCCCATAATGACAAAGCGAAAACAGGTTTTTAGAAATTGTTGCACATTTATTAAAAATAAAAAACAGAAATATGTTATTTACATAACTATTCAGACCCTTTGCTATGAGACTCGAAGTTGAGCTCATGTGCATCCTGTTTCCATTGATCAGCCTTGAGATGTTTCTACAACTTGATTGGAGTCCACCTGTGGCAAATTCAATATATTGGACATGATTTGGAAAGGCACACACCTGTCCATATAAGGTCCCACAGTTGACAGTGCATGTCAGAGCAAAAATCAAGCCATGAGGTCGTAGGAATTGTCCGTAGAGCTCCGAGACAGGATTGTGTCGAGGCACAGATCAGAGGAAGGGTACCAAAAAACGTCTGCAGCATTTAAGGTCCCCAAGAACACAGCGCCTCCATCATTCTTAAATGGAAGAAGTTTGGAACCACCAATACTCTTAGAGCTGGCCGCCCAGCCAAACTGAGCAATCGGGGAAGAAGGGCCTTGGTCAGGGAGGTGACCAAGAACCCGATGGTCACTCTGACAGAGCTCTAGAGTTCCTCTGTGGAGATGGGGGAACCTTCCAGAAGGACAACCATCTCTGCAGCACTCCACCAATCAGGCCTTTATGGTGGAGTGGTCAGACGGAAGCCACTCCTCAGTAAAAGGCACATGACAGCCCGCTTGGAGTTTGCCAAAAGGCACCTAAAGGACTCTCAGACCATGAGAAACAAGATTATCTGGTCTGATGAAACCAAGATTGAACTCTTTGGCCTGAATGTCAAGCGTCAAGTCTGGAGGAAACCTGGCACCATCCCTACGGTGAAGCATGGTGGTGGCAGCATCATGCTGTGGGGATGTTTTTCAGCGGCAGGGACTGGGAGACTAGTCAGAATCGAAGCAAAGAGGATGGAGCAAAGTACAGAGAGATCCTTGTTTAAAACCTGCTCCAGAGCGCTCAGGACCTCAGGCCAGTGCGAAGGTTCACCTTCCAACAGGACAACAACCCTAAGCACACAGCCAAGACAACGCAGGAGTGGCTTCGGGGCAAGTGTCTGAATGTCCTTGAGTGGCCCAGCCAGAGCCCAGACTTGAACCCGATCGAACATCTCTGTCCCCTATCAACACTTTTTTTTACTTTTGGTGCCAGCGAGAATGACATTAGAATGTAGTCAAGAAGACTAGCTTCATTGAGCCTCCGCCATGTATGTCTCACAAGGTCAGGATATTTAAGCCTCCATATATACACTAGTTCCAAGATATCCATGATATTCGTAATTTCCTTAACATATTTAAAATAATCAATCCACCTTGCGGATCTGTTTGAACAATTTGTTCAATCAAAATTATTCTTAATATCATCACCCCTTGAGTTTCTTTGCCCATCGGAGAAGTGTATTTGCCCCCCAGTCCTTTTCCCACACAATTTCATCTAAAATTGTTGAATAAGTTTCCTGTAAACAATAGATATTCTATTCCTTCTCTTTTTTAGCCAGGTAAATACAGATAAGAACATATCTGCTAAGCCATTACAATTATAACCATTTACCATAATGAGATATGAGTTTCAACACTATTTATCATAATATGTGTTTGTAAACTTACCATGAAAAAGGACCATAATGATTGAGTGTCCATATAGCTGTACCATGGTATTAGCACTGCTACTGAGTAAACCTCCAGTAATTCTCCACTATTCCACCCGCTAAAACCTCCCCCCATCCCAAGTTGGATTGTTGTCCCAGTGACTGACAGACCACCCCTGTCCACCTGTCTCCTAGGGCCTTTGAGAGATTGGGACCCATCCTTTAAAAAGAGCACACAGTGCCACCAACAGAACAGAAGCAGATTAACTGCCAAAAGCATTTCCAATGCCCTCACCTCGATTGTATTGCATACAGTTATTTCAATATATATACACACTACCGTTCAAAAGTTTGGGGTCACTTAGAAATTTCCTTGTTTTCGAAAGAAAAGCAATTTTTTTGTCCATTTAAAATAACATCATATTGATCAGAAATACAGTGTAGACATTGTTAATGTTGTAAATGGCTATTGTAGCTGGAAACTGCTGATTTTTAATGGTATATCTACATAGGCGTACAGAGGCTCATTATCAGCAACCATCAGTCCTGTGTTCCAATGGCACGTTGTGTTTGCTAATCCAAGTTTCTAATTGATCATTAGAAAACCATTTTGCAATGATGTTAGCATAGCTGAAAAAATGTTAATTTTTTTTAAAATGTAAATGTTAAGCTAAAAACTGTTGTGCTGATTAAAGAAGCAATACAACTGGCCTTCTTGAGACTAGTTGAGTATCTGGAGCATCAGCAATTGTGGGTTCGATTACAGGCTCAAAATGGCCAGAAACAAATAACTTTCTTCTGAAACTCGTCAGTCTATTCTTGTTCTGAGAAATGAAGGCTATTCCATGCGAGAAATTGCCAAGAAACTGTAGATCTCCTACAACGCTGTGTACTACTCCCTTCACAGAACAGCGCAAACTGGCTCTAACCAGAATAGAAAGATGAGTTGGAGGCCCCGGTGCACAACTGAGCAAGAGGACAAATACATTAGAGTGTCTAGTTTGAGAAACAGACGCCTCACAGGTCCTCAACTGGCAGCTTCATTAAATAGTACCCGCAAAACACCAGTCTCAACGTCAACAGTGAAGAGGCGACTCTGGGATGCTGACCTTCTAGGTAGAGTTGCAAAGAAAAAGCCATATCTCAGACTGGCCAATAAAAAGAAAAGATTAAGATGGGCAGTCTGAGATATGGCTTTTTCTTTGCAACTCAGCATCCCGCATATACAGTTGTAGCTGTTTGAGAAGGCATGCAAAATTTAGCAAGAATGGGGAGATTTGATTAACCCATATCAAGTCCTAGCTGATGGAGCCTCGATACACCCCCCTACCCTGAAACACACACACGCTGGTCACCCGTTGTGGCCATTTTCCCAAGCATCTCTGTGTAGTCAGACCTTCTGATTATTATGTGCCACCAAGGCCACATTCATTTGCCCCCCATAATAGTACAATTGATGCACTATGTAAACCTCCTTCACTATGGCAGTCTGCTTGTGTGATGCTAGTATATTATCCAGGGCCAATGGTTGGATTGGATTTAATGTACTCACTCAAACGCTCTCATTTTTTACATTTACATTTTAGTCATTTAGCAGACGCTCTTATCCAGAGCGACTTACAGTTAGTGAGTGCATACATTTTCATACTGCCCCCCCGTGGGAAACGAACCCACAACCCTGCCGTTGCAAGCGCCATGCTCTACCAACTGAGCTACAGGGGACTACACTAAAAGTCTCCCAGACTTTTATAAAAACCTAACGTGTCCATCCCTCTATTCCCAGGTAAGTCTGCTGGGCCATGGAACTCTAGAGGAGCACATAAAAAAAACAGCCACCATGTTGTCAGCTATCAGACAGTTCCCTGAGGAAGGATGCAACTATCAAGGCTTTAAATGGTTAAATGGTCAAATTTGGGGGATGACCACCAAACGCAATAAAGTTTTGTATAAACTACTTGTTCATTTTTTTATAGGTTACAAAACAACATCTGTTTCTTAGCCTGTTCTCATTTTTACTAACCACTATGGTAACTTAAACATCTAACAACATGCAGACTTTATCCATCAAGACAACACTTAGAGATTATGATTCAAAAAGGTCTAAAATCAATGCAAGTCTCATATCCAGGGTGAATAAATTTGTATTAATGTGTAAAGGACATCACAAAGGTGTGCCAACTAAAATATATATACAGTGGGGAGAACAAGTATTTGATACACTGCCGATTTTGCAGGTTTTCCTACTTACAAAGCATGTAGAAGTCTGTAATTTTTTATCATAGGTACACTTCAACTGTGAGAGACGGAATCTAAAACAAAAATCCAGAAAATCACATTGTATGATTTTTAAGTAATTAATTTGCATTTTATTGCATGACATAAGTATTTGATACATCAGAAAAGCAGAACTTAATATTTGGTACAGAAACCTTTGTTTGCAATTACAGAGATCATACGTTTCCTGTAGGTCTTGACCAGGTTTGCACACACTGCAGCAGGGATTTTGGCCCACTCCTCCATACAGACCTTCTCCGGATCCTTCAGGTTTCGGGGCTGTCGCATGGCAATACAGACTTTCAGCTCCCTCCAAAGATTTTCTATTGGGTTCATGTTTGGAGACTGGCTAGGCCACTCCAGGACCTTGAGATGCTTCTTACGGAGCCACTCCTTAGTTGCCCTGGCTGTGTGTTTCGGGTCGTTGTCATGCTGGAAGACCCAGCCACGACCCATCTTCAATGCTCTTACTGAGGGAAGGAGGTTGTTGGCCAAGATCTCGCGATACATGGCCCCATCCATTATCCCCTCAATACGGTGCAGTCGTCCTGTCCCCTTTGCAGAAAAGCATCCCCAAAGAATGATGTTTCCACCTCCATGCTTCACGGTTGGGATGGTGTTCTTGGGGTTGTACTCATCCTTCTTCTTCCTCCAAACACAGCGAGTGGAGTTTAGACCAAAAAGCTCTATTTTTGTCTCATCAGACCACATGACCTTCTCCCATTCCTCCTCTGGATCATCCAGATGGTCATTGGCAAACTTCAGACGGGCCTGGACATGTACTGGCTTGAGCATGGGGACCTTGCGTGCGCTGCAGGATTTTAATCCATGACGGCGTAGTGTGTTACTAATGGTTTTCTTTGAGACTGTGGTCCCAGCTCTCTTCAGGTCATTGACCAGGTCCTGCCGTGTAGTTCTGGGCTGATCCCTCACCTTCCTCATGATCATTGATGCCCCACGAGGTGAGATCTTGCATGGAGCCCCAGACCGAGGGTGATTGACCGTCATCTTGAACTTCTTCCATTTTCTAATAATTGCGCCAACAATTGTTGCCTTCTCACCAAGCTGCTTGCCTATTGTCCTGTAGCCCATCCCAGCCTTGTGCAGGTCTACAATTTTATCCCTGATGTCCTTACACAGCTCTCTGGTCTTGGCCATTGTGGAGAGGTTGGAGTCTGTTTGATTGAGTGTGTGGACAGGTGTCTTTTATACAGGTAATGAGTTCAAACAGGTGCAGTTAATACAGGTAATGAGTGGAGAACAGGAGGGCTTCTTAAAGGAAAACTAACAGGTCTGTGAGAGCCGGAATTCTTACTGGTTGGTAGGTGATTAAATACTTATGTCATGCAATAAAATGCAAATGAATTACTTAAAAATCATACTATGTGATTTTCTGGATTTTTGTTTTAGATTCCGTCTCTCACAGTTGAAGTGTACCTATGATAAAAATTACAGACCTCTACATGCTTTGTAAGTAGGAAAACCTGCAAAATCGGCAGTGTATCAAATACTTGTTCTCCCCACTGTATCTATAACACAACTGAAGAATAGGACAAATAGGCTGTATGTAGATAGGTAGCCCAAGTCAGATCTTTTTGACCAATCAGATCAGCTCTGAAAATGAGTTGATGTGAAAAGATTGATGTGATTGGTCAAAAGACCAATTAGTGGAAAAAATATCTGAATTGGGCTGCCTGTCTAAATGCAGCCAGGGACAAGTGAATATAAGTCCGTTCTTGTGTTCATGGCAGTTTGTATGAATTAGAGTGGTTACATATAGTACATGTTAAATGGCTATGGGAAAGAGCTAAGGAGACTCTTGCTGTAATCAAAGGTACCACTGAAGGCCCCAGTATTCAGGAAGGCAGCTTGAAGCAGATGTGTGTCACCATCCAGGCCCTTGTCACAGCATGCGGTGGCCTGATAGGGAGATGACAATAAATACATGATGTACGTTTCACCACGAAAGCCGTTTTAGCATTTACTTGCTGAACAATCCAACCATTTTGTTAGTGTCATTGATATAAATGGGGAATTCAAATACAATATCCAGTTAATAAGCATTGACTGTAATACCTCTAGAGTCCTGTGGTGGTCTGGTAGCATTCTGCTTTCCCTCTCCACCTGAAATGCAACAACAAAAACATGAATAACAATAAGCCTAGTCAGTCAGTAACTTGGCTAACTAGGCTAATTAAACACTCATGTAAATGTACACATCAGCCAAATGATACCCAACCAATACAGCCAAGTAGTCTATTTGCAGTGAAATTGCAATTAAATCAATAAACCAATTAAATCAATAAACAGGCAGTGGAATGAAGTAGTTTGACAAGTGTTCAAAAGTCAGTAACAAGTCTTTAAAATATAGCTAGCATATATATTTATTTAATTTTCAAGAAACCTACCTAACATTAGCTACACTGCAGTGATGATGGTGGGAGTTAGCTAGCTAGCGTTCCCCCAGCAATTTCAATTTAGCTAGCTCATGTGGGTAGGTACTACCTGAGATTTGATTGATGGAACAATCCAGCCAATGAGACATCAGCTAAATCCATATAATTTGGATGGACAAATGTATCATGTTTCAGGAGAAGACCTAGATGCAGACAGTGTTGAAGTAACAAAAGTTAATTACAAAAACAGCGGGCAGGCAAACGACAGGTCAAGGGCAGGCAGAGGTCAGTAATCCAGATCAGAGTCCAAAAGGTACAGAACGGCAGGCAGTCTCAGGGTCAGGGCAGGCAGAGGTCAATAATCCAGGGTGGTGTGACAAGGTACAGAACAGCAGGCAGGCTCAGGGTCAGGGCAGGCAGAATGGTAAAAACTGGGAAAACAGGAACATGAGAAAGACAGGAGCAAGGAGAAAACGCTGGTAGGCTTGACGAAAAACAAAACAAACTGGCAACAGACAAACAGAGAATACAGGTATAAACACACTGGGGATAATGGGGAAGATGGGCGACACATGGAGGGGGGTGGAGACAATCACAAAGACTGGGTGAAAACAGATCAGGGTGTGACAAAATGTATATATAAATTCATAGCTTGCAGATGTAGGCTATCTACAGGCCTGCAGTATTCAACCAGTCATTGGATGGACAAATGTACACACAGTGCCTTGCAAAAGTATTCATCCCCCTTGTCGTTTTTCCTATTTTGTTGCATTACAACCTGTAATTTAAAATGATTTTTATTTGAATTTTATGTAATGGACATACACAAAATAGTCAAAATTGGTGAAGTGAAATGAAAAAAATAATAAATAATTTGTTTAAAATAATTATAAAAAATAATTAACGGAAAAGTGGTGCGTGCATAAATATTCACCCCCTTTGCTATGAAGCCCCTAAACAAGATCTGGTGCAACCAATTACCTTCAGAAGTCACATAATTAGTTAAATAAAGTCCACCTGTGTGCAATCTAAGTGTCACATGATCTGTCACATGATCTCAGTATACAGTTGAAGTCGGAAGTTTACATACACCTTAGCCAAATACATTTAAACTCAGTTTTTCACAATTCCTGACATTTAATCCTAGTAAAAATTCCCTGTCTTAGGTCAGTTAGGATCACCACTTTATTTTAAGAATGTGAAATGTCAGAATAATAGTAAAGAGAATGATTTATTTCTGCTTTTAATTCGTTCATCACATTTCCAGTGGGTCAGAAGTTGATACACTCAAATAGTATTTGGTAGGCATTGCCTTTAAATTGTTTAACTTGGGTCAAACGTTTCGGGTAGCCTTCCACAAGCTTCCCACAATAAGTTGGGTGAATTATGGCCCATTCCTCTTGACAGAGCTGGTGTAACTGAGTCAGGTTTGTAGGCCTCCTTGCTCGCACACGCTTTTTCAGTTCTACCAACACATTTTCTATAGGATTGAGGTTAGGGCTTTGTGATGGCCACTCCAATACCTTGACTTTGTTGTCCTTAAGCCATTTTGCCACAACTTTGGAAGTATGCTTGGGGTCATTGTCCATTTGGAAGACCCATTTGCGACCAAGCTTTAACTTCCTGACTGATGTCTTGAGATGTTGCTTCAATATATGCCATTAAATCCCTACAACTTATCCAGAACGCTGCAGGCCGTCTGGTGTTCAACCTTCCCAAGTTCTCTCATGTCACCCCGCTCCTCCGCACACTCCACTGGCTTCCAGTTGAGGCTCGCATCTACTACAAGACCATGGTGCTTTCCTACGGAGCTGGGAGGGGAACGGCACCTCCTTACCTTCAGGCTCTGATCAGACCCTACACCCAAACGAGGGCACTACGTTCATCCACCTCTGGCCTGCTAGCTCCCCTACCTCTACGGAAGCACAGTTCCTGCTCAGCCCAGTCAAAGCTATTCGCTGCTCTGGCACCCCAATGGTGGAACAAGCTCCCCCACGACGCCAGGACAGCGGAGTCACTGACCACCTTCCGGGGAGACACTTGAAACCCTACCTCTTTAAGGAATAGCTGGAATAGTATAATGTCATGATTTAACTAGATAGGAACCCAAATGCAGACAACTACACCGAGCCAGAGAAAGTTTAACAGGTTTATTTACAACGTGCAATTGTCCAGGTTTCCAAAAATAGGGGAAGAGCAAGTCCAGGTTTACAGGGATGGTAACAGATCCAGGTTCTGAGAAGGAGTGGTACCGTAACGTCCTAGTGTCCGTGGTGAGTCCAAAAGGGAGATCCGGTAGTGGAAAGCAGGATGGTGGTGGCAGGAGTGAAGCGGAGGCAGGAGTCAGGTTCCAATAATCTGTGGCACAGGAAAAAAGTAAATAGAACAGGCCAAAAACACAAAGAGCGAAAACAAGCAGGTTGAGTCAACAGCGAGACTAACATGGTCGTCTTGACTATGATCTGACGATGAGTGGCAAGTTTCACCGGGTCTTAAAGGCTGAGGTGATTATGGTGAATGAGCTGCAGCTGGAACCCTGACTCCCGCACACCAGACTTCACTCCTGCAATCAAGGACAGACAGAGGGGAGGGGGAGAGCAGAGAGAGAGCTACCTAGCAGCAGTAGGCCTAACAGCCCCCCCCCCCTCTACGGACGCCACCTGGCGGCCGACAGGGTTTATCGGGATGTAACCTATGAAATTCACGGACCAGAGCAGGATCCACAATGAAGCTCCTGGGCACCCAGGAACGTTCCTCAGGACCATAACCCTCCCAATCCACCAGGTACTGGAAACCACGACCCCGGCGGCGAACATCCAGAAGTCGCCGGACAGTGTAGACAGGACCCCCACCCACGATCCTGGGCGGAGGAGGGGGACGAGAGGGCGGGCACAGAGGGCTAACAGACACAGGCTTAATCTGGGAAACATGAAAAGTGGAATGAACCCGTAGGGAGGCAGGAAGCTGTAGCTTAACTGCGCAGGGGTTAACAATAGACAGTATCTTGAACGGTCCTATAAAACGCGGCGCCATCTCCTTATACTCCACTTTCAATGGAAGATCACGTGACTTAAGCCATACCTCTTGACCAGGAGAGTAACCGGGAGCCTGGGACCGGTGACGGTTGGCTTGCCTCTGCATGTACGACGAAGCTCGGGACAGAGCTACCCTGGCCTTCCTCCAGACCTTGAAGCAGCGGCGCATGTGGGACTGCACCGAGGGTACCGCCAGTTCCCTCTCTTGAGAAGGGAACAGGGGAGGTTGATAACCCAGAGCACACAGAAAGGGAGACAAACCAGAGGAAGCGTTAGTCAAGGTGTTATGAGCATATTCCACCCAGGGGAGCATGGAGCTCCATGACCCAGGGTTAGACCCTGTGACACAGCGGAGAGCGGTCTCCATCTCCTGGTTCGCTCTCTCGGCTTGCCCGTTGGTCTGGGGGTGATATCCAGAGGACAGGCTGGATGTGATGCCCAAAGCTTTGCAGAAAGCTTTCCATACCTGGGAGACAAACTGGGGACCCCTGTCAGAGACAATATCAGTGGGTAGACCATGAGAGCGGAACACATGTTCAACCAAAATATCAGCCGTCTCTCTGGCAGTGGGCAGTTTAGGTAGGGCCAAAAAATGAGCGAACTTAGAAAAACGATCAATCACAGTAAGAATGACAGTCTTTCCAGACGAGGGGGGAAGTCCAGTGACAAAATCCATAGCAATGTGCGACCAGGGCTGGCTGGGTATTGGCAGAGGTCGTAGATGACCAGCGCTGGCCTGGGTGGAGTTCTTACTTCGTGCACATACCGTACAAGCAGCAATGAAGGCTCGAGTGTCCGCCTCCATCCTGGGCCACCAGAACTTCCGTCGCACAAAGTCCAGGGTCCGCGTAACACCAGGGTGACAGGTAAGGGAAGACGAGTGAGCCCACTGAAGTACCTGGGAGCGAGCAGACTCAGGGACAAACAACCGGTTAGGAGGACCCCTCCCTGGGTCAGCTTGATGATGTTGAGCCTGTCTAACAATCCCTTCGATGTCACATGTGATGGCCGCAATACTGCAGACAGGAGGCAAGATGGGTTCAGGGTTACTACCAGTATCAACAGCCGAATGAACACGAGACAGGGCGTCAGGCTTGACGTTGCGTGACCCAGGACGGTAAGACAGAGAAAAATTGAATCTCCCAAAAATAGTGCCCACCTGGCTTGACGGGGTTGAGCTGCTTCGCTGACTGGATGTATGCCAGATTTTTATGATCCGTCCAAACGGTGAAGGGTTGTTCCGCCCCCCTCAACCAATGCCGCCACTCTCGAGAGCCAGCTTAACGGCGAGCAGTTCACGATTGCCAACATCATAATTCCTCTCTGCCTGAGAAAGTTTCTGTGAAAGAAAAGCACAGGGATGCAGTTTCTTATCTTCAGGAGAACGTTGTGACAACACCGCACCTACCCCAGTGTCGGATGCATCCACCTCCACGACAAACTGGCGGTCGGGGTCCGGCTGCATCAGAATGGGAGCCGAGGCGAAGCGATGTTTCAGTTCTTCGAACGCTGATTCGGCCCCTTCATTCCAAGCGAACGGTAGTGAGATGGAGGTGAGAGCGGTGAGTGGCGCCGCAATGCGGCTGTAGTCCTTGATGAACCTCCTGTAGAAGTTCGCAAACCCCAGGAATCGTTGAAGTTGTTTTGCGGGTGGTGGGGGGCTGGCCAGTCCGTGACAGCAGAGATCTTAGCTGGGTCCATCCGCAACTCCCCTGAGCTATAATGTAACCCAAAAAAGAGGTCTCAGACACATGAAATTCAAATTTCTCCATCTTCACAAACAGTTTGTTCTCCAACAACCTTTGCAACACCTGGCGCACATGCAGTTCATGTTCCTGGGAAGACTCTGAAAAAATCAGGATATCATCCAGATAGACAAAAACAAACTGATTCAACATATCCCGAAGGACATCATTGACTAGTGCCTGAAAAACAGCAGGGGCATTGGACAACCCAAAAGGCATAACCAGGTACTCAAAATGTCCCAAGGGTGTGTTGAAGGCAGTCTTCCATTCATCACCTTTACGAATGCGCACCAGGTGATACGCATTACGTAGATCCAGTTTGGTAAAGATAGTAGCACCACGAAGGAGGGGAAAAGCAGAATTAATTAAAGGCAGAGAATATTTGTTCTTAATGGTGATGTTGTTAAGTCCACGGAAATCAATACAGGGTCTGAGGGTCTTATCCTTCTTTCCAACAAAAAATAATCCTGCTCCTACAGGTGACGAGGAAGGACGAATAATACCTGCCGCCAAGGAGTCCCGAATGTAGTTCTCCATAGCCTCCGTCTCCGGGCGGGAGAGATTGTACAGGCGACTGCTGGGGAGAGGGGCTCCTGGCTGGAGGTCAATGGCGCAGTCGTAAGGCCGGTAGAGGAGGAAGAGAAGTAGCTCTGTGTTTGCAGAAAACGGATGCCAGGTCATGATACACGTCAGGGACAGCAGAGAGATCCATGGACTCCAGTGGAGGTTGAGGCACAGTGCTGGCAGGGGTCTGAGCAGAACACAAACAATTCACATGACAAAATGTGCTCCATGAAACAATTCTACCTGTCACCCAATCAATGTGTGGATTGTGTCTTATGAGCCAGGGGATACCAAGGACCAGGGGAGTCTGAGGGCAGTCAATGATGTGAAACTGAATGTTCTCCTGATGATTACCCGACACTCTGAGACAAACAGGCACAGTCTGATGAGTAATACGGGTCAACAATTGTCCATTTAGACCCTTAGCCTGCAGCGGACGGTCCATAGGTACAGTCTCTAAATCCATTTGTTGAGCCAACTCTCGATCCAAAAAGCTTTCATCGGCTCCAGAGTCAACCAGCGCACTAACAGGGAAATCCTGGGACTGCCACTGGAGGGATGCCTGGAGCAGAATGCGGGGAGAAGAGGAAGAATCCGCTGCTCGGCTCACCAAAACTTCTCCCATTAATGATGAGCCGGCCCTTTTCCCGGACGAACTGGGCAGGAAGGAACGAAATGACCAGCTTCTCCACAATACAGGCAGACCCGAGCCTGAATACGATGTGCACGCTCCTCTGAGGACAACCGTGCACGACCCACCTCCATGGCTTCGGGTTCAGTGCTCCTAGTATCGACTCGGGAAGACTCTGCCCTCTCCGTAGGGAAGAGGCGGGGAGGAGTTGGTTGACGACAGACAGGTTGCTTGGAACTACCACTCCTCTCCCGGCGGCGCTCCCGAATCCGATTATCCAACCTGATGGTGAGTGAAATAAGATTATCCAGCGTAGGCGATTCATCATATGACACCAATTCATCCTTCAAGGTCTCAGCCAAAGCATTAATGAACACTCCTTGTAATGCCTCGTCATTCCAACCACTCACTGCCGCTAAAGTTCGAAACTCCACTGCCATCTCCGCCACACTGCGAGACCCCTGCCGAAGAGACAACAAACGTTTAGCAGCCTCCTTGCCCCGTACGGGGTGGTCGAAAACCTTCCGCATCTCAGTGGTGAAGGCAACGTAAGCGTTGCAAATGTCCGACTGGCTCTCCCAGACCGCGGATCCCCAGGAACCGCTAGTAGAGTTGATAAGGTAGGCAATACGGGCTCTTTCGGAGGCGTAGGTGAGGGGCTGTTGTTCAAACACCAACGAGCACTGAGTCAAAAAATCACCACAGGTTCCCATGTTCCCGTCATAGCGCTCTGGAGCAGGAACAAAAGGCTCTCTGATCTGGGCTGGAGGGGCAGGAAAAACATGCGGAGCAGGAGAAGGAGCAGTTTTATGCCATGCACGAGGGGTGCATTATTAACTTGAGTAGTAAGGGCAGACACTTGATTGGTGAGTAATTGAACCTGATTAAGCAGCACCTGACTGTTCTCAGAAATAGTCTTAAACAAGGTATCATGTTGGCCAAGTAAAATGCCCTGATTGGCTATGGCAGTCCGAATCTGAGTGCACTCTGGGGTGGTATCCGAGCTACTGTCTGCTGGGTTCATGTTGGTCAGATCATACTGTCGATCAACTTTGGAAGTATGCTTGGGGTCATTGTCCATTTGGAAGACCCATTTGCGACCAAGCTTTAACTTCCTGACTGATGTCTTGAGATGTTGCTTCAATATATGCCATTAAACCCCTACAACTTATCCAGAACGCTGCAGGCCGTCTGGTGTTCAACCTTCCCAAGTTCTCTCATGTCACCCCGCTCCTCCGCACACTCCACTGGCTTCCAGTTGAGGCTCGCATCTACTACAAGACCATGGTGCTTTCCCTCACGGAGCTGGGAGGAACGGCACCTCCTTACCTTCAGGCTCTGATCAGACCCTACACCCAAACGAGGGCACTACGTTCATCCACCTCTGGCCTGCTAGCTCCCCTACCTCTAACGGAAGCACAGTTCCTGCTCAGCCCAGTCAAAGCTATTCGCTGCTCTGGCACCCCAATGGTGGAACAAGCTCCCCCACGACGCCAGGACAGCGGAGTCACTGACCACCTTCCGGGGAGACACTTGAAACCCTACCTCTTTAAGGAATAGCTGGAATAGTATAATGTCATGATTTAACTAGATAGGAACCCAAATGCAGACAACTACACCGAGCCAGAGAAAGTTTAACAGGTTTATTTACAACGTGCAATTGTCCAGGTTTCCAAAAATAGGGGAAGAGCAAGTCCAGGTTTACAGGGATGGTAACAGATCCAGGTTCTGAGAAGGAGTGGTACCGTAACGTCCTAGTGTCCGTGGTGAGTCCAAAAGGGAGATCCGGTAGTGGAAAGCAGGATGGTGGTGGCAGGAGTGAAGCGGAGGCAGGAGTCAGGTTCCAATAATCTGTGGCACAGGAAAAAAGTAAATAGAACAGGCCAAAAACACAAAGAGCGAAAACAAGCAGGTTGAGTCAACAGCGAGACTAACATGGTCGTCTTGACTATGATCTGACGATGAGTGGCAAGTTTCACCGGGTCTTAAAGGCTGAGGTGATTATGGTGAATGAGCTGCAGCTGGAACCCTGACTCCCGCACACCAGACTTCACTCCTGCAATCAAGGACAGACAGAGGGGAGGGGGAGAGCAGAGAGAGAGCTACCTAGCAGCAGTAGGCCTAACATATAAAGTAATCCTTCTTTCCCCACTCCCCATAAAAATACATTTAAAAAAAGGTGGTTGTCCCACAGGCTATCATAAGTTGAATGCGCCAATTTGTAAGTCACTCTGGATAAGAGCGTCTGCTAAATGATGTAAATGTAAATCCACATAATTTTCCTTCCTCGTGATGACATCTATTTTGTGAAGTGCACCAGTCCCTCCTGCAGCAAAGCACCCCCACAGCATGATGCTGCCAAGGTTAGGATGGTGTTCTTCGGTTTGCATTGCCTCCTTTTTCCTCCAAACATAAAGATTGTCATTATGGCCAAACAGTTATATTTTTGTTTAATCAGAACAGAGTACAATTCTCCAAAAAGTAAGATCTTTGTCTCCATGTGCAGTTGCAAACCGTAGTCTGGCTTTTTATGGCGGTTTTGGAGCATTGGCTTCTTCCTTGCTGAGCGGCATTTCAGGTTATGTCGATATAGGACTCGTTTTACTGTGGATATATATACTTTTGTACCTGTTTCCTCCAGCATCTTCACAAGGTCCTTTGCTGTTGTTCTGTGATTAATTTGCACTTTTCGCACCAAAGTACGTTCATCTCTAGGAGACAGAATGCGTCTCCTTCCTGAGCGGTATGACGGCTGTGTGGTCCCATGGTGTTTATACTTGCATACTATTGTTTGTACAGATGAACGTGGTACCTTCAGGCGTTTGGAAATTGCTCCCAAGGATGAACCAGACTTGTGGAGGTCTTGGCTGATTTCTTTTGAGTTTCCCATGATGTCAAGCAAAGAGGCACTGAGTTTGAAGGTAGGCCTTGAAATACATCCACAGGTACACCTCCAATTGAGTCAAATGATGTCAATTAGCCTATCAGAAGCTACTAAAGCCATGACATCATTTTCTGGAATTTTCCAAGCTGTTTAAATGCACAGTGAACTTAGTGTATGTAAACTTCCAACCCACTGGAATTGTGATACAGTGAATTATAAGTGAAATAATCTGTCTGTAAACAATTGTTGGAAAAATTACTTGTGTCATGCACAAAGTAGCCAAAACTATAGTTTGTTAACAAGAAATTTGTGGAGTGGTTGAAAAACACCTGTTCTGATAGGCCCCAGAGTCTGCAACACCACTAAGCAAGGGGCACCACCAAGACCAAGGAGCTCTCCAAACAGGTCAGGGACAAAATTGTGGAGAAGTACAGATCAGGGTTGGGTTATAAATAAATATCCGAAAATTAGAACATCCCACGGAGCACCATTAAATCCATTATTAAAAAATGGAAAGAATATGGCACCACAACAAACCTGCCAAGAGAGGGCCGCCCACCAAAACTCACGGACCAGGCAAGGAGGGCATTAATCAGAGAGGCAACAAAGAGACCAAAGATAACCCTGAAGGAGCTGCAAAGCTCAACAGCGGAGATTGGAGTATCTGTCATAGCAGCACTTTAAGCCGTACACTCCACAGAGCTGGGCTTTTCTTTTTTTTTCACCTTTATTTAACCGGTAAGCCAGTTCAAGTTCTCATTTACAACTGCGACCTGGCCAAGATAAAGCAAAGCAGTGCGATAAAAACAACAACACAGAGTTACATATAGGGTAAACAAAACATAGTCAAAAATACAACAGAAAATATATATACAGTGTGTGCGAATGTAGTAAATTATGGAGGTAAGGCAATAAGTAGGCCATAGTGCAAAATAGTTACAATTTCGTATTAACACTGGAATGATAGATGTGCAAAAAATGATGTGCAAATAGAGATACTGGGGTGCAAATTAGCTAAATAAATAACAATATGGGGATGAGGTAGTTGAATCGGCTAATTACAGATGGGTTATGTACAGGTGCAGTGATCGGTAAGCTGCTCTGACAACTGAAGCCTAAAGTTAGTAAATTACATCGCCGAAGTCAAGGATCAGTAGGATAGTCAGTTTTACGAGGGCATGTTTGGCAGCATGAGTGAAGGAGGCTTTGTTGCGAAATAGGAAGCCGATTCTAGATTTAACTTTGGATTGGAGATGCTTAATGTGAGTCTGGAAGGAGAGTTTACAGTCTAACCAGACACCTAGGTATTTGTAGTTGTCCACATACTCTAGGTCAGACCCGTCGAGAGTAGTGATTCTAGTCGGGTGGGCAGGTACAAGCAGCGTTCGGTTGAAGAGCATGCATTTAGTTTTACTAGTGTTTAAGAGCAGTTGGAGGCTACGGAAGGAGTGTTGTATGGCGTTGAAGCTCGTTTGGAGGTTTGTTAACACAGTGTCCAATGAAGGGCCAGATGTATACAAAATGGTGTCGTTCGCTTAGAGGTGGATCCGAGAGTCACCAGCAGCAAGAGCAACATCATTGATATACACAGAGAATAGAGTTGGCCCGAGAATTGAACCCTGTGTCACCCCCATAGAGACTGCCAGAGGTCCAGACAACAGGCCCTCCGATTTGACACATTAAACTCTATCTGAGAAGTAGTTGGTGAACCAGGCGAGGCAGTCATTTGAGAAACCAAGGCTATTTAGTCTGCCAATAAGAATGCGGTGGTTGACAGTGTTGAAAGCCTTGGCCAGGTCGATGAAGATGGCTGCGCAGTACTGTCTTTTATCGATCGCGGTTATAATATCGTTTAGGACCTTGAGCGTGGCTGAGGTGCACCCATGACCAGCTCGGAAACCAGATTGCATAGCGGAGAAGGTACGGTGGGATTCAAAATGGTCGGTGATCTGTTTGTTAACTTGGCTTTCAAAAACTTTCGAAAGGCAGGGCAGGATGGATATAGGTCTGTAACAGTTTGGATCTAGAGTGTCACCCCCTTTGAAGAGGGGGATGACCGTGGCAGCTTTCCAATCTCTGGGGATCTAAGGACGTTACAAAAGAGAGGTTGAACAGGCTAGTAATAGGGGTTGCGACAACTTCGGCGGCTAATTTTAGAAAGAAAGGGTCCAGATTGCCTAGCCCAGCTGATTTGTAGGGGTCCAGATTTTTCAGCTCTTTCAGAACATCAGCTGTCTGAATTTGTGTAAAGGAGAAGCGGGGGGGGCATGGGCAAGTTGCAGCGGAGGGTACAGAGCTGGTGGCCGGGGTAGTGGTAGCCAGGTGGAAAGCATGGCCAGCCGTAGCAAAATGCTTGTTGAAATTCTCGATTATTGTAGATTTATCGGTTGTGATAGTGTTTCCTAGCCTCAGTGCAGTGGGCAGTTGGGAAGAACAACCAGGCATCCTCTACTGACGGAATGAGGTCAATATCCATCCAGGATACCCGGGCCAGGTCAATTAGAAAGGCCTGCTCGCTAAAGTGTTTTAGGGAGCGTTTGACAGTGATGAGGGGTGGTCGTTTGACCGTGGACTCATTACGGACGCAGGCAATAAGGCAGTGATCGCTGAGATCCTGGTTGAAGACACTCTTTACGGAAGAGTGGCCAGAAAAAAGCCATTGCTTAAAGAAAAAAATAAGCAAACACGTTTGGGGAGACTCCCCAAACATATGGAAGAAGGTACTCTGGTCAGATGAGACTAAAATTGAACTTTTTGGCCATCAAGGAAAACGCTATGTCTGGCACCCCAACACCTCTCATCACCCCGAGAACACCATCCCCACAGTGAAGCATGGTTGTGGCAGCATCATGCTGTGGGGATGTTTTTCCATCGGCAGGGACTGGGAAACTGGTCAGAATTGAAGGAATGATGGATGGCGCTAAATACAGTGAAATTCTTGAGGGATACCTGTTTCAGTCTTCCAGAGATTTGAGACTGGGACGGAGGTTCACCATCCAGCAGGACAATGACCCTAAGCATACTGCTAAAGAAACACTCGAGTGGTTTAAGGGGAAACATTTAAATGTATTGGAAAGGCCTAGTCAAAGACCAGACCTCAATCCAATTGAGAATCTGTGGTATGACTTAAAAATTTGCTGTACACCAGCGGAACCCATCCAACTTGAAGGAGCTGGAGCAGTTTTGCCTTGAAGAATGGGCAAAAATCCCAGTGGCTAGATGTGCCAAGCTTATAGAGACATACCCCAAGAGACTTGCAGCTGTAATTGCTGCAAAATGTGGCTCTACAAAGTATTGACTTTGGGGGGTGAAAAGTTATGCACGCTCAAGTTCTCTTTTTTTGTCTTATTTCTTGTTTGTTTCACAAAAAAAGATATTTTGCATCTTCAAAGTAGTAGGCATGTTGTGTAAATCAATTGCAGGGTTTGAAGTAGCATTAACAGAAATAGCCCTTTGCCTTGTAGCCTTCGAGGGTGGTTCCCCCATGGTTCGATTCATGGAGGGCACCTTTCATGATGATTGACAAGTATTATGCAAATGTGACATTTCCCGCCACTCTAAACCACAATAAACCATAATATTCGTCATGCAGCTCCTAATAGTGTATTTGTTAGACTGTCAAAAAATAACATAGACATTTGTTTATGCATGACAACATACTGTAACAGATGAATCAGAAAGGAGACATTTTCAAACTCGTGTTGGATATACATGTTTCTAATGTTTAATTACAATTGCACAGCAAATTTGGCCATTTGATCCCATGCTCAAAACTCAGAGACAGGTTGGGTACATTGGAGAACAAAGAAACAGCATTTTGTTAAAATACAGGAGTCATGTCCACCATGTCTGCCTCTGGGTTATGTACTGTACACTTCTTTGAGATAAATGATAAAGGCAATATTATACATAGTTTACAATTAAAGGTACATTTAACGTCCATAAACAACGTCCCTGGAATGTGAACCGGAATGATAGATGGCAACTATTTCCCTGGACGGACGGTACCATGAAACAGTATTAGCATTGATTTACAAACTGAAATCTTTGGGCCCCTCCGCTCAGCCTCTGTGTTATTTGATCTTGTTTTAGGTTCTTTAGATGAGAATGTATTTGAGATAGGATCTCTATAGCTCTATCCTGGACAAATACATGGAGTCCTTCTATGCTTGATATGACATGGTGGTTGAGGTTTGGGTGGGGGTGACATTGTTTGATGTCAAAATAGTATGATGGACATTATCATGTGGATAGATGGTGAATAATTGTTTATTTGACAACTCATGTCCCAGCTCAGAGGATATGTCTAAGGTCAACAAGTACCCAAGGCCAACAGAGCTCTGCAAACGGACAGCATAGTGATGTAAGACCATGATAACTCTGTTGATGTTTCAATGAATCCTTCAACGCTCCTCAAAGAACAACTATACATCCGTTGGCCTAGAGCAGTGTTTCCCAACCCTGGTCCTCGACTACAGTACACATTTTCATTGTAGCCCTGGACTAACATACCTCATTCAACTCATTGAGGGCTTGATGATTAGCTGACTAGTTGAATCAGGTGTGCTTGTCCAGGGTTACAATAAACATGTGTACTGTTGGGGGTACTGGAGGACCAGGGTTGGGAAACACTGGCCTAGACCATATCAAAACATTATCCCACAAACAATCTACAGGGAGAGGAAACTACAAATCGTTTGTCCATCATTTCTGATAAACAAAAGGTTGGGTTCATGATGGACATTATTTTGTATATTTTGTTTAAAGTTGGTGGAGCTATAGATACAAAACTGGCGTATTCACCATGCTGCTCAAGAAGGAAGAATTGGGACTTCTAAATAACGGATTCTTTCTACCCTCTTCCTTGGCAGTTTACAGAAATGTCCCAGTTGGCTATGAAACAAAAGCATCTTCACCTCCCTCAGGGACAAAGTAGTTCCCATCATGTGATTCTTATGTTCCCCTTTGTTGTGGAGCATGGTCAAAGAGAAAGTAATAATAGCCAACAGCTTTCCCCTTTAGAATCAGTGTTGAATGAAGAGCGATTTTCGGCACACTCGGTATCAATGCAAATCTTAATTGATTGTGCATTGATACTAAGTATGAAGAGGTTCGCTGTTCATTCATAATTTAATCATCCTGCTCCTTAGCAGCTGGGATGGGTGTTTGGTATATTTCCACACATCTAAACCCTTGAAATCAGTCACTTTGTTCTTTAGTTGGTCTTGAGTTTATCCTCTTTGTGAAGTGTGCTCAGCAGCTCCCCCTAGCTGCTGATCTTGGTCAGCATCTTGTTGATGGCCTGCTTGACGTGGGTGGTGGAGCTACGGCGCCTGGCCTTGCCCTGGACCGCCTTGCGGCGCCTCAACTCGCGACACAGCTCATGGAATGCTTCCGCCACCATGCCACCCTCGTCGGCGCAGGCCGAGCACTCGTAGAAGGCGCACGCCATCTCGGCGGCCAGCCGCTCGCCCTCCTCTGTGCCCACCTGTCGGGCATGTTCCAGGTCGGCCTTGTTGCCCACCAGAACCAACGGGACATTCTTGGGTTTCTTAACTTCCTCTAGGAGGCCCCGTAAAGGAGCCACTTCGTCGAAGCTGCCCCGGTCAGTGATGTCATAGACAATGACGAAGCCGTCGCCCCAGCGCATGTGGCTCTCCTTCTGCTGCGTGTCCTCCTGATGTAAAGATACAGGAGGGAAGGATCTTGTTAGCGACAATCTGTTGGCAACTAGCTAGCTAATTAGAATACTGTTGACCTTTGATGTTGACCAATAGGCCACATGGCAAAGAAACAGTAGTTCTCTGCTGGCCTTCATTGAACAAGTGATGGAGAATTGAGGCATCTGAACTGAACAGAGCTTTTTATACATGTTTGTAATGGATTCAAATGCTTTATTTGTCCTTTCTCAACATAACACTTGTTAAATCCCCCAGATTTGAACAGTCGGCTACCCTTCTGAACTGTGTGCAAATTTCAGCAGCTGCTACTGATTTCATCAAGTCGGAACAGCCAGTCCTGTCGTAACAAAACGTACTGGTCGTGTGATGAAAAAAATGTGTCTTAAACTAAGCAGGAGCCAGAGCCAGAGATATTCTTGACCTCAACTGTTATTGGCAATAATAACACTGTTACAATAACTGTTGCATAACTCACATTGAACACAGTGATTGATACTTGACATCTATATAACTGACCGACTTTTGAACTTATCTGATTTATGAGGTATAAAGATGCCTTCGGGGTCCAAGAAGAATCAAGAATCAAAGGCTTGATATGTACTCTTACCACTTTTAACGGCTTTGAAGCTCAAGAGCGCGAAGAAACCTCAACTCTACACTGGCTCTCTGACAGAAAGACAGGTCTAGCAACGCTCGGTAATGCCCTCACCTAAACTCTCACTCCCTGCACTCTCAAAATAGAATACAATGTAATGAGAGAAGGATGTCTTGGCTGGACGTGTCACAGGGGAAATTAGCAGCAGGCAGAACACCTACAGTGAGGGAAAAAAGTATTTGATCCCCTGCTGATTTTGTACATTTGCCCACTGACAAAGACATGATCAGTCTATAATTTTAATGGTAGGTTTATTTGAACAGTGAGAGACAGAATAACAACAAAAAGATCCAGAAAAACGCATGTCAAAAATTGTATAAATTGATTTGCATTTTAAAATGAGGGAAATAAGTAGTTGACCCCTCTGCAAAACATGACTTAGTACTTGGTGGCAAAACCCTTGTTGGCAATCACAGAGGTCAGACGTTTCTTCTAGTTGGCCACCAGGTTTGCATACATTCTCAGGAGGGATTTTGTCCCACTCCTCTTTGCAGATCTTCTCCAAGTCATTAAGGTTTCGAGCCTGATGTTTGGCAACTCGAACCTTCAGCTCCCTCCACAGATTTTCTATGGGATTAAGGTCTGGAGACTGGCTAGGCCACTCCAGGACCTTAATGTGCCTCTTCTTGAGCCACTCCTTTGTTGCCTTGGTCGTGTGTTTTGGGTCATTGTCATGCTGGAATACCCATCCACGACCCATTTTCAATGCCCTGGCTGAGGGAAGGAGGTTCTCACCCAAGATTTAACGGTACATGGCCCCGTCCATCGTCCCTTTGATGCGGTGAAGTTGTCCTGTACCCTTAGCAGAAAAACACCCCCAAAGCATAATGTTTCCACCTCCATGTTTGACGGTGGGGATGGTGTTCTTGGGGTCATAGGCAGCATTCCTCCTCCTCCAAACACGACGAGTTGAGTTGATGCCAAAGAGCTCCATTTTGGTCTCATCTGACCACAACACTTTCACCCAGTTCTCCTCTGAATCATTCAGATGTTCATTGGCAAACTTCAGACGGGCCTGTATATGTGCTTTGTTGAGCAGGGGGACCTTGCGGGCGCTGCAGGATTTCAGTCCTTCACGGCATAGTGTGTTACTAATTGTTTTCTTGGTGACTATGGTCCCAGCTGCCTTGAGATCATTGACAAGATCCTCCCGTGTAGTTCTGGGCTGATTCCTCACCGTTCTCATGATCATTGCAACTCCATGGCATGGAGCCCCAGGCCGAGGGAGATTGACAGGACTTTTGTGTTTCTTCCATTTGCGAATAATCGCACCAACTGTTGTCACCTTCTCACCAAGCTGCTTGGCGATGGTCTTGTACCCCATTTCTGCCTTGTGTAGGTCTACAATCTTGTCCCTGACATCCTTGGAGAGCTCTTTGGTCTTGGCCATGGTGGAGAGTTTGGAATCTGATTGATTGATTGCTTCTGTGGACAGGTGTCTTTTATACAGGTCCCGAGTGGCGCAGTGGTCTAAGGCATCGCAGTGCTAGCTGTGCCACTAGAGATCCTGGTTCGAATCCAGGCTCTGTCGTAGCCGGCCGCGACCGGGAGACCCATGGGGCGACGCACAATTGGCCCAGCGTCATCCAGGGTAGGGGAGGGAATGGCTGGCAGGGGATGTAGCTCAGTTGGTAGAGCATGGCGTTTGCAACGCCAGGGTTGTGGGTTCGATAAAATAATGTGTGCGCTAACTGTAAGTCGCTCTGGATAAGAGCGTCTGCTAAATGACTAAAATGTAAATGTAAATGTAACAAACTGAGATTAGGAGCACTCCCTTTAAGAGTGTGCTCCTAATCTCAGCTCGTTACCTGTATAAAAGACACCTGGGAGCCAGAAATCTTTCTGATTGAGAGGGGGTCAAATACTTATTTCCCTCATTAAAATGCAAATCAATTTATAACATTTTTGACATGGGTTTTCTGGATTTTTTGTTGTTGTTATTCTGTCTCTCACTGTTCAAGTAAACCTACCATTAAAATTATAGACTGATCATTTCTTTGTACAAAATCAGCAGGGGATCAAATAATTTTTTCCCTCACTGTACGTACTAGCAGCAGCAGCACATTTATCTTGGGATGGAAGGCCTATGCTGCTGGGTTCTCTCCCAGATGGCTAGTATAATATGTTTACCCAAGGCTGATTAGAACAACACAGAGCAACGCTAGCGAGGATTTGGTCTAGCGAGGACTGCTACTGCAAATATGCCCTGATAAGTCGTCTTTATACAGTAGGGTTGAATTGGGATTTTCAACTGACTATGAATTATTCTTATTCTATTACCAGACACAGTACAAATATTTCTCTACGCAAACGTCTATGTTTTCTGTGCAAAGTTGCCGAAGCTCCTACCTGTCCGGCTGTGTCAAGGATCTCCATGGTCACAACCTCATCGTCTATGGTTGCTTGATGCCGATATGTTGATTCTGGAAAGAACAAAAATACTAAATGAAAACAAAGTTAGAAGATGCTAATATGTTTATGTCTATCATGCACCGTTGAGCCCACCTGGTTGTTTAGGCAGTCAATGAACCTCATTAAGTTGAATTACCTCTGGCTTGCCTCAGGGCAGCTTGACCAATAGGATGAGAGGTGGTCAGGTCTTACACACCTGGCTGAAGGACACAGGTGTGAATGCTGGCTATGACCCTCTTTGTTTTCCCCTGGTGAGGAGTCATTTACCTGAATTGCCCCTTGTAAAAAACCCATCTGTGTAAACTCACCAAAACTTCAGATCTCCCTGTAAAGAGGGATTTCACTGCTGTCTCGACTGGAGAACATGGCATTATTTAGCAAGCCTATTGTGTTTGTAAATCTCATTTTAGGCTCCGTTTCAGATTGTGACTCAGTGTCTGTTCAAAACATGCTTTTTCAAGCACGGTGGGTGGCTACTATTCGAGACGGCGGGTGTCTGGACTTTAACCGTCAGCAACACCAGAACGCGCTGCTGGGGTGTTAGCTAGCTGCGCGTGTCATTTTTACCCAGGTGCAATCTGGGACATAAAACGCTGCGTGCGTGCCTGCAAGATGTCACAGAGCGCCGTGAGCGACTGCTAGGGTGTTGATTTACTGCCCTATATAGATGGAAGGTAGCACCTTTCTGAGGGGCGAAGCCAGGGTCTCACACTGAGTCTCACGGGACATCCCATTTCAGCTTCCACACATTCACACACATGCAAGTGCACCCCTCCACCACACACACCTACTCTGTGTGTTTGGGTATTGACAGCATGGACAGGAGGGCTTAGGGATGATTTAATGGTCCAACCTACATATCTGAAGATCTTAAGGAGGGCCAAAACCCCAGTCATTTTCCTGGCAGCAAATAACTCATTTCCTAGCAAGAGCCTAGAGCCTCTAGCTGCTGTTGGTGTTATTTTAGAATGCGGAAAGAGAAAGTCTCATACCAGAATATTAACTGGAAACAACAACAGATCTGTCAATTGCAGCTTTTATCAGCCCCCCATCTCAAGCTGTTTGTACTTGTTAACTACTACGCTTGTTAGAAATGTTTTTAACTCACTGGATTGCCAAACATCCATGATATGATTCAGCCAAGCAGCTGCTTTCCTATTTGTTTCTACCTGTGCTATTTATTACCCTTATTGTGCAATGTCATATGACCTCAATAAATTGATTAATAGTAGATTTCTAGTAGGTAGTAGTTATAGTAGTAGATTCCTCTGCCCCTTGTATTGAGGAGTGACTTGGTAAGAGTTAATTCCATGAGGTAAATAAGATTAGATCAGAGAGGGTATAAATTGTTGTTCACAGCTACTTTCGGCATATGCATGAACATAAAGGTAACCTTTTATATTAATGAAATGCAAACTTACATAATTACACTGCTCACATGCTTCCCATTGAGTGACAATGAATGGAATTATCTTATTCCTTTTCTACAGTAGAGAGGAGATAATATTAGCGGTTGCGTGTGTTAGCTGGGCAGGGTGGAGTCGGATAAATAAATAGCTTACAATTTAACAATAACAGAGAACCACCAAATATGAAAAAACATAGAAATGCATTACTCTGTTTTTTAATTCTGGGGGGGGGGAAAGTCTCCTGACAAGACTGCCGCAATGAGAAGGGTGTGCCGCCATTGTCAAAATATTGGTGTCATGTCAACAAGCATGACAATGCTCCGGTCCAAAGCCAGGAAAATGCATTCACTGACATATATTCTATGACTATGGGAAAGGGGTATGCTTATACTGTATGTTTATGTATTTATATATTGAATTGTGTAAACTCCATCCAAAAAATGCTTTTCCTGATGTTAGTCACTGTAGCATTCTTTTGTAATCATATTTAATTTATCCCCCTTGCACAGGTTAAATCCTAACTCCTAACCTCTGATAATACAGATCAGAATTGAGGGAACATCAAAAAAGAAAACAAGGTTTAAACAGCAATCATCATATTCCTACAGTTGAATTATGTAACAATATGATAATGAAATGGTAAGCGCTCTGTTGTAAAACAGCTTCATTTTGCACGGCTGTCTAATTCCCCCCCAAGAATCTGATAAAACAAATTAGCAGATGGCGTCTCTTAGAAGTCAAGAGAAAGATGTGGTAGCATTTTCCTCCAGATTTCCTTTTATTATCATACCTTCATCAAATTCATTTGTGTGTGCAGACTGTGCACCTACGCAAACTAAGTGCTTCTTGAATGTCAATCGAAACAGATTGCTGTTCATTTAATTACAGGCATTTTGAGATTGACAGCCTGGGGTTGATGTAATCAGAGAGCTCCATTTTAGGGGTTATATCATCATATGATGAAATGACCAATTTAGTAGACTACAAGGCACGTTATTAAAATCATATTACTTTTCTGGACTCAAATAAAGCACCGAAGGATATGTGTAACCTACAGTATACACACTGGGTACTGTTCGCAAAAACATGAATAAATTGCTTCCAGAGGCTGTTTTGAAACTTATTGTCCGGCGTTGTAATTCAATATTCTCCTCAATGTCCATCTCTCTCTCTCTCTCTCTCTCTCTCTCTCTCTCTCTCTCTCTCTCTCTCTCTCTCTCTCTCTCTCTCTCTCTCTCTCTCTCTCTCTCTCTCTCTCTCTCTCTCTCTCTCTCTCTCTCTCTCTCTCTCTCTCTCTCTCTCCTCTCTCTCTCTCTCTCTCTCTCTCTCTCTCTCTCTCTCACATATGATGTCAGGACAAAAAAAATATACATATCTGCAAGATCCAATTTCCTAACATTGAAATGTCTACATGCAATGAGGCTTAATGCCTATATCATGTTACTGCTCCCCATGCCAACAGTTGGGTCTGTACCATGGTGTTATTCAACTTCTAATGAGGTACGTAGCATGCCATCGAACCATGAACAAAACAACCCCAATATTGTTCTAGCTTCAAGCAAAACATGCCACAATAGGCTTTTCCTATCCAATGACAGGATGTAGGCCTACTACACAAACCTCCCCTTACATGGTCACTGTGGTCACCTAGCCTAAATATGAACCTGATTAGCCTGTGGCTACTATCAAATGCTACTGTCTACAGACCTAGATTGTAAATCTTCTGTAGCCTTCCTGCAGTGAGTGAATTCCCTTAGATTGTAAGTGCTATTCTACACACTGCAATGGGCACACCTTGACTTAGCCATAGTCAAACACATTTCTCTGGAAAAATGTAAAACCGACAACTGGCGTGACTGAATGATGCTTCGCCCTTAAACCTTAAACTTAAGGCATCGCCTCTCTCCCTGTCTCATAATCACATAGCATTCATAGCATGTTAAATCACCGACCAGGCTTGTGATGTAGTTTTGCTTAAAAAAAACCCAGGTCAGGCCTAACCTAGAAGGCATTTTGTCAGGAAATGAATCGGTATGATGTGTGGAGGAGCTATGGATGAAATATACTACCCCATGGGGAGTGATTATTATTATTTTGGTTGATATCTTGATATGATAACTCGCAGAGATAGAAGGCCTTTGAGGTCCGATAAAGCCTTTGATACCCAAAATCATAGGGAGAGTGGTTTACGTGCTGCACGAAAATCACACGAAGACTAGTGTTGTGCAGGTTGTTTTCAATGCTGCCTAGGACAGATGGAGGAGAGCAGGAGGAGGAAGTAGGGTGTCTTACCAAGCGTTGGGTCATACTCCCAGATGAAACGTCTGGTCAGAAACCTCACCACTAGAGCTGTAGAGATGGAGAGAGGGATAGATTGGGGGGAGAGAGAGAGAGAGAGAGAGAGAGAGAGGTATTAACATACTGTGCTGTAATTTAATTCAATCAATCAACTTAAATATAGAGAAAGTAAAAACATGAAGATAGGATTATGTCTTGACAGACAGAGATAATCAGTTTGGGTGGGATGGAACACTCTCCCCACTCAGTATCAGATGCACAGAGTGCTCATCTGATTATGCAACACTTTCTTCAGTTCAGAGGGACAACAACCTCGCTCTGATATGCACATCTAATCAGAGCCACTTACAAGCAGCAATGTATGAGACAGATGCTTGTAAGCCTTAAAGGGACCATGTGCATACCGTTTTGATACAGCAGCATGTCATCTGAATACAAATATGTATTAGCGGTCTGAATTGTTTTACATCCTCAAATACAGTGTGTGTTCAGAGACAGCCTGCTAGACCAAACATATGTTCCCCAAATATCTAATTACCCCTATCTTTTCATATAAAGTCACTTTGTGTCTGTTGTCATAATTGTGAAAACCACGAGACCATGCTATCCAATGATAGTCATTCCCATAGAAATAGAATAGAACACTACACTCAAAAAAAAATGCTGGGTTGTTTGGATGACCCAACTGCTGGGTTGCAGGCATTGGGACACTTAGTTGGGTTGTTTTCTTTAAAAACGGATGGGTTATTGATGCTGGGTGCTGGGCTTATTGAGATATTGAGATATGACCCAGCAGGTCAGATCAGAAGACTGGCCACCCGTGAGAGTAAACGTGATAACAATACAACAGAACAGATTAACATGTTAAGGTTGAACACTGACACCTTTGTGGTTTAAATGAGGCTTACAAGTGTTTGACTTTCTAAAGAGCCTATGCATATCCCAATGTTGGGATAAATAATACATATCCTAATATTGTATCTCAATGTTGTGATATGTAAATAATAATGTTGGGAAATGTATATTTGAATATGTAATGAACAAAAATATTCAAGAATTTTTTTAATTTTCCGTGTACAAATTTAACACGATGAACAGGAATTATATTTGCTCTCACGGGTGTCCAAAAATAACTGAAAGCCACGCCCCTAAAAGGCCATGCCTCCTGAAAAGACCTAGCTGCTGGGTCAAAATAACCCAGTGTGTGTTCTGTCCAATATTTACCCAGCGCTGGGTTACCAAATAACCCAAACTGGGTTGTTTTTAATCCAGCATTTTGTAGAATGGTAGCGCTATCGTCATTCCGAAGGTAGAGTCCCAGTTCAAATAATTAAATATCCATATGTGCCACGGGAACATTGACCTCCTGTCCTTATTGTAGAATTAAAAACCCATTGGCTGTAGTCGCTGTAGCCACTTCCCTGTGGTTTGGAAGAGTGCTGTCTTACAAAGGTAAAAATAGCTTCGGAGGACGATTAGGTTTCTATCTATGATTAATCCCACTCCTCACTTCAGTTGGATAATACTTTAAATGATTGATATTATTATGGCTGCACCATAAATTATCATGATAAAAGTTAATTTATTAGGCTACTGAAAGGCTGTTGATTGTGATCTGATACTTTAAGTGCATGTAGGGCCTTTATTTGACATTAATAGAGATAAAATAAGTGTTGTAGAGTGTGTTATTTATAGTGTTGACATTATCAAGTTGATAGTCTAGTAACTCCAAGTAAATGCAATAACTGCAATAATTGCCATTCAATTAGGTTGAGATGTGAAGATAATAAGAGCTTGGTAATTCCATCCAATATCTTATCTATGTAATAGGTATTCGAGGCATTAAAGAAAACTGTGTTTTCCACAAGTACATAGAGTAGCCAGCCAAATAGAAAAAGTAGCCAGCCAGGCGCCCCCGGGCCGGGGGGCTTGCCACCCAGGGTTCGAAATGTTTTGCAGAAGGAGCTCTATTTTAGTGGTCTCTGGTACATTCTAATGCCTTGAGTCTGTATACCCAGCTGATTAGCCGATGGCCGGCACTAATGGAAAACACTGCTGCAAATCACAGCTAGCTTTCAAATCTGTCAACCTGATGTCCACTCAGTCAAAACAGTTAGGGACAGTTCTAAATTTACTGGGGTGGTCCAAAATAGGGGAGGGCGGCAGGTAGCCTAGTGGTTAGAGTGTTGGGCCAGTAACTGAAAGGTTGCTGGTTCGAATAGCTGACCTGCGAAAATCTGTCGATGGGTCCTTGAGCACGGCACTTAACCCTAATTTGCTCCAGGGGTGCTGTACTACTATGGATGACCCTAAATAGAACATCTTAAATTGTCAAACTTTTTTTTTGCTTTGGGGAGGGTTGTGTGTTTTTTTTATTAGGCAGAGGGGAGGCTAATGCGTTTTTTCCCATGGTTTACATTTGCTCTTTTGAAGGTTTTACTATATAATTTCTTCCATCCTAGCCAAATGTCCTCATCTGCTTGCATGCGCCTCCCCTATATCAAAGTGTTTTGGTACTTCCTTTATGCACTATGCTTTTCCGCACGCTAACTTTTACTATACCACAGGTATATATAGTCTACCAGTCTGTCTATCCTACCTTCTATCCACCATTCATAGTGATAGCAATAGGCTAACTAGCAATCATACCCCACATAAAAGCATTTAATCAATTTTCAATATCAATCCACAACAACAAATAGGAATTGCTGATAGGCAGCGGAGAGGCCAGGTGCATCATTGCGCATGAAAGAACAGTGAAGACATGAGACACGCAGCTCAAAAAGCTCCCCTTTCAATAAATACTGAGGGTCTTATTTCTGGTGACATGATGATGATCGTGCAGACTATACATGCACTGTATCTGTGAGCTGAGTAGGCATTCTGCTATACCTACGTAAAACTATTTGTGACAAAACCTTCAGTAGGCCTAGAGTTGAAAATGCCATGGAAACCCATTTAACTTGTATTTTTTATTCAGTACATGGGAATTTAACCTTAAAAGTTATTTTTATGTGCACTACCTATTTACGCACAGACTTTTATCTGCAACAAGTGAATTTGATGGAAACACAACTCTGATGGAAAATGTGCATATTGTTTTTATGCAGATTTTTGAATACTTGCATGAAAATCTGTCGCTAATTGGATGGAAACCTAGCTATTGACACCTTAAAGACTCTGGCAAGTGCGCTAGTCCAGTGTCACTTTGATTATGCCTATACATCATGATTCACCAGCAGCCCCAAACATCTAAAGAATAAGATACAGACCAGCCAAAACAAGCTTGTAAGAATTGTACTTAAACTACCCGCTCATACTCATCTGGAGGCGAGCATTTTAAGCAGCTAGGATGGCTATCTGTGGTAAAAAAATAGTAGTATTAATTCAGCTGGGTCTGGTCCACATAATTATCACGGACTCAGCCCCTAGGTACCTTTTTTGTTAGGGATGTCCACCAGCATAATACCAGAGTCAGAGACTCTAATATTCACTGTTTTAAATTTAAGAGTTTATTTGGTAAGAACACATTTTTATACACCGGTGCTGTTGAGTGGAGCAAACTACCACAGCAACTCAAAGCCATACCAACCACTTTTAAAAAGCATGTCAAAAGCTGGCTAATGTGTGAACAGTATAACCTTTTTTTGTCTGTATCTCTAATGTCTGTATCTCTGTAATGCCTGTATCTCTGTAATGCCTGTATCTCTGTAATGCCTGCATCTATGTAATGCCTGCATCTCTGTAGTGTCTGTATCTATGTAATATCTGTATCTATGTAATTGTATATGTATTTGTGTAAATAATAGGGACCGCAATGGAAATAAGTCCACAACTTTATTGTGCAATCCCGGTCACTTTTAAAAAGCTTTGTACTGTGTGTATATACAGTTGAAGTCAGAAGTTTACATACACTTAGGTTGGAGTCATTAAAACTCGTTTTTCAACCACTCCACACATTTTCTTGTTAACAAACTATAGTTTTGGCAAGTCGGTTAGGACATCTACTTTGTGCATGACACAAGTAATTTTTCCAACAATTGTTTACAGACAGATTATTTCACTTATAATTCACTGTATCACAATTCCAGTGGGTCAGAAGTTTACATACACTAAGTTGACTGTGCATTTAAACAGCTTGGAAAATTCCAGAAAAAGATCTCATGGCTTTAGAAGCTTCTGATAGGCTAACTGACATCATTTGAGTCAATTGGAGGTGTACTTGTGGATGTATTTCAAGGCCTACCTTCAAACTCAGTGCCTCTTTACTTGACATCATGGGAAAATAAAAAGAAATCAGCCAAAAAATTGTAGACCCCCACAAGTCTGGTTCATCCTTGGGAGCAATTTCCAAACACCTGAAGGTACCACGTTTATCTGTACAAACAATAGTATGCAAGTATAAACACCATGGGACCACACAGCCGTCATACCGCTCAGGAAGGAGACGCATTCTGTCTCCTAGAGATGAACGTACTTTGGTGCAAAAAGTGCAAATCAATCCCAGAACAACAGCAAAGGACCTTGTGAAGATGCTGGAGGAAACAGGAACAAAAGTATCTATATCCACAGTAAAACGAGTCCTATATCGACATAACCTGAAAGGCCGCTCAGCAAGGAAGAAGCCACTGCTCCAAAACCGCCATAAAAAAGCGAGACTATGGTTTGCAACTGCACATGGGGACAAAGATCTGAGTTTTTGGAGAAATGTCCTCTGGTCTGATTAAACAAAAATCTAATTGTTTGGCCATAATGACCATCGTTATGTTTGGAGGAAAAAGGGGGCAGCTTGCAAGCCGAAGAACACCATCCCAACCGTGAAGCACGGGGGTGGCAGCATCATGCTGTGGGGGTGCTTTGCTGCAGGAGGGACTGGTACACTTCACAAAATAGATGGCATCATGAGGAAGGAAAATTATGTGGATATATTGAAGCAACATCTCAAGACATCAGTCAGGAAGTTAAAGCTTGGTCGCAAAAGGGTCTTCCAAATGGACAATGACCCCAAGCATACGTCCAAAGTTGTGGCAAAAAACATTTGTGGGCAGAACTGAAAAAACGTGTGCGAGCAAGGAGGCCTACAAACCTGACTCAGTTACACCAGCTCTGTCAGGAGGAATGGGCCATAATTCACCCAACTTATTGTGGGAAGCTTGTGGAAGGCTACCCGAAATGTTTGACCCAAGTTAAACAATTTAAAAGACAATGCAACCAAATACTATTATTCTGACATTTCACATTCTTAAAATAAAGTGGTGATCCTAACTGACCTAAAACAGGGAATTTTTACTAGGATTAAATGTCAGGAATTGTGAAAACTGAGTTTAAATGTATTTGGCTAAGGTGTATGTAAACTTCCGACTTCGACTGTATGTATTATTTTAACTGACAAATATAATTTCCCCCTAGTTGATCATTGTCTGCAGCCGGCTCTGATCGTAGTGTAGGCAGGGAGAGTGAGCTCGTCCGTGGTGGTCGGCGAACCCTCAACCTTCTGGCCCGTATCCCGGCGAGGCATTGACTGTGCCACAAAAGCATGCTGAAGTGGCAGTCGATATCCACGTTTCTAAACACAGGGTCGCTATAGTTATTGTTATTTGTGGTCGTAAACATTATTTTGAGTTAATTATATGAGGAGGAAGGGTGTGCAATGTTTTTTTTACAGTACAATGGGAGGGTCATGTGAAAATATTTTTCATATTGGGGAGTGGGGTGCATTTTATTTTTTACGACACCTTCAACTGTCTCTTATTTATTCGATTTGCTTCCTCTTGACAACGCTTCACTCCAACGCTTTGCTTGAAATTTGCATAAAGTAGAGCAGAGCTGAACTTTTTCTACCACTCCACTAGCAGGGTTCTCGCCGCTCACCTTCCCACAATCCCCTGCACATTTCTCTGCGTGCCCTCGTTGAAAATGAATGGGGGCGGAACTTCTCCTGCCAAATTCGTTGTTGGTGAAAAGCCACTGTAAGGCGAAGGTCTCAGACTTCAATGGGAGTATGGCGGCAGGCGGTAAAACGCAAGCAGTTTTGCAAGCGCCATGGTACGTGGTGCTCGCTCCAGTGAGCGGCGCCGCTGGCTTGGCGCGCCAAAATTAGCTGAATTCTTGAGCGGCCGCCACGCATGGTTGACCAATGTGCAGAGTTCATCTTGTCAAACAAACAATGTTTTAATGACAACATTCGAGCTGACAACAACCGGGACTACTGGTCTCTACACACGGTAAGTGGATTTTCTTGCGGTTCAATTGCCGTTTACCGCGGTCCGTCTGTAAGAGCCTTTAGACTCATGACCGAGTGATGCTGCCGCACCGCGCAGAACCCCAAACCTGGCTGGCTGCAGTCTGATTTGCCTTATCATTAAAACAGGCCACACGCTCCCGTTGCGCTTCCTCTGTAGCTAATTATACAGTCATCTACCCCCGGTAATTTAGCACCACGCACCACCGTGTAATCCAATTAAGATTGGAAGAATTTTCACATGACCCTCCCCTTGTACTGTAAAATAAATTGAACACCCTCCCATCTCATAGAATTAACTCAAAATAATGTTTACGACCACAAATAACAATAACTATAGCGACCCTGTGTTTATAAACGTGGATATCGACTTTGCCACTTCAGCATGCTTTTGTGGCACAGTCGATGCCACACAGGGCTACGGGCCAGACAAGCACACTCTCCCTGCCTGTTTCATTACACTACGACCAGAGCCAGCTGCAGACAATGATCAGCTAGGGGGAAAACAGATTTTCAACATTTTGTTGCCATATTTATAATTATATAAAATATATGCAACGAATTTTCTATCAACAGGTTTCTGTGCCAATGCACCACACAACCAATAAACAAAGCATACCGACATCGGGCACTTCAATATCATGGTTTGCGTTTTCAACACCACAATAAATAGACTATGTCAATCTGGACAAACAGAGAATGCATCCCTCCCTATCTTGTAGGCTTACCCAGTATCGATGGATTGGTTTGACAATCTCCGAATGTCATTCAACTTTTTGGTGTTTTGTAACAGATGTCTCTTCCATTCATCAATTGGCCACTGCACAGTTTGGATTGATTGATTGATTTTATTTGTCAGTAAAAAAAAATACATATACAGTGGGGAGAACAAGTATTTGATACACTGCCGATTTTGCAGGTTTTCCTACTTACAAAGCATGTAGAGGTCTGTAATTTTTATCATAGGTACACTTCAACTGTGAGAGAAGGAATCTAAAACAAAAATCCAGAAAATCACATTGTATGATTTTTAAGTAATTAATTTGCATTTTATTGCATGACATAAGTATTTGATACATCAGAAAAGCAGAACTTAATATTTGGTACAGAAACCTTTGTTTGCAATTACAGAGATCATACGTTTCCTGTAGGTCTTGACCAGGTTTGCACACACTGCAGCAGGGATTTTGGCCCACTCCTCCATACAGACCTTCTCCAGATCCTTCAGGTTTCAGGGCTGTCGCATGGCAATACAGACTTTCAGCTCCCTCCAAAGATTTTCTATTGGGTTCAGGTCTGGAGACTGGCTAGGCCACTCCAGGACCTTGAGATGCTTCTTACGGAGCCACTCCTTAGTTGCCCTGGCTGTGTGTGTCGGGTCGTTGTCAAGCTGGAAGACCCAGCCACGACCCATCTTCAATGCTCTCACTGAGGGAAGGAGGTTGTTGGCCAAGATCTCGCGATACATGGTCCCATCCATCCTCCCCTCAATACGGTGCAGTCGTTCTGTCCCCTTTGCAGAAAAGCATCCCCAAAGAATGATGTTTCCACCTCCATGCTTCACGGTTGGGATGGTGTTCTTGGGGTTGTACTCATCCTTCTTCTTCCTCCAAACATGGCGAGTGGAGTTTAGACCAAAAAGCTCTATTTTTGTTTCATCAGACCACATGACCTTCTCCCATTCCTCCTCTGGATCATCCAGATGGTCATTGGCAAACTTCAGACGGGCCTGGACATGCGCTGGCTTGAACAGGGGGACCTTGCGTGCGCTGCAGGATTTTAATCCATGACGGCGTAGTGTGTTACTAATGGTTTTCTTTGAGACTGTGGTCCCAGCTCTCTTCAGGTCATTGACCAGGTCCTGCCGTGTAGTTCTGGGCTGATCCCTCACCTTCCTCATGATCATTGATGCCCCACGAGGTGAGATCTTGCATGGAGCCCCAGACCGAGGGTGATTGACCGTCATCTTGAACTTCTTCCATTTTCTAATAATTGCGCCAACAGTTGTTGCCTTCTCACCAAGCTGCTTGCCTATTGTCCTGTAGCCCATCCCAGCCTTGTGCAGGTCTACAATTTTATCCCTGATGACCTTACACAGCTCTCTGGTCTTGGCCATTGTGGAGAGGTTGGAGTCTGTTTGATTGAGTGTGTGGACAGGTATCTTTTATACAGGTAACAAGTTCAAACAGGTGCAGTTAATACAGGTAATGAGTGGAGAACAGGAGGGCTTCTTAAAGAAAAACTAACAGGTCTGTGAGAGCTGGAATTGTTACTGGTTGGTAGGTGATCAAATACTTATGTCATGCAATAAAATGCAAATTATTTACTTAAAAATCATACAATGTGATTTTCGGGATTTTAGATTCCGTCTCTCACAGTTGAAGTGTACCTATGATAAAAAATTACAGACCTCTACATGCTTTGTAAGTAGGAAAACCTGCAAAATCGGCAGTGTATCAAATACTTGTTCTCCCCACTGTATACACACAAATATTTTTTAAGTGACTGGGATTGCACAATAAAGTCGGGGACTTATTTTCATTGCGGTCCCTATTTTTAACATAAATACATATACAATTACATATATACAGACATTACAGAGATACAGACAAAAAAATGCTCAACCTCTAGATGAATATGAGGGGGGAGTTTAAGTACAATTCTTACAAGCTTGTTTGGCTGGTAGCTTATTCTTTAGATGTTTGGGGCTGCTGGTGAATCATGATGTGTAGGCATAATAAAAGTGACACTGGAGTAGCACACTTGCCACAGTCTTTAGGGTGTCTATAGCTAGGTTTCCATCCAATTAGTGACCCTTTACTCAGTACTTTGTTGAAGCTCCTTTGGCAGCGATTACAGTCTCAAGTCTTCTTGGGTATGACGCTACGAGCTTGGCACACCTGTATTTGGGGAGTTTTTCCCCATTCTTCTATCCTCTCAAGCTCTGTCAGGTTGGATGGGGAGCGTCACTGCACAGCTATTTTCAGGTTTTTCCAGAGATGTTCGATCAGGTTCAAGTCCGGGCTCTGGCTGGGCCACTCAAGGAAATTCAGAGACTTGTCCCGAAGCCACTCCTGCGTTGTCTTGGCTGTGTGCTTAGGGTTGTTGTCTTGTTGGAAGGTGAACCTTCGCCCTGGTCTGAGGTCCTGAGCAGGTTTTCATCAAGGATCTCTCTGTACTTTGTCCGTTCATCTTGCCCTCAATCCTGACTAGTCTTCCTGCCGCTGAAAAGCATCACCACAGCATGATGCTGCCACCACCATGCTTCACCGTAGGGATGGTATTGGCCAGGTGATGAGCGGTGCCTGGTTCCCTCCAGATTTGACACTTGGCATTCATGCCAAAGAGTTCAATCTTGGTTTCATCAGACCAGAGAAACTTGTTTCTCATGGTCTGAGAGTCCTTTAGGTGCCTTTTGGCAAACTCCAAGTGGGCTGTCATCTGCCATTTACAGAGGAATGGTTTCCATCTGGCCATTGTACTATAAAGGCCTGATTGGTGGAGTGCTGCAGAGATGGTTGTCCTTCTGGAAGCTGTGTGCCTTTACAAATCATGCCCAATCAATTGAATTTACCACAGGTGGACTCCAATCAAGTTGTAGAAACATCAAGGATGATCAATGGAAACAAGATGCACCTGAGCTTAATTTCGAGTCTCATAGCAAAGGGTCTGAATACTTACGTAAATAAGGTATTTCTGTTTTTGCTTTGTCATTATGGGGTATTGTGTGTCGATTGATGAGGGAAAAAAAATATTTAATCAATTTTAGAATAAGGCTGTAACGTAACAAAATGTGGAAAAAGTGAAGGGGTCTGAAATCTTTCCGAATGCACTGTAAACGTACAGAAGGAGGGTAATTTGTAGATTTCCGATCCAATTATTTTGTATAAAGATAAGCATTATATTGTTGATTATAGGAGTAACTCTGGTAGGCCTGAAACAGTCTTCCTCACCTCAAGTTCAACTGTCGGAGTCAGTTGGAGCGCCGGGGCGCACTGCCTTCATATCATAGGCCTGCAGTAGCTAAAGCTTAATAATAGCCGCACCATACCAAACCTTCACAAACATTTCTAAACTTGATTAGGGTAATATCAAAAGTAAGTCAAGCCATTGTTTATGAGAAAAACCCACTACTCTCCCCTGTGCCCCCTCCCCTCTTTTGGACCACCCCTCTCCCCAGTAAATTTCGATCTGTCCCTTACTTCAATCTTAGGTTTCACATGGCCCCCCCACATTCTGAAATTGCATTTCTGTCCCCCACAGTTTTAGCATTGGAATGTGATACATTCCAATTGAGTGGTTCTTCACTAAATTGGGCTTTTCTGTCACGATCGTCGGGAACAGAGGACCAATGCGCAGCGTTATTTGCGAACATATTTATTAAATAAGATAACACGAACAAAAACAACAAAACGATAACGTGACGTCCTTAGATAAACACAACCTACTTGGAACAAGATCCCACAACCACTGTGGGAAAACAGCCTGTCTAAATGTGGTTCCCAATCAGAGACAACCAGCAACAGCTGACACTCGTTGCCTCTGATTGAGAACCACACTGGCCAACATAGAAATACTTAACCTAGAATGGAAAACACATGAAAACTCACACCCTGGCTCAACATACTAGAGTCCCCAGAGCCAGGGCGTGACAGTACCCCCCCCAAAGGCGCGGACTCCGACCGCGCCAACCAAACACCACAGGGGAGGGACCGGGTGGGCACTCCGCCTTGGCGGCGGATCTGGCTCCGGGCATGATCCCCACTCCCTCTCTAACCCCCCAAAGTACCCCTGGTCCGGTCTGGCCCTGCTGGCCGGAGCTGGACTGAACACTGGTGGAGCGGATTGCTCTAGCTCCGGCGTGGAGCAGCTGACCGGTACCGGACCAGGCACCGGTGGAACAGGCACGGGCTGTGCCGGACTGACGACGCACACCATTGGCTTGGTGTGGGGAGCAGGAACAGTCCGAGCCGGGCTGGCGACGTGCACCATAGGCTTGGTGCGGGGAGCAGGAGCGGGCCGGACCAGGCTGACAAAGCGCACCACTGACTTGGTGCGGAGAGCAGGAATGGACCGGGCCGGGCTGGCGACGCGCACCACTGACTTGGTGCGGGGAGCAGGAACAGGCCGGGCCGGGCTGGCGACGCGCACCATAGGCTTGGTGCGGGGAGCAGGAACAGGCCGGGCCGGGCTGGCGACGCGCACCATAGGCTTGGTGCGGGGAGCAGGAACAGGCCGGACCGGGCTGACGAAGCGCACCATAGGCTTGGTGCGGGGAGCAGGAACAGGCCGGGCCGGGCTAGAGTCCCCAGAGCCAGGGCGTGACATTTTCAATACCTTGTTTGACTTACTTCGGTTCTGCTTGGAAGCAACACATTTTGCCACTAATGTGGTTAAAGTAAACTCAAAAAGCAGCTACAGTCATGCAACTAGCAATTAGTCCCAGACCAACCTCAATGCAGAGCACAATATCATTTGTCATTTTGGAGAGCAGGTAGCCAGAGCTGTCCAACTAGGCTACAGACCCATTTTTCTTCTTCTCTTGTTTGCCTGAAATTCCCGGCGACCGTCTAGGTCAAAGTAGTTGTGCCTTTTTCAGGTGGAAAGAACAAGCAATGGAGTGTGAAGCCTTGTTCGAGGTAACATACAATATCTGATGTCAGTGCTGTTCAAATTGAACCAGACTCAAAATGCTCAAAAGGCTTTGGATGAATTCCTAGAAAAGTAGAGCTTTTACAGATAATGTGCTTCCTTCCATAAGAGCTCCTTCAAAAGCAAGAATGTGTTATTGTAAATGTCTCTTATCAGTCCTAGTCTAAAACCACAAGCTTACTGAAAAACATGGTGCAGGGCTCAAAAACACAATAATGGCTACTCCACTCTTTTCCTGCCAGGCTGTGTTTCAGTAGATGATAAAGCTCTTATAAACCTGTGTTCTATTAGCACAGGCCAAGGGAAAACAGCTTAATCCTCCCCATCTGAATGGTGCCGCGGCTGCTACACAATATCTAGTGACTATCTGTCTGACACACTGACTACTAGATCAATAGCCTCAGAGGAGCGAGGACTGTGGCCTGTTACAACTGGGCTGTCGTTAAGATCAATAGCTGAGCCTTGGGAAAGAAGAACATCATGGCAGATTTCACAATAAAACGGAAAAACAGAAAAACAAAACAAGCCCAGACTTGTTAGAGAATTGACTCAACATGTAACCTAGGCAGGAATCAAAAAAGAAACTACCCGTTTTTATAACCTGGGCCAAAGTGTCAGAGTAGGAGTGCTAGGATAAGGTCCCCTCTGTCCATGTAATCTTATTCATTATGATCTAAAAGTCAAAACGGATCCTAGATCAGCACTCCTACTCTACGGGCCAAAGACAAACAGAGAGAGGAGGACCTTTAAGTTTGCTGTCTCGAGTCAACATAGCAACCATGGGAGGTGATTAGAAACAGGTTCCTTTTGTCTCGGGGTGAACTAATTACCTTTATAACATCAGAGGGAGAATGTCTGTCTGATAACAAACAAAGCAGAAGCAATTAGCAGCTCCCAAGACCTTGTTCTGGACCAGTGCCAGTGTTATTTATTGAACAGGCCCCTATTGATTCCGCCACAGCCACCAGACAGACACCCCACAGCCCCAGGGTTCCAGCTTGCCTTCCGGGGTCACAAAAACTGCTGTGAGGTTCCTCTCTCCCATGAAGACCTAATCTCTGTCTGGTGGGTAGTCTACACTAGCCTGGTTAAACCTGACTGAATTTGAGTGCAGTGTTCAGTCTGGTTTTACCAGGCTAAGCCTCCACAGTACAAATATTTACAAGTAATTTCCCCCCTCTGTGTTTGATATGAATCTTTCATTCATTTATTGATGTTTTATGACTACAGAGCTGTCATGTTTGTTGCAGGTCCATTTGGGACATTGCTTTCTCATGGTTTACATTAACTGGCCTGGCACTGAGATCCAATCAAAGTTGAAGTAAATCATTAACTGGAGTGGCTGTTTGGGTAGTTTTAATTGCATTTCTCTACACAGTATCCTATCATCTCACTGCTGCTCCATTGAAATGTTGACTGACTGACATGTAACTTGTAGGTAACATGTATGCCGGTCACCAAACTCTTATAATGAACTCCTCCACAAAATAAACAGTGTTACTCCACTCAACAATATAAAACCCACATCAAATTTGTTCTTAAAGCAATTTAAAATGTATGGGGTCACAACCATGGAAACAAATGTATTATTTGGCACAGCTGAGGACATGACTGTATGTAATGTGAAAAAGAAAGCTTATTGGCTACAGTGCAGGTCCAATGCGTCATGCACTTCATGTGGCCGCCTCGTGACATTCCCCCTCCTCTCATGTGACAAATTGATTTTCAGATCAATTATGGCATTATGGGGTGCATGTAGGCCGGGCCCCATAGATCTTACAGCGATCACCATGACGATTGATTGCTGTTGTCCAGCTGATCTGCCCTACACAGGAACCAGGGCTGGTGGAAATCAAATAACTGTCTATTTAGTAAGAGGAGTAACAGAGTAGGAGGTGTGTGTTTTCATACATACTTGTTTTCCCATTGCCCAATCCTATCTCACCAGTCATTTGTCTTTGACAGTAGGTGCAGTGCCAAAAGGCGGTTTGAGTTGGAATATCCCATTGATCAAATCTGATCTGAAGAAAGTACGGTCTTATTCTTGAGGACATGCCTGTAGCTACAACTACTTCAAGAAAATAGCAAAAACTGAGATGTATTTAAGATCTGTCTAAGTGTGATTCTGGCAAATATAGACTGGGCTCATTCAATTTGATCCTCTAAGACCTTACCAACCTGATGCTCACTGTGAGGATGATTATAACTACAGTATGCGAGCTGGCGTGTCACCAGGTTTACAGAAAATATATGGTATGCAATGTAAAGGTAGAATTCAACTGTACAGAATACTGTCGAAATATTTCAATATGTGGTCTCTTAGTAGGTCTCAAGTTAATTTATCCTTTGAATAACACAAACCTGTACACTACCATTAAACACTGCATGTTTATGCTTCTATTTCTAACACTTTGTTCTGTCTGCCTCTTTACATGCAGCTTGAGTTATGTAGCAGGCATTTTAACAAGATGAATATACAGTGAGGGGAAAAAAGTATTTGATCCCCTGCTGATTTTGTACATTTACCCACTGACAAAGACATGATCAGTCTATAATTTTAATGGTAGTTTTATTTGAACAGTGAGAGACAGAATAACAACAAAAAAATCCAGAAAAACGCATGTCAAATATGTTATTAATTGATTTGCATTTTAAATGAGGGAAATAAGTATTTGACCCCTCTGCAAAACATGACTTAGTACTTGGTGGCAAAACCCTTGTTGGCAATCACAGAGGTCAGACATTTCTTGTAGTTGGCCACCAGGTTTGCACACATCTCAGGAGGGATTTTGTTCCACTCGTCTTTGCAGATCTTCTCCAAATCATTAAAGGTTTCGAGGCTGACGTTTGGCAACTCGAATCTTCAGCTCCCTCCACAGATTTTCTATGGGATTAAGGTCTGGAGACTGGCTAGACCACTCCAGGACCTTAATGTGCTTCTTCTTGAGCAACTCCTTTGTTGCCTTGGCCGTGTGTTTTGGGTTATTGTCATGCTGGAATACCCATCCACGACCCATTTTCAATGCCCTGGCTGAGGGAAGGAGGTTCTCACCCAAGATTTGACGGTACATGGCCCCGTCCATCGTCCCTTTGATGTGGTGAAGTTGTCCTGTCCCCTTAGCAGAAAAACACCCCCAAAGCATAATGTTTCCACCTCTATGTTTGACGATGGGGATGGTGTTCTTGGGGTCAAAGGCAGCATTCCTCCTCCTCCAAACACGGCGAGTTGAGTTGATGCCAAAGAGCTCGATTTTGGTCTCATCTGACCACAACACTTTCACCCAGTTCTCCTCTGAATCATTCAGATGTTCATTGGCAAACTTCAGACGGCCCTGTATATGTGCTTTCTTGAGCAGGGGGACCTTGCGGGCGCTGCAGGATTTCAGTCCTTCACGGCGTAGTGTGTTACCAATTGTTTTCTTGGTAACTATGGTCCCAGCTGCCTTGAGATCATTGACAAGATCCTCCCGTGTAGTTCTGGGCTGATTCCTCACCGTTCTCATGATCATTGCAACTCCATGAGGTGAGATCTTGCATGGAGCCCCAGGCCGAGGGAGACTGACAGTTCTTTTGTGTTTCTTCCATTTGCGAATAATCGCACCAACTGTTGTCACCTTCTCACCAAGCTGCTTGGTGATGGGCTTGTAGCCCATTACAGCCTTGTGTAGGTCTACAATCTTTTCCCTGACATCCTTGGAGAGCTCTTTGGTCTTGGCCATGGTGGAGAGTTTGGAATCTGATTGATTGCTTCTGTGGACAGGTGTCTTTTATACAGGTAACAAACTGAGATTAGGAGCACTCCCTTTAAGAGTGTGCTCCTAATCTGAGCTCGTTACCTGTATAAAAAGACACCTGGGAGCCAGAAATCTTTCTGATTGAGAGGGGGTCAAATACTTATTTCCCTCATTAAAATGCAAATCAATTTATAACATTTTTGACATGCGTTTTTCTGGATTTTTTTGTTGTTATTCTGTCTCTCACTGTTCAAATAAACCTACCATTCAAATGATAGACTGATAATTTCTTTGTCAGTGGGCAAACGTACAAAATCAGCAGGGGATCAAATACTTTTTTCCCCTCACTGTAGTGAACTGGATTGATCTTTATATTGTAAAGAGCAGTTGGAGATCCATTAGTGGCACTCAAGGCATTTAAACAAATTATACTGTAATTGTGGGTATAAGGGCAACACACAGAGATGCAAATAGCAAAAAAGTGACAGCTCAGTTAGAAAGCTTTTCCAACGTCATAGACTGCAGTAGTCAGGACCGACTCGAGCCATGCTGCAAAAAAATACTCTGGTCACTTCCTGTGAACACGAGGTCACGGCTCTGTGTCAGTCTCAGCGTCCAGCGGATGCTTTCCCAGAGCCCCTTTCACCGCCAGACGCTCTCTTGGGCATGTTTGTGTTCCCTGGGTAACAAGGGTCTCCAGAGCCATTGATAAACAAGATTTGAAAGGACAACAACTACAACGTTGCTAGATAAATGGAAATTGATAACCAAAGGAACTTGTTAAGTCTAGAGTTTAATCGGACGGAGACATGGATGACTTCCATGATAGGCTACATCTTTGCAAAATGTCATTGGCAGCTCCAATGATGGTCTGTAGGCCTAGTAAGAAGATCCTTGTTTAGATTATTTTGTAAATCATTATTGCCAATTAACTGTAGTGGCCCTAGCTAGAGCTGTATTTGCATGAGTCAACACTTTCCTTTCTAGGGCCTCTCTGCTCATTAGTGGGTATCATGACCTACACAAGGCTGGTTTCGTGATAAGAATGTGTACACTATAACTTACTAGGGGCCCAAACAAATATAATGACAATGTGCTATGCCCCATACAGTTATCCAAACTCTAAAGAGATGAGAAATTAGGGTAGGTGATTATTTCATACAATGCTTAATTAGTAGGCCTAACATTTACAGAAGAAGTGCCAATCCTATCAAGTGCAAACACAACACAAATTTGTTCATGACTGTGTAATGTACTGCCTCTCTGCCATTTCCCTGGACTCTGATACCAATCATCTTCCAAAAATGGAACAAATAAATGACCTCTGTTACTACAAACCTCTGCACAATGTCACAACACTAAGATAAGCAAATCCTTTCTTTAATTTAAAACCATCATGAATCACAGAAAGTCCCCCCTGAAAGCTGCAGCTGGGGAAAATTAATACCTCCCTTTACATTTACATTATAGTCATTAAGCAGACGCTCTTATCCAGAGCGACTTACAGTTAGTGAGTGCATACATTTTTCTTACTTTTTTCTTTAAATACCAGTGTGAACAGCCTGCCTCCAAAACTGGCACATCATTTAAATGCTGTGTTTGTTTACACACACCAGTGATGTGCAGTCAGGGTGTGTGTATAAACAGAAAGCTGTTATGAAAAGCCAAATACAAAATGGACATTCTTTTTTGTTATCTATGCTTAAAATTTGCTAAAACTGCATCAAAAATCATAAAGGCGCCAGGGTATTCATGCCTTCCTTCCCATCCATTCAAATCGTGCATGCTTATTGCCTAAACATGGTGTGTGGGTAAGCTTTGGGCGTGCCTACATCATTTGGCGCTCGCATCCGTTGAACTGAACAAAGCTAGATAGCTAGCAAAAACAATCTGACAAATGGACCTCAAACTATTTTCCAAGTTGGATTTTCCAAGGAAAACTTGGTATAATTCAGAGAGGGCGACCAACACCTACGCTTCCTGACCTTCATCAGAGGAAGGGACAGAAAATCATCCAATCGAATGCACCACACTCAGCCTGACAGACACAGCAACCCAGAGCAGACAGTCGATCACAGATGAGAGGAGAGGAATGTTTTACAACATTCAAATGAAAGCCAGATAATGTTGTAATGTTTTGGGGCATGTTCTTCAATTGGAGGATAGTCAATGCCGAAGGTTTGGCTCTATCAGCTGCAATCAGAACCTGACCAGTCTAGAAGATAGGGCTTATATGTACTGTAAGAGTGCAGACGTACACTATAGATAGATATACACTACCTCTGTACTTTTCCATATACAGTATGAGGTCACAGAAGAGGCAAAGGTAAACCATGCCATCTCTGCATTAGCTGGTGATTATGGGTTTACCTCTAAGTGAACCCTCTCGAGTTAAGCCATAACCTCACAGGCCTCAGGCTATATCGTTCCTGTTTGATCACAGCATGTAGGCCTATTAGAGAAGTGCTAAATGCACAGAATGATGTTAATGTAGCCATGGGACACAAAAAATAACCATGCACTCTATTCGACCTGATACACCTCATCCCTAATTGTAGTATACATATCCTTAAATGGGTGTGTAATTACTCACTTGTTCAGTCAAATCGAACTCATCTCTTTTCAATACACCTTTATGGGACTAAAGGATTATGGAGGTCAATGGGGATGGATTGCTTTTGATTAAATTAAAACAGGTTACTTTGAATGACTGAGAGTTCCCCCGAAGGAGAGTCTGACCAGTGTCACGCCACTTTGTACGTGTTACAACTCTTTATAAACATACAAACAATGAGGGAAAGGGGGGGGGGGGGGGTGAGAAAGAAAGCCGCCTTTCACTCCTGGCCCCTACGGCAGCATAAAGTAGGACACTTGGGAGAGTACGATTTCTCACTTTTCTAAGGGTGCAAAGGACCAAAACCCGGTATTGTCGGTTGGGACTCTGGGAAGGGCGTAAGGTTTCTGATACTCCTTTGGATCTCTCGCTAATCTGGCCAATGAACAATTGGGTTCTACTCGTATTCACCCTGGTTCACGTGTCTCCCAGGTGATGGTGGGAGATTTCCTGGGGTTATCTCCTTAAATTAATCAGGAAGCAAGTACACATGATTTGACATTGTGTAAGATATTTGAGAGTCATTGAGCTAATATGAGTTTGAAAATTACCTGTGACATGGAGGTTACTAAATAGATGACTTCATAGGGAATGGATGACTAGGAATGGAATTGTTTATTTATAAAAAAAATACTTTAGCTTAGATATCACTTTATGAACACTTAAAGATAAAATACCTAAAAAACTAATAGTGGGTGTGTTATTGCTCAACTATTCCTACATTTAACCAGATGTTTAGCCAAAAATAACCCTACTACGGATTATGAATAATTGCATAAACATATGATTTTTCTTGTGTTACACAGGACTTAAAATATTTATGTTCTGCATTATGCTATGAGTGAATGGAGAACACCTGGCAACATATAGTATTGTATTAAATCAGCTAAAAACCTCCATCCAGAGGAGAGATCTGAACAGATCTTTGTGTCTACCTAATGACTACACTCTTTGCACCTGTCTTTCTATCTAGAACCTAAAAGGGTTCTTCAGCTGACCCCACAGGAGAACCCTTTGAAGAACCCCTTTTTGGTTCCAGGTAGAACCCTATTGGGTTCCATTTCGAACCATTTCCCCAGAGGCTTCTACATGGAACCCAAAATAGTTTTACCTGGAACCAAAAAGGGTTATACTTGGAACCAAAAAGGGTTCTCCTATGGGGACAGCCGAAGAACCCTTTTGGAACCCTTAAAAAAAAAAAGAGTGTAGCATTAGAGTGTGTTGTGTCCACCTGAAGACAAGCACTAGAGAGTGTGTTGTGTGTTATTGAGAGGGTGGACAGATCCACTTAGGAACTCAGCCATTCACAGCCACTCAATTTGCCAAAAGGGTGCCACAGGAAAACAAATACATTAACCTGAGTGTTTCCTCACAAGCCCTGCGTCTTAAAAAGCAAAAGAAAGCAACAAGAAAATGCTTAATAGATCCACCATTACATTTTAAAAGCCATCCTAATCTCCCGAGATACAGCAGGGAAGGCTGTTAAAAGGGAAAGTATTGCTAACGATGACTCAATCGCCACTAAGGAGACCAGCGGCATAGAGAACATGTGACGAACTGGGGGCGAGCAACGCAAGGGCGAGGGAGCGAGGAGTACGTAGACCTACATACGTATGGATAAATAATCTGGGAGAGCATTTTAGAGTGCATGGTCTAAAAATAAATACATAAATAGGTTAATAAATAAATAAACCATGGACAAAGCGCCCATCTTCCTGCGACATAATTGCTCCAGACAGAGAGAGAGAGAGACGAATAGGAGCTAGATGAGTGGGTTCAGTGAAAGTGTGTGTGGACGCTGAGGTAGACGGAAGAAAAGCAAGGTCTTTTGACAACTCAAATAGAGGTTAGCGCCGAGGACTTCCTGTTCCACTGTGAGGACAAAAGGATGCTCTGGGGTGGAGATAATACGTTCAGAGAGAGAGAGAGCAAGAGGAAGGAAGGGAGGGAGGAAAGAGGAGAGGAGATGCTGTTGGAATTGTCAATGCAACATGTGTGCCAACATGTGGCAAGCATACATAAACTGTAAACCTTGTTTATACCTGGTGCTAACCCTTTGTCCTGATCTTGTCCACATTCTGATTTTGGACAGGTGTAGACGATTAAAAGACACATTGTGATCTGATTGTGATCAGATCTTCCTAACCACGCACGCACACACACACTGTGCCAGATCTGTATCACCTGGCCACACTTGAAGTAGCATTCCCCTCTCAGTTTCTTAACTCAGCATTGTAAACAAACAACACCCAACAGGCTGACTACACCCACCTACCCTCATTCCGCCTGTCTAACCCTAAATCATTTCCCATCACTTTTTCACTTCTTTTCTTTGGCCCATTTGCTCTCACCAAGTCAATCTCTTATCAGGACAAATTACTGATGGTAATGTTAGCTGGCAGGCACAGTCCCTTTACTGAGGAGAAAAAGGTGACAGAAGGAACACTTACCAAAGGAATAGCAGGATCCTGTTTCCTAAGATTTAGTCATTAATTTTGTATGAGTTTTCGCCAGCAGACAGGCAATTCGCAAGCCCTCGAGGAACCTATGAAGCTAAACAAGTAGCTATATAATTCATATCTTATAATGCAATGTCTTACGTTATTAATGGATGGCCTTAAAAACCCATAGCCTGCAAATTATATCTTGCCCTAGCCTGCAAAGTATGTCTAGCCGTATATAACCTGAATATTAAGCCCTCGGTCTGGAAAATAGGCTACTGTAGAATATTTACTCCCTGTCTATGCTACAAATCACTCTGGCTGTAAATCAATAGAACAGGAGTGGTGTGAGTGGGTCAGAACACCAACACCTTCTATGAAATGTTCTTCACATTCTAAAAGCTTATGTAGCATGTCCGTCTGAACTCAAGTTACCTGTGTAGTCAATCAATGTGAAAATAAATAATGCATTAATTTGCTTGGTTTGTCAGGGTTCTGGAAAACACGCAATTTAATAAACAGACCAGCATGCCAATTCCCAGTGCGTGCCATGGGCAATTTCACACATTTCCCATAACCACCCTCTGATCTCTTTTAGCCTCTAAATGCCTAGATAACATACTGTATGCATAAGTCGCAGAAACACATTACATGGATCAGCATTGCACTGTATTCTGTAGCCGTGCCAACATGTATGGGGTACATCTCACTTAAAAACCTTGCATGAACTTGGCTCGCGCCTCGGTTTTAGAAGTTTGCCCGAAACATTCTAATCATGAGGCAATGTGCACACGGCAGTAAGCTAAAGCGCGAATGTTCCAAAATGCAATCAATTAGCGGGAAAACAACATTCTCAAAAGTGACCGCAAATGCGACTATGCATGGAATGCTTTATTATAAAGGTGGATTGTTATGGTGAAAATGATCTTCCCCAAACTTGAAACTCAGATGCCGCAACTAGCATATCTATGTATGCTAGTTAGGCTCTACACCGGTTGTAAAGCAGATTAATGTGCTTAATTTTATGAAGTTATTTGGCCACTTTAGTTGTGATACAAACCTTATCAACCTATAGGCCTATGGGATAGGCTACATGAGGTGTGTGACTATGATTTGAAAAAGTCGGGGGATAAAAAGGCATGTGCTGTTTCTTGCCTTACTGCACATGCTGGGCATCATTCACAAGTGATAATACATCATTCACAAGTGAAAGGCTAATATTGTCACCCATCAGACTATTCTTAGTTTAATTTTGTCTTACATATACATGTGTGAAATTAGTTTTGATTTAGAATGGACCATTATCATGCACCTGTCGAGGAACAGGGGCAGGAGAAAAAAATACATGTCATCTATGCACTTAAATAGTGAAGCAATGTGCTTAATATTAGGAAAGTTGAGAAATAAATATAGTAGGCCTAGCCTATAGAAAGGTGATGGGATCCTCCTATTTTTAATAGAGCCTATCAAAACTCTGTTTTCTCACACAATTGCATAGCCTATAGAACTGTTGTGCAACATGAGCTCATGGGCTCTCATGAACTGGACTCTCGGTCAAGTGGAATTTGACTGCGTTCATGACTCGTAACTGCAGGTATGGCAGTAAGATGGTCACCGTAATAGCCCTAGCTACAGGGTGAATCCTAACTTCCACTGAAGTGACATTTTCACTTAGTTATGCATTGATGTCAATGGGGAATCTAAGGGAAATTCGACTTAAGCAGAAGTTAGGTATCACCCTTCAATACATCATAAATGATTTGAGATTGATCAGTGCATAACCATTCTCTTTTATCCTGTTCAGAAACAATTCGACACTAACTCAATTCAATTGACTGTCAATCAATAAGGTTATCTGTGTCCTTTAATAGCTAAATACAGGCCTTGAGAAACACTAACATGCACATATTAGCTGCCTTAATTTTTATCAATCGCTATCTGTTAATTGGCCTTGGTTGTTCAGGGAGGATTATGAAAGAGAAGGTGAAAAAAATGCCATTACTTTCAAGACTAACTGTCTCTGGAAGTTACTTGTGTAATAATAATTTAGAAAAGTTAGTCTTCTTCTGTTTGGTGATTTTTGCCTTCCCTGATGACAGCAATTTGCTTGTTCTCAGTTGACTGAGCTGGCATGTTATTTGGTTGCCCATGTTTTCATCAGAGTAACTGGCTACAGACCATATGCCCATTCTATCCAGTGTACCCTCCAAAGTACTTTGGTTATTAAAACTGTATTAAAAGTATTCAAGTAGTTATTCAGTGTGTGCGCGCGTGTGTGTATGTACAGTGGGGAAAAAAAGTATTTAGTCAGCCACCAATTGTGCAAGTTCTCCCACTTAAAAAGATGAGAGAGGCCTGTAATTTTCATCATAGGTACACGTCAACTATGACAGACAAATTGAGAAAAAAAATCCAGAAAATCACATTGTAGGATTTTTGATTAATTTATTTGCAAATTATGGTGGAAAATAAGTATTTGGTCACCTACAAACAAGCAAGATTTCTGGCTCTCACAGACCTGTAACTTCTTCTTTAAGAGGCTCCTCTGTCCTCCACTCGTTACCTGTATTAATGGCATCTGTTTGAACTTGCTATCAGTATAAAAGACACCTGTCCACAACCTCAAACAGTCACACTCCAAACTCCACTATGGCCAAGACCAAAGAGCTGTCAAAGGACACCAGAAACAAAATTGTAGACCTGCACCAGGCTGGGAAGACTGAATCTGCAATAGGTAAGCAGCTTGGTTTGAAGAAATCAACAGTGGGAGCAATTATTAGGAAATGGAAGACATACAAGACCACTGATAATCTCCCTCGATCTGGGGCTCCACGTAAAGATCTCACCCCGTGGGGTCAAAATGATCACAAGAACGGTGAGCAAAAATCCCAAAACCACATGGGGGGACCTAGTGAATGACTTGCATAGAGCTGGGACCAAAGTAACAAAGCCTACCATCAGTAACACACTACGCCGCCAGGGACTCAAATCCTGCAGTGTCAGACGTGTCCCCCTGCTTAAGCCAGTACATGTCCAGGCCCGTCTGAAGTTTGCTAGAGTGCATTTGGATGATCCAGAAGAGGATTGGGAGAATGTCATATGGTCAGATGAAACCAAAATAGAACTTTTTGGTAAAAACTCAACTCGTCGTGTTTGGAGGACAAAGAATGCTGAGTTGCATCCAAAGAACACTATACCTACTGTGAAGCATGGGTGTGGAAACATCATGCTTTGGGGCTGTTTTTCTGCAAAGGGACCAGGACGACTGATCCGTGTAAAGGAAAGAATGAATGGGGCCATGTATCGTGAGATTTTGAGTGAAAACCTCCTTCCATCAGCAAGGGCATTGAAGATGAAACGTGGCTGCGTCTTTCAGCATGACAATGATCCCAAACACACCGCCCGGGCAATGGAGTGGCTTCGTAAGAAGCATTTCAAGGTCCTGGAGCGGCCTAGCCAGTCTCCAGGTCTCAACCCCATAGAAAATCTTTGGAGGGTTGAAAGTCCGTGTTGCCCAGCGACAGCCCCAAAACATCACTGCTCTAGAGGAGATCTGCATGGAGGAATGGGCCAAAATACCAGCAACAGTGTGTGAAAACCTTGTGAAGACTTACAGAAAACGTTTGACCTGTGTCATTGCCAACAAAGGGTATATAACAAAGTATTGAGAAACTTTTGTTATTGACCAAATACTTATTTTCCACCATAATTTGCAAATAAATTCATTAAAAATCCTACAATGTGATATTCTGGATTTTTTTCCCTCATTTTGTCTGTCATAGTTGACGTGTACCTATGATGAAAATTACAGGCCTCTCTCATCTTTTTAAGTGGGAGAACTTGCACAATTGGTGGCTGACTAAATACTTTTTTCCCCCCACTGTATGTGTGTGTGTATTAGAAGGGCATGTCATGAAAACAATCAAACCTGTGGGGGGTCCTGTGTCATAAAAAATCTGACTACAACAAAACTGTGAGCAACAGACTGTGTGGTCTATAATATAACCACCTGAAATATGGTGAACGTCCATCTTCGGGGCAGCAATACTTGCCGGTTTCTTTGTTTTCCAAAGGCCCAACTCTTCATCCTTGCCCTTTCGGCATGAAAGACTGTTTACATATCTCTTTAATGAGACACTTGCATTAAGCTGATTCATGGTCTTGAGACGTTGGGTTGGAAACCATAAACAGCAGTATTTCTGGGCTGAGAAGAGGAGAGCAGCGGGCAGGATACTTTATTATTGTTATATTTTCTTCTCTGTCAGGCAGGGATGGAGGGAGCGGAGGGAGAGAGAGGCAGGATGTTTGGGGAGCTAGCAGACGGGCCCTTTTATGGGACCACATTTCGCACTCAATAAAATTTGTTTCCACTTTATTTGGACTCCCAAATAAAAATAACACGCTGCCAGAGCCACGCTGACACCTCACATCACACAAGAGTGTGTGTGTGCCAGTTTGTGTGTGTGCCAGTCTGTGTGTGTGTGTTTGACAAATAGCATCTCCAGACTCCAGCATCTCTCCAGTGAGTCAATAAGCCAAAGCCTGAGAAGTGCTGGCACAGACTACATCCACACAGTCTGTCAATATACTCTGTTGCTTTATTAGACATGGGTCTATGTGTCTAAGGAGGTCAAGATATCTCTCCAACCAATCAAAACCAAGTCTCACAAACACACACCGTTCTCAAGCCAAGAAATGTCTCTTGCCATTCCCTGAACCAACCAATCAGGGGTAGACAATACTCTGCTTCTTTATTAAACCCGGGTCTCTGTGTGTGTAAGATTTTTTTTACCAACCAATCCGAACCAACCAAGTCTCACAAACATGTACACACACCATCCTCCTAAAGCCAGGAAACTTCCCTTTCCCTGAACCAACCAATCTTCTGATTATGATGGTAAATGTTTTCTGCTGGCCAACAACCCATTGATTGTGCGTGTGTAACGTTAACATGCAGTCACGCTCCCGTTCTCCTACAGAAATAGACCCAATAATATCATCCTGTCTCCAGGAGGCCAAGAAGGAAACACTCCAAATGGGAAAAGGAGGTGATGCTGACGGTCTGAAAATCACAACGGAAAACAATCTATTGGAGACACAGGCAGAAGATGTACTGTGTACTCCAATGTAAGATTCCTTTTGAGGAAGGGGGCAACAGGTTTGCACTGAAGCCAGAATGTTTTTGTGCCAATTCATACTGCAATAACTCTAATAAAGTACCTTTTATGTATATGAAGAAAATAAAAATAGGCCTACGTCTTCACATGCTATTCCACGTACCCTGTATCCGTATAGTCTGTGGGATGTGCGTAACTGTGTATGTTATCCTGACTCGTCATTATAAACAACAGCCATATTTGTGAGCCATGAAAGAGGTCTGAGTAATTTGATGTTATGCACCCCATCGAGAACCTATGTTAGGAACAACTTATTGAAGAGACAACAAAATGAATCATCCCCTTTCAAGTGTGTAGTGTGGTAATATTTATCATATATACACATGTATTATATACCTCACATGACTCATAATAAGAATAAGCAATTAACCTATTAAAATGTTTATCTGACTCCATAAAGATTATTTAGCAATATGCAAGAGACTATAGTTGACTTACAGTAATAGGCAATCAAGAAATGCTTGAAAATTGAATTCTAAATACAAGTGTATTTAATTACTTTGTAAAATGAATGGATTCACATACAAGGCATAAAACTTAAGTTACAAGGCAATGCTGACATTAACAAAAGCATTATTATAGGCATATAGATCCTAAGCTTAACTTACAAGACAAAGCATGAACAAAGAGATGCCTAGAAGCCTAGGAAATGAGAATTGATCATACAACCTTCCTCCATGGAATGGATACAGGATAAGAGAGAGAACAAAGGCTTTTAATTCAATTTATAACATCTGAAGGTGTAACTCTTTCAACCCAAAACCAACCACCATTGACCAATGAAACGATACCAAGTTTACAGTAACCTGACTACCAGGGTCAATCTCCAAACGGTGTCACAGCATTTAAAGGCTTGTGTGGGGGATAAGACCAAATAACTCAGAATTCCCGAGAGGACAATAAAATCCCTTTGCATAGAGTAATTTACAGTTCACCCTGTACAGATACAAGTTACCACAGAGATCATACATACATATAGATAGCTTCAGAGTCCTCTTTAGGGGACAAGTTTCAGATAATCTTATTCTATAATATCCATGTCTGGTATATATCACACATTCAATAGTCAATCCTCTGGATACTGTAAAGGAGGGATTCATTTTGGCCTCTCAGAGGGGGAATGGTTTACTTGTCCTTGGGCATTGTCCTTTCCTTGTGTTCCTGCACCATTTGCCATGCAGCTCCAGGTGTAAGAGAGCAAATAAATTAGGGCAGAGCCTACAAGTGCGTCCATGCATGCGTGTATTTGTATTTATTAGGGATCCCCATTAGCTGCTGCCAAGGCAGCAGCTACTCTTCCTGTGGTCCAAACATATTAAAGCACTTACATTACAAATAAAACAAAATATAAAACAGTACATCATGACATTATTACACCACTACCCATCTACAATACCACCATACAACAATATCACAATGTGTGCGTATGCATGTGTCTATACCCTTGTGTGTGTCTCTTCACAGTCCCCGTTGTTCCATAAGGTGTATTTTTACCAGTTTTTTAAATCTGATTCTACTTGCATCAGTTACCTGATGTGGAATGGAGTTCCATGTAGTCATGGCTCCATGTAGTACTGTGCACCTCCCATATTCTGTTCCGGACTTGGGGACTGTGAAGAGACCTCTGGTGGCATGTCTTGTGGGGTATGCATGGGTTTCCGAGCTGTGTGATAGTAGTTTAAAACAGACAGCTCGGTACATTCTGCTTGTCAACACCTCTTACAAAAACAAGCAGTGATTAAGTCAATCTCTCTTCCACTCTGAGCCAGGAGAGACTGACATGCATGTCATTAATGTTAACTCTCCGGCCGTGCTGCCCTGTTCTGAGGCAACTGCAATTTTCCCAAGTCCCTCTTTGTGGCACCGGACCACACTACTGAACAGTAGTCTAGGTGCGACAAAACTAGGGCCTGTAGGACCTGCCTTGTTGACAGTGTTGTTAAGAAGGCAGAGCAGCGCTTAATTATGGACATACTTCTCCCCATCTTAGCTACTGTTGTATCAATATGCTTTGACCATGACAGACTAAACTGCTTGGAGTAACCCTGGATTGTAGTCTCCTCAACTTGCTCAATTTCCACATTATTCATTACGAAATGTAATTGAGGTTTAGGGTTTAGTGAATGATTTGACCCAAATACAATGCTTTTAGTTTTGGAAATATTCAGGACTAACTTATTCCTTGCCACCCATTCCGAAACTAACTGCAACTCTTTGTTAAGTGTTGCAGTTATTTCAGTTGCTGTAGTAGCTGACGTGTATAGTGTTGAGTCATCCGCATACATAGACACACTGGCTTTACTCAAAGCCAGTGGCATGTCGTTAGTAAAGATGGAAAAAAGCAAGGGGCCTAGACAGCTGCCCTGGGGAATTCCTGATTTTACCTGAATTATGTTTGAGAGGCTTCCATTAAAAGAACACCCTCTGTGTTCTGTTAGACAACTTTTTATCCACATTATAGCAGGGGGTGTAAAGCCATAACACATACGTTTTTCCAGCAGCAGACTATGATCGATAATGTCAAAAGCCGCACTGAAGTCTTAACAAAGCAGCCCCCACAATGTGTGTGGGTCAGCGTAGGTTGTCAGAAGAGTAATGGGCTACTGCACTTTCTACTCTAACCCTACAATCCTTAATGCAAGTGTCAATTTGTAATGAAGCTCCGGGTCTTAGCTTCCGGGAAACACTGCAGTGGTTCTGTCAGGTTAACCAGGCTACCGATAAATTCTCTGAAAGCAAACACACCCACCTTCTCTCTGACTCAAACTCTCTCCTCATCCACTGATAACCCCTGTCTTGCTGAATGTAAGTAAGCCTATATCGTTGAAAAACACAACATGCATAGTATATTGTTGGGATCATAGCTGGATATAATTGACATGAGAATCTGCAGAATAGTACAGAAAATTTGCAAAAGCACTTAGCTTTGGCCAAGTGCCAATGTTTCGTCATATTCCTTTCACTAGGCAGTGACTTTCTCTTGTAATTGACGTTGGAGGCGGCTGTCACCAATTTTCAGCTACCATCCGCACACTCTCTTTGGTCAAAGACGTCAGTCTCAGAATTGCAACGGCTGGACTTCTGAGAACCATACTGCTACGTCTAACCTCTTCTTTCAAGAGACTTCAAAGGAAAATGTTTTACAAACTGGTGCCTGATACGCCACAAAGCTGCAACCCTAAATGTCTCCTCACCCCCTTTTCCTCAGACTTTTATCAGTACACTCTGTGCTGGAGAGTAGTACTTCTCTCTCATTTATTAGGATTAATGTATTGAAAGTCATGTGGTTTTGAATATTTGTTACTGTGAGTCATACATCATTATTAGAAGTAAATATCTTGTGCCTGTCTAATTCATGAAGTTAGCAAAGGCAACAAGAATGTCATAGGACAGGGCTACTCAACTACTATTTGAGAAGGTCCAGTGACACAAATTGTGGTACAGCGTAGTAACAAACAGTCATCTACGACTTTGGAAACATGTTACACTACCATTCAAAAGTTTGTGGTCACTTACAAATGTCCTTGTTTTCCATGAAAACATACATGAATGAGTTTGAATAGGAAATATAGCAAAATGGAAATGTAGTCTACTAATTGATAATTATTTTTAATTGAAATAATAATTGTCCTTCAAACTTCAAAAGAATCCTCCATTTGCAGCAATTACAGCCTTGCAGACCTTTGGCATTCTAGTTGTCAATATGTTGAGGTAATCTTAAGAGATTTCACCCCATGCTTCCTGAAGCACCTCCCACAAGTTGGATTGGCTTGATGGGCACTTCTTACGTACCATACGGTCAAGCTGCTCCCACAACAGCTCAATACGGTTGAGATCCGGTGACTGTGCTGGCCACTCCATTATAGACAGAATACCAGCTGACCGCTTCTTCCCTAAATAGTTATTGCATAGTTTGGAGCTGTGCTTTGGGTCATTGTCCTGTTGTAGGAGGAAATTGGCTCCAATCAAGCACCGTCCACAGGGTATGGCATGGCATTGCAAAATGGAGTGATAGCCTTCCTTTTTCAAGATCCCTTTTCTTCAAATCTCCCACTTTAACACCACCAAAGCACCCCCAGACCATCACATTGCCTCCACCATGCTTCACAGATGGCATCAAGCACTCCTCCAGCACAAATGTTCTTCTTTGTGATCTGAACACCTCAAACGTCGACTTGTCTGTCCATAACACTTTTTTCCAATCTTCCTCTGTCCAGTGTCTGTGTTCTTTTGCCCATCTTAATATGTTCTTTTTATTGGCCAGTCTGAAATATGGCTTTTTCTTTGCAACTCTGCCTAGAAGGTCAGCATCCCGGAGTCACCTCTTCACTGTTGACGTTGAGACTGGTGTTTTGCGGGTACTATTTAATGAAGCTGCCAGTTGAGGACCTATGAGGCGTCTGTTTCTCAAACTAGACACCCTAATGTATTTGTCCTCTTGCTCAGTTGTGCACCGGGGCCTCCCACTCCTCTTTATATTCTGGTTAGAGACAGTTTGCACTGTTCTGTGAAGGGAGTAGTACACAGCATTGTAGGAGATCTTCAGTTTCTTGGCAATTTCTCGCATGGAATAGCCTTCATTTCTCAGAACAAGAATAGACTGACGAGTTTCAGAAGAAAGTTATTTGTTTCTGGCCATTTTGAGCCTGTAATCGAACCCACAATTGCTAATGCTCCAGATCCTCAACTAGTCTCAAGAAGGCCAGTTTTATTGCTTCTTTAAATCAGCACAACAGTTTTCAGCTGTGCTAACATAATTGCAAAAGGGTTTTCTAATGATCAATTAGCCTTTTAAAATGATACACTTGGATTAGCAAACACAATGTGCCATTGGAACACAGGATTGATGGTTGCTGATAATGGGCCTCTGTACGCCTACAGTGAGGGGAAAAAAGTATTTTATCCCCTGCAGATTTTGTATGTTTGCCCACTGACAAAGAAATGATCAGTCTATAATTGTAATGGTAGGTTTATTTGAACAGTGAGAGACAGAATAACAACAAAAAAATCCAGAAAAACGCATGTCAAAAATGTTATAAATTGATTTGCATTTTAATGAGGGAAATAAGTATTTGACCCCCTCTCAATCAGAAAGATTTCTGGCTCCCAGGTGTCTTTTATACAGGTAACGAGCTGAGATTAGGAGCACACTCTTAAAGGGAGTGCTCCTAATCTCAGTTTGTTACCTGTATAAAAGACACCTGTCCACAGAAGCAATCAATCAATCAGATTCCAAACTCTCCACCATGGCCAAGACCAAAGAGCTCTCCAAGGATGTCAGGGGCAAGATTGTAGACCTACACAAGGCTGGAATGGGCTACAAGACCAAAGCCAAGCAGCTTGGTGAGAAGGTGACAACAGTTGGTGCGATTATTCGCAAATGGAAGAAACACAAAAGAACTGAGAGGATAACTTCACTGCATCAAAGGGACGATGGACGGGGCCATGTACCGTCAAATCTTGGGTGAGAACCTCCTTCCCTCAGCCAGGGCATTGAAAATGGGTCGTGGATGGGTATTCCAGCATGACAATGACCCAAAACACACGGCCAAGGCAACAAAGGAGTGGCTCAAGAAGAAGCACATTAAGGTCCTGGAGTGGCCTAGCCAGTCTCCAGACCTTAATCCCATAGAATATCTGTGGAGGGAGCTGAAGGTTCGAGTTGCCAAACGTCAGCCTCGAAACCTTAATGACTTGGAGAAGATCTGCAAAGAGGAGTGGAACAAAATCCCTCCTGAGATGTGTGCAAACCTGGTGGCCAACTACAAGAAACGTCTGACCTCTGTGATTGCCAACAAGTGTTTTGCCACCAAGTACTAAGTCATGTTTTGCAGAGGGGTCAAATACTTATTTCCCTCATTAAAATGCTAATCAATTTATAACATTTTTGACATGCATTTTTCTGTATTTTTTTTTTTGTTATTCTGTCTCCCACTGTTCAAATAAACCTACCAGTAACATTATAGACGGATCATTTCTTTGTCAGTGGGCAAACGTACAAAATCAGCAGGGGATCAAATACTTTTTTTCCCTCACTGTATGTAGACATTCCATTAGAAATCTGCCATTTCCAGCTACAATAGCCATTTACAACATTAACAATGTCTACACTGTATTTCTGATCAATATGATGTTATTTTAAATGGACAAAAAAATTGCTTTTCTTTCGAAAACAAGGAAATGTCTAAGTGACCCCAAAATGTTGAACGGTAGTGTATATAAAATGTGCATTAAATACATTAAATGAGACAATAAGACACATTTGAATGAATTACAAGTTATTTCTTTTGAATGTAAACATGTGCGTCATTGCATCAACACTGCTGAAGAACAAATGTGGTTACACAGTTGTCTATGCAAAAAGTGCACTGTGAACCATTGTACATGGGCCTTGAATTATTAAATAATATTTACATTAAATAAAGTGCATGTTTTCTGGAGAACAAAGGAGAGTTGAACAAAAATAATAATCTGAATGCTCAGAAAGTCACTGTGGGCCATGCAATATTCATGTATAAGCCACTCTGGACCTTGCCCTTGCATCAATGAGAGAAATTGCACTTTCTGTCTCCTGCCAATGCTTTGAACTTAGGCACAAATGGTGTGAGAGCAACTCTAAGAAACTGGTGCAGGTGTTCATTGGTGAGCCCGGTGCGGTATTTGTTTTTTAATAAAGTTCATTGGGGAGAAGGCTGATTCACAGCTGTATGTGGAGACAAACATGGTCAGGATTTGTAGTGCCAGTTTCTTGAGAACAGGGACATCAGCTGCAGGCACAATCTTTTCCCAGAAAGTGACAGGGTCACAATCACCAGCCTGCTCCTTAAAAGCCACATTTTCTAGCAGCTCAATCAACTCCATTTGCAGTGATTCAACATCTACCCATCTGAAGATCTGTTTTGCTTCCTCTGACAACTTTGTCACATTTGTGACCAAGAAGTGGTTCTGGATGAGCAGCAGCAGTTATCTTCCAACATTGAAGTAATCAAAGCGAGCCTTGAAGCTATCCATTAGCTTCTCGATGATATCAACATGTTTGGGAACATCTTCATCTCCCTGCGTTTGCACCAGAAGATTGGGGAAGTGGACAAGTTCTCCCTGGAGATCATTCTTGAAAAGCTCTAATTTCTTCTGGAAAGCCTGGACTGCTGTTATCATATCACACACTGTGTTGTCCCGTCCCTGCAGCTTAACATTGTTGATTAAGGTGTGATGTAATGTCTGTCAAAAATGCAACGGTTTCCATCTTCTCCTCATCTTTCAAAAACTCTGAAAACTGAGTTGCCTTGTCACTCTTTTGCTCTGATAAGAAAACGTTGATTTCCTCACAAATGGCCCAAAAGGATTCCAAAACCCTGCTTTTGCTGAGCAATCTGATATTGTTGTGCAGTAGTAAGTAATCAAAACTGGCATTGGCCTCTGTCAGAAAGCATCGCAGCAGGCGTTGTTATAGGGATGATGTTGCTCTCAAAAAGTTAATTAGTTTCATCATCGTTGTCATGACCTCAGAATACTATTTTCCCAGACTGGCACACAGGACTAGGGCTGTTACGGTGACCGTATTACAGCCACACCGGCGGTCACGAGTCATGATGGCAGTAATTAGGTTTCTCCAAGCTCTGATGCTGCTGATGGTCATTAGTAGCCTACTAAACTTGCTAACTGCCTGATACTCTGCACTCTAATGTCCCTCTAATCACGCTGACATCACTGCAAATGTAATCGAAAATCAAACACTTCATGAGAGCCCATGAGCTCATGTTGCGCAACATTTCTATAGGCTATGCAATTGCTTGAGAAAACAGAGTGATGGCCTCTATTAAAAAGAGTAGGATCCCATCACCTTTCTATAGGCTAGGCCTACTATATTTATTTCTCTACTTTCCTAATATTAAGCACATTGCTTCTCTTTACAACAGAATGGCATGAAAATACAACCAAGGGAATAGCGTCCTCCATTCGCTATTTAAGTGCATCGATTTTTTCCCCCTGCCTCTGTTTCGAGACAGGTGCATGATAATGGTCCATTCTAAATCAAAACAAATTTGACATATATATTATTTAGTACAGTGAGGGAAAAAAGTATTTGATCCCCTGCTGATTTTGTACATTTGCCCACTGACAAAGACATGATCAGTCTATAATTTTAATGGTAGGTTTATTTGAACAGTGAGAGACAGAATAACAACAACAAAATCAGAAAAACCCATGTCAAAAATATTTTAAATTGATTTGCATTTTAATGAGGGAAATAAGTATTTGACCCCTCTGCAAAACATGACTTAGTACTTGGTGGCAAAACCCTTGTTGGCAATCACAGAGGTCAGACGTTTCTTGTAGTTGGCCACCGGGTTTTCACACATCTCAGTAGGGATTTTGTCCCACTCCTCTTTGCAGATCTTCTCCAACTCATTAAGGTTTCGAGGCTGTCGTTTGGCAACTCTAATCTTCAGCTCCCGCCACAGATTTTCTATGGGATTAAGGTCTGGAGACTGGCTAGGCCACTCCAGGACCTTAATGTGCTTCTTCTTGAGCCACTCCTTTGTTGCCTTGGCCATGTGTTTTGGGTCATTGTCATGCTGGAATACCCATCCACGACCCATTTTCAATGCCCTGGCTGAGGGAAGGATGTTCTCACCCAAGATTTGACGGTACATGGCCCCGTCCATTGTCCCTTTGATGTGGTGAAGTTGTCCTGTCCCCTTAGCAGAAAAACACCCCCAAAGCATAATGTTTCCACCTCCATGTTTGACGGTGGGGATGGTGTTCTTGGGGTCACAGGCAGCATTCCTCCTCCTCCAAACATGGCGAGTTGAGTTGATGCCAAAGAGCTCCATTTTGGTCTCATCTGACCACAACACTTTCACCCAGTTCTCCTCTGAATCATTCAGATGTTCATTGGCAAACTTCAGATGGGCCTGTATATGTGCTTTCTTGAGCAGGGGGACCTTGCGGGCACTGCAGGATTTCAGTCCTTCACGGCATAGTGTGTTACCAATTGTTTTCTTGGTGACTATGGTCCCAGCTGCCTTGAGATCATTGACAAGATCCTCCCGTGTAGTTCTGGGCTCACCGTTCTGATGATCATTGCAACTCCACGAGGTGAGATCTTGCATGGAGCCCCAGGCCGAGGGAGATTGACAGTTATTTTGTGTTTCTTCCATTTGCGAATAATCACACCAACTGTTGTCACCTTCTCACCAAGCTGCTTGGCGATGGTCTTGTAGCCCATTCCAGCCTTGTGTAGGTCTACAATCTTGTCCCTGACATCCTTGGAGAGCTCTTTGGTCTTGGCCATGGTGGAGAGTTTGGAATCTGATTGATTGATTGCTTCTGTGGACAGGTGTCTTTTATACATGTAACAAACTGAGATTAGGAGCACTCCCTTTAAGAGTGTGCTCCTAATCTCAGCTTGTTACCTGTATAAAAGACACCTGGGAGCCAGAAATCTTTCTGATTGAGAGGGGGTCAAATACTTATTTCCCTCATTAAAATGCAAATCAATTTATAACATTTTTGACATGCGTTTTTCTGGATTTTTTTGTTGTTATTCTGTCTCTCACTGTTTCAATAAACCTACCATTACAATTATAGACTGATCATTTCTTTGTCAGTGGGCAAATGTACAAAATCAGCAGGGGATCAAATACTTTTTTCCCTCACTGTATATGTAAAGACAAGATTAAATCAAGAATAGTCTGATGGGTGATAATATTAGCCTATCACTTGTGAATTATATATTTGCCGCCGGGAAATTCGAGGCATTATCAAGTGAGAGACTGATGAAGTGTGTACAGCCTGTGCAAAAAACTAAGCAGAGCTCATGCCCTTCATGCTACTTTTTTCAAATCATCATCATGCAGCCTTTGAATGTATTAAAAATCTAAACATATAGCCTAACGTTTGTATCACAACTAAAGTGGCCAAATAACTTCTTAAAATTAAGCACATTAATCTGCTTTACAACTGGTGTAGAGCCTAGCTGGCATTCATAAGCAGCGCGTGGGTTTCAAGTTTGGGGAAGATAATTTTCACCATAAAAATGCACCTTTATAATAAAAGCTCTACATGCATATTCGCATTTGCAGTCACTTTTGAGAATGGTGTTTTCCTGCTAATGGAACATTCACGCTTATAGCCTACTGGTGTGTGCATTGATGCGCTTATAATGTGAAGAAATAGCCTAATAGTTTATCAACATTTTAAGCTAAACGTTCTGATCTGTTGCGTCAGCCTCATTACTTAAAAAATATTTTTTGATGCGAGTGGTTGTATTAATTTGGGATCTATCGCATCCCACAACTGTCCCAGACTATGTTTTGGAATATTTCTTTCTCGCACAGAATAGGTCAGCTTTTGTATTATGGGGGATAGTAGATTGACATAGGCTAGTGCTTTTGCTGTTCGTTAGGCCTACTCATCTTGTTGGCTAACGAAAAGTAAATGTGGGCAGTTCTTCCAATATCTTCAATATGCGCCTCGGTATTGGATAAGGACTCGCGCAGTTGCGTCCCCGATGTGTCTGTCTTCACTTGTAGCCTGTGAGAAAGACGTGACTGAGAGCCATGTGAGTAAGAGGTGCTTTGGAGCCCACAGCCGTGAGAAGGGAATTATAATTATTATCAAGTGCTATCAAATTGTGAATGAAGTATGTACAGCCTGCGCAAGAAACAAAGCAGAGCTCATGCCTTTCATGATACTTTTTTCTAATCATCATTAGTCTCATCATGCAGCCTTAGAATGTATAAAAAATCTAAACATATAGCCCAACGTTTGTATCACAACTAAAGTTACATAAATAACTCTAAATTAAGCATATAGGAGTACCTGTTTCTTTGTTAACCGCTCAACACAGAATAGCCGCATGTGTGCACTCCCTCAAATCCTTTGGAGAAAATATCCTTTCTATTTTATTCAGCTATGTTCAATTGTATTCTTCATACTATAAAATAATAGAAAATAATGCCACGGAATTCTAAGCAAATCTTGTCTGCTAAATTAACTAGTGTAGCCCACAGCATAGCCAGATCAGGGCCTAACATAAGGACAACTCAGAGTATGCTATTCTGTTCTTCTGAAACAGACTACATTTTCTTCATATCATGTTTCTTTAGACCTGTCTAAAATAAATAATGGATTTATTGTGATGGATTTATTAGACTTTTTTAAATGTAGATGTTCCAAAGGTCTGCATCAGTGGCTTGTAGGCTATGCGTAGAAGCCAGGAGATGCTAAATGTGCTTATGTTAATTAACTGTCAATTACCGTGAGACTGGCAGTTATTTGCTTTACAATCACTGGCTGACAAAATTTCATGACCACCACAGCCCTACACAAGACAGATTGATGGATGATGCAGTGGTAAGATGCCAGGTTTAGGGTGGTCCTCTTTCAAACGTGCAACCAGTCCCCTCCTCCTTCCTATTATGGCTGGAGCTCCATCTGTGGTGATGGAGACCATGGACTTCAGATCTATCCCCCTTTTTGTCAGCATCCCTTTGATGGTCTCATGGATATCCTCTTCCCGCGTGTGTGCTTCTAGATTTGTTAAGCCCAATAGCTCCTCACAGAATTCCTTCTTTGTTTCATTATACAATCTGACAAACACTAGAAGCTATGCATTATCAGTGTTGATTCATCCACAGCTAATGAAATGCATGGTGCATTCTGAATGGCCTCATCAAGTTGTGAAGTAAAATCTTCAGCTAATATTTCAGTTTTCACTGCTGTGGAATGTGACAGCGGGATCTGTTGGATATTTTCCCTGATCTCATATTTTTGTTTACCTTCAAGCAAGGTGTCAGCAGCGTCACACATGCTTCTTTTACTAATTGCTCCTGTAAGTCGCTCTGGATAAGAGCGTCTGCTAAATGACTAAAATGTAAATGTAAATGTTTTACCATCTCAGCGTCTGACTTTTTTTTGGGGGTGTTTAACCAAAACCCAGGCTATCGTCAGTGCACTATCCATTGCACGTTGTTGTGCTGTCAGATAATTGACAAAAACTTTGGTGGTTAATCTTGTTTGTTCTCACGTCCTTGTCTTGATTGAAATTACTATGTTTGGCGTCATAACGGTGCTTAACATTGGCACTTTTCACGAGGGCTACTGACTCACTGCATATCAGGCACATTGGTTTTGTGCTGGTTGTGGGAAGAATTACTTTTCCGTCTACTCGTCTTTGAATATATGGTTTTCGGCATAACATTATACATTTTTTGAACAAGCCAGTTTAAGAAAGACACTGGTAACTAAGCTCCTATCTGCGGTCAAATCTTTCTGTTTCTTTCTGCCTACCTGTCCGGCGGTTCCGCAGAGGATATTTGCATTGATGTGATTGGGTAAGACATGGCCTCTTGTATTTGCATATAACCGTGCAATTGGATTAGATGGGGCACTAGTAGAGGTGGGCGTTGCTTCGAGAGAGAGAAAGAGAGGTTGCTGAGTTAGAGACCCTTCTCTGGGTCCGGACCCGGACCGCAGTTCGCCAGTTGAGTTTGGCTGTAATAGGAGGATGATGTCTTGCAATATACAGGGCTGGGCTGTAACACTCATACTTCCCTTTTATAGAAGTGGTATTCCTTATTCCACATGACCTATTAGTGGTTAATAATACATGTCCATGCAAAGTACACCCTGCTGCCTGCCTGTACAGTACTTACAGTACTTTATGGGTTATCATTGAATCATTTGGCATCTTGCTGCAGTTTCCAAAACAGTCCCTGATTTGACCTTCACAGACATCAGTGTTACATAATGGGATTATTAAACATGGATAACATTCAAATAAATATTTTCCAACGCCATGGAGAGCAATCTCTCTTCATTTGTGCAGTGAAAGAGACATATGCTCTTCATTATCTTGTTAGCTACTGCTGATATCATACTAATCAGCATACTAAATACGGTGGTCCGTTTAACATTTGCATTAGGCTATACAGGAACGCTATGCCAGTTTGTAATGATGATTCAGAATGTGTTGAATTGGCTTGGGTAAAGTAAGGGCACTTCAGGCCAGAACAACAATCAGCTGATTATTTAGCATATTGTTTCTTGTGTAAACATCACTGAAACATGGAAACTAAAACAAATACTGCTCTTCTAACAGAAATAAGCCCACAAGCCATATCTCACTGACTCACTCCAATAGATGAACAGAAAGAAAGACACAAACATGGAAAGACAGACATCCGGAAGACAGACAGAGAGAAACAGACAGAAACAGATAGGCATTAGGCACATATGCATACTGTACTGTACAGCGGACGGACAGGCAGGGAGGCAGGCAAGCAGACAGACAGCCAGACAGTGGTCCTCCTACCTGATTTACCCACTCCTGCTCTTCCGAAAACGGCCAGCTTTACCTCCGGGCTCTTTGCCATGGCAGCAGGTAGCGACCGGAACCAGAACGGAACAATCACAGAGCTGATAGATCACACAGCGGGTTCTGGGATCAGCGACCCATCCTCAGTTCCAGACACGGGAGCTGGGATGTCTGGGAAAGCAAACCATCAAATACGGGATTATGGCTTTAATATGAAACAGCTTGTCACAAATCAACTTAGATGTATTTCCTGCTGCTATCTGAAGCTATGTGAAATGACAGGCAAGAAGCCTTTGATATAAGATTTCCAAGGCAGTGAGTCATAAAAATGGAAAAGGCACACAATTCGAGGTCGTCCGGTTTATGTGGGATGAGGTCTCTGGATCTGAGAAAAGCATTTTGTCTAATGCATTAAATACATGTATAATGGGTGTAAGTGTTGTGTTCTCTGTAGTTTTCTTTGTAATGAGAACCCAGGTGTCATTTATTTTGAGGCTGTCAAATGGCTCTCAATTGTGTGCTAATTAAAAGACCCTCAATGCGCTGGAAGCCATTTTGGCTCAGGGGAACAGGTGGCTGCAGGTCTTTCTGGTTATCCTCATTCTGACAGGCAGTTCATCATTCTGATATTGTCTTATTATATGAAGGAGCTCCATATCACTAGGTAGGGAGAGGCAAAGTGAATATCGCTGTGAATGTGTCAGGGTGCTGTGGCTCCTGTTTATCAACAGCTTAGCCTTGACACACACACACAGGCTCACACCTACTGAAGTGATAGATGAGGCCCATCTGCAGAAGCATTACCGTGGGCAACAGCATCACCGCTGATATGAGTCACATACTCCTTTTTTTGCATGGCAGGCTGTTAGCAGGTGCATTAGTATCTGAGCTGGTGTGTGTGTGTGTGTGTGTGTGTGTGTGTGTGTGTGTGTGTGTGTGAATGAGTGAGTGAGAGAGAGAGAGAGAGAGCGCATATGTGGGAGGGCAGTCTTCTGAATTATTCATTCAGAAATAAAGCAAATGATTCTGTGCTCTAAATAACAGTCAATTCTGCACTAATCTGTTTAGCTAGAAACCAGCCGAGCTGTGCTGCTGCTGGCGCTGAAGATAACTTTAAACATCACGCATAGTACATTGCTTCACCTTTTTATGATGAATGACGGGAAACGATTGCACATTTTCTCTTCAACTAGAGAAATAAACACTGTTTAATTAACACATAGTGCAAATGTATGTCTAAGTCCTGGGCTGGCAGCTCCAATTATGTTCTAGCGCTATTTTTTTTCCTCATTTAGAAAATGGGTGCTGCTCAGTTCACCATATATACATTTTATATTTTAGTCATTTAGCAGACGCTCTTATCCAGAGTGACTTACAGTTAGTGAATGCATACATGTTTTTTATTTTTTATTTTTTATTATTATTTTTCATACTAGCCCCCCGTGGGAAACGAACTCACATCCCTGCCGGCCAAACCCTCCCCTACCTTGGACGACGCTGGACCAATTGTGCGCCGCCCATGGGTTTCCCGGTCGCGGCCGACAGAGCCTGGACTCGAACCAGGATCTCTAGTGGCACAGCTAGCACTGCGATGCAGTGCCTTAGACCACTGCGCCACTCGGGATACTGAGTGAAATTGGCTGCGTTCCAAATGGCACCCTATTCCATATGTAGCGCACCACTTTTGACTAGAGCGTATGGGCCCTGTACACTATATAGGGAATAGAGTGCCATTTGAGACACAGCCATTGTTTATTTGACACCAGGTTGGCTGAGGTCACGAAGTGCAGTGAATCACTTCCCATTAGCCAATCACAATCTTTCTCAGACCCTGGCACTGGTGCCATCGACAGCCATCCCTCAATACCACTCACTCCCTCACTGTCTTGTTGTGTACAGTCACACAGTACTCTCCTAGCCTTCACTCTCAAATTGAGCCCTTATATGGTATGATTGTGCATTGTCTGTGCCCTGTCCTAGCCTCCCAGAGGGGTTCGAGTGGCAAACGAGTGTCTCAGGAATCCATCACTTAACTCCCTCGCTCTGCTAACGTCAGTGTCACTTCCCTGGCCATTTATTGGCTCAACTACATGTATCACAGGTTCCCCCACGGCCCACACTCGATCTGTAATCCAATAACATCTCCTAAAGGGGAGGCCAGATGAATAGCCTCAATAAGGCCTGTGATGGATTGGGTTAAGTGGCTGCTAAGTGGTCAGGGGGGAACGAGGCCGGGGCAGACTTGGTGACAAATTGAACACATCTGGAGTTTTAAAAGAATAACGAATCCTGCCTTGGGCGATAGTGTGATCTGAGCATACTGAATGGGTGTGTGTGAGAGAAAGAGAGGGGTGGGAAGATATGGGCGATAGTTTTACAATGCAGGCAATGCACCTATGTTCTACACTACTTTAAGATCCATCGCTTAAGAAAACACCATCAAAGCCTGTTAAACGCGAGGGCGAGGAAAATTAAACGTGCTGGCATTTCATCTGAGGGCTGTACACTCGAGACCTTATCTAAACATTCCAAATTAGCAAATGTATTTTTCTTTCCACGTCAAAGCCAGAGCTCTGTGCCCATGCCCAGTCCCCAGTGCCATTTATGTAATTTAACGTTGAGTCAGCAGTGAATGTGGGTGGTGTCGTAGTTACTTCAGTAGACAGATTACAGGCTGCATGCTTCCAAACCCTGGGTGGAGACCTGAGTGAGTGCTTTGAGCATAGTGCACGACACGCTAAAGAAAGACCTCCAAAAACCACAGCTTTTCCAAAAGGGACACTAAAAACCCGTCTGATGTGTGCACTTTTTATAAATGCACTGTTTATCAGAGTCAATGTGGCAAATGACATTAGCAAAGAGATGTAATTCAATGTTCACTTTTCCATTTCTGTTGAAGAAGCTGTTGAAAAGGCTAAACCCTAATTGTGTGTATTTCAGTAGGCTGCACCCTGCCTGGACAATATAATAAAATAACATTCCAATCTTTCCAGACGGTAAACTGAAGAGCACATCATAGGCTACACATTGAAAGATCACACTGAAAATGCCATTATTTCATTCTGTCAAATTGAGCTTATGGTATAAAGCAGTGGCTGGCTCTTGGAAGTCCCCTCACCAATCCTGTGCGAACCCTACTCTGAGGGTGTGTGTGTGTGCTCTGAGAAGATCAGACCTGTTACACAACACTCCACACAGCCAGCTCAAGTCTTAAATGACATGAATGCAAAATGAGCAGCAATGTGATAATTCTCACTGCTTGGCTTGCACAGGCGGTGGGGGTATCTGACATATTAGTCCATCTTGTACATTAAACCCACAGTATGTAACATTTCTAGTTGTTTCAATTAATGATCTACCAATTGTTTTGGAAGAATATGACTTATAAATACCTTATTGGGCTTACTACAACTGTCTTGCCTTATCATAACCACACAAAAAAACTAAGTTTACTCCATTGTTTATGTTTTTATAGTATAAACAAACAATGTATAGCTTCAAGTAATGTTGCTCTAATTAAATGTATTTCCTTGAGCATTTTAATAGGCCTACAGATATAATAGAAATTCATTTCTATTTGCAAATATAATGGCATGCATTTGTTTCATTGTTTATGTTTTTGGACCTTTCTTTAGTACATAGATGTTTTATTGTCACATACACCGGATAGGTGCAGTGAAATGTGTTTTACAGGTTCTGCCATAGTAGTACGATGCCCCTAGATCAAATTACGGTTAAGTGCCTTGCCAAAAGGCACAGCGACAGATTTTCATTTTTGTCGGCAGGGGTATTCGAACCAGCGACCTTTCAGTTGGTTACTAGTACAACACTCTAACCACTAGGCTGCCGCATGTGACAGTGTGCTTTAATAATTTGTTCCTATCAATATAAACCATAGAAAATATATCATTGTTGGTGGCAAGAGGTAGGTAGGAGATGTGACACATCATTAGTCTACAGTTGACATTGACACGCTATTGACGTGGAACCAACGCGTATGTGGAAATAGAAAGGGAGACTGCATAATTACTTTAGAAAAATAATGAGAAATAGATATGAAATCAAATAAACTAAGCTGACTTACTCTAAGTCGTTTTTACCGTTTTAGCACTAATTGAATGTTGCCCCTATGAACAACCAGGTGACTTCAGTTAGGTTAGTTTTGGAGACCAACGACATTCCATACAGAAACAAGAAATCTCCATCTCATAATAAAAACTCGACTCACCAAACGACTGGCCAATGTAAAACTATCCTTGTTCTGAAAACAGCTGCGATGGAGGAACAAAAGTTCATCAATGTTTCTACAGCTTGTGACAAGGAGAGGCGATGTCTTGACTCGAATCCAACAGATTCGGACCCAGCGTTCCGAAGAGTCTTAGGAGCGCAAGGTGAACACATCTACTTGTCCTCTGATCAAAGCAAACTGAACTGTGGTCAATCACACGCACTGTCAAGGTATCTCCAAACGAGGGTCAGCTGCAAGACACGGAGAGGAGCTGCTGAACTTGAGTTTTTGGTAGCACATTGGCGCGCTGCATACCGTTGCATCTGTTGCAGATGGAAGCGGAGGCCCTCTACCGTCAGTAAAATGAAATAAAACACACCGTATGCTACAGTCAAAGGTGAACAAATATGTAATTAGGTTACAATGTTATTTGAATAATCAATTGATCTATCGTGGTATTGTATTGAAAGTAATGATTGATTACTAATTCAATGGATTTGAACATTTAAAATGTCATAGGCTATACATTGGTATGAGAGGAAATGTCCATCGACCTTTCCTACGATTTCTTTTCAGAATCCTTAGTTAGTTACTTTTGCTAAAATTATTTAGCATAAAGAGTTGATAAAGGCTTTGTAAATAAGGTGGCCTTCATTCCATTTGAGATCTGTTGTGCAGTTTGTGAGAAAAAGAGGGCTATTTGATCTTTTTTTCACATTCCCTGATACACAGTGAGTTAGTTTGGATGAGAGGAACCTTTTCTCCAAAGTCCACCAGACTGACAATACAGAGAGCAACCCTGTTGGTCAGAATTCCAGCTTTATATTGAGATAACTGTGGAACCATATGAGCAGGGCCATGCACAGACCTTTGGAGGGGCAGGTGCTCAAAGTGCCCCCCCCCCCCCAAAAAAAAAGAAAACATAATTGACTTAAATGTTTTACATTCATAGCTAATTATCTAATTCTCATGTAGCCAACAATTAACATATTATTAGCCTTTATTTTCTGCAAAATACTCATCCCACTGAAAGCAAGCAAAGGGGGGTGGGCTATCATCTGATCATAGCAACAACAACAAAAACTTGACTTCAATTTCTTACATTCATAGCTAATTCAGCCAGGTCACCTGTGATACAAGTCAGTATTGAACGTCCATCCATGTCTAAGGACGTCGGGAAATGATGTGGAAACCGGCCACTAGGGGCAACAGTGAGCGCTGTTACCTTCAAGTAGGTTTCGGTTTTGCTAGGGCATTGTGGACAGGGATGGGATGGGCGTAAGCATCTTCGAATCCAGCCATAGAAAGTTGTTTTTGACATTTTTGTTTTAAGCCTATCCCAAACCTTAACCCTTAGCCATTCTGAGTTATGCCTAACCTTAAGAATTCGGAGTTAATGCCTAAACTTAACCTTTACAAAATTTGAGTTAATGACTAAACTTAACCTTAAACACTTCGAAATGTAACATTTGGAACAACTTCGAAATTGTACTTTTGAGAAACATTGACATTCTGACGTGAGACTGTGAGAGCTTGTTGAGCTAGTTAGCTGTGCTGTTGAAACAATACAACTGTAACTAGTCTTTACCTGTGATTGGAGTTTATTTTGCTGCTGACATATGCCTCTTATTGTGTGTTTTTTTTATAATGTGTTTGTCATTCATACGGTCTTGTCTCTGTAATTTATTAATGATACTGAGTGATAGAACAATTTACCAAGTTGGGATCAATGAGTAAGTACTACCTACTCTCAGACCTACTACCAAACAGTCAAAAGAACGTCTGCCTGCTGGACAAGTGCAGTGCACGCACTCGTGTGGGGGCAGAGAAGTGAGGATGACAAAAAAAAAAGTATGTAAATTACCTAGTTTGATGGGCAATTCTTTAAATAAGGCTATCAAAATCAAAATAAAGACAGTCGCGCTATATGTAAGCTCCCAGGAATGTCTTGGGTAAAACACCAATGTTTCATCATCACTGTAGCTTCTTCAGCGTAATGTCATGAATGCTTGAAACAGGTTATGTAGGCCAAGCTGAGGAATGCTATCTATGTTTGTCCAACTGCAGTCCTTCAGCGGGGTGCTAAAATCCATTATTTTAAGAAAAACATTTAGCGAATACAACCAACTTTTTCCTCAACTGCAGTCCTTCCGCGGGATTCTGAAATTCATACTTTTAATAAAAACTTTGTGAATACAACCACCAACTTTTTCCTCAACTGCAGTTGAATAGGCCTATATTAGGCTATTATTTTCATAATCATATTGCAACATGATCAGATGCTTTACATAGTAATTCATTTTGATGTTAATACTATTTCAATTCATTTCATATATATACACAGCACATGACCAAATGTATTTGGACACCTGCCGTCGAACATCTCATTCCAAAATCATGGGCATTGATATGGAGTTGGTCCCCCCTTTGCTGCTATAACAGCCTCCACTCTTCTGGGAAGGCTTTCCACTAGATGTTGGAACATTACTGCAGGGACTTGCTTCCATTCAGCCACAAGAGCATTAGTGAGGTCGGGCAATGAGGTTGGCCGATTAGGCCTGGCACGCAGTCTGCGTTCGAATTCATCCCAAAGGTGTTCGATGGCGTTGAGGTCAGGGCTCTGTGCAGGCCAGTCAAGTTCTTCCACACCGATCTCAACAAACCATTTCTATATGGACCTCGCTTTGTGCATAGGGGCATTGTCATACTGAAACAGGAAATGGCCTTCCCCAAACTGTTGCCACAAAGTTGGAAGCACAGAATTGTCTAGAATGTCATTGTATGCTGTAGCGTTAATATTTCCCTTCACTGGATCTAAGGGGCCTAGCCCGAACCATGAAAGACTGCCCCAGACTATTATTCCTCCTCCACCAAATTTTACAGTAAGCACTATGATTTGGGGCAAGAAGCTTTCTCCTGGCATCCGCCAAACCCAGATTCGTTCATCGAACTGCCAGATGGTGAAGCGTGAGTCATCACTCCAGAGAACGTGTTTCCACTGCTCCAGAGTCGAATGGCGGCGAGCTTTACACCACTCCAGCCGACGCTTGCCATTACGCATGGTGATCTTAGGCTTGTGTGCGGCTGCTCGGCCATGGAAACCCATTTCATGAAGCTCCCAACGAACATTTATTGTGCTGAATTTCCTTCCAGAGGCAGTTTGGAACTCATTATTGAGTGTTGCAACGATAACAGCACTTACAGTTGACCGACGCAACTCTAGCAGGGCAGACATTTGACGAACTGACTTGTTGGAAAGGTGGCATCCTATGACGGTGCCACGTTGAAAGTCACTGAGCTCTTCAGTAAGGCCATTCTACTGCCAATGTTTGTCTATGGAGATTGCACGGCTGTGTGCACGATTTAATACACCTGTCAGCAACGAGTGTGTCAGAAATAGCCGAATCCACTAATTTGAAGGGGTGTTTCCTTTTCATTTCATCTTTGTTACATATTAATATTTTGGTTCAAACGTAATGCATAATAAGCATCATCAACAAAGGGAACATCTTAAGTGCAAGCTGATAAGCTGTGGAAAGGATATGTTCATTTAGCATACTTGTTCATAAAAATGGCTGGAGGTCAAAGGAAAAATTCAGACCACTGGGGGGGTCATTGTTTTTAGATAGGAGATCCTCTATTTTTATAGCCTAGAATTCTACAACAAAAAAGAAAATAGACTATATTCAATCTGTATTGCTGAAATTCAGCGTTACAGCGTGAGTGACATTCAATGTTCCGCGTTCATGGTAAACGCTATGTTGGCTCAATCGGAAACTACCTTTACATTTCTATCGCACAATCTGTAAACGCTTCAGTGATACAGATTGAATAAAGCCCTAAAAGTTAAGTAAAAATGTAATAATAAAACAACGGCACAAATCTGAAAGGACACTTTTCTGATAGGGCAAAAGGCCAGGTGCTCAGGCACCCAGACCTCTATCTGTGCACATGCCTGCATATGCAAGGCATGGACTTATAGACCTGCAACCTCATAGCTGTCAAAAAGTAATAAAGTAACTGCATTGTTGGTTAAGGGCTTGTAAGTAAGCATTTCACTGTAAGGTCTACTACACCTGTTGTATTCAGCGCATGCTAAATGGCATTTATTATGTTATATATACACTGAACAAAAATATAAACGCAACATGTAAAGTGTAGGTCCCATATTTCATGAGCTCAAATAAAAGATCACAGACATTTTCCGTACGCACATAAAGCTTATTTCTCTAAAGTTTTGTGCACAAATTTGTTTGCATCCCTGTTAATGAGCATTTCTTCTTTGGCAAGATAATCCATCCACCTGACAGGTGTGGCATATCAAGAAGCTGATTAAACAGCATGATCATTACAGAGGTGCACCTTGTGCTGGGGAAAATAAATGGCCACTTATAATATACAGTTTTGTCACACAACACAATGCCATAGATGGCTCAAGTTTTGAGGGAGCACGCAATTGGCATGCTGACTGCAGAAATGTCCACCAGAGCTGTTGCCAGATAATTGAATGTTCATTTCTCCAATGTCGTTTTACAGAATTTGGCAGTACGTCCAACCGGCCTCACAACCGCAGACAACGTGTATGGCGTCGTGTGGGTGAGCGGTTTGCTGATATCAACGTTGTGAACAGAGTGCCCCATGAAGGCGGTGGGGTTATGGTATGGGCAGGCATAAGCTACAGACAATGAACACAATAGCATTTTATCGATGGTAATTTGAATGCAGACATGTACTGCTGAATCCTCCTCCTCCTCCCCCTCCCTCCTCCCTCTCTGTGGATGACTTCGTCAACCATTTTGAAAAGAAGGTTGACGACATCCGATCCTCATTTATTAAGTCAAATGACACCGCTGGTCCTGCTCACACTGCCCTACCCTATGCTTTGACTTCTTTCTCCCCTCTCTCTCCAGATGAAATCTTGCGACTTGTGACGGCCGGCCGCCCAACAACCTGCCCGCTTGACCTTATCTCCTCCTCTCTTCTCCAGACCATTTCCGGAGACCTTCTCCCTTACCTCACCTCGCTCATCAACTCATCCTTGACCACTGGCTATGTCCCTTCCGTCTTCAAGAGAGCGAGAGTTGCACCCCTTCTCAAAAAACCTACACTCGATCGCGCCGATGTCAACAACTACAAACAAGTATCCCTTCTTTCTTTTCTCTCCAAAACTATTGAGCGTGCCGTCTTTAGCCAACTCTCTTGCTATCTCTCTCAGAATGACCTCCTTGATCCAAACCAGTCAGGTTTCAAGACTGGTCATTCAACTGAGACTGCTCTTCTCTGTGTCACGGAGGCTCTCTGCACTGCTAAAGCTAACTCTCTCTCCTCTGCTCTCATCCTTCTAGACCTATCTGCTGCCTTCGATACTGTGAACCATCAGATCCTCCTCTCCACCCCCTCCGAGTTGGGCATCCCCGGCACGGCTTACTCTTGGATTGCGTCCTACCTCACAGGTCGCTCCTACCAGGTGGCGTGGCGAGAATCTGTCTCCGCACCACGCGCTCTCACCACTGGTGTCCCCCAGGGCTCAGTTCTAGGCCTTCTCCTATTCTCTCTATACACCAAGTCACTTGGCTCTGTCATATCCTCACATGGTCTCTCCTATCATTGCTACGCAGACGACACACAATTCATTGTCTCCTTTCCCCCTTCTGATAACCAGGTGGTGAATCGCATCTCTGCATGTCTGGGAGACATATCAGTGTGGATGACGGATCACCACCTCAAGCTGAACCTCGGCAAGACGGAGCTGCTCTTTCTCCCGTGGAAGGACTGCCCGGTCCATGATCTTGCATTCACGGTTGACAACTCCGTTGTGTCCTCCTCCCAGAGTGCAAAGATCCTTGGCGTGACCCTGGACAACACCCTGTCGTTCTCTGCTAACATCAAAGCGATGACCCGATCCTGTAGGTTCATGCTCTACAACATTCGCAGAGTACGACCCTACCTTACACAGGAAGCGGCACAGGTCCTAATCCAGGCACTTGTCATCTCCCATCTGGATTACTGCAACTCGCTGTTGGCTGGGCTCCCTGCCTGTGCCATTAAACCCCTACAACTCATCCAGAACGCTGCAGCCCGTCTGGTGTTCAATCTTCCCAAGTTCTCACGTCACCCTGCTCCTCCGCACACTCCACTGGCTTCCAGTTGAAGCCCGCATCTGCTACAATACCATGGTGCTTGCCTACGGTGCTGAGGGGAACGGCACCTCCGTACCTTCAGGCTCTGATCAGTCCCTACACCCAACTCTGGCCTGCTGGCCCCCCTACCTCTGCGGAAGTACAGTTCCCGCTCAGCCCAGTCAAAACTGTTCGCTGCTCTGGCACCCCAATGGTGGAACAAGCTCTCTCACGACGCCAGGACAGCGGAGTCACTCACCACCTTCCGGAGACACTTGAAACCCCACCTCTTTAAGGAATACCTGGGATAGGATAAAAGTAATCCTTCTACCCCCCCCCAAATTTTTTTTTTTTAAATAATAAGAAATAAATAAATATATATATATATATATATATATATATATATATATATATATATATATATATTGTAAAGTGGTTGTCCCACTGGCTATCATAAGGTGAATGCACCAATTTGTAAGTCGCTCTGGATAAGAGCGTCTGCTAAATGACAAAAATTTAAAATGAAAATGATACCTTGACGAGATCCTGAGGCCCATTGTCGAAAGGATCTGTACACAATTCTGGAAGCTGAAATTTCCCAGTTCTTCCATAGACAGCATACATTTACATTGTAGTCATTTAGCAGACGCTCTTATCCAGAGCGACTTACAGATTTTTTTTGTGAGTGCATACATTTCTCATACTGGCCCCCCATGGAAATCGAACCCACAACCCTAGCGTTGCAAGCGCCATGCTCTACCAACTGAGCTACAGGAGGCATACTCACCAGGCATGTCACCCATTGAGCATGTTTGGGATGCTCTGGATTGACGTGTATGACTATGTTCCAGTTTCTGCCAATATCCAGCAACTTCACACAGCCATTGAAGAGGAGTGTGACAACATTCCACATGCCACAATCAACAGCCTGATCAACTCTATGCGAAGGAGATGTGTCGCGCTGCACGAGGCAAATGGTCACACCAGATACTGACTGCTTTCTGATCCACTCCCCTATAATTTTTTTAAGGTATCTGTGACCAACAGATACTGTATTCCCAGTCATGTGAAATCCATAGATTAGGGGCTAATACATTTATTTCAATTGAATGATTTCCCTACATGAACAGTAACTCAATAAAATCTTTGAAATTGTTGCATGTTGCTTAATTTTTTTTGTTCAGTCTACATCCATTTTTAACTTAATGATATGTACCCATCGATTCTTGAAGAATATAATCAAATCAAATGTTATTTGCCACATGCGCCGAATACAACAGGTGTAGACATTTACATTACATTTTTGTCATTTAGCAGACGCTCTTATCCAGAGCGACTTACAGTTAGTGAATACATATTTTTATTCTTTTTTTTGTCTTTTTTTATTTATTTTTATTTTTATGTTTTTATTTATTTGTTATACTGGCCCCCCATGGGAATCGAACCCACAACCCTGGCGTTGCAAACGCCATGCTCTATCAACTGAGCTACATCCCTGCCGGCCATTCCCTCCCCTACCCTGGACGACGCTGGGCCAATTGTGCGCCGCCCATGAGTCTCCCGGTCGCGGCCGGCTGCGACAGAGCCTGGATTCGAACCAGGATCTCTAGTGGCACAGTTAGCACTGCGATGCAGTGCCTTAGACCACTGCGCCACTCAGGAGCCAACCTGATAGTTTGCTAGACCTAGCAGCAGTGTAAAAGGGGGGAGGGGCAATGCAAATAGTCTGGGTAGCCATTTGATTAGATGTTCAGGAGTCTTATGGCTTGGGGGTAGAAGCTGTTAAGAAGCATTTTGGACCTAGACTTGGCGCTCCGGTACCGCTTGCCGTGCGGTAGCAGAGAGAACTGTCTATGACTAGCATGGCTGGAGTCTTTGACAATTTTTAGGGCCTTCCTCTGACACTGCCTGGTATAGAGTTCCTGGATGGCAGAAAGCTTGGCCCCAGTGATGTACTGGGCCGTACGCACTACCCTCTGTAGTGCCTTGCGGTCAGAGGCCGAGCAGTTGCCATGCCAGGCGGTGATGCTCTCGATGGTGCAGCTGTATAACTTTTTGAGGATCTGAGGACCCATGCCAAATCTTCAGTCTACTGAGGGGGAATAGGCTTTGTCGTGCCCTCTTCACAACTGTCTTGGTGTGTTTGAACCATGATAGTTTGTTGGTGATGTGGACACCAAGGAACTTGAAGCTCTCAACCTGTTCCACTACAGCCCCGTCGATGAGAATGGGGGCGTGCCCAGTCCTCTTTTTTTTTCCACCTGTAGTCCACAATCATCTCCTTTGTCTTGATCACGTTGAGGGAGAGGTTGTTATCCTGGCACCACACGGCCAGGTCTCTGACCTCCTCCTTATAGGCTGTCTCATCGTTGTCGGTGATCAGGCCTACCACTGTTGTGTCGTCGGCAAACTTAATGATGGTGTTGGAGTCGTGCCTGGCCATGCAGTCATGGGTGAACAGGGAGTACAGGAGGGGACTGGGCACGCACCACTGAGGGGCCCCCGTGTTGAGGATCAGCGTGGCAGATATGTTGTTACCTACCCTTACCACCTGGGGGTGGCCCGTCAGGAAGTCCAGGATCCAGTTGCAGAGGGAGGTGTTTAGTCCCAGGGTCCTTAGCTTAGTGATGAGCTTTGAGGGCACTATGGTGTTGAACGCTGAGCTGTAGTCAATGAATAGCATTCTCGCGTAGGTGTACCTCTTGTCCAGGTGGGAAAGGGCAGTGTGGAGTGCAATAGAGATCGCATCTCTGGATCTGTTGGGGCGGTATGCACATTTCTGGGATAATGGTGTTGCGGCCTTGTGAATGTTGACCTGCTTAAAAGTCTTACTCACATCGGCTATGGAGAGCGTGCTCACATAGTCATCCAGGACAGCTGATGCTCTCATGCATGCTTCAGTGTTGCTTGCCTCGAAGCGAGCATAAAAGTCACTTAGCTCGTCTGGTAGGCTCGTGTCACTGGCCAGCTCGTGGCTGTGCTTCCCTTTGTAGTATGTAATAGTTTGCAAGCCCTGCCACATCCGACAAGCGTCAGAGCCGGTGTAGTCCGATTCAATCTTAGTCCTGTATTGACACTTTGCCTGTTTGATGGTTCGTCGGAGGGCATAGCGGGATTTCTCATAAGCGTCCGGGTTAGAGTCCCGCTCCTTGAAAGCGGCAGCTCTACCCTTTAGCTCAGTGCGGATGTTGCCTGTAATCCATGGCTTCTGGATGGGGTATGTACGTACGGTCACTGTGGGGTCGATATCATCGACACACTTATTGATGAAGCCAGTGACTGATGTGGTGTACTCCTCAATGCTATCTGAAGAATCCCGGAACATATTCCAGTCTGTGCTAGGAAAACAGTCCTGTAGCTTAGCATCTGTGTCATCTGACCACTTCCTTATTAACCGAGTCACTGGTGCTTCCTGCTTTAGTTTTTGCTTATAAGCAGGAATCAGGAGAATAGAATTATGGTCAGATTTGCCAAATGGAGGCCCAGGGATAGCTTTGTACGTGTAAGGTAGAACGGATTTAAGTTTCCCTGCATTAAAGTCCCTGGCCCATAGGAGCGCTGCCTCTGGATGAGCGTTTTCCTGTTTGCTTATGGCCTTATACAGCTCATTGAGTGCAATCTTAGTGCCAGTTTGTGGTGGTAAATAGACAGCTATGAAAAATATACAAGAAAACTCTCGGTAAATAGTGTGGTCTTTCGTGCACCAGCTGTTGTTTACAAATATACACAGACCGCCCCCCCCCTGTTTTACCGGAGTCAGCTATTCTATCCTGCCGATGTTGCGCATATCCCACCAGCTGTACGTTATCCATGTCGTCGTTCAGCCACGACTCAGTGAAACATACAATATTACAGTTTTTAATGTCCCTTGGTAGGATATCCTTGATCTTAGGTCGTCCATTTACATTTTCCAATGATTGTACGTTGGCTAATAGGATTGATGGAAGAGGCAGATTACTTGCTCGTCGTCGGATCCTTACAAGGCACCCCGACCTACGTCCATGATATCTCCGTCTCTTTCTCATGTGAATGACAGGGATTTGGGCCTTGTCGGGTGTCATCTCCTCCGGCGCCATTCTTCCCTATAAATGCTTCATGAGCTTAGTTGAAAGGGCAATTCCGCCACTTTTCAACCTTATATTCATCATCTCTAGCACCAAACCAGTGTCTACATACTGTATATGTAAATGGCGTGCTTCTATTATCTGTGTTTAACAAGAGAAGGTCCTAAAAAAATGCTTCTCTGTGACATCACTGGGTAGGATTAAAAGTAAAAAATTGATTTTCAAAGTCGAGTTTCTAGCCCAAGGGAGGGTATTTTTGTGCTCCCCATGTCACCGCAAATCTCACTATTTGAAAATCACTGTTTTTAAAATGTGAAAACTACTGAACTTTATTTTTTCAACAAAACTTAGAAATGCACTGTGTCACATATGTTAACACTGGTATTGCGCTGGAAATAATGAAAATTAAGTTGAAAAGTGGTGGAGTTGCCCTTTAACTGTCCTGTCGTACCCCATAAGAACCCAAAATATAAGCTTGCTTTACTCCAATGTAAACACTGTATAGCCTCAAAACTATACATTTGATATCATGGATGGTCCTCACATCCATAGCTCTGTAAATAAATGTGAAAGTGATTCAATGTATCCAATTGGGGAGAAAATGGTCTGGGCTGCCCCTGGCCGGCCCCTAGAGAGCCCTCCCGATAACATCAACGAGATGCTATTCGGGCTCGGGAGAGGAAGAAGAAGAATGCAGGACCTGTACGTTTTGAGCTCTGAGGTCACAGCCGCCTACGCAAAGGACCTGACTACAGAGATCTGAGAGATGAAGAAGAGCCTGCTTGATACTCCGAGGTACATGGGAAGAAGCTCACTCCAGAGACCCTCCTGAAGATTGAGACCCCGGGCGCACAGGCAAAGACATGCCGGTGAAGAAACCTGAGATCTATGAGCAGGTGACATACAGTTGGGCGACCGCTGTCCAGCCCACCTATTGCTGCGGATGCCACTGTTATGTCGCACAGCCCTTGTACTACTGCAACACCTGAATGAGCTACCCCCAGTATGGCTATGTGTACTGGAGAGGAGGTGGAGATCGTCGACGAATACTTCATCTTACTTAGCAACTGATGATTTCCCCTTTAGGAGCTGCCTATAGGAGTGCAGTCAGGTCTCATCATTATAGTTCAACATTTTTGATTCAGTGGCCAGATCATTGGATTCACCAATAATCAATTTTTTTGTACAATTTAAACTTTAATAGATGAATTCAGTCCTTTAGAGAAGTAAAGGCCACATTTGGTAACAATCCAAAAAGAAACAGTTACGTACAAAAAGAAACCTGCATCATCAATAATATAAATAGAATATAGCAATGTTTTTTTCATTATAACATGTTGGTTCCATCCCATCTCCTCCAAGCTGAGCCCACAGCTGCTGTGTTCATCCACATCCTGGTACTGAACCATCACTAACACTGTCAGGAGAACCATTCCAGGTATAGATCTTACAGTCTCTGCATACAGCACTGCAGCATAGAACATTACAAGAGCATAGCTGAAGAGACAGGGGGGCCAGCGATCTTTGGCAAATAACAGTTATGCATCTATCTAGTTTATGTATATCTATATAAACTGTTCATAAATTTCCAAGTTCAACAGTACTAGCCTATGGTTCCATAAGAGCCACATAGTAGGCCTATATGCATTAGTGTAGATAATGCATGCGCTATAGTATATTTATATGGGTTACTTAAGCAGTCATATTCCTACAACCCAGACTTAACAAAGCTAACCAGATAGCACTGCCCATAACATGATACAATTGAAGATAAACCAACTTTCACAGTCTAACAAATCATACAGGAGCTTGTATAAACGTCAAGTTTTAGAAAAACCTTAAATCTTTCATAAAAGCCACTCATATTTCAATAAGAAAAGGCCTAATTATGAAACATTGTGTAGAATTATAATAGTGGAAGATCAGCATCTGGTAAAAGGAGAGGAAAGCAAAAGAAAAATCCCTGAATTAAAGGTAAAGTGCCCAGAAGCTTCAGGAGATATTCAACTGGTCCGATAGAAGCTCTGTAGATAGATTTTAACTGGTCTGATTCAAAGCCCTGATGCTGAGATGTGCAGACCTATAACTAGCTAACACAGGGCCAGTGGTATCTGTCAACGTAACACTGTGCTTTGAAATTTAGCAGGGTTTGCAAATAAAATAATGGCTTTAGGATATAAAACGTAATAGAGTATTTTACCATATCTAATTCCATTAACCCAGTGTTTAAACGTAAATTAAGTTCTGGGTGTGTAACCACTTATAATAAACTCTAGCTATAAATGTTCCCTTAATTTTTATGAGGCCTCTAGGAGCTTGCACCAGGCAAAGCCTAAAATAAATCTAAACATTTTATAATATCTTCAGTTATAGAACAGGAAAACAGAAAGCAACAGCACATCATATCACCAACAGGCTTTCGATCAACAGTTTGATGCAGGTGAAGACCGAGAGGACACAGTTACAGCATTTATCCATAAGGTGGGGCTATATAACCACACCACTACTCTTCTATGGAGATACACATGGCAACTAATGCAGTACCATCAGAAAAACGTCATTTGTACTGGCAGATAAACAACAAGGCTTTTAAACATGCCAATTCAACATATATTCTTGCATTTGGTCAGTGTGTTTTGATACTGTGCCGAGGGTTGATGGCCGAAAATGGACTCACTAGTTGCTCTGTCCATTCAATTGATTGTCCATCTATCCCAAAGTACAGTCTCTGTTCAAATGACCTCTCCTGTAACCCCCAGAAGATGGATACAACCCTGGTAGAGATGTAAATACAGTACTGAGAGAGACGTACAGGGAGGGGGAGGCAAAATGTGAGAACTTCTCAGAACAACAGGTTCTAGCCACTCTCTCCAAGTCTAGGAGACTGAACACATTGCCATGTGACTTCACCTCTACAATAACGGACTAGTCTCTTTGGTCTGTTAGCACATCCATTTCCTCATGTCCCATGCAGAGAGCATGACACATGCAGCTTTGCTTCAGGGTTCACACACTGGTGCAATGTAAGGCTGATTTAAAGCATTTATTCTACAAGCCCTACAGCAGATTAGGACAAATGTAGCCATGTTAAATGAATACCAGAGGAACAGGAACAATATAGCCATTGTCCTTTGCTGCTATTCCTAACCATGTTATCATGTTTTTATTTTTATTTTTTATACACAGTCTAAGTTTCTTTTCTACTTCCTCAAACCATTAGTCAACTTCCGAAAATCTTTCCATTCTCACAGCATTAACCCCTTCTACTCTGATATGACTGGTCTCTGTCCAGAGGTCAGAGGTGGGCGGTCAGCTCAAACTCCACTAACTGTCAGTCTGGTCACAAGTTGTCACACTTTCATCCTGACCTCTACACCCCAAACAGCTTGTGACTTTCAGACTCTTCAAACTGCACCAAATAGGCGTCACCTTTCAAGACCATCACAACCTTCAGTTTAAATACACCACTCATATTCTGGTCTGTATCATTTGTCTTTTCTAGTTTCTATTTCATCTTGTCCATCTCTCAGTTACCTTGAATACTGTGTCATTTCCATGATAAACCAGTCTAGCCTATATTTTGTTGATGTGTTTTCTGTGCATTAACCCCTGTGAGAGAAATCAGTGAGCACACGACTCTGTCCCTATTCCCACTGGGGGTTGGATTGTTGCCACGCTTCCATAGAATACAATAAAAACCACTTCAGCAAAAAAACAGAACAAAGCTTCACCCACATAAATTAAAACGACAATACACAATATGTACAAACCATTGCATCCGCCAATTAAATAAAAAGTCAAAATAAATTGATTCAAATATTTTGGGGTTTGAATCATTCACATGTTCAAAAAGGCCATTCTAAAATAATAAAAAATGGAACTAACTACAGAGATCGCATTAACAGAAGGATCGAAAGAGAGAACAGAAGAGTGGATATGGCACACAGGGTGTAGGCCTACTCAGTAAAGACATGGAGCTAGTCTCTTGAGTGCTCCTCAATGCTTAGTGAAGTCCAGGTTGAGTGCAGTGGAACCACAGCTGCCCTCTAGTGTCCATCCAGTGTATTGCACATGGGGTCCACTGATAATTTGGAGTATTTTCCAGCTGTCTGTCTCTCTCCAGTTTCTGAATCAGGTTGGACCAGTTTTCCCCTCAGTGTCCCTCAGACTGGCTTCTGGCTCCCAGCCCCCATTGTCCTCTCTCCTTCAGGGACAGTAGTAGCATTACCCCGGCCCCCCTGCTGCTCTCATGGCCTCCTGCAGTTTGAGTCTGTAGTTGTCGTAACGACGCGTCACGGAACACACCCGATCAGTCTCCTCCTTCTCCAGCATCCTCAGGAAGTTACTCAACTCTGGGATGGAGAACGCATCCCACTGGAAGAGGAAAGAGAGGTATGGTTAATACAGAGTGTGTGAATGTGTGTGTTTAGTGTGTGGGAGTTCAGTGTGCGTCTTACCATGACCTCGCCAGTCTGCTGTTCTCTCAGGACGAAGCCGAATGTGTCGGTGTTGGGACCTGCTAGCAGACGCAGGAACAACGGATGCTCTCCCTCTGACAGCTTACACACGTACACTACAGGAGGAAACACGCACACCAGCTAGAACATTAGTATCATAAAATGCTGTGGTTATAATGCATGATCATAGGGCATTCTACAAAAGGGTTCAGTGTTGAGTCAGGGGGAAGATGTGCTGTAAAACACAAATGAGAGCTTGGGAAACTGGGGATAGGCCAAAGTGGTGTGTGTGTGCATGGAAAACAACCCTGGATAAAAGTGTTGGCTCCATGCCATGGGGTAGGCACACACAAAAACGCACACACATACGGGTAAATAACCACAGCAGCCCTGTCAGATCAGAGAGAGAAGTCTTTCATGCGAGTCAGTCAGCAGGCAGCCCTAAACCCTCCCGCATGTTCCTTATCCAGAGACACCAGCACATACCACCACATGGTCTCAGCCTGTCCCTCTACAGTAGAGGTTCCTGCTAGGCCTAACCAGCCTATAGGTTCCCCTATTAAACACAGCTGGTGAAAGAGACTAGCTCTACACAGCTATGTACCAGACGTCATTTAGCCGTCCATCTCAGCAGGACTGGGAGAGATCCGCATTCCATGCCACACCAGATTCTGACATCACCATGGTATTTCTTGCTGCAGGCAGGGGCTTTTAAGTTTCCACCACCATCGGAATGGGTCACAAGTTACATAGACATGCATACACTTACCCTTCCTCATATATCACACAGTAACCACAGATCTAGGGTCAGATTTATGACACTACAAATCCTAACAATTACGAACTGAGTCCGTGCCATACACAGCCCTGCACATACGCCCCCAGTCCTTCGCCTACTCCACCCAGGGGGTGCATCTGTTTGAGGAGGGTTTTTATCAGCTAGTGGAACTAAACTGTGTTTTTTTTTTTTAATTGGACACAGTATAGACTGTCTAGACAGACCATCTCATTAACAGGCTCAGCCCTCCCCTCTTCATTTACCGAGGGGAAAACACCGCAAACACACACTACAACGTCTGAGAGTCACACTCTCCTAGAGGTCGGTGATAGCGTGTGTGCATTTCCCCTGACATAATGAAGAGCTGTCAGATTACACAACATTGTGAGAAGAGATTAGACAGACCTTGACAGACTGCACACAGCACCGCTACTCGGCTGGAAGTCTGACCTATTCACAATCATAAACCATAATCTACCTGCACTCCTATTCCCGACTACTCTATCCCTGCCCCTCTAACCCTGCCCCCACCCAGTCTTCAGTAAGAGGGGCTAATCTCCTGCTCTGTGGTATAGGGACTGATCCAGCTTTGCGCGTCTGCTGGGGTCTGACTCAGAGCCGGGTTAAGGTCCAGGCTGAGCCTCACCAGCGAGCTGCCCTCTCAATCTCATCTAGCAGAGCCCTAGCATAGGAAGAACTGTAGTAACAGTAGTGGGGGGGGAACAGAAGACCAAGACACAGGCTGCTACTGTAAACTGTCCTGAAACCTGTTGGGGCCTTCTCTCCACAGGCTGGCTGGTTGGTGGGAGAACAGTTGCTGCTGGACACGCTGTGTGTGTGTGTGTTCCGCCCTGGCGGGGTATTCCTGACACAGGGGTGAAACGCAATGTGTGTGGGGACAGCCCTGTGGCATTCAGCAACATGAGAGCGAGGCATCTAGAAATACACACCCTGACCCTACAGATACCCACACACACTCGAAAACTGTCATGAATACACCGCACAAACAAATTATGTTCAGACACCAGCCCAGTTCTGGCATGTATGCTATCCAGCCAGCTAACACAGTCTGGAATCTATGGCATGACAAGCCAACTACAGTGTCTCCTCTAGTTAGAAAGACAGACCGCAAACACACGAGACACACTTACCTTGCTCCTCCCTGCGGCAGCGTTTGTACAGGGCATATTTAGCAGGATTGTCAGCTACGGTGAACTTGGTCAACAGGGCCTGGATCACCTGATAAAAACAATGTTAACGATAAAGATCAGCATCAGCGTTTATATATAATTATAGTGCATTTGGAAAGTATTCAGATCCCTTGAATTTTTCCACATTTTGTTAAGTTACAGCCTTATTCTAACATGGATTAAATTGTTTTTTTTCACCCTCATCAAGCTACACACAATACCCCATAATAAACAAAGCAAAAACAGGTTTTTGCAAATGTATTAAATATTAAAAACTGAAATATCACATTTACATTAGTATTCAGACCCTTTACTCAGTACTTTGAAGCACCTTTGGCAGCGATTACAGCCTCGAGTCTTCTTGGGTAGGACGCTACAAGCTTGGCACACCTGTATTTGGGGAGTTTCTTCCATTCAAAGTTCTGTCAGGTTGGATTGCAGCACAGCTATTTTCAGGTCTCTCCAGAGATGATCGATCGGGTTCAAGTCCGGGCTCTGGCTGGGCCACTCAAGGACATTCAGAGACTTGTCCCAAAGCCACTCCTGCGTTGTCTTGGCTGTGTGCTTAGGGTCGTTGCCCTGTTGGAAGGTGAACCTTCGCCCCAGTCTGAGGTTGAGCGCTCTGGAGCAGGTTTTCATCAAGGATCGCTCTGTACTTTGCTCCGCTCATCTTTCCCCTCGATCCTGACTAGTTTCCCAGTCCCTGCTGATGAAAAACATCCCCACAGCATGATGCTGCCACCATGTTTCACCGTAGGGATGGTGCCAGGTTTCCTCCAGACGTGACGCTTGGCATTCAGGCCAAAGACTTCAATCTTGGTTTCATCAGGCTAGAGAATCTTGTTTCTCATGGTCTGAAAGTCTTTAGGTGCCCTTTGGCAAACTCCAAGAGGGCTGTCATGTGCCTTTTACTGAGGAGTGGCTTCCATCTAAGGCATTGCATCGCAGTGCTAGCTGTGCCACTAGAGATCCTGGTTCGAATCCAGGCTCTGTCGTAGCCGGCCGCGACCGGGAGACCCATGGGGCGGCGCACAATTGGCCCAGCATCGTCCAGGGTAGGGGAGGGAATGGCCGGCAGGGATGTAGCTCAATTGGTAGAGCATGGGGTTTGCAACTTCAGGGTTGTGGGTTCGATTCCCACGGGGGGCCAGTATGAAAAAATTAAAATAAATATAACGTATGCACTCACTAACTAAGTCGCTCTGGATAAGAGCGTCTGCTAAATGACTAAAATGTAAATGTAATTGTTGGAGTGCTGCAGAGATGGTTATCCTTCTGGGAGGTTCTCCCATCTCCACAGAGGAACTCTAGAGCTCTGTCAGAGTGACCATTGGGTTCTTGGTCACCTCCCTGACGAAGGCCCTTCTCCCCCGATTGCTCAGTTTGGCCGGGCAGCCAGCTCTAGGAAGAGTCTTGGTGGTTCCAAACTTCTTCCATTTAAGAATGATGGAGGCCACTGTGTTCTTGGGGACCTTCAATGCTGCAGACATTTTTTGGTACCCTTCCCCAGATCTGTGCCTCGACACAATCCTGTCTCGGAGCTCTACGGACAATTCCTTTGACCTCATGGCTTGGTTTTTGCTCTGACATGCACTGTCAACTGTGGGACCTTACATAGACAAGTGTGTGCCTTTCCAAATCATGTCCAATCAATTGAAATTACCACAGGTGGACTCCAATCAAGTTGAAGAAACATCTCAAGGATGATCAATGGAAACGGGATGCACCGGAGCAAATTTTAGAGTCTCATAGCAAAGGGTCTGAATACTTATGTAAATAAGGTATTTCTGTTTTTTAGTTTCCATAAATTTTTCAAAAATCTATAAAAACCTGTTTTCACTGTCATTAATGGGTATAATATTTAATTAATTTTAGAATAAGACTAACATAACAAAATGTGGAAAAAGTCGAGGTGTCTGAATACTTTCCGAAGGCACTGTATAGCGATTTTCTACAAATCACTGCACGCAGGTTGTACGTAACTGTGTGTGTGTGTGTGTGTGTGTGTGTGAGACCCACCTGTCGTACGGTGTTGTTCGAGCTGATGTGAAGAGTGTTAGTCACCCCCCGGGGGATGTAGAAAACCTCCTCTCCTCCCCCACCTCCTCGGCCCTCTCGTACTGTGATGGGTCTCATCAGCTCCAACTGCACCTTGATGAACCCTGTATACACACCACTTGGGTTCTACAGGGAGAGAGAGACAGGTCAGGATACGGCAGGGCAACACAGAACATGTACACAAGCACGCATGTTCGCACACCACACCCACACAGTAAGCTCGGTCATGTCTGTGTGAGAGATGAGCAGATGATGGGGTGGGGGGGTTAACAGTTACCAGATGGAGCCCTGATTTGTGGGCCCATTTCTATGCTCATTACTTCACATGCCACCCCCCTGGGCACAGGGGACAGCACCGTGTGTGTGAGAGAGAGAGTGTTTAGAAGGGTAAAAGAGAGAAGAGAGAGAGGGTCATTAAAGGTGATGAGAGCTGAAACTCCTCAATCAGCTGAATGCCACGACGCACCCGCACTGTTACGTAGTTATGTTTCTATAGAGAAAGAGAACAAAGAGTGACTTGTGGTTGCGATAGATGGACAGATTGGGGACACAAAGAGAGGAGAGAGAAGAAAATGGGTGTGGGAGCAAACAAAGACATTCTAAAGAAGACAGAAGACAGCAGTACAGTCATTATGCCTGCCTGACTGCATGTTTTAGATGACAGACTGTCAGGTCAGATAGCATGGATTATATGGACATCAATGTGAATCGAAGAACATTGGTTCGAACTTTGACCCCTCCCCAGAAGGAAATAAGTATGTTACAGTTATTAATCTGGTACACATCTCTCAGGCAGGCTAGTCTGGTGAACATGTGGTGTGCCACCATCATGCCCACAGCCTGGTGAGCACTGAGCAGTCAGTTAGACAGAGTCGGTCTTCTTCTACACAACAGCGGAGGTCAGGACAACAAAAGAGCTTCTGTTCAATCATCATCCTCATCATTAGTAAACAGACGGAGAGATGTGGCGGAAGCATGCAGCGAGCAAACGTGAGTGTGTGTCACGTCTCTGTTGTGGATCAGGAGGGGCTAGAGAACACACACAAAACATGAGCGCTGAATGAGCCTTTACAGTTCAGCTCAGCTCTGAAGGCTGGCAGACCCACGCACACACTCGTGCCAGAGATAACCATCAGAGCCTGACAGTCATACAAGTTAGTTTAGGGATAAGGGGTTGAAGTGGGTAGCTAGGTCACAAGGGATGATAAACTGTGAGGTAGCCTAGTGTCTGATGGAGGAGTTGGGTTAAGGGTTAGTGGACGGGGTCAGGGGTTAGAGGTCACTTACCAGGGTCATTTTGAGGTGGTCCTTGGAGGAGGAGTTGTACAGCTCGACCTTCTGTCTGATCTCCTCTCTGCTGAGATGAGTCCGTAACTCCCTTTCCTGCTCCACATCCTGATAGACAGAAACAGAGACAAACAGAGTTAAGTGGTGTTATTACATGTGCTATGGCCTGAAGAGATTGGTAAGATCAGCTGATACAGATACAAAGAGCATACACACACGCACAGGCCTCCAGCCCTGGGCCTGCCACACAGTGTTTTCCTGACCTTCATTTGGAGGCCCTAGATTTACATTTTAGTCATTTAGCAGATGCTCTTATCCAGAGCGACTTACAGTTAGTGAGTGCATAAATTTTCATACTGGCCCCCCGTGGGAAATGAACCCACAACCCTGGCGTTGCAAGCGCCATGCTCTACCAACTGAGCTACAGGGGATATCCCCTAGATCAGGGATATTTAACTGCCGGCCTGCAGGCCAGATCCGGCCCGTTTATTAATTTATACTGGCCCTTTGATCAAATCTTAACATTAATCAAATATCTGCAAAAATAATCTACGCCAATATCGGACTTCAGTGCCAAAATGACAAGCACTATGGTGGTTGTCTATAGTGTGGTTTCTAGCGGCTTTTAGAGCCTGTGTCGCATGTAGATAATTTTTTCTTCATATGAAGTTGGCTCTAGCATTTGAACGGTTTAAGCTACAAAATATTATGACCCCATTTCTGAAAGCTACGACTAAGTAACACCTACGTGCCTTCTATTTCCCTCTCTGATACTCACAAGGACTCGTTAAAAAGGGACTGACAAAAAACGTGCCTAATGACTGAGGGAAATTCATTCAAAGCATACTTCCTTCAGACTGGAATTTGGCATTACCTGATTTGACATACTGTATCTTTGTGTTATTTATTGAGATGCGTCATTTTCAGATGATTTTAATAATAATAATAATAATAATAATAATAATAATAATAATAAAACGATCTAATTACTTTTAGAACCTTTTAATATTTGTTTAAATAAAACAAAATAATAGTGCGCGAGTGTCACAAATGTTTTGGTTGTACCTCGACTAACGTTTGTTGAGCGCCCGCCACATCTTTCCTAATTACTTCTGGCAACATTTCATTTTAAGGAAAGTGCTTTATTGGTGGTTGCTTTTTAATACAATTCTTCCGAAGAATAAATCGGAATTAACCTTTTTAAAATCTGGGCCCCCGTAACAATAGATACTGAACAAAAACCCAACATGTAAAGTGTTGGTCCCATGTTTTATGAGCTGAAATAAAAGATCCCAGAAATGTTCCATACGTACAAAAAGCTTATTTCTCTCAATTGTTTTGCACAAATTTGTTTACATCCCTGTTAGTGAGCATTTCTCCTTTGCCAAGATAATCCATCCACCTGACAAGTGTGGCATATCAAGAAGCTGATTAAACAGCATGATCATTACACAGGTGCACCTTGTGCTGGGGACATTAAAAGACAACTCTAAAATGTGCAGTTTTGTCACACAACACAATGCCACAGATGTCTCAATTTTGAGGGAGCGTGCAATTGGCATGCTGACTGCAGGAATGTCCACCAGAGCTGTTGCCAGATAATTTAATGTTAATTTCTCTGCCAACATTGTTTTAGAGAATTTGGCAGTACGTCCAACCGGCCTCACAACTGCAGACAAGATGTAACCACGCCAGCTCAGGACCTCCTCATCCGGCTTCTTCACCTGCGGGATCATCTGAGACCAGCCACCCGGAGAGCTGATGAGTATTTCTGTCTGTATTAAAGCCTCTTTGTGGGGAAAAACTCATTCTGATTGGCTGGGCCTGGCTCCCAAGTGGGTGGGCCTATGCCCTCCCAGGCCCACCCATGGCTGCGCCCCTGACCAGTCATGTGAAATCCATAGATTAGGGCCTAATTAATGTATTTCAATTGACTGATTTCCTTATATGAACTGTAACTCAGTAAAATCTTAGAAATATTTGCATGTTGCGTTTATATTGTTGCTCAGTAATTGAATTGCCCTGCCCTAGATGTTGATTTTGGCAAATAATCTAGGGGAAACACTGCCATCACACGCATACGACCGTCATACATCTCACACACATACCCTGTGTCTCATTGGGTCTCCCCCTCAAGGCAAGGGTCCACCACAGCACGGACACACACAGACCACTCATCCCACCATAGGACAGAAGTGTGTCAGGCCCAACCCAGGGAGAGAGGAGGTCATAGTTATGTAATGAATGTGCTCATCAGATCCAGAGAGATGAGTCATACTGCTGAAGGCTGTGACCTTCACACACACACACACAAAGTTTAAACTCCTGGAAAGCAGAAGGATTTGATTTTAGTCATATTTCTAAATGGACATGAATGCAGCTTCCTCTCCATATCACTCTGGATCATGCAGTCATAGCAGACACACGTCATCCTCAGTGTGTGTGTGCCTGAGTCCAAAGTCCAGACAGCGCTGTGTGTTCTTACATGGGCATAGTGCTGCTCTGCTCTCTAAGGCTCCTAGCTACTAAAAACAAACCTAAACCTCACTCGGTATCCTGGCAAGACCTAGCAGGCACTGGACACCTTATAAGGCCACACTGTGTGTGAGTGCACGAGAGACCAGGGTGCCAACGTGTACACACCGAAGAGTCCGCCTTAGGCAATAACATTGATAGTGGAGTGGTATGGTTCTAATAGCCTAGTATTTACCTCAGGGAGACCGGGCTGACTGGGGCTATATTCCTGACCTACTAGTAGTGTTCTCTTTAATGTCAACATCAAGGTAGTAAAAGGCATGCTATGAATGCTCTTCTGGAGGTGCTTCTGATTTACTTTTTTATTGCCTACCACAGAGGAAAACAGGCTCATAAAGTAACAGTACAGAGCTCCTTATTGTTACAGTTAGTAATGGATGTGGTCTAATGCTAGGGTTTAGACTCCTGCTGCAGCCAGCTGTCTTCACTGACTGGGGACTGGGCTGGGTTGAGCTGTAGTAGGATGGGCCTGTGAGGAGAACTGTAGGTCAAGTCCACTTAGCTCATGGTGTGACCCAGTAGGTTCATGAGACTATGGGTTGCAGTGTATGAGCCCAAACAGGTGACATTGACCTGTTGCTTGGTCCAGCCCAGTGACTCACTACAGGATTACAGGAATACTAGGTCAACCGCACTGTTAGCATTCAAGTAGGCTATCATGTCTGTGTAGTGCTAACAGAGGCCTTGATATGCATAGGAGAAAGTGGCTCTGCACTGATAACTAAAGGCCTTTGCAGACAGTACGTCAGATTCAGTCTTTTCATGTAAACAGGATTATTAGGGAAATCATTATTATTGCACAGCATGCAAACGTTTAAATCAAACTATTATATTATTCGGACTATTCCCAATAATCGTATCATTGTGTGCATAATAAATCAGTGCTGGTTGTGTTCCTATTGATCAGTCACCGAGATCGGCTCTTAACACCAGCCACACACTACACGATAAAGGCCAAAAAAATCTGATACTGTCAGAACTTTGTCGGAGCCTACAACCGCACGTAGCGGTACTTAAAATCGTCAGACGTAGACCCTGTCACACTGAACGAGCCAAGACGATTGACAATCGTTTACGACCTACGACTTTGCCCACGACTTCGCAATAGTCAGGGACGGCAAAATCATGGCATAAGATGGCTAAAATCGTACGTCTGTGGGGGGCTTAAGCCTAAAAGTCCACCATGTATTTATACACACACTGTAGCCACGACAGATAGCCTTCTAGAGCTAGTCATCCCTGAAGTACTTTACTGGGTCGTACAGGTCACAGCTGATTAAGGTGGCTCACAGTAAGACCCAGGGGATTATGGGTAGCCACAGAGAAAGAGGTTGGTGAACACTTGCTAGCTACTACTGTGGTAAAAAAATGTATTCTCACCCTCTCCAACCAGCTCTATAGGATTACCTCGGTTTCAAACAGAGCCTCAGAGGTCATGACTACATCAGATGGCTCAGCACCGAACCGGTTCATGAATGCGGTCTTGAACAAACTAACATCATTATCATTACTTTGGGTTACGAGGCAGAGTATGTAAATGGTAGTGTATTTGAGTCCATATAGACAGATCAGGATGGGGCAGACAGGAGAGGGTTAAGAGGAGCACCAGTGATCCGGAGCGTGACAGGCAAAAGGCAAAACAAACAAACGTTCCGATGAGGTAATGGCTAAAAACAACCATATTGCTCTCCCTCCCTCCCACACAGTGTTTGTTATAGCCACGGGCCACTACACTGCAGCCGGCGAGGAGGAGAGCAGAAAGACAGCAGAACAGACTTTAGGACTGTCCCCGAGAGTTCAACCTGTCGCTCTTTATGTCTCCGCCCTACACTCTTCACTGTAGTTACTGCAGCGTCAAGGTTAATGAATGCCAGTTGGCTAGACTCTTTCCTGAGGCAGGCAGGGTTAGCTGGGGTGGCAGAGGTATAAGAGCAGGACTGATAAAGAGGAGAGGGGAGTTGTTTTTTTTAGGGTGAAGAGTCAGGTGGCGAGCAATGTGGGATAGCTGTGGGCCAGCGTGCGTTAAAGTGGCCCTGGGATTGAGTGCTTAGAGTAAGCCTTAGTAAATGACGTAAATGTAAATGTAGAGTTACAATGAGTTCAGTGCTGGGTTAAGTAGAGGTGTGGCTTAATGTGTGAAGTAATGTGTGTGAAGTAGAGGTGTGGTGTAATGTGTTTGGTGTGTTCAAAGAATAGGCTAAGCTTTGTGTCATCAGACTTTTCTCAGTCAGTCAGTCAAACCTGATTACACACACACACCTGATGTTATCCATTTACAGATGGACAGATCCAGACAGCCATGCTTCTCAAGCAAAAAATAAAACAAGCTAAGAAAAGCTGGAAATAGACTAAACACCCCTGACTTAACCTACATCTGGATGTGTGGGCGTGGATATTGTTCTACATTTAAAAAAATCAGTATGGGAAGAGCAGTTTGACTATGTGTTACGGTAGTTTGTGAATCCATGACCACAGTCTCATTCAGTGCCATAGTGATGTAACAACTACCCCCCCCACCCTCTGTGTGTGACTTCCTCTTCAGCTTAGAGGGGAAGTTCACAGCAGCCACACCTTTCCTCTGCATAATGGACATCGACATTCTTCAACTAATGCAGGTTCTGTAGACATAAACCAAGCACTGCAGACACCGCATCCAGTGCAAACCCACTTGGAGAGCTCCTATACCACCACTACACCACAGCCAATTCCCTGACACCACACTAAAAACAGCACAGTATTCATTTTGACCTGGAGGGATTCCAGCAGCTATTTACTGTACTGAGTATGACCTAGTACTGCATGCACAAACACACAGAATAGCATAGGAAAGACTAAACCACTCCATTGACTGCAGCAGGAGAGTGTGATCCATCCCTTAGTGTCCCACTGGGTAGAACAGAGGTGAATTCCTGCTCAGTGGGCTCAGAGTCAGAGGGTGAGAGCGAGAGGGTGACAGGGTCCATCCTGCCTCCTGTGGTGTCGATGGACTCGCATAACTGAAAGTGGCTTTACTGAGGACGAGTAAAGAGGTCAGGAATGAAACACTGCTGTACACACATAAAACTAAAATACTGAGCTGAACACAAACTCTGGGCTGAACAAAAAGAATGAAGAGGAATGGAAACCACCCCAGCAGAACTGCTGACTCTTCCCACAGACCCCTGGGCTGCTGGCCTGGAACACACACACTGCTGATAGAGATCTCCACAGACCCCCTATCTAGCTGAGGTATGAAAACACTGCAGAGATTGGAAAATATTAATCTTGGGGAGTTGGGATCTGCATGTTTCTCCTAGTCTGTGCTCCCTGTGTAGTCTACTGCTCCACACCAAGTCTGAAACAACATATGAGAGAGAGAGGGGTCCGAGGTAGAAGAAGGGTGGCTAAGAAAAAAAAAGTGATCGTCACATGTCGGGATTTTTTGGGGACGATATGTCGTATAATATCGTTTTGACGATATCGCAATATTATTTTGTGCTAGTTGGCTGTACCTGCAAACTCCAGTATTTTTCCTTCATAGATTGTTCTCCATCTTCTTTTTAAATAGGGAGCCAATTTGTTTTAAGCACTTTTATTTCCATGACTGATCAAAACTCGTTATCATGGCTCTCGCTTGTCCCTCTGCAGCAGACACATGGTGAGCAATATGTTTGGAACAGTGAATCGCAATAAAAATCACAGTATTGAATCGGAATACATATCGTATCACCACCTAAGTATCGTGATAATATCGTATCGTGAGGTCCCTGGCAATTCCAAGCCCTAGTCAGAGTACAGGGAATTAACGATGACTGAGGGACAGACACTAGGCTCGTGTTTTTTTGTGGGCCGTTTCCTGGTGATCTCCCTCTCACGGTTTCTCTCTAGTCTGCATGCATCCATGTGCTCCACACATCAAAGTCAGGTCCTCCCTGTCAAACTGAGGAGTATTACCATCTCCTCCAAATCACACAGTCTAGGACTGTTCCCGAATAAATAAAAAATATTGGTAGACCAAGAGTCGTCTGTTCTTTCGACCAATCGACTGGTAGAAATGTTAAAACGTGTATTTTTCCATATATAGACACTAGGGCTGACCCCATTTAGTCGACTGGTCGATTGTTTGGTCGATAGGCTGTTGGTCGACCGAGATTTCTTTAGTGCACAAGACACCTGTCTGATTCGCTCGTCTCAGTGAACTAATCCATTGTGGAGGCCACGGGATGGCACAGTCCATCACTCTAAGACATGTGATACTGAAGTTGTATGTGGTTATATTATGTAAAATAATATTTTATAACGCGCACTTTATCCCGGGTTGGGTATGGTAGCGGTCTGTGGTTCTGAAACATAATCCTTAGTGCGCCATTCAATTGGCACCTTTCCCTATGTTGCTAAGTGCATAATAGCAAAATTAACCAGCATATTGGGATTGAGAACAATGCAGTGGAGGCAGCGGAGATGAGGAAACAGCCCTTGCCTTAAGCCCTATTCGGACGGGATTAGTTTTACTGGGGGTGGTCAGGTAATGTAATTATGTGCACAAGCACAAAACACCAGGTCTATAATTTTAGTCTCGTCCGAATCTGCCATGTCAGTAATTTGTACACGGCAGGAGAGTAAACAATTCCAGCCAGAATACCCTACTGTTTTTTGGCTAACTCCAAGGTCCTCTGACAATACTAGTCCCGTGCGAATCGACATCCCTGTGTTTTGAGAGAAATGTCTGAGTTTGACAGATGTTGCTCGCGGTTTGAGCAAGAAAACAATAACTGATTTGATAAATTGAACAAAGTGCTGCGCATAGCCTTATATGAAGGGCCTACATGTATCAACTTCCACAGTGAATGTTTTTGTTCGTGTGATTTGAATATTGCCAAATGGATCAGTAAAAAATATTGTGCCTATTTAATGTTCCCTTGCTGTTAATAGATCGCAAAGCAGCATATAACTGACCAAAACATTTGGAAATGATAAGTTCACTTTCGTATCCAAAGCCTTAAAACGCATCTCAAGTGCAAGTGCACTGTTTAGCTGACATCTGAAGGCTGGGGGGAATTTAGGACGTCTAATGCGGATCGTTAAAATATCCTAATGATTATGATCACACTTGCTCAATTCAAATATTATGGCGACACTATACCAATGATGGTATCGTTTAGAAACTTGGGAACCAAGCTGGAGTTATCAGTGTAGTCCTGTTATCGCCTGGACCTACAGGGTTCCGTCATAACTGTCAATTAATTGGAAAAAATTAAAAGAATTACGGGGGCAGTTTGGGGAAAAAAAACTAATCCCGTCCGAATCATCCTCTGGAATAACGGACATTCTGGGGTAATAATTACATAACCGACGTTCTCTAGTAATACTAGTCCCGTGCGAATAGGGCTTAGCCTAATTGTTTAAGAAAATTGAGGAGAGAGCAAACCAACTTAATTACGTATATAATCAATCGCCTAACTGTTAAATATGCCTGGCTTTATAAATCATCCATATACACTACCGGTCAAAAGTTTTAGAACACCTTCTCATTCAAGAGTTTTTCTTTATTTTTTACTATTTTCCACATTGTAGCATAATAGTGAAGACATCAAAACTATGAAATAACACCTATGGAATCATGTAGTAACCAAAAAAGTTTTAAACGAATCAAAATATATTTTCTATTTGAGATTCTTCAAATAGCCACCCTTTGCCTTGATGACAGCTTTGCACTCTCTTGGCATTCTCTCAACCAGCTTCACCTGGAATGCATTTCCAACAGCCTTGAAGGAGTTCCCACATATGCTGAGCACTTGTTGGTTGCTTTTCCTTCACTCTGCGGTCCGGCTCATCCCAAACCATCTCAATTTGGTTGAGGTCGGGGGATTGTGGAGGCCAGGTCATCTGATGCAGCACTCCATCACTCTCCTTCTTGGTAAAATAGCCCTTACACAGCCTGGAGGTGTGTTGGGTCATTGTCCTGCTGAAAAACAAATGATAGTCCCCACTAAGCCCAAACCAGATGGGATGGCGTATCGCTGCAGAATGCTGTGGTAGCCATGCTGGTTAAGTGTGCCTTGAATTCTAAATAAATAACAGACAGTGTAACCAGCAAAGCACCCCCACACCATAACACCTCCATGCTTTACGGCGGGAAATACACATGCGGAGATTATCAGTTCACCCACACCGCTTCTCACAAAGACATGGTGGCTGGAACCAAAAATCTCCAATATGGACTCCAAACCAAAGGACATATTTCCACCGGTCTAATGTCCAATGCTCGTGTTTCTTGGCCCGAGCAAGTCTCTTCTTATTGGTGTCCTTTAGTAGTGGTTTCTTTGCAGCAATTCGACCATGAAGTCCTGATTCACACAGTCTCCTCTGAACAGTTCATGTTACTTGAACTCTGTGAAGCATTTATTTGGGCTGCAATTTCTGAGGCTGGTAACTCTAATGAACTTATCCTCTGCAGCAGAGGTAACTCTGGGTCTTCCTTTCCTGTGGCGGTCCTCAGGAGACCCAGTTTCATCATAGCGCTTGATGTTTTTTAAGACTGCACTTGAAGAAACTTTCAAAGTTCTTGACATTTTCCATATTGACTGACCTTCATGTCTTAAAGTAATGATGGACTGTCGTTTCTCTTTGCTTATTTGAGCTGTTCTTGCCATAATATGTACTTGGTCTTTTACCAAATAGGGCTATCTTCTGTTTACCCCCCTACCTTGTCACAACACAACTGTTTGGCTGAAATGCATTAAGGAAAGAAATTCCACAAATTAACTTTTAAGAAGGCACACCTGTTAATTGAAATGCATTCCAGGTGACTACCTCATGAAGCTGCTTGAGAGAATGCCAAGAGTGTGAAAAGCTGTCATCAAGGCAAAGGGTGGCTATTTGAAGAATTTGAAATATAAAATATATTTTTGATTTGTTTAACACTTTTTTGGTTACTACATAATTCCATGTGTCATTTCATAGTTTTGAGGTCTTCACTATTATTCTACAATGTAGAAAATAGTAAAAATAAAGAAAAACCCTTGAATGAGTAGGTGTTCTAAAACCTTTGACCGGTAGTGTATACACACACACACACACACACACACACACATATATATATATATATATATAAACTCATCAAAAAAAGAAACCTCCCTTTTTCAGGACCCTGTCTTTCAAAGATAATTTGTAAAAATTCAAATAACTTCACAGATCTTCATTGTAAAGGGTTTAAACACTGTTTCCCATGCTTGTTCAATGAACCATAAACAATTAATGAACATGCACCTGTGGAACGGTCGTTAAGACACTAACAGCTTACAGACGGTAGGCAATTAAGGTCACAGTTATGAAAACTTAGGACACTAAAAGAGGCCTTTCTACTGACTGAAAAACCAAAAGAAAGATGCCCAGGGTCGCTGCTCATCTGTGTGAACGTGCCTTAGGCATGCTGCAAGGAGGCATGAGGACTGCAGATGTGGCCAGGGCAATAAATTGCAATGTCTTTACTGTGAGACACCTAAGACAGCGCTACAGGGAGACAGGACGGACAGCTGATTGTCCTCGCAGTGGCAGACCACGTGTAACAACACCTGCACAGGATCGGTACATCCGAACATCACACCTGCGGGACAGGTACAGGATGGCAACAACAACTGCCCGAGTTACACCAGGAATGCACAATCCCTCCATCAGTGCTCAGACTGTCCACAATAGGCTGAGAGAGGCTGGACTGAGGGCTTGTAGGCCTGATGTAAGGCAGGTCCTTACCAGACATCACCGGCAACAACGTCGCCTACGGGCACAAACCCACCGTCGCTGGACCAGACAGGACTGGCAAAAAGTGCTCTTCACTGACGAGTCGCGGTTTTGTCTCACCAGGGGTGATGGTCGGATTCGCGTTTATCGTCGAAGGAATGAGCGTTACACCGAGGCCTGTACTATGGAGCGGGATCGATTTGGAGGTGGAGGGTCCATCATGGTCTGGGGCGGTGTGTCACAGCATCATAGGACTGAGCTTGTTGTCATAGCAGGCATCCTCAACGCTGTGCGTTACAGGGAAGACATCCTCCTCCCTCATGTGGTACCCTTCCTGCAGGCTCATCCTGACATGACCCTCCAGCATGACAATGCCACCAGCCATACTGCTCGTTCTGTGCATGATTTCCTGCAAGAACTTTACACTGCAGAAGGGAGGAGAGCGAGACAAGGTGCGCCAGTCACACAGGCACTCGCTGTCATTTGTTTTTAACACAGTGTGACCATCGGGCTCTTTCTTGAGTCTTCATTATTTAACCTCTACGGGATCGGTGTCCCGTATACGGGACGGTTGAGCTAACGTGCGCTAATGTGATTAGCATGACTGTTGTAAGTAACAGCAAACTTTCCAGGACATAGACATGTCTTATCTGGGCAGAAAACTTTAATTATTGTTAATCTAACTGCACTGTCCAATTTACAGTAGCTATTACAGTGAAAAAATACCATGCTATTGTTTGATGAGTGCACAACAACAAAAAACGTATCACGGCAACTGGTTTGATACATTCACCTCTGAAGGTAAATAATGTACTTACATTCAGTAATCTTGCTCTGATTTGCCATCCTATGGGTCCCAGAGATAAAATGTAGCATAGTTTTGTTTGATCAAATCGATTTTTATAGTCAAAAAAATGTAGGAACTGGGTTCTGCAGTTTGAACCCCTGCAGTCTCTGGCTCCACACCCACCCTGCCCGGCCATCTAGATGTGTGAAAGTTAGTGTATAAGCTAATGATCCATCATGTATGACATTCCTGGGAGTGTGTAAACTTACAAAAATGATATGGTAATACAAAATGTGTTCTCTATAGTTAAGTACTTGAAAATGTATCAATTGACCAATTCAGCACATTTGGGCAGACTTGATACGAAATAGTCCAGTATTGCAATGCTTCAATGGATCAATCTGAAACTTTGCGCACACACACACTCTGCTGCCATCTAGTGGCCAAAATCTAAATTACGCCTAAACTGCAATATTATATTGTGGCCTCTCTTTTTTTTTGTAATTTAGCAGATGCTCTTATCCAGAGCGACTTACAGGAGCAATTAGGGTTAAGTGCCTTGCTTTAGGGCACAGACAGATTTTTCACCTAGTCGGCTCGGAGATTAGAACCAGCGACCTTTCGGTTACTGGCACAACGCTCTTACACACTAAGCTACCTGCCGCATTTCAAAGATGAAAAATAAATAGAAAACGCTTGTCTTATCTTTTACCAGATCTAATGTGTTATATTCTCCTACAATAATTTCAAATTTTCACAAACTTCAAAGTGTTTCCTTTCAAATGGTATCAAGAATATGCATATCCTTGCTTCAGGTCCTGAGCTACAGGCAATTAGATCCTTAAGAGGTTAATCAAACAGTGTGCTTAAATCATCAGACAAGCTCAGTGCATACAGTGGGGAGAACAAGTATTTGATACACTGCCGATTTTGCAGGTTTTCCTACTTACAAAGCATGTAGAGGTCTGTAATTTATCAACTGTGAGAGACGGAATCTAAAACAAAAATCCAGAAAATCACATTGTATGATTTTTAAGTAATTAATTTGCATTTTATTGCATGACATAAGTATTTGATCACCTACCAACCAGTAAGAATTCCGGCTCTCACAGACCTGTTAGTTTTTCTTTAAGAAGCCCTCCTGTTCTCCGCTCATTACCTGTATTAACTGCACCTGTTTGAACTCGTTACCTGTATAAAAGACACCTGTCCACACACTCAGACTCCAACCTCTCCACAATGGCCAAGACCAGAGAGCTGTGTAAGGACATCAGGGATAGAATTGTAGACCTGCACAAGGCTGGGATGGGCTACAGGACAATAGGCAAGCAGCTTGGTGAGAAGGCAACAACTGTTGGCGCAATTATTAGAAAATGGAAGAAGTTCAAGATGACGGTCAATTACCCACGGTCTGGGGCTCCATGCAAGATCTCACCTCGTGGGGCATCAATGATCATGAGGAAGGTGAGGGATCAGCCCAGAACTACATGGCAGGACCTGGTCAATGACCTGAAGAGAGCTGGGACCACAGTCTCAAAGAAAACCATTAGTAACACACTATGCCGTCATGGATTAAAATCCTGCAGCGCACGCAAGGTCACCCTGCTCAAGCCAGCGCATGTCCAGGCCCATCTGAAGTTTGCCAATGACCATCTGGATGATCCAGAGGAGGAATGGGAGAAGGTCATGTGGTCTGATTAGACAAAAATATAGCTTTTTGGTCTAAAATCCACTCGCCGTGTTTGGAGGAAGAAGAAGGATGAGTACAACCTCAAGAACACCATCCCAACCGTGAAGCATGGAGGTGGAAACATCATTCTTTGGGGATGCTTTTCTGCAAAGGGGACAGGACGACTGCACCGTATTGAGGGGAGGATGGATGGGGCCATGTATCGCGAGATCTTGGCCAACAACCTCCTTCCCTCAGTAAGAGCATTGAAGATGGGTCGTGGCTGGCTCTTCCAGCATGACAACGACCCGAAACACACAGCCAGGGCAACTAAGGAATGGCTCCGTAAGAAGCATCTCAAGGTCCTGGAGTGGCCTAGCCAGTCTCCAGACCTGAACCCAATAGAAAATCTTTGGAGGGAGCTGAAAGTCCGTATTGCCCAGCGACAGCCCCGAAACCTGAAGGATCTGGAGAAGGTCTGTATGGAGGAGTGGGCCAAAATCCCTGCTGCAGTGTGTGCAAACCTGGTCAAGATCTACAGGAAACGTATGATCTCTGTAATTGCAAACAAAGGTTTCTGTACCAAATATTAACTTCTGCTTTTCTGATGTATCAAATACTTATGTCATGCAATAAAATGCAAATTAATTACTTAAAAATCATACAATGTGATTTTCTGGATTGTTGTTTTAGATTCCGTCTCTCACAGTTGAAGTGTACCTATGTTAAAAATTACAGACCTCTACATGCTTTGTAAGTAGGAAAACCTGCAAAATCGGCAGTGTATCAAATACTTGTTCTCCCCACTGTATGTAGTTGGGTTTAATTAAAACAGTGTTTGTCTGTCTATATATGAAAACATTTGTTTAAACATTTCGACCAATCGATTGGTCGAAAGAACAGGACAAGATTATAATTTTTTTGTTGGGGACAGACCTAATTAGACACACCCTATGTGTTTTAATAAAATCTATATGTAGGCTACTGAGCTTGTCTGATGATTTAAGCACACTATGATTAAATAATTAAGACACACAAATTACTCAAGAGTGAGTCAGAAATCAAGATAGCCTAACCAGAAGAAAAAAACCTGTTCCTGAACCACCTCTTCCCGCTGCCGCTGGCCTTCGCAGATTCTGCCATCACGCTCCGAAGTTGCCGGTAATAGGCTACACCAGGGGACGGCAACCTTTTCTATTTGGAGTCCCAATTTATCTTACCATCTATACCCATCTGCCTGCCAGTTATGATTTTCATATGCACATTATTTTATAATAAAGTATTTCTAAATTAAAATTATACTTTTCTAAAAGTAACTTACATATTGTAACTTATAAAAAGTCCCTACATAAAGTCAACAAATAAAAATATTGCAGCCTGCAGTTAGAAAAGATCCTGATAAAAATAATTCACATTGGCTAAACATGGCCTGTCTGCAAGGAACTTGAAACATTGTATCAACTATCAACTTGGTCCAGCAGGAAGCTTGTGCTAACAAACTTGCAGCATTGTATAAAATATTCTGGGCCCTCAGAGTTTCCCCACACCAGTGAGCTCCGGTCAGACACAGATGTAGTCTATTTGTGCAAGGGATAAGAAGTAATCAGGTAGGCCTATTTTATGACATATCAGAGCATGACAATATTTTTCCCCTTTCAAGCTGATTGGTTATCTAAACGGAGAAAGCTGGAACAATTTTTCAAACAGGCTACATTGAGGAACTATTGTCATTCTCAATGGATGTAAAAACAGACCTTGTTAACTTGCTGTTTGAGGTGAAGAAAAAATTACTTTGAGAAGCTCCACAGCTCATTAGTGGTGGTGAGTTAAGATAATCATAAATACGATCCCCAAATGGGCACATTTATAAGCCTACATTTGAGCGCAGGCCAGGTAGCCTAGGCCTACTTCTACGCGTAATCAGGTGCACGTCCTTACTCAGACAGGAGCACTCCAAATAAAACACAATGAATAAATTGACAACTCGTAAATGGAATGAAACAAACCAAAAAGTGTAGCCTAGGTTGTGCGCTCTGCAAACAACGTGTCCACGCCGACAATGAAAACTGTAAAAAACAAATAATAATAATAATAATAATATATTGAATGCATTAACAGAAATTACAGTAACCAAACAAACATTGTAGATTAGAAATGATGGGAATTAACGGTAAATGTACTACTGGTGAGCCATCGGCGCGACCTCTACAATGGATTAGTCCACAGACAGGCGTCAATCAAGACATGTTCCATAAAAACTTTTTTTTGTAACTGCTCAACTAAAAACATTATTGGTCGACCAAAAGCTTATTGCCCAAACAATCGACCAGTCGACAAAATGGGGTCAGCCCTAGTACAGTCCTCCTCCAACTCAGCTCTCCCACTGCTGTATAGCTTCACCACACTAGACAGTGCTGATAACGCAACTCTTTATCCCGCAACCACAAGTGGCTTCTTGCCAGGATGTTCCAGCCCAGTTATTGTTATTCTAAGACTCCTGAAATATAGGCTTAACATCAGTGTGCGGAGTATGACTGACTGGGTAGACAGGTTTCATAACTGCAGCGCGTAGCCTAAGCCTATAATAAATACATTACATCACTGTGGTCCAATAACAAGACTGTTCTACTTCCTCCCACCTCTCAGCTCCTCAGGCCTTTACTTTACCACACCCAGTCCTCCCCCATCACCTCATCTGATCCGTCCCTGTTACCCAACACTGTGTGTGTGTGTGTGTGTGTGTGTGTGTGTGTGTGTGTGTGTGTGTGTGTTACAGCAATGGGAAGTAAGAATGGGGTGGTGAGATGTGACATTATGAAAGGCAGACTTCCCTGTTCTTCAGTAGCTATGTTAGTTTGTAAGGCAATAGAACATTTCACAGCACTGAAAGGCACCTATGTGAACAGAAGGCCAGTCCTTTGAGAACCCAGGCCAACAATAACCCAGACTTCCTCTGTTGGGTTTCTGCACTGCAGACCAGACACATTTACATCATTTAGCAGACGCTCTTATCCAGAGCGACTTACAAATTGGACACACACAGACCTGTTACCTAGGGAGACAGGGATGATTGACAGTTCACATTAACTGCCTGGGGAGGATTCATCATGCCTCAAACCACTGTGCTGGGTCAGCATGTTGTCAGCCTAAATGTGAGAGAGGCCCATAGGGGGAGAGGTCCACACAATACACACACATTCGCTATAGTATGTAGCTTAGGCCTATGCCATGGCATTGAGCGATAGGAGACACATGGGGAATGCAGTGTAACAAATAGCACTAGGCCCAGCACTGTTCCTCTGTCTTCCTGATCCACTTCTCTCTCTAGTGGATCTCCATCTCAGAGACATAAAACAGGCTTGGCTTCAGACAGGTCTGATTACAGTAACATGGAAAACATTCCTATAGACCAACACAATGAGGATAATAAAGGGAATAAATAGTGGGACGAAAAACAGGTGTGTCTGTGGCAAGAGACAGGAACACAATATAAACACACAAACGGGAGAGCAGTATGTGGGACATGGGGACGTCTGAGCAGATGTGATCCTATGTGGTTCACTCAGGGAGGAAGTAGACTTTGTCCGACTAACACTCCTACACAGACCTACAGTATGTTTCATCAAAACTGTCACGGAGGTATGAATCGGCAGGGAGCTAGCCTGTAGAGCTAGTCTATGGAAGTAGCATTGACCCAATCTCTCCATCATGTCTGTAACACTCACTTCGCAAAGACGAGACAGGAACCATACTGCAGAGAGCGTAACAAGGGCAACAACACTCACGGCACCAGGCTAGCCCACTCAGTCAGCACGGCTGCAGGGAATCTGCAGCGGAAAATCAATTCTCAAGGTCCTTGGCTGCACGGTACAGACTGTCACATCAAACACTGAACCTGTGGGAAACTACTGTATTAACTGTTCCAAGCCAATCAAAACAGGCTAATACTCTACAACTGTAGACTAAACTCTGACGATCAGAACTGCACTGCACTACTTTAAATCAACGTTGATGAAAGGCTTTCAACCTGGAGTATGGAGAGTTGAGACAGTGACAAGCCTCTCATTGGGAAACTGAAGGTCTGTTAATAATATTGGCCTAAAGGCAGTTAGTTAATGATGAACGACTGCCGGTTAGCTAACTATAGCCTACTCTCCTGTGACAATCATTAACTCAGCCTGTGTGTGTGTGTGTGTGTGTGTGTGTGTGTGTGTGTGTGTGTGTGTGTGTGTGTGTGAGAGAGAGATTAGCTTGATAACCGCCAGTAGCCTACTACAACTGTAGCGGTCCTGTTCTGAGAACCAGACAGTATTCAATTTTACCCTGAGCATGTCCAGAACTGAATAATTGCTCAATTCAAAATAGAAATAAGAACACGTGATAGCAGGGATGTGTATCTCAGTAAATGCATGCTTAGACCATACTCAGTCAGGCACTGACCATGTGCAGAAACACAGCACACAGAGGCGCTATAGGTTTACAAGGCCACATATACAAACCTGTCCACACTCTCTGTGAGGGAATGGGACGGGGGTGTGCGGTTGCTTTTCCTACCATGAATAAACCCATACAACTTGGACATGAGAGACAACAGACCCTCGAGACTCATTCACCTCACAACTCTAATAGAAACCTGAACTGAGGCCCATCTCTGGCATGTGTGGTGCAATGGAGTGTGAGATGAATGGTGTGGCTGATGGAATACTGTTCCGACAGGAGTCGTAGACAAAGCATTCTCACTAAACACACAGACACAGCTACAGTACTAGCCAGGGCGGAGACCAGCAGCTATAGCCATAGCAGGGCTGTGACTGTAGCAGCCAGCCATAGCGAAGCTGTGACTAAGACCCAGAGAGGGATAATAAGGCTCAGTGAAGACACCAGTTATTGCACCGTTACCTGTTTTTCAATGTCACAATCACCATCCATAATAATTAGGCATACTTAGTCCCTGTGCCCAAGAACAACAAGGGAACCTGCCTAAATGACTACCATCCCGTAGCATTCACATCTGTAGCCATGAAGTGCTTTGAAAGGCTGGTCATATCTCACACCAACACCATCATCCCGGAAACCCTAGACACACTCCAATTCGCATACCGCCCCAACAGATCAACAATCTCAATTGCACTCCTCACTGCCCTATCCCACCTGGACAAAAGGAACACCTATGTGAGAATGATGTTCATTGACTACAGCTCAGCGTTCAACACCATAGTGCTCATCACGAAGCTAAGGACCCTGGGACTTAACACCTCCCTCTACAACTGGACCCTGAACTTCCTGACAGGCAGCCCCCAGGTGGTAAGGGTAGGCAACAACACATCTGCCACGCTGATCCTCAACACGGGGCCCCCTCAGGGGTGCATGCTTAGTCCCCTCCTGTACTCCCGGTTCACCCACGACTGCGTGGCCAAGCACGACCCCAACACCATCATTAAGTTTGCTGACGACACAACGGTGGTAGGCCTGATCACTGACAACGATGAGACAGCATATAGGGAGGAGGTCAGAGACCTGGCAGTGTGGTGCCAGGACAACAACCTTTCCCTCAACGTGAGCAAGACAAATGAGCTGATCGCGGACTACAGGAAAAGGAGGCCCGAACACGCCCCCATTCACATCGACAGGGCTGTAGTGGAGTGGGTCAAGAGCTTCAAGTTCCTTGGTGTCCACCTCACCAACAAACTATCATGGTCCAAACACACCAAGACTGTCGTGAAGAGGGCACGACAATGCCTATTCCCTCTCAAGAGACTGAAAAGATTTGGCATAGGTCCCCAGATCCTTAAAAAGTTCTATAGCATCCTGACCGGTTGCATCACAGCCTGGTATGGCAACTGCTTGGCATACGGACGTAAGGCGCTACAGAGGGTAGCGCGTACGGCCCAGTATATCACAGGGGCCAAGCTTCCTGCCATCCAGGACCTCTATACTAGGCAGTGTCAGAGGAAGGCCCAAAAAATTGTCATAGACTCCAGTCATCCAAGTCATAGACTGTACTCTCTGCTACCGCACAGCAAGCGGTACCGGAGCGCCAAGTCTAGGTCCAAAAGGCTCCTTAACAGCTTCTACCCAAAGCCATAAGACTGCTGAACAATTAATCAAATGGCTACCCAGACTATTTGCATGTTTTTTTTCTCACACACTGCTGCTACTTGCTGTTTATTATCTATGCATAGTCACTTTACCCCTACCTACATACAGTTGAAGTCGGAAGTTTACATACACTTTAGGTTGGAGTCATTAAAAATAGTTTTTCAACCACTCCACAAATATTTTCTTAACAAACTATAGTTTGGCAAGTCAGTTAGGACATCTACGTGCATGACACAAGTAATTTTTCCAACAATTGTTTACAGACAGATTATTTAACTGTATCACAATTCCAGTGGTTCAGAAGTTTACATACACTGTTGACTGTGCCTTTAAACAGCTTGGAAAATTCCAGAAAATGAGGTCATGGCTTTAGAAGCTTCTGATAGGCTAATTGACATAATTTGAGTCAATTGGAGGTGTACCTGTGGATGTATTTCAAGGCCTACCTTCAAACTCAGTGCCTCTTTGCTTGACATCATGGGAAAATCAAAAGAAAATCAGCCAAGACCTCAGAAAAAAAATTGTAGACCTCCACAAGTCTGGTTCATCCTTGGGAGCAATTCCAAACGCCTGAAGGTACCACGTTCATCTGTACAAACAATTGTACGCAAGTATAAACACCATGGGACCACGCAGCTGTCATACCGCTCAGGAAGGAGACGCGTTCTGTCTCCTAGATATAAACGTACGTTGGGGCGAAAAGTGCAAATCAATCCCAGAACAACAGCAAAGGACCTTGTGAAGATGCTGGAGGAAACAGGTACAAAAGTATATATATCCACAGTAAAACGAGTCCTATATCGACATAACCTGAAAGGCTGCTCAGCAAGGAAGAAGCCACTGCTCCAAAACCGCCATAAAAAAGCCAGACTACGGTTTGCAACTGCACAAATATCATACTTTTTGGAGAAATGTCCTCTGGTCTGATGAAACAAAAATAGAACTGTTTGGCCATAATGACCATCGTTATGTTTGGAGGAAGAAGGGGGCTCTTGCAAGCCGAAGAACACCATCCCAACCGTGAAGCAAGGGGGTGGCAGCATCATGCTGTGGGGGTGCTTTGCTGCAAGAGGGACTGGTGCACTACACAAAATAGATGGCATCATGTTGAAGGAAAATGATGTGGATATATTGAAGCAACATCTCAAGACATCAGTCAGGAAGTTAAAGCTTGGTCACAAATGGGTCTTCCAAATGGACAATGACCCCAAGTATACTTCCAAAGTTGTGGCAAAACGGCTTAAGGACAACAAAGTCAAGGTATTGGAGTGGCCATCACAAAGCCCTGACCTCATTCCTATAGAACATTTGTGGGCAGAACTGAAAAAGCGTGTGCGAGCAAGAAGGCCTACAAACCTGACTCAGTTACACCAGCTCTGTCAGGAGGAATGGGCCAAAATTCACCCAACTTATTGTGGGAAGCTTGTGGAAGGCTACCCGGAACGTTTGACCCATGTTAAACAATTTAAAGGGAATGCTACCAAATACTAACTGAGTGTATCAACTTCTGACCCACTGGAAATGTGATGAAAGAAATAAAAGCTGAATAAATCATTCTGACATTTCACATTCTTAAAATAAAGTGGTGATCCTAACTGACCTAAGACAGGGACTTTTTACTGAGATTAAAATGTCAGGAATTGTGAAAAACTGAGTTTAAATGTATTTGGCTAAGGTGTATGTAAACTTCCGACTTCAACTGTATTACCTCAATTACCTCGACTAACCTGAACCCCCGCATATTGACTCAGTACCGGTACCCCCTGTATATAGCCTCGTTATTGTGTTACTTTTTTACTTAAGAAAATATTTACTAAATTAACTAAAAACTGCATTGTTGGTTAAGGACTTATAAGTAAGCATTTCACCTGTTGTATTCGTTGCATGTGACAAATACAATTTTACTTGAATTAGGCACATGGTGTTCAGTATACTGTGAGGGCTGGAACACCCATGCGAGTGTGTTTTGGGAGTGCTGGCATACCCATCAACAAAGCAATAAACACATTAGGCCCACATTAAAGAATGGGTTTCCACAACACTCTGGCCTGAGCAGCTTCAATCTCATCTCTCCAAGACGTCCTGTTACACTCCCTCTTACATGGACCTACAAGTGACAAGATTGAGCAGCTGATACACTGTATACATTTAAAAGTACACGTCAATGGGTGTAGCTAGCTAGTAGCTACTAGACCTAATTCATTCTATGCTGTTGGCATGTCCTCCCTTTCTCGCTCTCCTCTGGTGTGTGTGTGGAGCTTGTGCGTAGTGTGTAGATAACATGCGTAGTGTGTGTGATGGTGGTACAGTAATTACAACCACAGCCAATTTCTCTAACTGCTCCCAGAAACAGCATATGGCAGCCAGGGATCCTCAAGGATAGTGACCCACAACCCTCTGCTCTATGACAGTTGACCTCTGACCCTAGCCAGGGGAGATGAGAGGGTGGTGGCCGACTCCCATCAGTTAAATGACCACCTGGATGCCCTTCCTAGTGTATAATATCCACCTGTAGACCAGGTGTCTTCTGCAACCTATGAGTAAGAACCAGCTCCTATTGGGCCTCAGTAGTTCTACTACAGGGTATTATTCAGGATAATGATAGTTTGTTGTCCAGAGAGGGGGATTTTCTCACAGACAGTGAAGGGTTGTGTGTCTCATAGACCACCTGTTCTGTGGTCTTGCTAGGATGGGACATGACCACAGGTGATACAGTTCAGTAGGTCTGGAAGCTTGATCTAGCATAGAGTGCGTCCGTTCCATGACTGATGTGGTTGTGCATGCACGAGTAGTCGAGCACACACACGGGTCCAGTGTTTAATAAACACCTAATCTGCTCCATGACGCAGGCAGTCTTTGAAAGGTAATCATATTATCAAGGAGCCTGCTCTGCTCTGTGTGTGTGCGCGTGCTGAGATAGCAACAGGGGCCGTTGCAAAAACAATCAAATTGAGTTTCCTCTAGAACAGAACACTAACAGAGCAGCAGACAGTTAAAGTGCTTTATATAACATGCAGGCAGGTCATGCTACATAACAGAGCAAGACTGGCCCCGGATCATAAAGTAGCCTACACCCATACTAACTCCCTGCAGTAAAACCCACCTTTAGAGCACAAGCTGTTTTTTTTCAACATGGCTCTGTTTGGTATGTAGGCTAGATTATTTAGGCCCCGTTTTACATTTCTAAACTAAGAAGCATGTTTCCATATCAGCCTTTTTTTTATCAGTAGCTGCGAGGGCTGGATTGGGGGAGTATGCTGTGTGGGTCTTGCTCTGTTTAGCTGAAGTATGAAAACAGAGAAACAGTTGACATTCTCTCCTTTCTGCAGCAAAGCAAAACTCACAACAGCAGGAAGGAAACAGGTCTGCATGGCACCCATTGACACAAACACTCAGAGCCCACGGACACACACACACAGTGCAAAGGCACACACAGCTGAGTCTAGCTGAGCAGGGTTTAAGGTTGGTTGTGTTCTGAATATAAACAGATGAAAGCCTCAGCGACTCTTCTTCAAACAGTCTGTACCTCAAGTGGTGCCCCGAGCCCGGGGGCAAACTACCCGCCCTCCAAGACACATACAGCACCAGATGTCACAGGAAGGCCAAAAAGATCATCAAGGCTATCAACCACCCGAGCCACTGCCTGTTCACCCCGCTATCATCCAGAAGGCGAAGTCAATACAGGTGCATCAAATCTGGGACTGAGAGAATGAAAAACAGCTTATATCTCAAGGCCATCAGACTGTTAAATAGCCATCACTAGCACATTAGAGGCTGCTGCTGCCTATTGAAATCACTCGCCACTTTAAGAAATATAATATTCTACTGTATCTTAGTCCATGCCACTCTGTCATTGCTTGTCTATTTATGTATATATTCTTAAATCCCATTCCTTACTAGTTTTGTGTGTATTGGGTATATGTTGTGAAATTGTTAGATATTACTTGTTAGATATTACTGCACTGTCGGAGCTAGAAGCACAAGCATTTCGCTATACCCGCTATAACATCTGCTAAACGCATGTATGTGACAAATACATTTTGATTTGAACCCTGTGCCACTGCTTAGGCTTAGTCATGCTATTCTGTCTCCTATCATCAACACGCCATAACGAAACACACACAAAGTACTCTATATATATTTTACTTGTTAATTACACAGATCTATTGGAGCTCTCGCTGGAGCGGATCATACATATTGTCTAGGCTGGGAGTGCCACTTCCAAACTCTCTTCATCTCCAGTTCTGAAGACTCAAGTCGGAGGGGTCATATATCTCTCTCACACACACGCTAAGAGAGTTGTCAGTATGCTGTAAAAAAACGGACACCCCATCCCTGAATAACAGAGACAGAGCGCTCAGGCGTTCTCACTTCTCCTTCTGGAACAGGAGTCTGGAGAGGTCTGGCTGCCACTATGTAAACCCACAGCAGACTGAAGGTTCTAGTGTGAGTGTGAGATTGGCTGGGGCTCCTGGAGTTCTTCTCTTTCGCTCTCTCCACTCAGACCCTTTCCACTCCCCAAAGGCTAGTGCTAAGGGAACGCTAGCACAGTACAGCCCAGGAGGAAGAGCAGGTCTGGAGAACAGGTTTGTTGTATGTACTTTGGAATTCCATGTTTGTTTACGTTTTCTAATTTCCTACAGCAAGATGACAAGCAGGACAAAATGGAGGAACTGTGGTAAATGTGATACTGTAATAATTAGGGCCAGGATGATACAAATATCGCAATATTTTTTCCATGGCAAAAATGAAAAACACGAAGCAGACCAAACTCTTTGGTCCTTTAAAAACCTGCTGTATGTAAAATATTGTGTGCTATAACTTGGGAAACAAATAAATGTGACTCTGGATGACAACATAATGATGTTTGTTTTCAACATTAGGGCTGATTTCCTAAAGAAGTTCAATCCTCTTCATGTTGTGTTTCCTTGCCACAATACGAACATGGCAAGGAAGTTAGTCCCACCTCTAGTAATAATGCACAACTTGGACTGAAAGTGGCAGTAGACAGAGAACCGGATACAAAACTGAGAACATTCAGGAACTGCAACACAATAGCTGAGGAACCAGGGGTGGAAGAGGGGGAGAAGCGTGAGAGAGGGTGTTTTAATGGATTGTGTGGTTGATCAAGGTCCTGACATGCGGTTTGCACACCATGCTGTCAGGTGATGTCATAGACAAGTCAAACCCAGCCTCCCCGAGTGAGTGTGGGGACACTGCTGCTGCCATCAAAGTCCTCTCCTGTACTCTCACGAGAATATAGCCTGCAGGACTGAGATCCAACTAAAAGGGGCCTTTTCCCACCACCAGCAGAGAATGGAAGGGAGGCTAAAGCAGCTTCTGTATCTGTAGCTACCACAGAAAATGTTGGAAACCATGGGTGTGATTCCCTCCCCTTCTATTAATCTGGGACATCCTCTGGTCCGGACAGAGCTGTGTTTCCGATGTCTAAGGTAGACCGATACTAGGCTGTTTCTCTCCCTCCCTCTGTTGGACAGACACCTCTCCCACCCTCTCCATCTGGAAACAGAGAACTCAAGGAGAGAGACTGAAATACATCTACTGTTGTACAGCAACTAAAAACACACAAACTACAGATAGCCACCACTTGTCCTCCACTCAAACCAACAAACAGCCCTCTCTGTTACCGAGGCAGCCCGTAGTTTGAGTTTTATACAGGAAGACTGTCAGAGGAGATAATGTGTGGTGATTCTCTTATGTAAGCATCTGCCATTGTTGACTTTGGAGCAGAGAAACAAAAAGCAGCCCTCTCCTCCTACACAGCCACCATTTTAAATTGGAACCAATTTAGTATTAGTTATAGTACGTTTTTAGTAGAGCTGGGTTGGAGCCAGCAAGTGAGTCACACTTGCTGGCTCCAACCCAGCTCTACTAAAAACGTACTATAACTAATACTATACACACTCTTATACTAAATACCTACTATTATGATTAATGTACTATACATCAATATAACATGGCTCCACTACAGACCCATTAGAACCCTATCCTTCCGTATACAGAGAGAGAGGGGGCTGTGAGTTACTGAGTAGTCTACAGTATTTGCTAGCTACTCTGGAGACACAGAGACTAGCTGAGGAGGGTTATGAGGCCCTGTCACTCAGAAGCTGTGCCACCGCTGTGTGTGAGTGTGTCTATTGCAGCCGTTTCCCAGCAGCCCAGGCAGGGTCAGAGCCTTTCGAGCCTCCATTTCCCTTAGTGTCCATGGTGCTAAAGGGTAAACAGAAAGACTTGAGGCATGTTGAAGCTTTGACTTGTAAAGACACACACACACCACAATGAACAGGCACTCTTGGTTAAACATGGGCCAAGGCCAACACAGAATATAAATCACCACATGGCATAAACCATTGCTCAAGAGGAGACATTGCAATGGAATGACTTAGGAGAAGCAACTAACTACCCTAACTAGCCCCTCTGAGGTTTATCATTAACTGGTAGCCTAACTGTTGTTGTATGTTGGTGGTGGTGCTATCAGGAGGGAAAGGAAGGAGAGTTATCTAAGCCCATGAAACCTATTGAAAACCAGCAGCAGTGGCATAACCGATGGCACCATGAAGAAGTACAGTACATTTACAAGAATGCATTAAGTCATCCACACGGCGCTTGATGAATAGACCCCTAATCAGTAGGATTTGAGCTGCTGGTGGGTTAACTAGAGGAGCTATTATGAGAGACCCTCTGTGTGACATTTCACCCACAATAACACCATTGTGGGGGAAGACACAGCATTATGCTTACTGGACAAGTCCCTTCATGGCATAGTGTGTGTGAGTCTTGCATGGGCAACGCTGTCCGCAGCCTGGCATGGAATATGACTGTGTCAAGGTCATATGGAAATATGAGAGGTCAGGCTGAGCAGAATTTGCAAGCTCAACATACACGTGCGAGAACACACACACTCACCTCTGGTGAATGCAGTTGTGTGTGACAGGACAATAACTGTTACATTATATGCAGAGTCTTGAGTCTGAGACACAGACCAGTACTGATAAGCACAACGGACCTACTTATGAGTTCCAGACCCCATAGTCAGGATGCCATGGGCTTTAACCCAATCAGGGGCTCAAGGTCTCCTCTGGCATGCAAGTTTCCAATTAACCAACTCTTCCACAGTTTAAAATGCAACTATACACTTTAATTGTTTTCTATAGTTTAACATATAAAGTGAGAGGCCCATAAATGGCTATCCTATCAAAGTATGATCCCACGTGGCTCTGAAATATTTAGCTGCACGTGCCACTCAGATTATGGTTATAATTGCCCACCATCAGATTAGCTCCATTCAAATCTAAACCATACAGCCTGGCAAATCAATATGGATTAAGCCTAAACAAATAATTGATAGCCAACGTTAGCTCCTGAAATGTCTAGCCAGCCTGCCTGCCAACATTGGCTACGTTGAAAATACTGTAGAGTAGACTGCATGCGAAACTGGTAACTCGTTAACGTTAGCAATTTAACAACAGTTTTCTAACTTTATGTCAAAACACAGTAGCTACCAGATGAGACGTTGGCATAAATTAAAGTTCATGTACCTTGCACTGGGTTGGTTTCCCAGAAGGCTTCTTGAAGAACGAAGTTCTGGCGGTGAAAAAATACTCTTCGGAGTCCTCCTCTAAACTACTGTAGCCACTACTCATGGTGCTAGTCCACGTCATTTGATGAGAAAACTAATCTCTTCAAATTTGGCCGCATCAAAAAACTAATGGAAAACTAATAGCAGACCACAGCAGCAAAGCAACAACTTGAAAAGAAAGTTGGCTACACCTCCGCAAACTTGTTTTGTGAACCCCAAAAAGCCGAATACTTTCCAACGTTCGACCACACCAATCCTCCGTTCACTCCTCAACCAACAACTAAGAATTCCTCAAACTGTTGCAACCATCGAGCGGCTGGCTGCTCTGCCTGTCAGCCGCTCTGAAGACACGCCTACTATAACTCATTGAAAGTCCTTCTTTTTCTTCTTCTTCCTCCTCTTCTTCTTCAATGAGGTTTAACGGCGGATGGCATCCAATTTGTTGCCTTACCGCCACCTACTAGACTGGAGTACAACTCCCTTATCTTTTCATGAAAAATAAAATAAAACTAAGCAAATAAATATCCTACCATCTAACACTACACTCACAACTTCAAAACTACTACTAATAATTAACCCCACCCTTCTCCACTATTTAAATATACTCACTCCTACCTCATGCCCTCAACCTGAAATGATGGGACATCACCAATTAACACTCTCTGCAGCTGCCACCACAACCTCAATTTTCTTCGATTTGCATTCCATCCCTGCAGTACAATTAATAACCATTGCTATAAACGCTAAAAACCCAATCTTACTGAAACATATCACTTGCTTGCCTATCCCACTGTACTGGTATATACAGTGGGGAGAACAAGTATTTGATACACTGCCGATTTTGCAGGTTTTCCTACTTACAAAGCATGTAGAGGTCTGTCATTTTTATCATAGGTACACTTCAGCTGTGAGAGACAGAATCTAAAACAAAAATCCAGAAAATCACATTGTATGATTTTTAAGTAATGAATTTGCATTTTATTGCATGACATAAGTATTTGATACAGTGAGGGAAAAAAGTATTTGATCCCCTGCTGATTTTGTACGTTTGCCCACTGACAAAGACATGATCAGTCTATAATTTTAATGGTAGGTTTATTTGAACAGTGAGAGACAGAATAACAACAAAAAAATCCAGAAAAACGCATGTCAAAAATGTTATTAATTGATTTGCATTTTAATGAGGGAAATAAGTATTTGACCCCTCTGCAAAACATGACTTAGTACTTGGTGGCAAAACCCTTGTTGGCAATCACAGAGGTCAGACGTTTCTTGTAGTTGGCCACCAGGTTTGCACACATCTCAGGAGGGATTTTGTTCCACTTCTCTTTGCAGATCTTCTCCAAGTCATTAAGGTTTCGAGGCTGACGTTTGGCAACTCAAACCTTCAGCTCCCTCCACAGATTTTCTATGGGATTAAGGTCTGGAGACTGGCTAGGCCACTCCAGGACCTTAATGTGCTTCTTCTTGAGCCACTCCTTTGTTGCCTTGGCCGTGTGTTTTGGGTCATTGTCATGCTGCAATATCCATCCACGACCCATGTTCAATGCCCTGGCTGAGGGAAGGAGGTTCTCACCCAAGATTTGACGGTACATGTCCCCGTCCATCATCCCTTTGATGCGGTGAAGTTGTCCTGTCCCCTTAGCAGAAAAACACCCCCAAAGCATAATGTTTCCACCTCCATGTTTGACGGTGGGGATGGTGTTCTTGGGGTCATAGGCAGCATTCCTCCTCCTCCAAACACAGCGAGTTGAGTTGATGCTAAAGAGCTCGATTTTGGTCTCATCTGACCACAACACTTTCACCCAGTTCTCCTCTGAATCATTCAGATGTTCATTGGAAAACTTCAGACGGCCCTGTATATGTGCTTTCTTGAGCAGGGGGACCTTGCGGGCGCTGCAGGATTTCAGTCCTTCACGGCGTCGTGTGTTACCAATTGTTTTCATGGTGACTATGGTCCCAGCTGCCTTGAGATCATTGACAAGATCCTCCCGTGTAGTTCTGGGCTGATTCCTCACCGTTCTCATGATCATTGCAACTCCACGAAGTGAGATCTTGTATGGAGCCCCAGGCCGAGGGAGATTGACAGGTCTTTTGTGTTTCTTCCATTTGCGAATAATCGCACCAACTGTTGTCACCTTCTCACCAAGCTGCTTGGCGATGGTCTTGTAGCCCATTCCTGCCTTGTGTAGGTCTACAATCTTGTCCCTGACATCCTTGGAGAGCTCTTTGGTCTTGGCCATGGTGGAGAGTTTGGAATCTGATTGATTGATTGCTTCTGTGGACAGGTGTCTTTTATACAGGTAACAAAATGAGATTAGGAGCACTCCGTTTAAGAGTGTGCTCCTAATCTCAGTTTGTTACCTGTATAAAAGACACCTGGGAGCCAGAAATCTTTCTGATTGAGAGGGGGTCAAATACTTATTTCCCTCATTAAAATGCAAATCAATTTATAAAATTTTTGACATGCATTTTTCTGGATTTTGTTGTTGTTATTCTGTCTCTTACTGTTCAAATAAACCTACCATTAAAATTATAGACTGATCATTTCTTTGTCAGTGGGCAAATGTACAAAATCAGCAGGGGATCAAATACTTTTTTCCCTCACTGTACATCAGAAAAGCAGAACTTTTGGTACAGAAACCTTTGTTTGCATTTACATACGTTTCCTGTAGGTCTTGACCAGGTTTGCACACACTGCAGCAGGGATTTTGGCCCACTCCTCCATACAGACCTTCTCCAGATCCTTCAGGTTTCGGGGCTGTCGCTGGGCAATACGGACTTTCAGCTCACTCCAAAGATTTTCTATTGGGTTCAGGTCTGGAGACTGGCTAGGCCACTCCAGGACCTTGAGATGCTTCTTACGGAGCCACTCCTTAGTTGCCCTGGCTGTGTGTTTCGGGTCGTTGTCATGCTGGAAGAGCCAGCCACGACCCATCTTCAATGCTCTTACTGAGGGAAGGAGGTTGTTGGCCAAGATCTCGCGATACATGGCCCCATCCATCCTCCCCTCAATACGGTGCAGTCGTCCTGTCCCCTTTGCAGAAAAGCTTCCCCAAAGAATGATGTTTCCACCTCCATGCTTCACGGTTGGGATGGTGTTCTTGGGGTTGTACTCATCCTTCTTCTTCTTCCAAACACGGCGAGTGGAGTTTAGACCAAAAAGCTCTATTTTTGTCTCTTCAGACCACATGACCCCCGCCCCTTGACCCTTCTTCCTCTACTTTCTTCACTGCCTCCGCATATGACAACGTCTTCTCTACTCTTAACCTGGAAACCTCAACCTGCTTCTCTCGCACTGGACATGTCTGATCCCCAGCTCCAAGGCCATCCGTACAATTAGCACATACCACCACTTTCCCCAGTGCTTCACACTCCTTAATCTCATGCCCTTCTGCACACTTCTCACACCTTGGAATCTCCCTCCTACATACTGCTGCCACATGCCCATAAATTTGACACCTGTAACATGGTAATGTACTCGGCACATAAGCTCGCACAGGATAACTTATATATCCTAACTTCACTTTATCCGACAAAGACTCAACTTCAAAACTCAAAAGACCTTCCCTCTTCTTCTTCTTCTTCTTCTTCTTCTTCTTCTTCTTCTTCTTCTTCTTCTTCTTCTTCTTCTTCTATGAGTTTTAACGGTGGTTGGCATCCAATATGTTGCATTAACGCCACCTACTAGACTGTAGTACAACTCCCTTATATTTTGCTTGAAAAATACAATAAAATAAATACCCTACCATCTAACACTACACTCACAAAATAATTAAATAAACAAAAAACAAAAATAAACAATTAACACCACCCTACTCCATTATTTAAATCTATGTATTCCTACCTCATGCCCTCAACCTGAAAGGATGAGACATCACCACTTAACACACCCTGTAACTCTTCTGATGTTAAGTCTCGCACACCCAAATACAGTACCTCTCTGCAGCTGCCACCACAACCTCAATTTTCTTCGATTTACGTTCCATCCCTGCAGTACAATTAATAACCATTGCTATAAATGCTAAAAATACAATCTTACTGAAACACACACTACCGGTCAAAAGTTTTAGAACATCTACTCATTCAAGGGTTTTTCTTTATTTTTACTATTTTCTACATTGTAGAATAATAGTGAAGACATCAAAACTATGAAATAACACATATGGAATCATGTAGTAACCAAAAAAGTGTTAAACAAATTAAAATATATTTTATATTTCAGATTCTTCAAATAGCCACCCTTTGCCTTGATGACAGCTTTACACACTCTTGGCATTCTCTCAACCAGCTTCATGAGGTAGTCACCTGGAATGCATTTCAATTAACAGTTGTGGCTTCTTAAAAGGTCATTTGTGGAATTTCTTTCCTTCTTAATGCGTATGAGCCAATCAGTTGTGTTGTGACAAGGTAGGGGGGTAAACAGAAGATAGCCCTATTTGGTAAAAGACCAAGTACATATTATGGCAAGAACAGCTCAAATAAGCAAAGAGAAATGACAGTCCATCATTACTTTAAGACATGAAGGTCAGTCAATACGGAAAATGTCAAGAACTTTGAAAGTTTCTTCAAGTGCAGTCGCAAAAACCATCAAGCGCTATGATGAAACTGGCTCTCATGAGGATTGTCACAGGAATGGAAGACCCAGAGATCCCTCTGCTGCAGAGGATAAGTTCATTAGAGTTACCAGCCTCAGAAATTGCAGCCCAAATAAATGCTTCACAGAGTTCAAGTAACAGACACATCTCAACATCAACTGTTCAGAGGAGACTGTGTGAATCAGGCCTTCATGGTCGAATTGCTGCAAAGAAACCACTACTAAAGGACACCAATAATAAGAAGAGACTTGCTTGGACCAAGAAACATGAGCAACGGACATTAGACCGGTGGAAATTTGTCCTTTGGTCTGGAGTCCAAATTTGAGATTTTTGGTTCCAACCGCCGTGTCTTTGTGAGACGCGGTGTGGGTGAACGGATGATCTCCGCATGTGTATTTCCCACCGTAAAGCATTGTGGAGGAGGTGTTACGGTGTGGGGGTACTTTGCTGGTGACACTGTCTGTTATTTATTTAGAATTCAAGGCACACTTAACCAGCATGGCTACCACAGCATTCTGCAGCGTACACCATTCCGTCTGGTTTGCGCTTACTGGGACTATCATTTGTTTTTCAACAGGACAATGACCCAACACACCTCCATGCTGTGTAAGGGCTATTTTACCAAGAAGGAGAGTGATGGACTGCTGCATCAGATGACCTGGCCTCCACAATCCCCCGACCTCAACCCAATTGAGATGGTTTGGGATGAGTCGGACTGCAGAGTGAAGGAAAAGCAGCCAACAAGTGCCCAGCATATCCTTCAAGACTGTTGGAAAAGCATTCCGGGTGAAGCTGGTTGAGAGAATGCTAAGAGTGTGCAAATCTGTCATCAAGGCAAAGGGTGGCTATTTGAAGAATCTCTAATATAAAATATATTTTGATTTGTTTAACACTTTTTTGGTTACTACATGATTCCATATGTGTTATTTCATAGTTTTGATGTCTTCACTATTATTCTACAATGTAGAAAATAGTAAAAATAAAGAAAAACCCTTGAATGAGTAGGTGTTCTAAAACTTTTGACCGGTAGTGTATATCACTTGTTGGCCTATCCCTCTGTACTGGTACATATCTACTACTCTCACCACTCCTCCCCCTTGACCCATCTTCCTCTACTTTCTTCACTGCCTCAGCATATGACAACTTCTTCACTACTCTTACCCTGGAAACCTCAACCTGCCTCTCTAGCACGGGACATTTCTGATCCCCAGCCCCATGGGCACCCCTACAATTAGCACATACCACTACTTTTCCCAATGCTACACATTCCTTTGTCTCATGCCCTTCTGCACACTTCTCACACCTTGGAACCTCCCTCCTACACACTACTGCCACATGCCCATAAGTTTGACACCTGTAACATCTTAATGTATTCGGCACATAAGCTTATACAGGATAACTTATATATCCTAACTTCACTTTGTCGGGCAAAGACTCAACTTCAAAACTCAAAAGAACGGACAATGACTCTTCTGTTTCCCCACTCTCGCCACCCTGTTTGCGTCGCAAACAACGAGCATCATGAACACCGGGAATCTTCCCCTTCAGTTGGTCAACTTTTACATTTACTGCTAGCCCAGTAATCACTCCTTTCAATGGTGCCCTTTTCTTGAGAGCGAAACAATTCACATTTCTTGCCCCCATTTGTTTAACTCCGAGCGCCTTCTCCCTCTGACCAACAGAAACACAAACAATTATCACTAGACCACTTCTGGTTACCCTCACCGATTCCACTATACCCAATGCTTTTTTCACCCACCCTGAAACCACAAATGGATCAGCCAAAAGGCAAGGGTCCACTTTTTCCAAAAACTTCACTCCTACTGTCACAGACTCATCTTTATCCTGACCCTCGGTGCAAGCCTCAGGCGAGTACTTCACCACACCTACCACCTCCGATACTTCACCCTCATTCACTTCCATTCTCCTTCTGTCTTCAGCTCACTCTACTTAAATTTTCTACCATTCTTCTTTAACAAACCTTCTCCCTTTTTTCCGCCATTTTTAACCGACTCAAGCTCACAATCTTCCTCCCTCTCTCTCTTAGACCTCCTCTGCCTCTCTTTTCCCCTCCATTCCTCCTTTGTAATCCAAGTATATGTCTCCTTATGATAATACTGCACTTCTCCTAACATACATTTTGTTCTTGCTTTCTCAAGGGATGCCATTTACGAGGCTCTCCAACCAAATCTTTGTCTAACGTTACTTCCAACATACTCCTGGTTTGCACCAATGGACTCTGGCATCCCTACGTTTCTCGAGATGTTTTCCCCTTTTGCCTTCTTCTTCTTCTTCTTCTTCTTCTTCTTCTTCTTCTGTGGATTTTATATGGCAGTTGGCAACCAACTTTAAGCTGCATTACCACCACCAACTGGACTGGAGTGTGGACCAGAGTCAGAGACGGTCTAAATCCTACACAATAATCTCGTCTCCCTAAGGAAACGAAATACATAATTAAATACTACATCCCCTGAAGATTTCCCCAGCAGTTCACTTAATCCTGGCTTTTCAACCCCATTACTCCTCAAATCTAATAACAATCGCTCCCTTTCTCTCACATATTTCTGGCACTGAAATAGAACATGTTCCACTGTCTCCATCTCCTCCTGACAATGATCACACCTCCCAGTCAGATGTTTCCCCACCAATTTCAATGTACTATTTAGCCTTGTGTGTCCCAGTCTCAGCCTTGTGACTACACTTTCCTCCCTTCTCTCTCGGCCCAAGGACCTCCCTGCCCCCACCTTTTCCTGGATCTTATACAGGTGTCTTCCCTTACTCTCTGTTCCACAACTGTTGCCACTTATTTTTAACCACTGTTCTTATTAATCCCTTGGCTTTTGCTTTACTGATTGACAATTCCATCTCAACTTTAGGATGTTTAAGAGCCTGCTTGGCAATAATATCCACTTCCTCATTCCCCTCTACTCACACATGAGCTGGTACCCAGAGGAACATAACAAATATCCCCATCTGTTTCACCCTATACAAACACTGCAAAAACTCATACAATACATCCTGTCTGCTCTGAGACACACATTAATTTAAGCTCATCAGTGCTGCACAGGAGTCAGAGCAGATGACTACCCTGTCTGGCCTCACGTCCTCCACCCACTGCAGCCAATAGTATGGCCAACAACTCCATTGTGTAAACAGATAAATTATCCGTTGCTCTTTTCATCACTGCCACCTTAAACTCAGGAACACTAAAAGCTGCTACTGTCCTCCCTGTTTTAGGGTCCTTAGATCCATCTGTGAATATATTCAAGAAAGCATAGTATTGTGTTCTTAAATGTTCACTTACAACTGAATCTACTCCTTCCTCAACATATTTTACCCTCTCAAGCAACCCTAGATATATCACTGGTTGATTGAAAGTTGTTTATCCAATCACCTTTGACTTTATTTTTTTTATTCTTCGTGTGGTTTTCCGGCAGACTAGACGCTGTGTTGCGTATTGCTGCGTTTCGCAGGTCGGACTGTGATTGTCCGTGATTGTGCGGATTGCACATTTTGGTCGCCCCCCCAAAAAAGGGAAAAGAGGAATGGGACAAACTTAAATTGCACCACCATCTAACCATGCACCTATATACTATCCCCTAAAACCAAACACCCCATCCCACTACTTTGGCTCTAAACGATCCTACACCAGGCTGTCGGCCTGATGGATGGAACCCCTTCTCTCAAAACTTCCTGTAGATCTTCTGCACTAAAATCTCTCACACACAAATATTTATCTGCTACTGCAACTACCACATCTATCTTCAGTGATGTCCGCTCCATCGGTGCAGTGCAGTTGATCACCATAGCTATAAACGCAAGAAATCCAACCTTACTAAAACTCATCCTCTTCAGGCCTGCTCACAGGGGGGCTCCCAGTCGACTCACTCACCCTTGGGCTATCCTCTACTCTCTTCACTGCCTCAGCATAGGAAACTTTCTGCCCCACTTGAACTCTGGCAATCTCAACCTGTCTCTCTTTCACAGGGCACTTCGTATCCCCACAGTTGACACACTGTGCTTTCTCTATCCCAACTGTACACTCCCTCTGACTATGCCCTCCTGTACATTTCTCACATCGTGGGATCTCCCTTCTAGACACTGCTGCAACGTGTCCGAATCCTTGGCACCTAAAGCACCGTAGCGGGTTCGGAAAACATAGGCCCTCACAGAATAGCAAATATAACCTAACCTGACCTTATCAGGTAGAAACTCTGGGTCAAAGCTCAACAAGACAGACCGGGTATTCTCAATCTCACCGTTGCCACCAGGTCTACATTTCACCAAATGGCGGGAGTCACAAACACTAGGAATCTTCATTTTCATTTGATCCACCTCTACATTCAACGCTACCCCACTGATCACCCCTTTTGCTGCGCCCTGCTCCGGAGAGAAAAGCACACCACAGGTTGAGCCCCGAGCCGCGTGACTCGAAGCGCCCGCTTCCTCTGGGAGGCGGATACATAATAAATCCAAACAATTCCTTTTCTTGAAACATTCACAGATGTAACCATTCCCAGTTTGTCCTTTACCCAGCTTGACGCAACGTATGGGTCGGCCAAAAAGCAGGAATCCACCCTTTCCAGAAATCTCACTCCTACAGGTCCAAAATCATCTCTGGTAGGATTCTCAGGGCAAACATTGAAAGACTACCACATATGCCACCACAGGTAGGCCCACTACATCCTGGACTGGCTCAACTTCAGAGCGCTCACCACTGCCGACTGACTCCATTTTAAGATCCTCAAGGTTCTCAAGAGAGCATGAAGACCTATAAGTGAGATTACTTGGATTGTAATCAGGAGACGTAGGTATGTACAGTATGTACTCCTCAAACAATGGTGTATACACAGGAGACAAAGCTTTGATCTTAGCAGCGCCATTCTTACGCTTTCGCGTCATCGCATCTCCTTCGCCTCTTCCCAACTTCCACCTTCCACTGGCTTCTCCGTGGTCCACATTTGACTTCTTGCATACATTAGAATAAGTAGAGATAAATCATTACATTCACACCAATGTAGTGAAAGCCATAGTTTTCTTTCTTTCTTTCTTTCTTTCTTTCTTTCTTTCTTTCTTTCTTTCTTTCTTTCTTTCTTTCTTTCTTTCTTGCTTCTCTCCTCCTGCCTCTCATACTTTTCTTTCCTTAGTCAGTGTGGCACTTAATGACATACTGTAGGACTACATGATCAGCACTTCCACTCATCATCAAATAATCCATATGAATCCTTAAATGCACACATCCGAAAGAGACAACATAACATCTGCTTGCCACTTACCTCAATGAACATGCAGCACAGCGAAGCTAGCTTTCTTATTTTCCTACCGTGCAACATGCTGCTTTACCAGAGCTCCAGAACCAACTAAACTAAAAATACAGATCAAAGGCATTTCATACTTTAGACTGACATACGCCCAGATGAATGGGTGGAACAGCAGGCGTCCGTTCGGACCAACCTTTTAAAATTTCCAGTGGCCCTTGATGGTGGTAGTGTGTGTGTGTGTGTGTGTGTGTGTGTGTGTGTGTGTGTCTAAGCGTGTGTCGTGTACATGCAAACAACCCCTGCCTATCTATCACAACCACATACAGTGGGAAGTATTTGATACACTGCCAATTTTGCAGGTTTTCCTACTTACAAAGCATGTAGAGGTCTGTAACTGTGACACTCTGGCTCCATGGACTTTGATATTTGAGCCAGGGTTGTTCATTGTCATTGGTTTGGGTGTATTTCATTTGGTGGTGTTGGGGATGGGTGAGTTTCATTTTGTTTGTGTCTAGTGGTGATTGGTCTATGACTCCCAATCGGAGGTAACGAGTGTCAGCTGTCGGCTCGTTATCTCTGATTGGGAGCCATATATATTCTGTGTGTTTTCTCCTTTGTTTTGTGGGTTATTGTTCCTGTGTTGTATGTTCTGTCGGTGTCACAGAGGACTTCACGTATCGTCATTTGTTGTTTTTTCGTGGTTGCTTTAATTTAATAAAGTCATCATGTTCACTCCACGCGCTGCGTATTGGTCCGCTCCTTCAGACGATCGTGACAGAATAACCCACCAAAAAAGGACCAAGCAGCGCGTCCAGGAGCAAAGGGTCTGGACATGGGAGGAACTGTTGGACGGTAAAGGGTCCTGGACGTGGGAAGAAATCCTGGACGGCATGGATCGCCGTCCATGGAGCGAAACAGAGGAGAGGCGACGGAGAGAGGAGCAACGGCGTCGGCAGAGCCAACGTCGGAAGGACGAGAGGCAACCCCAAGAAATTTTTTGGGGGGCACATGGCTTGGGCGACGGAGCAGCAGGAGGCTGCCACAAGGCAGAGTCAGAGGGCTGCCAGGTTAAGGGGGCTGACGGAGGCAGAGAAGGGACGGATTCAGTGGGCTACCAGGTCAAGGGGGCTACTGGGTAAAGCAGGGAAGGAAGGTGTTGAGGCACGGCGTGAGGTACTGGGGTGTGTAACCAGTTCGGTCCGGCCCGTTCCTAGTCCCGAGGTGCAGCCAGTAGTGTGTGTTCCCGTACGGTACGGCCTGTTCCGGTCCCTCGCACTAAGTGTAAGGTGCGCGTCGCCAGCCCGGTTCGGCCTGTTCCTGCCATACGCACCAAGTATGCGGTGCGCGTCGCCAGCTCAGCCCGGCCTGTTCCTACTCCACGCACCAGGGATACGGTGCGCTTCGCCAGCCCAGCCCGGCCTGTTCCTACTCCACGCACCAGGGATACGGTGCGCTCGCCAGCCCAGCCCGGCCTGTTCCTACTCCACGCACCAGGGATACGGTGCGCTTCGCCAGCCCGGCCCGGCCTGTTCCGGCCACTCGCACCAGGGATACGGTGCGCGTCGCCAGCCCCGCCCGGCTTGTTCCTGCTCTCCGCACTAGGCGTGAGGTGAGTCCCCAGGGTCCAGCATGCCCTGTTCCGGCTCCCCGCACTAGGCGTTATGGGAGTCCCCAGGGTCCAGCATGCCCTGTTCCGACTCCCCGCACTAGCCCTGAGATGCGTGTCCTCAGCCCGGTACCTCCAGTTCCGGCACCACGCATCAGGCCTACGGTGCGTCCCCAGGGCCAAGCATGCCCTGTTGCTGCTTCCCGCACTAGCCCTGAGATGCGTGTCCTCAGCCCGGTACCTCCAGTTCCGGCACCACGCATCAGGCCTACGGTGCGTCCCCAGGGTCCAGCATGCCCTGTTGCTTCTCCCCGCACTAGCCCTGAGATGCGTGTCCTCAGCCCGGTACCTCCTGTTCCGGCACCACGCACCAGGCCTACGATGCGCCTCAGACGGCCAGAGTCTGCCGTCTGCCCAACGGGGCCTGAACTGCCCGTCTGCCCAAAGCCTGCAAAGCCGCCCGTCTGCCATGAGCCATCAGAGCCGTCCGCCAGACCGGAGCCGCTAGAGCCTTCCGCCAGACAGGATCAGCCAGAGCCTTCCGCCAGACAGGATCAGCCAGAGCCTTCTGCCAGACAGGATCAGCCAGAGCCTTCTGCCAGACAGGATCAGCCAGAGCCTTCTGCCAGACAGGATCAGCCAGAGCCTTCCGCCAGACAGGATCAGCCAGATCCGTCGGTCGGCCATGAGCAGCCAGATCCGTCAGCCGGCCATGAGCAGCCAGATCCGTCAGCCAGCCATGAGCAGCCAGATCCGTCAGCCAGCCACGAGCAGCCAGATCCGTTAGCCAGCCATGAGCAGCCAGATCCGTTAGCCAGCCACGAGCAGCCAGTTCCGTCAGCCAGCCATGAGCCGTCCAGCCAGGATCCGCCAGAGCCGTCCAGCCAGGATCCGCCAGAGCCGTCCAGCCGGGATCCGCCAGAGCCGTCCAACCGGGATCCGTCAGAGCCGTCCAGCCAGGATCCGCCAGCCAGCCAGGATCCGCCAGAGCCAGCCAGCCAGGATCCGCCATTTAGTCAGGTGCTGCCCCTTAGCTCGGTGTTGCTCCTTATCCTGTTGCTGTCCCTTATCCTGGTGCTGTCCCTTAGCCTGGTACTGCCCCTTAGTCCGGTACTGCCCCTTAGTCCGGTACTGCCCGTAGTCCGGTGCTGCCCCCTTAGTCCGGTGCTGCCCCTTAGCCCGGTGCTGCCCCTTGTCCCGGTGCTGCCCCTTATCCCGGTGCTGCCCCTTATCCCGGTGCTGCCCCTTAGGCCGATGCTGCCCCTTAGTCCGGTGTTGCCCCTTAGTCCAGGTGGGGTTAGTTGGAGGGTGGTCATTGGGAGGAGGCTACCGAAGCAGGTTGTGACTGTGGTGGGGTGGGGATCACGACCGGGGCCAGAGCCGCCACCGTGGACAGATGCCCACCCAGACCCTCCCCTAGTCCTGATATTGGTGCGCCCGGAGTTCGCACCTTTAGGGGGGGGTACTGTGACACTCTGGCTCCATGGACTTTGATATTTGAGCCAGGGTTGTTCATTGTCATTGGTTTGGGTGTATTTCATTTGGTGGTGTTGGGGATGGGTGAGTTTCATTTTGTTTGTGTCTAGTGGTGATTGGTCTATGACTCCCAATCGGAGGTAACGAGTGTCAGCTGTCGGCTCGTTATCTCTGATTGGGAGCCATATATATTCTGTGTGTTTTCTCCTTTGTTTTGTGGGTTATTGTTCCTGTTCCAGTGTTGTATGTTCTGTCGGTGTCACAGAGGACTTCACGTATCGTCATTTGTTGTTTTTTCGTGGTTGCTTTAATTTAATAAAGTCATCATGTTCACTCCACGCGCTGCGTATTGGTCCGCTCCTTCAGACGATCGTGACAGTAACTTTTATCATAGGTACACTTCAACTGTGAGAGACGGAATCTAAAACAAAAATCCAGAAAATCACATTGTATGATTTTTAAGTAATTAATTTGCATTTTATTGCATGACATAAGTATTTGATCACCTACCAACCCGTAACAATTCCGGCTCTCACAGACCTGTTAGTTTTTCTTTAAGAAGCCCTCCTGTTCTCCACTCATTACCTGTATTAACTGCACCTGTTTGAATTCGTTACCTGTATAAAAGACACCTGTCCACACACTCAATCAAACAGACTCCAACCTCTCCACAATGGCCAAGACCAGAGAGCTGTGTAAGGACATCAGGGATAAAATTGTAGACCTGCACAAGGCTGGGATGGGCTACAGGACAATAGGCAAGCAGCTTGGTGAGAAGGCAACAACTGTTGGCGCAATTATTAGAAAATGGAAGAAGTTCAAGATGACGGTCAATTACCCTCGGTCTGGGGCTCCATGCAAGATCTCACCTCGTGGGGCATCAATGATCATGAGGAAGGTGAGGGATCAGCCCAGAACTACATGGCAGGAACTGGTCAATGACCTGAAGAGAGCTGGGACCACAGTCTCAAAGAAAACCATTAGTAACACACTACGCCGTCATGGATTAAAATCCTGCAGCGCACGCAAGGTCCCCCTGCTCAAGCCAGCGCATGTCCAGGCCCGTCTGAAGTTTGCCAATGACCATCTGGATGATCCAGAGGAGGAATGGGAGAAGGTCATGTGGTCTGAAGAGACAAAAATAGAGCTTTTTGGTCTAAACTCCACTCGCCGTGTTTGGAGGAAGAAGAAGGATGAGTACAACCCCAAGAACACCATCCCAACCGTGAAGCATGGAGGTGGAAACATCATTCTTTGGGGAAGCTTTTCTGCAAAGGGGACAGGACGACTGCACCGTATTGAGGGGAGGATGGATGGGGCCATGTATCGCGAGATCTTGGCCAACAACCTCCTTCCCTCAGTAAGAGCATTGAAGATGGGTCGTGGCTGGCTCTTCCAGCATGACAACGACCCGAAACACACAGCCAGGGCAACTAAGGAGTGGCTCCGTAAGAAGCATCTCAAGGTCCTGGAGTGGCCTAGCCAGTCTCCAGACCTGAACCCAATAGAAAATCTTTGGAGGGAGCTGAAAGTCCGTATTGCCCAGCGACAGCCCCGAAACCTGAAGGATCTGGAGAAGGTCTGTATGGAGGAGTGGGCCAAAATCCCTGCTGCAGTGTGTGCAAACCTGGTCAAGACCTACAGGAAACGTATGATCTCTGTAATTGCAAACAAAGGTTTCTGTACCAAATATTAACTTCTGCTTTTCTGATGTATCAAATACTTATGTCATGCAATAAAATGCAAATTAATTACTTAAAATCATACAATGTGATTTTCTGGATTTTTGTCTCTCACAGTTGAAGTGTACCTATGATAAAAATTACAGACCTGTACATGCTTTGTAAGTAGGAAAACCTGCAAAATCGGCAGTGTATTCTCCCCACTGTATAACCTATATATCAAATCAGAATGTCACAACCAATTTCTTTTTTTGTCTTGCCCCTTTCTAAACTCTGCATAGGCCTATGTGAGCCACCCTCACACGGCTCAAGGTGCTTGGACGGGATTCTGTAGCCAGGGGTGACATGACATCATCAGTAACCAGGAAATAGGATGCGAGACCCCTACGTGAGAACTCCAGTTCAACTGCATTCTCACCTTTCAATCCAAACTGGTCAAGGCATTGGTTATAGTGACCTGGGGTCCATCTCTGGTCCATCTCTACCATATGAGGAAAGACTGGGTTATGTAAACATTTGGCCTGGACGAGGAAAAGCTGAATAAAAAACACCCAAATTAAAGCTTTGTTCCATCTGGAGGCCCTCAGTTAGACATGAGGCTGGGTTGGGTTCTAGCCAGGGTACTGACTCTCATTCACTGGTGTGGGTTGGCATTCTCTCCTACTGGCGCTGATCACAGCGAGTCAATAAAGTTATTTGAATGGAATTGAATGTCACGTTCGTTCATCGACGGGTCAGACCAAGGCGCAGCGTGATATGCATACATGTTTATTATACCGAATAAACACAACGACGACAAAACAACAAACTAAACGAAACGTGAAGTCCAAGGTACACAAACAACATACCTCACACGGAACAAGATCCCACCACCCACTAATGCCAATAGGCTGCCTAAGTATGGTCCCCAATCAGAGACAACGAGCGACAGCTGCCTCTGATTGGGAACCACACCGGCCAACATAGAAATACACATACTAGAATATCAACATAGATATACACCAACATAGAACATACACACCCTGACTCAACATATACGAGTCCCCTGAGTCAGGGCGTGACATTTAATCATTTCAGCAGCAGCTTCCCATGCTGTTGTTCTGACAACCACCCATGCAGTGTCACATAATCTGTTGTATAAGTATCAATAAACATTCTGAAAACACATTTGGTGTTTGACTGTGGGGAGGCTAGCTGGCTCCTGGGTTTATTTGGTCATAAATGTGTAATATGGTTTAATTCATGTTTTAACTCAGTGGTGGCATTTTTGCCTCTGATAAAGTTGTCTTGCATCAGCTAACAAATGGAACCCATTACTGCGATTTTCAGAGAGCAGCGCTATAATGCTTTAACAACCACAATGAAAAGTGCATGCAGTTAATTTCTAATATGATTTTAGTTGCCTGAGGCTTTTTTCTTAGTACATTTCTACATGGCTCCTCCTGTGTGGCTTGTTCTTTTACACACTAATATCATACAACTAACTAGCCCACCCAGTCACTAGAAAGGCTGATACAACGTCAGCTACTGGGTCAAATGTATGTAACATCTGTAATGAATAAGGCGTACAACTCTTATCCTGACCACACCCAACACATACTGTAGCAGGCTTTTTCAGGGTTTATGGAGGGACAGGCCTAATTTAAACCCAGAGTGCAGAGGCGACCTAAAAATAACCTAGGAGCACCGGAACAGCCAAACCCTCCAACCACAACACAGCCTGGCCAGAGAAGATTCATACAGCTGGCCTCTCTGTCCAGTTCTCTTGCAGTCTCAGAGCCAACTGCCTGTTAAGGAGAAACTATACTGTCCACTAGAACCCTGTCTAACCAACAGCTTCTGGTCAGGTGGAGTGAAGGGCACTAGTTGATGCGACTTCCTTGGCTTGTATTTCTGTAGTACTGTACTGACTTTGGAAGGAACAGATCGGCTCCTGTAGGTGAGCGTGAAAACAGCACAGAGAATGTCTCAGACACAATTGGAAACTCATTCTCAGTCCCAACCCCCTCGCACTCCCTCTCCCTTCCCTGGTGTGAAACAATGGACACTCAGCTTGAACCTCGCCCCCCTTCCCGGTCTCCACAGAGAGAGAGAGCGGTCAGGCAGGCCAAGCTAGAGAGAGAGGTGAACGGTCACTGGGCCTGTAGTCTCTCTGGCTGAGAGCCACAGCCCTTAGCAGACATTACCCACATTCCTCTGCAGGCAGGGGCTTAAGGTTCTCAGCACACTGCTTGTTTACACGCTGCAGGTTTAGTTAGTTATATGTGAAGAGGTGAGAGTGAGAGAGGGTGAGGTGGTGAGGTGAAAGGGGTAGGGGCGTAAGGAGGTGAGTGGGTGAGGTTGGGGAGGTCGGGGAGGTGTAAGGAATGTCCCATAAATGACTCCATAAATGAGACTTCCACCACAAAGGCTAGTCTGTGGAGAGAGCGTTGTGAGAAAACTGACAATTTAATCACTGCCAGAGGTGCTTCAACAAAGTACTGAGTAAAGGGTCTGAATACTTATGTAAATGTGATATTTCAGTTGTATATTTTTTATAAATTTGCAAAAATGTCTAAAAGCCTGTTTTTGCTTTGTTGTTATGGGGTATTGTGTGTAGATTGATGAGGGGAAAAAACGATTTAATCAATTTTAGAATAAGGCTGTAACGTAACAAAATGTGGAAAAAGTCAAGGGGTCTGAATACTTTCCGAATGCACTGTATATGGATTACACCCTGGCCCCTTCTCTGTGGATCAACTTTAAACCCCTTTGGCCATATATGAGGTTAGATTACACCACAATAGTAGTGGATACCTGTCCCTACCACCTTGACTGAGCCAAGTACGGCCTGAGTGACTCAGCTTTGACTTCTCCTGTGTTTCTCCTGAGGCACTGAGTCTACTGGAGGGAGTGTGTGTGTGCGAGTGTGCATGTTGTAATGGATCTGCTGCCTCTCTTCCTCTGAGGCACAGTAACTCACAAAACTCTCTGACAGCCAAGACGCTCCACTCATTCCTGATCAAACACCATAGGAATGCATGGATACAGATACTATGCTAGTGTAATATATTCCATCTTTGCTACAGTAGTTACCTAATTTTCACAAGTTCACAACTTTATTAACAACAACAACAAAAAAGTTCTTAGTTATGTGCAGACTACTGTATCTCACTTAACTGGTTTCTGAGCTACACAAACCACCCTCATTTTGCACTCATTTTGTAAAGAACCTGGCACGCAACATTGACCCTGGAGAGATCAAAGGGACTATTATACTGGGTAACACATTTACTCTTTGGGGAGTTGAGCTGCTGCCCATAATTCTGTACTCTTTGTTGCCAAAACAGAGGCAGATCAACACTATTCACTTCACACGCTCTCTGGTTTTCTCAAATCAAGTTGAATCTCAAGTCTTTCAATGTTCATTTTGTACATGTTTTGTACCCTTTTCTCCTGAACCTTTATCAATGATGAATGTGTGCCATTTACAGTGGAAGCTTATCGGAGTGGAGCAGAGGCGGAGATTATATGGGTAGATACGGTGGGCAGAGTTCAAGACAGCATTGTAAACATAAACACACACACACACACAATTCATACCACACCATAGGCTACCCTACGATCAGCCCATAGGCACAGATCTAAGTTCAGCTCCCCCACCCTAAATGAGGAAACACAAAATTTAGCCTGGATAAATGTATAGGGGCAACTTTATCCTACTCATAACTGCAGACAACACAGGAACAGCTGCTGCTCACAGGTATAATACTATAGGCAGGTCAGGACTCGCTTAAAGAGGATAGAGTCACAATAGACCTGCTCTCTCCCCACCTTATGTCCCATATACAGTAACTAACTGTGGCCCCTTTGTCTGGCCTTTAGATGGACACAGGGCTTAGAATCATCAGGGCCCCACTCTGTACATTAAGGGGGAAGCGCACACACTACCTACAGCCACTGAGGGGGAAGCACGCAGTCACTACAGGCAACATAAACATCAGGTGAGATTATTCCTCAACACATTTGGATTAGATGCAGGCTCTGATTAGATGTTGGCTCTGTCAACAACATGGCCGTCTCTCCTCCTCAGGTAACAACACAATGACTCACTGATTACACTACAGACCGGCAGGAGAGAGAGGAGACGATGGGACAACAGAGGAAAGGAGGTGCAGATAACAAACAATGATACATCATGTATTTACAGGCTGACCTGGAAGTCATCAGGCTGTGATGGGTTGATGCGACTGTGATTGTGGCACAGAAGTCACTCTGTCTTGTGGTTCGACATAAGGTTTTATTTTATAGACATGACTTCTCAGGGCTGTGAATGATAGGGGAACTAAGTTGGAACCATAAGGGACTGGGATGACCACTGATGTATCGCAGAACAAATGAATATTGACTAGTAGGGATAGACATTCTAGCTAAGTAGAGTTCACCGTAGAGTCCCAGAAGATTCCTCGATCCAGACATGTCTGCTATGTCTGCTGATAGGAAACACTGTCTGTCAGAGGTAGCTGGGGTATTTGGAAAGCCTGGGGATTTCTGGTGGTTTTAAAATGTTATCGTTTTTATTTATCAGCCCAGTTTGACACAGTGAGGGAACATTGAGACAGCCGGAACACCCTGTCTGTAAAACAGTAACATGCTGAACCAATCTGGGGTGAACTCTGACCCCGTTCCCTGACAACAACCACGTAACAATAAAACCCAGAGTTCCGACATCAACATCTACAGTAAACCAGGACCGGGTGTGACCTGGTTAACCAAGTCCTCTTTAACAGTGTGTTTCACAACATCCCTGCAGTTGAGGTTAGGTCACTAAAAAGTAAACTATCTGAAGTTACAGCCCACTAATCATATAGAACAGAGCTGTTATGCAATATATGATTTTGTGGATTTTGTTCCGAGTTATAAGTTCTGGGTTGGAGAATGGTTCCAGAACCAGGCACACTGCTGAGAGGTTGGGTTCTGTTACCAGAGGAGTGTAGGCCTATATCTTATAACGAGAGCCGTGTGAGTGTGGCAGAGCAGCCTGTTAGTGATTAACATAGTGAAAGTGAAAAACAGAGTCGTAACAGAGTTCAGGGGTATTTACACTCAACATAATTTTATATAACATGTGGGGTCACTAAGGAAAGGGTTGGCTATTTCTGTTGGCTGCACAGTGTGCTGTTGAGGAATCTTCATTCAGCATGAGGTCTAAAGCTTTGTTCGATCTATGTAGAGCTTTTCCTGCCCTCTTGTTGTAATGATCATACACAGGTAGGCAAACAGGCAGGTGAAACAAAATTAGGACTGAAGGCTAAAACTGGTTCTCACAAACGAGCTAGGAAAAGGCTTAGTAGAGTCAAAACGAACAATACCTCACAAGGCACAAACAGAAAGAACTTAACTAAATAAGGAGCTGAGACCAGGTGAGTAACTAACACAGGTGAAATCAATGAACAAAAATGAAAGACAGGGCTACGTTCAAGAACACAAAGAAACAGGGCTACGTACAAGAACACAAGGTGAATTAAGAAAACAAATACAGAACTTTACAGTACCCCCCAAGGGAGGCTCCTGACGACCCAACGGCACCGGAGGGTGGAGTGGGTGGGAGGGGGAGCAGAGTCGTCCGACAGGCTGGTTCGACACGGTCGGTCGGGGAGCGGGACGATCCGAAAGGTTATGGTGGAATCCCTGAATCATCTCTGGATGTCCTGGTCGGGGACCCAGGACCGGTCTTCAGGCCCATAACCTTCCCAGTCCACTAGATAGTGGATGCGACCTCTCAGGCGTTTGGAATCAAGGATGGCCTGAATGGCGTTGGCAGGTTTCCCTCCGACATCCAACGGTGGGGGCGCACTGCGGGTTGAGACTGGAGGATGAAGAGGACTGTAGGTGACCGGTTTTAAATGAGACACACGGAAGGACGAGGAGATCTTATACTGACGGGGTAACTGGAGGCGGTACGTGACAGGGTTGATGCGATGGGTTATCTTGAAGGGACCAATGACACACACGCGGTCCGGTGTGAAAGTGTGTCGTAGGTCGGCGGCGTCTGTCAGCAAAGCGTTTCTGGGTATTAGAGGCTTCCTGCAGATGCCGGTGAGCGGTCTCCCATACCCGCTAACTATGCCGAAACCAGTCGTCAACAGCTGGGACAGTACCAGGCTCCGCCTCCCAGGGAAACATGGGGGGTTGGTAACCAAGGACACACTGAAACGGAGTAAGGCGGAGGGATGAATGCATGAGTGAGTTCTGAGCGTATTCGGCCCAGGCCATTACATTTTTACATTTACATTTACATTTACATCATTTAGCAGACGCTCTTATCCAGAGCGACTTACAAATAGGTGCATTCACCTTATAGCCAGTGGGATAACCACTTTACAATATTATTATTATTACTATTATTATTTTTTTATATTATTTTTTTTGGGGGGGGGGGGTAGAAGGATTACTTTATCCTATCCCAGGTATTCCTTAAAGAGGTGGGGTTTCAAATGTTGTCACGATCGTTGAACGGAGTAGACCAAGGCGCAGCGTGATGAGCGAACATACTTTATTATCTTTAGTGATAATAAGAACAAAACAGTAAACGAACAGCGTGACGTCCTAGGTAAACAACCAACACGGAACAAACCAAACGGAACAAGATCACACAACTATTGTGGGAAAACAGCCTGTATAAATATGGCTCCCAATCAGAGACAACCAGCAACAGCTGACACTCGTTGCCTCTGATTGGGAACCACTCTGGCCAACATAGACATACAATACTAGACTGTGAACAAAGAACAACAACACATAGAATCTACACACCCTGGCTCAACGTATAGAGTCCCCAGAGCCAGGGTGTGACAGTATCCCCCCCCTAAAGGCGCGGACTGCGACCGCGCCTCAACATAAACCAAACAGGGGAGGGCTGGGTGGGCATTCCTCCTCGGAGGCGGTTCCGACTCCGGGCTTGCCCACCACCCTCCAATAATCCCCCCGTAGCGCCCCTGGTCCGGTCTGGCCCCGCTGGCTGGAGCTGGACTGGACATCGTAGGAGCAGATTGCTTAAGCTCCGGTGTGGAGCAGCTGACCGGTACCTGACCAGGCACCGGTGACCCAGTCACGGGTTGTGCCGGACTGACGACGCACACCCCTGGCTTGGTGCGTGGAGCAGGAACGGGCCGGACCGGGCTGACGATGCGCACCCTTTCGGCTTGGTGCGTGGAGCAGCAACGGGCGGGACCGGCTGACGATGCGCACCCCTGGCTTGGTGCGTGGAGCAGGAACGGGCCGGACCGGGCTGACGATGCGCACCCCTGGCTTGGTGCGTGGAGCAGGAACGGGCCGGACCGGGCTGACGATGCGCACCCCTGGCTTGGTGCGTGGAGCAGGAACGGGCCGGACCGGGCTGACGAAGCGCAACCCTGGCTTGGTGCGTGGAGCAGCAACGGGCCGGACCGGGCTGACGATGCGCACCCCTGGCTTGGTGCGTGGAGCCGGAACGGGCCGTACCGGGCTGACGATGCACACCCCTGGCTTGGTGCGAGTGGCAGGAACAGGCCGGGCCGGGCTGGCGACGCACACCGTAGGCTTGGTGCGAGTGGCAGGAACAGGCCGGGCCGGGCTGGCGACGTGCACCGTAGGCTTGGTGCGAGTGGCAGGAACAGGCCGGGCCGGGCTGGCGACGCGCACCGTAGGCTTGGTGCGAGTGGCAGGAACAGGCCGGGCCGGGCTGGCGACGCGCATCGTAGGCTTGGTGCGAGTGGCAGGAACAGGCCGGGCCGGGCTGGCGACGCGCACCGTAGGCTTGGTGCGGGGAGCAGGAACAGGCCGGGCCGAGCTGGCGACGCGCACCATCAACTTAGTGCGTTGAGCAGGAACGGGCCGGACCGGACTGGTGACGCACACCACTTGCTTGGTGTGAGGAGCGGGACTGGGTTTCTTCATCACCCTCCGCTCCCTCAGCTGCCTACACAGTTCCTCTCGCCGTGCCTCTATTCTCACCTTCTCCCTTATCGCCTCCAGTAGCTCCACCCTCTGCACCACTAACTCCTGCTCCCTCTGGGCCAATAGCCCCCTTAACCTGGTGGCCTCATCACCTAACCTCCTAATACACCCTGTAGCTGCCTCCTGCTGCCCCGTCGCCCATGCCGTGTGCCCCCCCCTAAAAATATTTTGGGGTTGCCTCTCGTCCGACCGACGACGACACTGTTTACGCCGTTGCTCCTCTCTCCATCGTGCCTCTACCGTCTCCTTCCATGGATGGCGATCCATCCCGGCCTGGATTTCCTCCCAGGTCCAGGACCCCTGCCCGTCCACTATCTGCTCCAACGTCCAGGCTGCCTGCTCCTGGACACGCTGCTTGGTCCTGGTATGGTGGGATCTTCTGTCACGATCGTTGAACGGAGTAGACCAAGGCGCAGCGTGATGAGCGAACATACTTTATTATCTTTAGTGATAATAAGAACAAAACAATAAACGAACAGCGTGACGTCCTAGGTAAACAAGCAACACGGAACAAACCAAACGGAACAAGATCCCACAACTATTGTGGGAAAACAGCCTGTATAAATATGGCTCCCAATCAGAGACAACCAGCAACAGCTGACACTCGTTGCCTCTGATTGGGAACCACTCTGGCCAACATAGACATACAATACTAGACTGTGAACAAAGAACAACAACACATAGAATCTACACACCCTGGCTCAACATATAGAGTCCCCAGAGCCAGGGTGTGACAAATGTCTCCGGAAGGTGGTGAGTGACTCCGCTGTCCTGGCGTCATGAGGGAGCTTGTTCCACCATTGGGGTGCCAGAGCAGCGAACAGTTTTGACTGGGCTGAGCGGGAACTATGCTTCCGCAGAGGTAGGGGAGCCAGCAGGCCAGAGGTGGATGAACGCAATGCCCTCGTTTGGGTGTAGGGACTGATCAGAGCCTGAAGGTACGGAGGTGCCGTTCCCCTCACAGCTCCGTAGGCAAGCACCATGGTCTTGTAGCAGATGCGAGCTTCAACTGGCCATATACCGACTCCAGTCGTGTAGAGAGGCAGAACATTGTTGGCGGAGGTACTTCCCTATTTCTTGGTTCAGGCGTTCCGTCCGGGATGGTACCCGGAGGAGAGGCTGAGGGCAACCCCCAGTCGGTCACAGAAGGCTCGCCACACCCAGGAGACAAACTGGGTCCCGCGGTCAGAGACAATGTCCTCCGGAATTCCATACAGACGGAACACCTGTTGGAACATACACTCAGCCAATTCCATGGAGTTAGGTAAACGAGGAAGAGGAACCAGACGACACATTTTTGAAAAACGGTCTACTATGACAAGGATGGTGGTTTTACCAGAGGATTCAGGAAAGTCTGTGATGAAGTCAACAGCTATATGGGACCAGGGTCTGTGAGGGATTGGCAAAGGTTGAAGCTTACCGGAAGGGAGATGACAAGGGCTTTTGGTTTGGGCGCAGACTGGACAGGAGAGTATGTAATCCCTGACGTCGGATGCCAGTGAGGACCACCAGAACTTTCGGGCTAGAAGTTGGTGGTTCGTGGTCCTCTGTAGCTCAGCTGGTAGAGCACGGCGCTTGTAACGCCAAGGTAGTGGGTTCGATCTCCGGGACCACCCATACACAAAAAAATTTATGCACGCATGACTGTAAGTCGCTTTGGATAAAAGCGTCTGCTAAATGGCATATTAATTAATTAATTAATATTAATGTAATACCCGGATGTCCTGACCCCAAGGACGTGTGACACCATTGCATCAGTTGGGGTCTAACAGCTGCTGGTACGTAACTCTTCCCAACTGGTGTCTCAGGAGTAGCGGGGTCTGAGGTTAGGGCTTCTTGTATGGCAGAGTGAACCTCCCACTGTACCGGTCCCATAATGCAAGAGGAAGGAAGAATGGGTGTAGGGTCTGAGTTACTGGTCGGAAGGTCAAACTGGAAGGAGAGAGCATCAGCTTTTACGTTTTTTCATTCCAGGGATGTAAGTAACATGAAAATGGAAGCATGTGAAGAAGAGAGCCCAGCGGGCTTGTCTGGAGTTTTACCTCTTGGCCCCCTGATATATTCCAGATTACGATGATCTGTTAGGATGAGAAAGGGATGTTGTGCGCCCTCCAACCAGTGGCACCACTCCTCGAGGGCCAGCTTGATGGCGAGGAGTTCTCTGCTCCCCACATTGTAATTCCTCTCAGCGGGGGATAACTTCCTGGAGAAGAAGGCACAAGGATGTGATTTTGGAGGTGTTCCCACCCGCTGAGAGAGTATGGCTCCTACTCCTACTTCGGAGGCATCCACCTCCAGGGTGAAAGGAAGGGTCGGATAAAGGTTGGCGAATGACAGGAGCTGAGGTGAAGAGGCGTTTCAAGGTGTTGAAAGCAGTCAGTGCGGTATCAGTCCATTGAAGGGTCCGGGTCTTTGGCTGGTAAGGGCAGTGAGGGGAGCGGCAGATGAACTGAAGTTCCGAATGAACCGGCGATAGAAGTTGGAGAACCCAATGAAACGTTGGAGTTCCTTAACGGTGGTGGGTTTGGGCCAGTTACTGACGGCGGTGACTTTGTTCTCATGTTCCGTGTGAGGTATGTTATTTGTCTACCTTGGACTTCACGTTTCGTTTGTTGTTTTGTGGTGTGTTCAGTACGTAAATAAATATGAATGCATATCACGCTGCGCCTTGGTCCTTCTCGTCCGTAAACGATCGTGACACACATTAAGGTCCTGGAGTGGCCTAGCAAGGCTCCAGACCTTAATCCCATAGAAAATCTGTGGAGGGAGCTGAAGGTCTGAGTTGCCAAACGTCAGCCTCGAAACCTTAATGACTTGGAGAAGATCTGCAAAGAGTGTTTTGCCACCAAGTACTAAGTCATGATTTTCAGAGGGGTCAAATACTTATTTCCCTCATTAAAATGCAAATCAATTTATAACATTTTTGTCATGCATTTTTCTGGATTTTTGTTGTTGTTATTCTGTCTCTCACTGTTCAAATAAACCTACCATTAAAATTATAGACTGATCATTTCTTTGTCAGTGGACAAAATCAGCAGGGGATCAAATACTTTTTCCCCCTCATTGTATGTTCCTTCAGGGAGTGGGAGTAAATCAGGATGTCATCAATGTAGACACTGAGAAAGCGGTTGATCATATTCTGGAAAACCTCGTTCCTAAAGGATTGGAAGACGGCGGGGGCGTTAGTAAGGCCGTAGGGCATGACCAGGTATTCATAGAGCCCTCGTGCGGTGATAAAGGCTGTCTTCCATTCGTCGCCTTCACGTATACGGACAAGGTTATAAGCACTCCGCAGGTCGTGTTTTGTATAGATGTTGGCGTGACCCACTTGTTCAAGGGTCACTGGGATCAGAGGAAGTGGGAAACGGTTCTTGACCGTAACGTCATTCAGGGAACGGTAATCAATACATGGATGAAGACCACCATCCTTTTTTCCAACGAAGAAGAAGCTGGACGCAGCCGGGGAAGAAGAAGGACGAACGAAACCGTTTGATAGATTGGGGGTAAACACGGCCATTCGGTGGGGACACTCCAGGGAGTAAGTCAATAGCACAGTCCCCTGGGCGATGTGGTGGCAGAGTGGAGGCCTTGATTTTGCTGAAGACATTGCTGTACTGGGCGCATTCATATGGTATGGTGGGTGGCACTGCAGAGGCAGAGTCCTCAATGGTGGTGGCTTTGCAGGGTAGGCTGAGACAACTGGTGAAGCAGGTAGAAGACCAGGACAGTAGTTCACCTTGTCGCCACGAGATGGCATGGTCGTGACGACAAAGCCAGGGGTGTCCGAGGATGAGTGGCTGTTTGGAGATGAAAGTTCCATGAGTTGAATGGTTTCAGTGTGGAAGACTCCAATCTGGAGGGTAACGCTCTGTGTCAGGTTCATAATGAAGCCCGTGCCCAATGGCTGCCCATCCAGAGTGTTAATCCTTAAGGGAGGGGTGACAGGTGTAAGATCAATGTCAAGCTCTTGTACTAGCTGGTGATCGATAAAACTACCTGCTGCTCCCAAATCTATCAAGCCCTCTACGTACTTTGTAACCCCCTTCACTGTTATCAATACTGGGATGGAGAATGTCATTAGCATCTGCTAAATGACTAAAATGTAAATGTAAAATGAGAATGGCATAGCAGCGGAGGGACCCTTCTCATCTCACTGTGGGGGGCGAACAGGGCAATGGCTGAGTAGATGATCTTTCCCTCCACAGTATAGGCAGAGCCCTTCTTGGATCCGCCTTTGACGTTCGATACATGGGAGAGGAGCATGAGCCAACTGCATGGGCTCTGGAAGAATCGGACGGGATGACGGAATCATGGAAAGAAAAGGTTTTGAGTAACTGGGTGGCAGAGTTCTTCGGCTGTCGGCGATGAGGTGGTCGATGGAGATGGACATACGAATGTATTGATTTAAATCCTGAAGGTCACCTCTACAGGCCAAATCCGCCTGAAGTTCCCTGTTGAGCCCTCTTCGGTAGACGGTAAGTAAAGCAGCCTCACTCCATCCACTCCCTGCAGCCATGGTGCGGAACTCGAGGGCATACTCGGCAGCTGAATTGCGTCCTTGTTCATGGTCTATGAGGAGGTCCCCTATAGGACGACCGGAAGGAGAGTGATCGAATACCTCTTTGAAGAGGGTGTGGAAATGGGTCTCGGATCCGAGTTCTGTGCTGTTGGCAGTCCATATGGCGGTGGCCCAATACAGGGCTTTGCCTGTGAGTAGAGACACAACAAAATCCACCCTGCTCTTGTCGGTGGTGAAGTTAGTGGGGTTGTGCTCAATGTATTTGCTGCATTGCATCAGAAATCCCTGACATTTCCCAGGTGAACCGTCATATTTTCCAGGCATGGATATGAATGAAGGAGGGCTATGGGTTACGATACCTGGCATCTGAGGAGTAGGGATAGGCTGGCGGAGAAGATGGCCGATTACCTCCATACGCTCCTCTTGCCGGGTTAAGCGCCACTGTAGCTCCGCTGAATCCATTTCGTTTTTGGTGAGGTATTCTGTAATGAATACTCAGGGAGAAAAAGGTGTAGATTCACGTGCAGGGCGCGGCAGGTGTTTATTACGCCTTCGCAGAGGGCAGGAATTGTGGTCACAGGCAGGCAATGGTCATACACAGGTAGGCAAACAGGCAGGTGAAACAAAACTAGGACTGAAGGCTAAAACTGGTATCACAAACGAGCTAGGAAAAGGCTTAGTAGAGTCAAAATGAACAATACCTCACAAGGCACAAACAGAAAGAACTGAACTAAATAAAGAGCTGAAGAGACCAGGTGAGTAACTAACACAGGTGAAATCAATGAACAAAAATGAAAGACTGGGCCATGTTCAAGAACACAAAGAAACAGGGCTACGTACAAGAACACAAGGTGAACTAAGAAAACAAATACAGAACCTTACACTTGTATGTATCCTTTCATTTTGGGCCATAGCTTAACCTTAGTAATAAGTTGGTCTTCAGATCAGAGTGGATGTTTTTAAGAGGAGTTTTTAAGAGGAGTGATAAGATAAGGTAACCCTGCTAAGAAGGAAGAAAAACTGACTGAAGCAGGTAAGATAGCATACCTATGGCATGACGCAAGCAACCCTATAGGACATACTAAATTACTCCATGCATGGTGAGGAGGAGAAGAGGGAAAGGAATCAGGAAGACTCCCTTTAGTCTGAGATCTCAGAGAGGTGTAGAGTCCCTGATCATTCCTCCACAGATAAAGAGGTATGTGAATGTTTGTGAAGAATGCACATATTAACAGAGGTGACATCAGAAAGGTCAAAGGTTAAAGATCAACAATTTATGCAGGTGTTCCTAACCTAACATTTGGGGTTAACAAGCAGCAATGAAGCCCAGAGGGAATACATTAACATTCTTCTCCTCCTAACGACGGTTTTCCCCCAGGTCCCTGTGTTTGACTTTCCCATCGTACAGGAACAGGAAATGGCCCTATTATTTACCACCTGTCTGGCTAGATAGCCTATCAGAGGGCATGGCTCAGCCTATAAGAGTGCGGTAGGGGACATGGGCATAGAGTTCAGAGGTCACTCTCAGCACTCACTCAGAACCCCCCCTCCTCAGTCAGCACAACTGTCTCTACAGCTAAATGTACTATACATTAACTAACTAAATCACACATTAACTAATTACACATTAACTAACTGAGTACAAATTATGTACCCAGGTGTCTTTGTGCGTAATGTTTTGCATTAGTGTGTTCATTTTTGAGTTAGTGAGATCTTGTGTATAGAACTTCAGTTAGCGCTGACAGAGATGTAGATTGCATGTGAATCATGTCTCTATGGTGAAAAATCTACAGTGACACTGACATGCCATTTCCAATAACTTTGTTTCAGGCCCAGTAACAGAGTTAGCCCATGACAGCGCAAGAGCTCTGGGTCAGACTGATGTCAATCTCTGTATTACTCTGTTATAGTCAACTCAGTGACAAACTCCAGACCAGAACAATCACTGCTTAATGCAATCACTGATCTATTCAATCAGCTAATCACTTTACCCTCCTGCACGTCATGACTGAGTGCTGCCCAAGATCTTGTCTCACTCAGAGGGTGTGTTACAGTGTGTAGGATTGCACCGCGTTGAATTGACTCCTAGCTATAAACGTCACCATGTGTTGGCTGGCATCCATATTGGGTCAGTGTCATTCCTTCATTCCTGTGAACTTCATCCCCTAACCAGCTGTCTGTGATTCATCTGCTAGTACAGGTACAGACAGACAGACAGACCACTAGGTGTTAATCTATTAATCATGATAGTTACTGAGTAATATTATAGAGGCCCTCTCTATTCCTAGTTTATTACAGACTCTTCTAAACTGGGATAAGGCACTCATTGTCTTCCTGTGTCTGTGTCCTCTGGGTATAGCAGAGGCTGAGAAGATCCATCTATCCATCTAGCCTCTCTCGGATTCCATTTCCTTCTCTGAGACACATCGTTTATTTACTGTCTCATGGCTTCATATCATTATCTGCCAGAGTCCATTTCAGGAGAGTTTGAACCACAGACCACAGAGCAGAGACAGAGAGTTGGACAGAGATAGAGCTACAGTCTACTGGGAGGTTCAGAGTACTTGTTATATAAGGATAATAAAGGATCTTAAAAATATATGAGTCTGGTTCTGGTTCTGGGCAGTCACATGGGAGAGTTTGGTCAAAACCCAACAATACCTCCCGCTGTCTAACCTGGCCGCACACACACACACACACACACACACACACACACACACACACACACACACACACACACACACACACACACACACACACACACACACACACACACACACACACACACACACACACAGACACACAGACACACACACACACACACACACACACAGACACACAGACACACACACACACACACACACACACACACAGACACACACAGACACCCATCCTCAGATTAACACAGAAACAGAACACTGTGAAACAACAACATGACAGACATCTACATGTCTAAGCAGCACTGTTCAGTACTATTCAGCATTAGGTCCATGTTTCTGCTGAGCTAACATCTCACCACTAAACTGTTTCACTGCAGTATTGAAGCCAGACTGTTTTGACAGAGTTGAAGATCTCTGACATGCTGAATATGATCCACAGAGGGGTGTCTATATGGCGTAATGCCCTCACTCATTCCATCCATCCATCACACACGAGAGTAGTGTGTGTGTGTGTGCGCATGCTTGCGTATGTGAAGTTGACCAAGGCTCAGGGACTTAGGGACAGGGCCCCCCCACACACACACCCTTGGACTTCCCTGGGACCACAGAGGACAGAAATGTGTGTGAGGTCACCCAACACGACCCCCGCTATATGTGGCAGCCGGTTCATGTTGCTGTTGTACAGGGCCAGGTAGTTTTGAATGCACACACACACGCACGCGCACACACACACACACACGTTGACTCCAGAGCTATTATATAGAGAATGACATGGACAGCTGGTCTCAAAGCATTGGCCCCACCTAGCTAATCCCAAACACACACCCTTCTGTATGATACCATCAGAGTATTCAGAGCCATTTATCCCCAAAAACCCTAAGAGCAACACATCCCCCAAACACTCACTCACTCCCACCAAGAGCTCTATGACAAGATATACAGTATAGAGACAGAGAGAGCGTCATCAGGCGGTACATAAGTGAACTACGTCTCAGTCCCTCACTGTAATCACGAGCAGGGTGAATACTCATTCTATGCACTCCAACGCCCCCTTGTGGTGAAATATAGACATCGCAGCCCACTCCCTCCGCAGCTCTGTAAATGCAGCTAATGGTGAACTGAGCCTGACGTTGCAAAACGGTAGTGAGTAACAACAATACACTGAATACAGTCATAATGTGACCATCACAGAATATAATATCAGCACTCATCTCAAGGAACAAAGTATTGACCCTTTAATTAGACCACACACACACACAGATACAGAGGGAGTGAGAGAGAAGGTGGGTACTCACGACGGGCGGTGTGTTGTTGTTGAGGTGGTCCTGGCTGAAGGGGCTGAGGGGGGTGTCAACGGCAACAGGACCACTGGGGTGACAGTCCAACGACACTCGCTCTCGACACTCTGGGTGACATGTATACTTACACCCTGGAGCAGGAGGAGAGGAGCTTGTTAAACAATTGTGAAGAGCACACTCTGATCTAACCTTGCAGACTCATAGAGCCTGCATTCTCTCTCGGTGTGTGTCAACGGAGCGGGCCAAGGCTACTGCTGACAGTGTTTAACACTGCACCAAATACCCTCATTTCGTACTCCTAGCTATTCTTACACCTCTTAAAGACTCTTGCCACTTCCTTGCCAGGAGGATCTAAAGTATTTTATCTGTGTTGCCTCAATAGCAGCGTGATCATTAACAGAGACCCGTGGATACACTCAGGTCACAAGTACTATGTTAATTACGCAGCCAACCCCTAACAAGTTTAATCCATAACCAAATCACTAACATATAACCCAGCCACTAACATATTTAATCTATAACGCAACCCCAAACGGCTAAGCAAATATTCCCTGGGTCTCCAGGCTCAGGTCTCTAGTAGCAGCAATATTCAGGTCATCTTGTGTTGTGTCTGAAGAGAGGACAGGATGGAAATTAGGTTGTCCACAGTATGCAAACAATCATACTGACCCCATTCATAGTCACAATTAAAACAATATTTCATCTGAGCTATTAACATTCAGCTCAGTCAAGTGAAACAAAGTTACTATTCTAACTATTCCAAGTCCAACAAAAAGTAAACATTATATGACAACGAACAAGAAGAACTGTTCAGCTGACATTCAATCAGATCTGTCTGACAGGCTGGGAAAAGTCTACAGTGACACAGAAACGTCCTCTTATGCATACTGTAACTCCGCCACGGCAGAAGAAAAGGTTGAAGGAATCTCTAATATCTCTTTCTTTCTCTTTCTCCTCTCATTCTCTGCGCTGGCTGGCCAGCATCCAGCAGCCCACTTAGAAATAACTCAGTATGGAGGAGAGACAGGGAGAGACCGCTAATAACACAGAATACATTACACATCACTGTGACACTCCCTCTGCAGAGTACAGAACATCCAGCAAGTCCTCACTGTTAGCAGTGATGTACAGGAACAGAGTGTGTGTGTGTGTATGTCTCATCTCTTACCTGAGGACCTCCTCTTCACCTGCTGACTGAGCTTCACCGACAGTTTACAGATGGCTGCTCCCATCCCCGACCAGCACACCATCTCCCTCCTGCCTCACACACTCTTCTCTCTGAAGCTCTCCTTCAATGCTCTGTCCGCTAACCAATTCTCCTTGACCACTGCCTACACTGTACCACCACTTGCCAGTAGCAACAGGCCCAGCCTTGACGCACTCACTCTCTTACACACAGGCACAACAAGCATCAGGAACAATAGCCTGTGTGGATTGGGAACCCCCACCTCCCTCGCCAGCCCAGACCTACACAGAGACTAATTTGCCTAGCTGCTACCACTCTCTCTCTCTTTCTCTCCCACATTCACTCACTCCTTCTCTGTCTCCCCCTCCCACTCTCTCTGTATGGTAGTGCTGAGTGGGTGATTTGCCTGTCAAATGGAGGCTCATTGGGTCACAGTGATGGACACACAGAGAGCAGGAGAGAAAAGAGAGGGAGAGATAGAGGGAGAGAGAGAGTGTGTTAGTCCGTGCGTGTGAGAGAGTGTGTGTGCGTCCATGTGTGTGTGGGCCAGGGATGCCCCTCTCTGAACTCACCAGCACACAAAGAGGGTGGCCAGCTCTTGTCTGCTAGGCTTCCTGCCCTAACCTTCTCTAACCCTCTGTAGCTCTCGATACAATGAGGCAAAGCCTGAGCATTGTCCCAGCTAGGCCCTGGCGCTGTGACAAAACCAGAGAGGAAATGTTACACAGTCCGTCCACTACGCCATTAAATAATAACAAACACCATCATAGGCTATGTCATCAGCCATAAGATACTATGCCTATGATGCATGAACTTTGAGGAGATTTGTCTCACCCCAGTGAGGAGAAATAAATACGCTAAAAAACTGCAAAATACAGACAGACAGAAATCTGATGATGATGATTTTTACTGTCTGTCTGATGAGTTAAGCACTTTTTTCCCCTGGGAGTCTCCTGGGCCTGTGGGGAGTGCTGTGTGTGTGTGTGTGTGTGTGTGTGTGTGTGTGTGTGTGTGGTATAGCTGTGCTGTCTCATTGATAATTGCCCTTCCTGTAATCAGCCAGGCAAAACCAATCGATCAGACTTAATCAGTGGAGCTGAGAGGAGAACAGAGCGCAACTCAGCATCTTCCCACACTCCCACACCCACACCCACACAAAGAACACCAACACACTCCACAAACAGATGCATACCAACACCACTCGCCCCTGAGCCTAGCCAGTGTCAGCTGTGTGTAGTATTTAGAGCTGGCTGTCTAACCATGTCTCTGTGTGCTGGGAGGAAAGATGAGGAACCTGTGGCTACCTTCTCACTGACGTGTTAAGAGCCAATTCAGCCAAACTCCCCCTCCCTACAACACACGCCCCCAGCCGGTCCCCCCCCCACCCTCCGCCCTGTAAACACCATTCTCCCTGACGCAAAGACTGTTTACCAGAGTAAAATACTTGGATCTTGCAGTACCACTCCCAACATGTAAAGACCATAGCCTTGGTTTTAAAAGAGAGGGTTTGCAGAGTGTGTGTAAACAGGGCAGAGCCAGACCTTCACCCAGAGGACACACTGGGTGGTTGCAGAAGACATAGCAGTACTCAAGACTACACTTCTTGGAGTCCCGCTGTGACCAGGTAGACCTGTGTGCGTGTTTGGGGATGGAGTGTGTGTGTGTGTGTGTGTGTGTGTGTGTGTGTGTGTGTGTGTGTGAGTGTGAGTGTGAGTGTGAGTGTGAGTGTGAGTGTGAGTGTGAGAGAGAGAGAGAGAGAGAGAGAGAGAGAGAGAGAGAGAGAGAGAGAGAGAGAGAGAGAGAGAGAGAGAGAGAGAGAGAGAGAGAGAGAGAGAGAGAGAGAGAGAGAGAGAGAGAGAGAGAGAGAGAGAGAGAGAGAGAGAGAGAGAGAGAGAGAGAGAGAGAGAGAGAGAGAGTTATCTTATCCTGTAATCAAAGCTGAGTGAAACCTTGTGTTTCAGTTGGTACAATAGCTGTATCTGGGCTATGGGTCGACGTGATCAATTTACTAAAGCAGTTGGTATGACACTAAGGCTCTGGATGCTGCAACACAATACCTGTCATAGAACAACACTGTTTAGTATTGGACTGTAATAGGAATAGCGTGGTCTGGGGCTGAAGAGCTGTGTATTTGTGTGGCTAGTCCAGAAAGGTGGTGTGTTGTATTTGTTCCTGCGTTGTCTTTAGACAATAGAAAATAGATCTCCTTTTTGAAGCAGCATTGCACATACTTAACGACATTCTTAATTCCACATTCTACATTCAGAGACTTCAATTCTAAATTCCAAGTCTCTCATTCTTATCTGGCTCCACTAACAACACACACTGCCCTAAAACACACACTGCCAGGACAGCAGGTGGTCTCAGACCGTGCAGACTGTCAGTGGAGGAGAAGGAAGGGTTGTCATTCCACTGTGGTAGTGTTGTTTTCCTCAGTAAACAGTAAACAGTTTCCCATAGAACCAGCAACGGGACTAAACCCATTCACTCAACACTTATGAGCCTTTTAACACATGGCTGCTAAACACCTAACTGAAATGCACACACACTTAATTATGGAACGCGCATATCTTTCTTCCACTCTCCCTCTCACCGGTATCCCATCTTTCGGTCTCTCTGCAGAGTCTGTCTGTCTGCCAGCCTTTTACACAAAGTGTTTGTGCTGAGTCTAGCGTGTTTCATGACAGGTCAGGGATGACATTGAGTGATCTGTCTGTCTGTGGACACAACACTGCATCTGTGGCTGGTCTCTACGAAACATGAACACTGAAGGACCTGAACTGTAGGTCCCTAAACAATGTGTTTATAAGGAACAGTATATAGAGTACATACAATTGTTTTATCTCTCAGGTCATGGCCTCTTAGTGACACCAAACCCTCTGTCTGCCTTAACACCATGCTCTGGGGTTGGCTAAACACAGGCCCACACACACACGCACAGACACACACTCACACACTCACCAGAGTTCCTCCAAAGGAGGCTTAGTTCCAGGCGTCCAGAGCGGCGGACCAGTTTGGGAACACGGAAGAAGAAACCAGATAACCTCCGCAGAGTCCTCCCAAATCCTTTAGCCAGCCCCATTGCTCATTCATTCACTCACACACATACGCTCACACAACCATTCACACGCTCACACAACCAGGTTCCAACTCATACACACTGGGCATATCCAACATAAGGTCGCCCCGGTCCTGCAAATCCCAGCTCTGGACTGTCTTTCACTCTGGCCCCTCTCTACCCTCTTTCTCCCCCTCTCTTTCTCTCTCTCTCTATCCTGCCCCATCTGGCTTTTCTGTGTCATGTCTGGCCTGGGCTAGTCCCTCCCCTTAGTGTAGTCCCCCATTCCCCCCTCTGTGTGTGTGTGTGTATTACTATCCTCGTGGGTACTGGAAATCCCCACAAGGATAGTAAAACAAGGACAATTCTCCCTTGTGGGGACATTTCCCAGGACCCCACAAGGACAAAGGCTATTTTAGGCTTATGGGTTAGGTTAGAGGTTATGGTTACAATTAGGGTTAGGGGTTAGACGTTAGGTTAAGGAGTTAGGGTTAGGGTTAAGGTTAGGGTGAGGGTTAGGGTTAGGTTTAGGGTAAATAGGATTTTGAATTGAAATTAATTTTAGGTCCCACAAGGATAGTAATAAATAAAGTGTGTGTGTGGTCATTGTGTTGGGTCATTAACCTGTCACAGAGGGCAGTGTCTTCTGGAGCCACACTGTCCCTGCTCCTGCACAAACAGCAGCTGGGCACTAGGGCAAACACACACGCAGACATGCACGCACGCACACACACACACGCAGGCAGGCACGCGTAGGTACTGTGACGTCACGAGAGGCTACACAGCTTTCAGCGGGATTGCTCAAGTAGTGCAAGGAGACAAGGTTCAAACAAAACAAGGATTTTATTATAGGTCTTGGGAAATTAACGAAAATATAACAAAATTCTGTTCTCTTGTGGCTCTTTAAGGGTTAACAGTTCAGGGATGTCTCTTCCACATCCAAAATCATAATTCTCACTCGCTCAGATAACTTTTCCCCAGCCTTACTGTAGTCCACGTTGCAGCTAGTGGCCAACCCAGCAAAAAGTCCTTCCAAATGTCTCTCACGTATTTCCACAGGTGCATATAGCCAAAGGTGAGTATTTCCCAAAGGTAAGTATCTCCAAATCCTTATATTCCTCATGGAAGTGGACGTGCAGCACTCTTGTTCTCCAGAGAGCCCAGGTTGGAGACTGTGTCTCTTCACCCCAAACCTTCAGCTCATCAGCTCCTCATTTGTTTCAGCTGCGTGGGAAGATTGGCCATAGAGGGGTGGAGTTCCCGACCATACCAGCAGATGGAGCCATAGCTGTCTGGGTTTGCAGCCACCTCAGGGGGATGTAACGTCCCTCCAGGACACAGCCTCTCGTGACGTCACAGTACACACACACACACAAACACACACAGCCTTCGGTGGAGAATGAAAGCTGATCTATTCATGAGAATTACAACAAATTATTTCCTCATCCAGGAGCACAACAGGTCTCTAACATTTCCCTGTAGTGAATGAAAGGTTGTGTTAATCCACCATCTCCTCTGTGTCTAATCTGATTTAACCAACTTCTCACCTCTCCATGTAAATGGATTTGGACCAGGCCATTCAGGCTGAGCTGACCATTTGGGCCTATAAGGCAAATGGTTCTGGCCAGCTAAGTGTGAGTGACAGGGATAAATACCGCCCCAATAGATCCATGGATGATACAATCGCCATCGCACTGCACACTGCCCTATCCATCTGGACAAGAGGAATACCTATTTAAGAATGCTGTTAATTGACTACAGCTCAGCCTTCAACACCATAGTACCCTCCAAGCTCGGGGCCCTGAGTCTGAACCCCGCCCTGTGCAACTGGATTCTGTACTTCCTGACGGGCCGTCCCCAAGTGGTGAAGGTAGGCAACAACACCTCCACTTCGCTGATCCTCAACACAGGGGCCCCACAAGGGTGTGTGCTCAGCCCCCACCTGTACTCCCTGTTCACCCATGACTGCGTGGCCACGCACGCCTCCAACTCAATCATCAAGTTTGCAGACGACACAACAGTGGTAGGCCTGATTACCAACAAAGACGCAACAGCCAACAGGGAGGAGGTGAGGGCCCTGGCAGAGTGGTGCCGGGAAAATAACCTCTCCCTCAACGTCAACAAAATGAAGGAGCTGATCGTGGACTTCAGGAGACAGCAGAGGGAGCACACCCCCATCCGCATCTACAGGGCGACAATCTGAAATGGTCCACCCACACAGACAGTGTGGTGAAGAAGGCGCCACATTCAGGTGCACAATTGAGAGCATCCTGTCGGTCTGTATCAACACCTGGTACGGCAACTGCACCGTCCGCAACCGCAGGGCTCTCCAGAGGATGGTGCGGTCTGCCCAACGCATCACCGGGGGCACACTGCCTACCCTCCAGGACATCTACAGCACCCGGTGTCACAGGAAGGCCAACAAGATCATCAAGGCCACCCGAGCCCCACTATCATCCAGAAGGTGAGGTCAGTACAGGTGCATCAAAGCTGGGACCGAGAGACTGAAAAACAGTGTCTATCTCAAGGTCATCAGACTGATAAATAGCCATCACTAGCCGGCCTCCACCCAGTACCCTGCCCTGAACTTAGTCACTGTCACTAACGGCTACCACCTGGTTACTCAACCCTGCACCTTAGAGGCTGCTGCCCTATGTACATAGACATGGAACACTGGTCACTTTAATAAATGTTTACATACTGTTTTACCAATTTCATATGTATATACTGTATTCTAGTCAGGTCCATCCTATTCAACTATTGCTGTACATATATTTTTCTGTCCTACGTATTCTTCAGATAGAGTACATATTTTATCCACATACTGTCCATAATGTCTATACATCCCATCACATATACATACATATACATACATACACAGTGCATTCGGAAAGTATTCAGTCCCCTTCCCTTGCTGTGGGGATATTTCATCATGCTGTGGGGATGGTTTTTTTCAGCGGCAGGGACTGGTAGACTAGTCAGGATCGAAGGAAAGATGAACGGAGCAAAGTACATAGAGATCCTTGATGAAAACCTGCTCCAGAGCGCTCAGGACCTCAGACTGGGGCGAAGGTTCACCTTCCAACAGGACAACGACCCTAAGCACACAGTCAAGACAATGCAGGAGTGGCTTCGTGACAAGTCTCTGAATGTCCTTGAGTGGCCCAGCCAGAGCCCGGACTTGAACACGATCGAACATCTCTGGAGAGACCTGAAAATAGCTGTGCAGCGACGATCCCTATCCAACCTGACAGAGCTTGAGAGGATCTGCAGAGAAGAATGGGAGAAACCCAAATACAGGTGTGTCAAGCTTGTAGCGTCATACCCAAGAAGACTCAAGGTTGTAATCGCTGCCAAAGGTGCTTCAACAAAGTACTGAGTAAAGGGTCTGAATACTTATGTAAATGTGATATTTCAGTTGTTTCTTTTTTATAAATTTGCAAAAAAAATCTAGAAACCTGTTTTTGCTTTGTCATTATGGGGTATTGTGTGTAGATGGATGAGGGGGAAAAAAACAATTTAATCAATTTTAGAATAAGGCTGTAACGTAACAAAATTTGGAAAAAGTCAAGGGGTCCGAATACTTTCCGAATGCACTGTATATATACATAGGACATTGCTCGTCCTAAAATGTATATATTTCTTAATTCCATTATTTTACTTTTAGATTTGTGTGCATTGTTGTGTATTGTTAGATATTACTGTACTGTTGGAGCTAGGAACACAAGCATTTCGCTACACCCGCAATAACATCTGCTAAATATGTGTATGCGACCAATCAAATTGTATTTGATATTTTTTGATAACAGAATAGCTCCTCCCCCCGACAAAAGAACCCCACAGGGAGGGAGTCAACTAAGTGCGAGAGCAGAAAACTTCACAACACCATTAAACATTCACTGAGTGGTCAGAACATACTGCTGGTTCTTTTTCCCTCCCACACCGGATCACCTGCTGCAACCTGAGTCCAGTCTCACTGTGGGGACGAGGGGGACACAGTAAACACAGCTGTGAAAGTCAGCTTTGGCCGTACAGCCCGATGTCACATTTGGGTTAACAGAAGGAATTCAGCTGGTTATCCTATGATAAAGGACTGCCAGAGCTGCTACATAGGGCAGGGGACAGCAGCGCAGAACCTGTGAGGGTTCTAAAGACCAGATTAGGGTTCTATTGCACTTAGAATTAGGAATAAGAATACTAATAGTAATTTAATATGATCTCTATGCTATTGAATAGCTAACAAAATGGCTACACGGACTATCTGAGTTGACCTTTGTATTTTATTCTTATTTTTGCACTGTCTCTATGCACACTCACAGGGCCCTACACACTACGCACACTGATACTCCAACACACATAGAAACACTCACTCCATCATTTGCTCACACACTTAATATTCACATACATTTATACTGACTCTACACACACTCACTCACATACAATCATCATATACATTGCTGCTACAATGTTTATAATATATCCTGATGCTTAGTCACCTTACCCCTATACATATCTACCTCTATCGATCCAGTATCCCTGCACATTGTAAATATGGTACTGGAACTGACCCTGTATATAGTATGCTTACTTACTTTATCATGTTCTTATTTCTTATTTTTATAGCTTGTGTGTTTTTGTTCTACCTTGTTATTTGTAGTATTACATTGTTACTGATTACGGCATTGTTGGGGTTAGAGCTAGCAAGAACAGCATTTCACTGTACTTGTGCATGTGACATTAAAACTTGAAATAGGTTATGGTTGTATTGACCAGGTTAGGGATGAATTGACCTGGTTAGGGTTCTTATAGCCAGGTTAGGGTTCTAATGACCAGGTTTTTAATGGCCAATTTATGGTTCTAATGGCCAAGGTATGGTTCTAATCATGATTGGGTTATGACCCATTCTATGCCAGATGTGTAGAGGAGGAAATATTTTACAGCATTTGCATTTACCCACTCTCAGTGTCTAGTTAAGACACAACTGGACATTGGATCATCATATTGCATATGTCAACAAGTTAATGTAACATAGGCCAACAGTAGAGGCTGCAACTGTATCAGACCACTGCAGAATGACATGACAATATGGAGAGGTGCTTTAAAACCATCAACGTACAAGCAATGCTTTTACACGTATGATGACTGATGGTCCACTGGGCACAGACGTCAGTTCAAGGTCTAGTTTTGATTTACATTTGGTTGAGTTGTCAATTAATGTGAATTCAACGTGAAATCAACAAAAAATGTCACCATGTCATTGGATTTAGGTTAAAAGAAATGCCCTTAAGTTGATGACTTTTTGCAAATCCAATCAGTTTTCCACATTGATTCAACGTCATCACATAGATTTTGGGGGTTGAAATGATGTGGAAACAACATCGATTCTACCAGTTTTTGCCCAGCGGGGAGTAATGCAGAAATGATAGGAGTAACAACAAGATTATACTGTATCAATCATCAGTAAACAGGTTCCTATGACATTAGCTTGAGGAAGTGAGTGAGTGAGTGAGTGAGTGACTGTCAGTGGAAGAATGCAGAGAGAGCTGAGCCGAGAGGAAAGCATGTGTATGAGCGTACAGGAATGGCAGTGTTTTCCCTTCAAACCAGTTTATCAGCATGGTGTGTGTGAGTGTGAGTGTGTGAGTGTGTGTGTGTGTAGAGCCTGGCCCTGTGTGGAAGTAGTCTGTATGTAGCCATGCCTTTCTGAACATGTACAGCCTACATAAAGTATTCCCACCCCTTGACTTTTTCCATGGAGGTCTAGCAATGATCAACAACCAATTTGACAAAGCTTGAATAATGTTTTAAAGAATAATGGGCAAATGTTGCACAATCCAGGTGTGGAAAGCTCTTAGAGACTTAAACCAAAAAACACTCACCACTTTAATCGCAGCCAAAGGTGCTTCTAAAAAGTATTGACTCAGGGGTGTGAATACTTATGTATTTGAGATATTTCTGCATTTCATTTTTAAACATTTGCTAAAATTTCTAAAAACATGTTTTCACTTTGTCATTATGGGGTATTGTGTGTAGATGGGTGATAAACATAATCTATTTAATCCATTTTGAATTCTGGTTTAACACAACAAAATGTGGAATAAGCCAAGGGGTATGAATGAATACTTTCTGAAGGCACTGTATGTGTTTATATCCAGATTGTATGGAGCCTGTAAGAAAGTCTAGATTCATAAGGCAGTTTAGGTATCCAGTTAATAAGTCATTATATTGATAGGCTTTATACCTTGAGGCTATCTGTTAACCAGTATGTTGTCTGCTGTAGCAGAGGATATTGGAGTTAAGACAGTCAAACTATCTCACCTGAACCATCATACAGTAGTAGAACTCACCTGAACACATTAGGGAGAAGTGGAGGATGTATTCACAGCACACATCGCACCATGCGCCCGAAATACCAAGGTAGAAGGTGTGTCCCTCCCCCCTCTCATCCCTCATCCGGGAGTCTCTCTCAATGGGGGAGAATATGGTCCTCACATCCGGGGGCTTGAATCCCCTTTTCCTACTGCCGCGGCAGTCGTTCTCCGCGGGGTTCATCACCTTCACCGGGTACGGTTTCCTCTCCGGCTCCGGTCTTCTCTCTACAAGGTTTGGTAACGAGTCCGCTCTTCCCTCGCTCCAGACCGCCTCGATGCTCTCCAGACTGCGGCTTGGAGGAGAGGTATGCCTCCGGACGGCTCTGACTCCCTTGACTTTCGAATGGTGCATCCTGGGCGGGTTGAACAATTCCCCTCGACTGTAGTCCACCGTCTTCGTCCTCAGTGTCAGTGCTGATTTATTAACGATGATACGACGCGGATGTAGCGCGTCGGTGAATACTTCCTACTTTGGTGCATCGTCTTACATTCCCACGCACTCTTTCGAGCACACAGCCGACAGCAATGATGACAGTCTTCCTCGCGCGCATCACAGGTGAGACACAGAACAAGGTGTTCAGTAGGCGACACGTCATTTTATCTGCATGTTGAAATCCACATTGTGTGAATAGATGACACTGCGTCCTCTCTCTGGCCTGTTTGTGTGTGTTCCTGTTGTCTGTAAGCAGGTTGAGCAGGTACAGGAAACGGGTTGGGTTCATTTCAGTACAGACCCCAAGAAATCCCCCCTCCCTCCATGAGTGACGTTCTGTACACAATACCTGTACATGAGTGACATACCTGTACAGGTATGCTGTGCATGACGATCTTGAGATTGCATTTCAATATAATTACCAGTTGGTCCTAAATAATTTTACACAATGTTATTAGTCTTTTCAGTAGACCAATTTTTTTATTCAATAAATTAATATTTAAACAAAAATCAAACAGTCACAAAGCTGTCTAAATCATTGAACACTATAATCATAACATGGAATGTGTTTCATTATTCTTATTAAACAAATAACGCAGACATTCTGATGAATAGACACACAGAGAATGACAGTGTGACCATATAGCAGTCAGAATAGAAGCACTTCCATACAGTATACATAGGCTACAGTAGCTGCCCCAGTGTTTGGTCCAGTCATGGTTTAAAAATATAGTTATTCCACCTTTATATAATAATATAATATGCCATTTAGCAGACGCTTTTATCCAAAGCGACTTACAGTCATGTGTGCATACATTTTTACGTATGGGTGGTCCCGGGGATCGAACCCACTACCCTGGCGTTACAAGCGCCATGCTCTACCAATTGAGCTACAGAGGACCACCTCTGGATCAACTGAGGACAAAAGTTCTGGAGGTCTGGAATGTTGACATCTTTGGCAATGTTGCTTTATGTAAACATTACTTGGATCAGACAGTATAGGCTACATCAAGAGTAGACCGTCTCATCATCATTATTCTTACAATAAAAAATAAAGTAAATAATGTTTAATTTAACTGATTTTTCTATTTTTTACATTCCTATAAACACCCAAATACTGTACTTTCATATGCATTCTTATATCATATCAATGTATAATTCAAAAGAAGGAATGGGGCTTGAGATTAACAGTTTCCCTCATATCCTATGGCTCTGGAAGATAGTCATCTATATTTCTATGTACATGTTTCTTTGTGCAAAATCAACGTTTCATTGGGCATGCAATAATAGCAATACATTGCCCTGAGTTGAAACTTCTCTAGGGGTTAGAGGTTAGGGTTAGAGGAGGGCTACATCCCAATTATCCACCCTTTCCCACCCCTTACCGTTATGGATTTAACAATGGTGGAAACTCCCTTTAGCCAATAATTACACCAATCAAATTCTGATCCATGACAGAAAGTGCATACTTTGGGAAAAGAGTGGATAATCGGGAAGAAGCCAATGGGGGTATAGAATGGGGAAAATCCCTCTGGCTCAGTCGACTTCCTCCTCATCATCATTCACAAAAGCTTCCTCCTGTTGAGAGAAATTAAAACTGTATTGATCATTGCTCAACATCTCACAAAATACCACTTATATTTTTGTCAGCTGTAGATAGGAGCAAGAAGGTGGACCTCCAGTACTATAGGCGATATATCTTTGTATGTACGTACATATCCACCCTGCTGTCTGGCCCAGGAAGAGAAGTAATCCTGCAGGTATTTGGCTCCAAAGCCTAGCACCCGGCTCATAGGGAGGTTGTTCACTGCTGACAGGCGACTGGTCACCTGGTGGAGCAGAGAGGGTTGAGACTTTTGACACAAAATGGCTGCTATGCGCCAATGGGTAAACATGCTTGTAGTACTCCAATGGGTGATTTAGCCACATACAATGTAAAGCACTTACAGGGACAGTTTCCAAGACCCAGATTAAGCGTATTCCAGTAGTAAAAAACACTTTCAATCAGGATTCTTGAGCATGCTTTTTAGTCCAGGACTAGGTTTAAATATATGTCCGGGAAACTGGCCATTAGTGTTTGAAAAGTTATACAGTGGCTTGCAAAAGTATTCACCCCCCTTGGCATTTTTCCTATTTTGTTGCCTTACAACCTGGAACTAAAATTGATTTTTGGGGGGTTTGTATCATTTGATTTACACAATATGCCTACCACTTTGAAGATGCAAAATATTTTTTTTTTGTGAAACAAACAAGAAATAAGACAAATAAACAGAAAACTTGAGTGTGCATAACTATTCACCCCCCCCACCTTTTGCAGCTGCAAGTCTCTTGGGGTATGTCTCCATAAGCTTGGCACATCTAGCCACTGGGATTTTTACCCATTCTTCAAGGCAAAACTGCTCCAGCTCCTTCAAGTTGGATGGGTTCCGCTGGTGTACAGCAATCTTTAAGTCATACCACAGATTCTCAATTGGATTGCGGTCTGGGCTTTTTTGACTAGGCCATTCCAAGATATTTAAATGTTTCCCCTTAAACCACTCAAGTGTTGCTTTAGCAGTATGCTTAGGGTCATTGTCCTGCTGGAAGATGAACCTCCGTCCCAGTCTCAAATCTCTGGAAGACTGAAATAGGTTTCCCTCAAGAATTTCCCTTTATTTAGCGCCATCCATCATTCCTTCAGTTCTGACCAGTTTCTCAGTCCCTGCCGATGAAAACAGCCCCACAGCATGATGCTGCCACCACCATGCTTCACTGTGGGAATGGTGTTCTCGGGGTGATGAGAGGTGTTGGGTTTGCGCCAGACATAGCGTTTTCCTTGATGGCCAAAAAGCTAAATTTTAGTCCCATCTGACCAGAGTACCTTCTTCCATATGTTTGGGGAGTCTCCCACATTACTTTTGGCGAACACCAAACATGTTTGCTTATTTTTTTCTTTAAGCAATGGCTTTTTTCTGGCCAGTCTTCCGTAAAGCCCAGCTCTGTGGAGTGTACGGCTTAAAGTGGTCCTATGAACAGATACTCCAATCTCCGCTGTGGAACTTTGCAGCTCCTTCAGGGTTATCTTTGGTGTCTTTGTTGCCTCTCTGATTAATGCCTCCTTGCCTGGTCCGTGAGTTTTGGTGGGCGGCCCTCTCTTGGCAGGTTTGTTGTGGTGCCATATTCTTTCCATTTTTTAATAATGGATTTAATGGTGCTCCGTGGGATGTTCAAAGTTTCTGATATTTTTTTATAACCCAACCCTGATCTGTACTTCTCCACAACTTTGTCCCTGACTTGTTTGGAGAGCTCCTTGGTCTTCATTGTGCCGCTTGCTTGGTGGTGCCCCTTGCTTAGTGGTGTTGCAGACTCTGGGGCCTTTCAGAATAGGTGTATATATACTGAGATCATGTGACAGATCATGTGACACTTAGATTGCACACAGCTAGACTTTATTTAACTAATTATGTGACTTCTGAAGGTAATTGGTTGCACCAGATCTTATTTAGGGGCTTCTTAGCAAAGGGGGTGAATACATATGCACGCACCACTTTTCCGTTATTTATTCTTTTGAATTTTTTGAAACAAGTGATTTTTTTCATTCCACTTCACCAATTTGGACTATTTTGTGTATGTCCATTACATGAAATCCAAATAAGAATCAATTTAAATTACAGGTTGTAATGCAACAAAATAGGAAAAACGCCAAGAGGGATGAATACTTTTGCAAGGCACTGTATGTAAATGTATTTCTGTCATGATTACCTCACAAGTCAGGGCAATTTGGGCCTTGGGTGACCCCTGAGTGCTGGGGTCAGAGGTCAGGCCCAGTCTCCTGAGGAAGGTAGAGATGGTCCACTCGTAGAAGCTGTAGGAGCCAAAGAGCTCTGAGGACAAAGAGGCGTCATTCAGGACCTGACAGGGACAGGTTCGAGGACAGTAAAGTTTAAACCACAATCCCAAAAAGTATTTTATGGGTGAAAGCCTGTGTCATGAAAAATGAATGATGAATGATAAGTAAATGCACCACCATCTCTTCCCTGTTTCTCTTTGTGAGGGGAGGACTGGGCAACAACCGTATAAACATGCCATCACTAAAACCCAGTCTTGCGGATAGACTAATATTATCTGTGTGTAGTGACACCAAGTGGACAGAGACAGAATTACACAATCACACTGGTTCTACCTACAGAAACGGATATTTCCTGCCATCCTTTACCTCCTCATTGAGTTTGTCTCCCGCTCCTCTCAGCAGAAGCCCCACCAGAGTCTCTATAGCATCTGAAAGGCAGAGATAGAAGAGGGTAAGGGGTTAGAGGTCAGAGGTATTCTTATTGGACAAGTTCATGTAGCCCCTCCCAGTTTGTCCCTTTTTTTCCATTTGGTGCCTAATGAATACAACCCAGATATGGCGGCTGAGTCAGTCTTATACCTTCCTCTCCATCAGTCTCCAGATCCCAAGGACTGAAGCTCACTCCGTCAGCAATCTGAGTCAACCGGTCAACTACCTCGTTCAGCTCATCTCCCACTGAACCTGAAACACACACACACAGCTTTAGTATGCTTGGTATGAGGTCAAACCAGCTGACTAAAGAAGAAACATACAATGTACCTTACATTTTAAAGTATTACACCAACACATGCAATCAAACAACCCTCCTGTCTCTCCGTCCCCTGATACAAACTCACCATTGCCAAAGGATCTGAAGCAGGACCTTTGGGTGCCCGTTGGTGATGCTGGTGGTGGTGTTCTTGGTGGTCCTGATGCAACAGCTGAACTGTCTCTGCAGCCTCATTCTCATCCCCTTCTTCTTCTTCTTCTTCTTCTTCGTCTTCTTTATAAATGTGTCCGCATGGCCCTCTAGTGTCTCTGTGCCACCCGGCTGGGTGACTGTGCCTTGAGGTAGCGGGCACAACACCTCCCTAGGTCTCCTCCTCTGGGCGTACGCCATCATCAGTCTGAACTCCACACTGTCCTCCGTGCCATCCATATCCCCTGGCAGCCCAGCTTTGGCACTCCCATTCACATTACTGTTGGTACTTCCATTGGCATTTCTGTTCGCCATCTCTCTAAACAAAAATAAACAAACAAACCACAACAGGAAGTGAGTGTATAGCTGCAACATCCTCCATTACACAAATCCGGCAATATTGATGTGTAAGTTCTCCTATGCGGTTTAAAAACAGTTTATGAACGTATACTTTCCTGGAAGAGTGCAATGCACAGTCAGCCCTAACAGCACATTGGGAATGGAGAATGAGAATTTTCATTGCAAAAACATAAAAATACACCTCTAGAGAGCAGTAACACTCACTTGATGGTAAAGGGCATAACTTTGATACCAAAAAATGGGAAGACAACATGCCAAGGCATGCCCTTTTGTCCTGTGACTGAGTTTTCTCAGTTTGACAAATGACATCAATAGGCGGCAGGTAGCTTAGTGGTTAGGGCTTTGGGCCAGTAACTGAAAGGTTGCTAGTTTGAATCCCCAAGGGTAAAAATCTGTAAATGTGCCCTTGAGGAAAGCACTTGGAGTTGGGATATGCAAAAAAAAACATATTTCCAATTCACATACGGGTATATTACACACTTGTAGCCTAAATATGGGAAATAGGACAAATATAAGCACCCACCAAATTATAATTACTTTAGATAAAAAATGTTTAGTCTGAATGTCATAAATAGTAGGGTGTCCAATCAAAAACGCAATTTTGACCAATGGGTCAAATACAATATGTTAATTGTGTAGATCATACTCCTCTAAGAAAACCAATGGCCCAAACCTCATGTCTCTAACATAATCTGTTCAAAAGTTATTGGAGTGGATAATTAATTGGAGGCCAGAGGGAAAAAAGTGGCAAAAAATCTGGTAAATAGCATCGCGTCAGTTAGGCTGGATGCTGTGCGAGAATTAATGCAAACTGACAGTCTCACCGTTGAACTCATCACCTTTCTTCTCGAATCCGGAGGACATAAAACAATATCGAGGTAAGATATATTTCGACTTTGAGACATGACGTAGTGTTTTCATATTTTAGTATACGCTTTTCATATTAATGTGAAATGTCATCAATGTCCACTACCAGGCGCGTACTGGCAAACAAACTATGGACAGTAAAATTTTCACGGTGACAAAGTTTTAAAAAACGTTTACGTTATTAAATCGGCACTTAACGTTACTTTTTATCAAATAAAAGCTAGCTATATTACGTCTGGGCCAGTTGCCGAAGTTTTATGTTATAAATTCGCGGGTGAATGAGCGAGCGTTCTTCTGATTCTTAGAACTCTCGTTCTGCCTGTTCGACTGACTCCCTGTGGTTATTTATAACCTGTCTCCAGTCAAAGTCAGAGCCGTGGTCGAAATTGAAACAAAGTCGGGCTGTTGACATGACAGTTTTTTTTTTTTTTTTTACCTACGTGTGACACATCAACCCCGTGATACTTCTTCTTCTTCAGTGGGTTTATCGGCGGTTGGCATCCAACATTTATGGTGCATTAAACCCCGTGATAACAGTTAGTTAGCTTATTTAGAGAAACAAAGCAATGACACTGCTATTGTATCTATTCTTCTAAATTGATAGTTATTCAGATATTAGGACAATTGTACAATCTGGTGGGGTTGGAATATTCCTAATGTCTATCAAATGTATCCCCTTCCAAAAAGAATACATAATATAACAGCTTGCCAGTCTGTTCCCTGTCTGTACAGGCCATATCAACCTGCTGGCTGTACTGGGTAAAGGTTGTGACTATATTGCAGGCATAGTCTATGACTGATAAAAGTCTCTGAGACTGGATAGATCGATTCAGTTAGCCACCTTCAAAATGGACAACAATAATATTCTATTCCCTAAGGAAATCCCCATTGTTAGTTTTAGCAGGCACCCGTGATATTCAACCACACTGCTATGTGTCTTCTAACCCACTCTGAAGGTTGGGAGTCATTCACAGGCTTGTGTACCTGTGACCCAGAGGCGGTCAGTGCCGTTTCAGATGAGGGAGGATTTGTTTGTTTTTCATGAGTGTGGCCTTATTTCTATTACAGCATATTGGATGACTGTCATTCATATTCCATTCACCCAGTTAAATGTAACAGCGATTGGTTTAGGCTATTACATGATTCTCACATTTTCCCTATACCCATCATGAGGCTGCTATAACCTAGCCTATGAATTAAAGTTTACAACGTAGGTGCACACAGGTCGAGAGACAAATTTGATGTGACAGACAGTGACACATGGACAGACAGTGACATTCAATACCACCTTGCACACTCTTGCCTGCATCTAGCTGATATTCGGTGTAATCATTAGTCCAACAGTTGCAAACAAGAGTTTCTATTGGACAAATTCAGGTATGTTTATCCCCGTTTTGTTCAGTTTGCTTCAGGTTTAAGAAACGTTTTACAACAGAATCGGCGGAATGAATACACCCCTGATCACATGTAAACACAGTTCACAGTTTCATAGCAGCCACGTTGTATTCCTTCTTGCATCTACGTTATGCGCTCTCCTCCTTTCAGCTCTTCCCTTCGCTTGTGGACTTCAATGCACAACACATCAGCTGTACAGTGAGGGGAAAAAGTATTTGATCCCCTGCTGATTTTGTACATTTGCCCACTGACAAAGAAATTATCAGTCTATAATTTTAATGGTAGATTTATTTGAACAGTGGGCAGAATAACAACAAAAAAATCCAGAAAAACGCATGTCAAAAATGTTATAAATTGATTTGCATTTTAATGAGGGAAATAAGTATTTGACCCCCTCTCAATCAGAAAGATTTCTGGCTCCCAGGAGTCTTTCATACAGGTAACGAGCTGAGATTAGGAGCACACTCTTAAAGGGAGTGCTCCTAATCTCAGTTTGTTACCTGTATAAAAGACACCTGTCCACAGAAGCAATCAATCAATCAGATTCCAAACTCTCCACCATGGCCAAGACCAAAGAGCTCTCCAAGGATGTCAGGGACAAGATTGTAGACCTACACAAGGCTGGAATGGGCTACAAGACCATCGGCAAGCAGTTTGGTGAGAAGGTGACAACAGTTGGTGCGATTATTCGCAAATGGAAGAAACACAAAAGACCTTAATGACTTGGAGAAGATCTGCAAAGAGGAGTGGGACAAAATCCCTCCTGAGATGTGTGCAAACCTGGTGGCCAACTACAAGAAACGTCTGACCTCTGTGATTGCCAACAAGGGTTTTGCCAGCAAGTACTAAGTCATGTTTTGCAGAGGGGTCAAATACTTATTTCCCTCATTAAAATGCATTGACATGCGTTTTTCTGGATTTTTTTGTTGTTATTCTGTCTCTCACTGTTCAAATAAACCTACCATTAAAATTATAGACTGATCATGTCTTTGTCAGTGGGAAAACGTACAAAATCAGCAGGGGATCAAATACTTTTTTCCCTCACTGTATGTGACCAGGCAAAAAAAAACGTTCCAAGCCAAACCGCTACACACAGCCTACATCATTGTCACCATATTAGCTAAAGTAATGTCATAGTCAACATAGCTAATAGAACTAATGCGTTAGTAAACCCGCTACAATCATGCAGTAACGTTACAGTGTACAGTAGCTACCATTTACATTTACATTTTTAGGCATTTAGCAGACGCTCTTATCCAGAGCGACTTACAGTTAGTGAGTGCATACATTATCTTTTTATTTTTTTATTTTTTTCATACTGGCCCCCCGTGGGAATCGAACCCACAACCCTGGCGTTGCAAACGCCATGCTCTACCAACTGAGCTACATCCCTGCCGGCCATTCCCTCCCCTACCCTGGACGACGCTGGGCCAATTGTGCGCCGCCCCATGGGTCTCCCGGTCGCGGCCGGCTACCACAGCCAGGTCAGCTCTAGCCTCTAGTTATCTGTCAGATAGCGGTATGAAGGGGCTATTATTACTATCTAACAGCTGTTGTTTGTACAGAAATGTTTTGTAGCCTTTGTTTTGTCCTGTTTCAGAAGTAAATTAACTTGGCTAGCTTTCGCCAGTTGATGTACCATTCGAGAGAGAGCTGGCCCAAAGTTGGCTAACGTTAGCTATTCTTTTTGCCTCAATCACACTAGACCTGAATGAAATGATGAAACCATCGGCCAAATGATTGAAGATTGAATTTCTGACGTTTTTTCAGTGCAATATTAGTTTTATTAGTCAGTATGGCAATGTAACGTTATTGATCTGTCAGTTTCCCTAGCTAATTCCCTACTTTTCACACTGACACAGTAATAAACAGCTCTAACGTTACAGGCTTCACTGTCGTGCACAGTAGAGGTCTACGCTGGATCGATTTCTTTATCCCGCTCCTGCCAGCACCCACTGGCTTTCTGTCCGACTCCCATCCGCTACTGCAAGAACTGGTCCCAAACCCAACCACAAGAACTGGTCCCAAACCCAAACCCAGTCCAGCAATGTTATTTTAGGCGTATGTGATGCAGCTCACTTGCCGGCCATGGTCCCAGCAATTTTGCGCCCTACAGGCAATATCAAATGCGCAAAATAACTTAAGAAATAGGTTAAATTACCAGAGATTCTCACATGGCCCTTATTACTGGGCTATATCAGCCAATATGCTAGATGTAGTTTGAAGAGAACAGACAGAGTTGGAGAGACTTGCACATCCTCTTGAGCTATTTTTATAGCCTAACTTTTAGGAGTGGGAAGATTTTCAGACGGAGAAATATGGGTGATCAATATTTAGGCCTATTTCTAGGCAATGTAGTAAACTATAGCCTAATAAGAGGCCTATTTAGGAAGAACATTTCCTTTGAGAGATAACTTCTCGTGCTTCTCCACCCATGCATAGGCTATAGCCTACTCTATTTTGAGATCACACGCACACCTGATCTCGCAGATATGGCTACTGAACTGGAAGCAGCAAGAATGATGACAGCGCCACTTGCTACGTTTTGCAAAGGCCTATAGGTTATAGCCTACCTTTTAGGAGGACGATTTGCAGGCAGAGACAAATAAATGGGTAATCAATATTTATTGAAAATGAAAAGGCTCGCTGACCATAGTAACCTAACCTATGTGCGAGTTGTGCCTTTTTCCTTTTCAATTATGATTATATTTTTTGATTGCACTTCGACTCACGTTAGTTCAGCGCCCTCCACTTCTTTCCATTATCAATATTTATTTACAGACACTGTAGTAAACTACAGTCTAATCATATGTAAGTTCATTTCATATTGAAGTTAACTACCACTTGATTCTCCGCCCATGTAGGCAGCCTACTCTATTTCAATGAGACCACACATACTAGGCGCACTTGAACTCTCACACCCAACTAGGAAAAGTAGGCTACTGAAGATGAAGCAGAAAGAGGACCGATTCCAAATAATCTGTGGGACAACAACAATATTTTCATCCCAAAGTAGTCTGTCTGACCGCCTGCTCCCGCCGCAGCATGAAAAATACGACCACGCGCAATGATCTCTGTCGGGACCCGCAGGTCCCGCAGGCATCCGGTGGGAATGCAGCCATCTAGTGCAGTCAGTACACAACACAATGCTAATGTCTTAGCAGGATCAGATGGTGACAGGGGTCCCAGCAGGGTCAGACAGCCAGGGAAGACCAGTCTACGGAGCTCAAGTGAATTTTGCAGTAGGCCTATATTAAAAATATCAGTGAATGATACAAAGTTCCATCTTGAATTGATGGGTAGACCTACAGTAGCTACAGGACAGCAGTTTAAGCTTAAAGCTACAGTCTGGGATCTGGGAATAATGGTCATTTCAATTATTGAACCATTGATTCTATTCTTGGATAATATAATGTAGGTAATTCTTTGTCATGCCTCATTTTAGGAGGATCAGATGGTGACAGGGGTCTCAGCAGGGTCAGGCAGCCAGGGAAGACCAGTCTGTGATGGAGGTGAGGTGAATTTTTGCAGATACAACACTTTATTCTCTCTGTGCAGCAAACACTGGACAAGTCAGATGCTATTTTAAGGCAGTCTGACAAACCTCCAAAGTTGATTTCCAAACTGTATCAAGGGTTGATAGAGACTTTTCCCGATGACACAAAACATGTAAAACAAAAATGGGAGGAAGACCTGGTAGAAGCTATTGATGATGATGAATGGATACAGATATGTTTGAATGCACAGTCATGTTTATATAATCTCAGACATAAATTACTGCAGTTTAAGGCCATCCATAGAACAAACCATATGCCAGTGAAACTGAATTACTCAAAAATGTAATTCCTCTGCTGGAGGTGTAAAACACAAAAGGGGACATATTTGCATATGTTATGGTCTTGTGAAGGCTGGCTGAATTCTGGCAAAGAGTATGTTCTTTTATCTCAGCATGTCTACAGATTCCCCCTTCTCCCTGTTTTTGTTTGCTTGGAAATGTTGATACTGGAGACTGTTATCTGAAGAAACTGTGTAACCAAGCATTTATAGTGGCTAAGAAATGCATTGCCTTTAATTGGATGGTTGGTCATCCTCCCAAAATGTCAAGTTATGTATCACTAGATTTGATTTATTACCAGATTAAGGGTATACTGGGCAACTTTCATAAGGCCTGGATGCCTTATATGCAATACAGTACGACTAAAGGAGTCTGTCTTGAAAATATGCCCACGTCAGGGGAGATGCCTATTAGGCAACTCCTAGCTGCTGGGGTGCTCAGTCCTGGCCCTGGTGGTCTGCCGTCCTGTAGGTTGTCACTCTGGCGTTGGCCTAACACACCCGAAACCAATAATGAATGTTACATTAACATCCTAAAGCCGAGTGGGGTGTGTTGGGTTGGGGCGCTGCAGGGTGGTGGACCCCTAGGGACAGGGTGATCCAGCTATATTGTTTGCAAGTAAAAGGAGTACTATTAGTCCTATGAGATTATTTACATGGAGGATTTGCTGTTTCTGTGTGTTAATGTATATTTGAGGTGTATGTGGGTGTTTTTGTTTTGTTTTTTGTTTCCAAACCTTTCCCTTGGGAATAAAAAAAAGGTGTAAACTGGGAAGGAAATTGTGCTGGGAGAGAGTTTAGTTATTGACTAGACAGGTGGGAGTCGGGCATGCAGGCGGCTCGGGCTGGCTGGTCGTTCTGGCTGAAATGTAATATAGAGGATGTCTTAATGAAGACAATCAAAAGTCTTTGTATTTTTTCAAGAGTTGTTCATTTGTTAGGCATTTGGTTAAAGGTGCAACACAATATTTATTATTGAATTACCTTTGATCTAGTTCAGTCTTATTAATCACTTAAACATATTTAATAATGATCTCTTACCTAGCTTGATGAACGTGGGCATTTTTGCTTACTTTTTGTTCTAAATGGAAAAGGCATATTGGATTTTGTAAAAATGCAGGAAATTAGCTTTAGATGCCAAAATAAATTCTGGGGGAGGACCCCCTGACCCCCCGCCAGGTTATGTCCCCCCCACTTCTAAAACCAAAGTGGCGCCCCTGTTCTAGTGTATGTAGCGTGGGTTGTGGGCGATTGAAGTACTACTTATCTTCAACCAGTGACACAGTCAGAGATCCACGGTGAAGAAGACAACTGGCTGGTAAGCGCAATCAACCCGTCCCCCACATTCTGAAATTGCATTTTTGTCCCCCCCCCCCCCAGTTTTATCATTGGAATGTGATACAAAACGAGGCAACTGTGTGCTTTAGGACCATGGGATTGCCTCCGAGCGGTCGGTTAGGCTGTTTGGAGTGTTTATCAGACTGGATAAAAAAATATACAGTGGGGGAAAAAAGTATTTAGTCAGCCACCAATTGTGCAAGTTCTCCCACTTAAAAAGATGAGAGAGGCCTGTAATTTTCATCATAGGTACACGTCAACTATGACAGACAAATTGAGAATTTTTTTCTCCAGAAAATCACATTGTAGGATTTTTAATGAATTTATTTGCAAATTATGGTGGAAAATAAGTATTTGGTCACCTACAAACAAGCAAGATTTCTGGCTCTCACAGACCTGTAACTTATTCTTTAAGAGGCTCCTCTGTCCTCCACTCGTTACCTGTATTAATGGCACCTGTTTGAACTTGTTATCAGTATAAAAGACACCTGTCCACAACCTCAAACAGTCACACTCCAAACTCCACTATGGCCAAGACCAAAGAGCTGTCAAAGGACACCAGAAACAAAATTGTAGACCTGCACCAGGCTGGGAAGACTGAATCTGCAATAGGTAAGCAGCTTGGTTTGAAGAAATCAACTGTGGGAGCAATTATTAGGAAATGGAAGACATACAAGACCACTGATAATCTCCCTCGATCTGGGGCTCCACGCAAGATTTCACCCCGTGGGGTCAAAATGATCACAAGAACGGTGAGCAAAAATCCCAGAACCACACGGGGGGACCTAGTGAATGACCTGCAGAGAGCTGGGACCAAAGTAACAAAGCCTACCATCAGTAACACACTACGCCGCCAGGGACTCAAATCCTGCAGTGCCAGACGTGTCCCCCTGCTTAAGCCAGTACATGTCCAGGCCCATCTGAAGTTTGCTAGAGTGCATTTGGATGATCCAGAAGAGGATTGGGAGAATGTCATATGGTCAGATGAAACCAAAATAGAACTTTTTGGTAAAAACTCAACTCGTCGTGTTTGGAGGACAAAGAATGCTGAGTTGCATCCAAAGAACACCATACCTACTGTGAAGCATGGGGGTGGAAACATCATGCTTTGGGGCTGTTTTTCTGCAAAGGGAACAGGACGACTGATCCGTGTAAAGGAAAGAATGAATGGGGCCATGTATCGTGAGATTTTGAGTGAAAACCTCCTTCCATCAGCAAGGGCATTGAAGATGAAACGTGGCTGGGTCTTTCAGCATGACAATGATCCCAAACACACCGCCCGGGCAACGAAGGAGTGGCTTCGTAAGAAGCATTTCAAGTGTCCTGGAGTGGCCTAGCCAGTCTCCAGATCTCAACCCCATAGAAAATCTTTGGAGGGAGTTGAAAGTCCGTGTTGCCCAGCGACAGCCCCAAAACATCACTGCTCTAGAGGAGATCTGCATGGAGGAATGGGCCAAAATACCAGCAACAGTGTGTGAAAACCTTGTGAAGACTTACAGAAAACGTTTGACCTGTGTCATTGCCAACAAAGGGTATATAACAAAGTATTGAGAAACTTTTGTTATTGACCAAATACTTATTTTCCACCATAATTTGCAAATAAATTCATTAAAAATCCTACAATGTGATTTTCTGAAAAATAATTCTCATTTTGTCTGTCATAGTTGACGTGTACCTATGATGAAAATTACAGGGCCTCTCTCATCTTTTTTAAGTGGGAGAACTTGCACAATTGGTGGCTGACTAAATACTTTTTTTCCCCACTGTATATATACAGTGGGGAAAAAAGTATTTAGTCAGCCACCAATTGTGCAAGTTCTCCCACTTAAAAAGATGAGAGAGGCCTGTAATTTTCATCATAGGTACACGTCAACTATGACAGACAAATTGAGAAAAAAATCCAGAAAATCCCATTGTAGGATTTTTAATGAATTTATTTGCAAATTATGGTGGAAAATAAGTATTTGGTCACCTACAAACAAGCAAGATTTCTGGCTCTCACAGACCTGTAACTTCTTCTTTAAGAGGCTCCTCTGTCCTCCATTCGTTACCTGTATTAATGGCACCTGTTTGAACTTATTATCAGTATAAAAGACACCTGTCCACAACCTCAAACAGTCACACTCCAAACTTCACAATGGCCAAGACCAAAGAGCTGTCAAAGGACACCAAAAACAAAATTGTAGACCTGCACCCGGCTGGGAAGACTGAATCTGCAATAGGTAAGCAGCTTGGTTTGAAGAAATCAACTGTGGGAGCAATTATTAGGAAATGGAAGACATACAAGACCACTGATAATCTCCCTCGATCTGGGGCTCCACGCAAGATCTCACCCCGTGGGGTCAAAATGATCACAAGAACGGTGAGCAAAAATCCCAGAACCACACGGGGGACCTAGTGAATGACCTGCAGAGAGCTGGGACCAAAGTAACAAAGCCAACCATCAGTAACACACTACGCCGCCAGGGACTCAAATCCTGCAGTGCGAGACGTGTCCCCCTGCTTAAGCCAGTACATGTCCAGGCCCGTCTGAAGTGCATTTGGATGATCCAGAAGAGGATTGGGAGAATGTCATATGGTCAGATGAAACCAAAATATAACTTTTTGGTAAAAACTCAACTCGTCATGTTTGGAGGACAAAGAATGCTGAGTTGCATCCAAAGAACACCATACCTACTGTGAAGCATGGGGTTGGAAACATCATGCTTTGGGGCTGTTTTTCTGCAAAGGGACCAGGACGACTGATCCGTGTAAAGGAAAGAATGAATGGGGCCATGTATCGTGAGATTTTGAGTGAAACCCTCCTTCCATCAGCAAGGGCATTGAAGATGAAACGTGGCTGGGTCATTCAGCATGACAATGATCCCAAACACACCGCCCGGGCAACGAAGGAGTGGCTAGGTAAGAAGCATTTCAAGGTCCTGGAGTGGCCTAGCCAGTCTCCAGATCTCAACCCCATAGAAAATCTTTGGAGGGAGTTGAAAGTCTGTGTTGCCCAGCGACAGCCCCAAAACATCACTGCTCTAGAGGAGATCTGCATGGAGGAATGGGCCAAAATACCAGCAACAGTGTGTGAAAACCTTGTGAAGACTTACAGAAAACGTTTGACCTGTGTCATTGCCAACAAAGGGTATATAACAAAGTATTGAGAAACTTTTTGTTATTGACCAAATACTTATTTTCCACCATCATATGCCAATAAATTCATTAAAAATCCTACAATGTGATTTTCTGGATTTTTTTTCTCATTTTGTCTGTCATAGTTGACGTGTACCTATGATGAAAATTACAGGCCTCTCTCATCTTTTTAAGTGGGAGAACTTGCACAATTGGTGGCTGACTAAATACTTTTTTTCCCCACTGTATATATATATATATATATATATATATATATATATATATATATATATATATATATACAGTGAGGGAAAAAAGTATTTGATCCCCTGCTGATTTTGTACGTTTGCCCACTGACAAAGACATGATCAGTCTATAATTTTAATGGTAGATTTATTTGAACAGTGAGAGACAGAATAACAAAAAAAATCCAGAAAAACGCATGTCAAAAATGTTATAAATTGATTTGCATTTTAATGAGGGAAATAAGTATTTGACCCCTCTGCAAAACATGACTTAGTACTTGGTGGCAAAACCCTTGTTGGCAATCACAGAGGTCAGACGTTTCTTGTAGTTGGCCACCAGGTTAGCACACATCTCAGAAGGGATTTTGTCCCACTTCTCTTTGCAGATCTTCTCCAAGTCATTAAGGTTTCGAGCCTGACGTTTGGCAACTCGAACCTTCAGCTCCCTCCATAGATTTTCTATGGGATTAAGGTCTGGAGACTGGCTAGGCCACTCCAGGACCTTAATGTGCTTCTTCTTGAGCCACTCCTTTGTTGCCTTGGCCGTGTGTTTTGGGTCATTGTCATGCTGGAATACCCGTCCACGACCCATTTTCAATGCCCTGGCTGAGGGAAGGAGGTTCTCACCCAAGATTTGACAGTACATGGCCCCGTCCATCGTCTCTTTGATGCGGTGAAGTTGTCCTGTCCCCTTAGCAGAAAAACACCCCCAAAGCATAATGTTTCCACCTCCATGTTTGACGGTGGGGATGGTGTTCTTGGCAGCATTCCTCCTCCTCCAAACACGGCGAGTTGAGTTGATGCCAAAGAGCTCGATTTTGGTCTCATCTGACCACAACACTTTCACCCAGTTCTCCTCTGAATCATTCAGATGTTCATTGGCAAACTTCAGACGGCCCTGTATATGTGCTTTCTTGAGCAGGGGGACCTTGCGGGCGCTGCAGGATTTCAGTCCTTCACGGCGTAGTGTGTTACCAATTGTTTTCTTGGTGACTATGGTCCCAGCTGCCTTGAGATCATTGACAAGATCCTCCCGTGTAGTTCTGGGCTGATTCCTGACCGTTCTCATGATCATTGCAACTCCACGAGGTGAGATCTTGCATGGAGCCCCAGGCCGAGGGAGACTGACAGTTATTTTGTGTTTCTTCCATTTGCGAATAATCACACCAACTGTTGTCACCTTCTCACCAAGCTTTGGCTATGGTCTTGTAGCCCATTCCAGCCTTGTGTAGGTCTACAATCTTGTCCCGGACATCCTTGGAGAGCTCTTTGGTCTTGGCCATGGTGGAGAGTTTGGAATCTGATTGATTGATTGCTTCTGTGGACAGGTGTCTTTTATACAGGTAACAAACTTAGATTAGGAGCACTCCCTTTAAGAGTGGGCTCCTAATCTCAGCTCGTTACCTGTATAAAATACACCTGGGAGCCAGAAATCTTTCTGATTGAGAGGGGGTGTCACGATCGTCAGGGAGAGACCAATGCGCAGCGTGATGAACAAACATACTTTAATTAGTTAAAGTTTAAACAATACAAAACAAGAAATGACTCGTGAAGTCCACGGTATCAAATGACCGAAACACGGAACAAAAACCCACAAACACAAAGGGAAAACATACAGTTTAAATATGGCTCCCAATCAGAGACAACCAGCCAAACAGCTGACACTCGTTGCCTCTGATTGGGAGTCACTCAGGCAAACATAGAATACACAACCTAGAAGACCCAACATAGAAACAGAACACATAGAATGAACACACCCTGGCTCAACATATAGAGTCCCAGAGCCAGGGTGTGACTGCGACCGCGCCTCAATAAGAGCAAAACAGGGGAGGGCTGGGTGGGCATACCTCCTCGGCGGCGGTTCTGGCTCCGGCCTTGCCCACCACCCTCCAATAAACCCCCCATAGCGCCCCTGGTCCGGTCTGGCCCCGCTGGCTGGAGCTGACCTGGACGTAGCAGGAGCGGCTAGCTTCAGCTCCGTTGTGGAGCAGTTGAGCGGTACCTGATTTGGCACCGATGACCCAGGCACGGGTTGTGCCGGACTGACGACGCGCACCCCTGGCTTGGTGCGTGAGGCAGGAACTGACCGGACCGGGCTGACGATGCGCACCCCTGGCTTGGTGCGTGGAGCAGCAACGGGCCGGACCGGGCTGACGATGCGCAACCCTGGCTTGGTGCGTGGAGCAGCAACGGGCCGGACCGGGCTGACGATCGCACCCCTAGCTTGGTGCGTGGAGCCGAACGGGCCTCACCCGGACTGACGACTCGCACCCCTGGCTTGGTGCGTGGAGCCGGAACGGGCCTCACCGGACTGACGACTCGCACGCCTGGCTTGGTGCGAGTAGCAGGAACGGGCTGGACCAGGCTGACGACTCGCACCCCTGGCTTGGTGCGAGTAGCAGGAACGGGCTGGACCAGGCTGATGACTCGCACCCCTGGCTTGGTGCGAGTAGCAGGAACGGGCTGGACCAGGCTGACGACTCGCACCCCTGGCTTGGTGCGAGTAGCAGGAACGTTCTGGACCCGGCTGACGACTCGCACCCCTGGCTTGGTGCGAGTGGCAGGAACAGGCCGGGCCGGGCTGGCGACTCGCACCCCTGGCTTGGTGCGAGTGGCAGGAACAGGCCGGGCCAGGCTGGCGACGCGCACCGTAGGCTTGGTGCGAGTGGCAGGAACAGGCCGGGCCGGGCTGGCGACGCGCACCGTATACTTGGTGCGAGTGGCAGGAACAGGCCGGGCCGGGCTGGCGACTCGCACCCCATACTTGGTGCGAGTGGCAGGAACAGGCCGGGCCGGGCTGGCGACGCGCACCGTATACTTGGTGCGAGTGGCAGGAACAGGCCGGACCGTAGACTTGGTGCGTGGAGCAGGGACAGGCCGGACTGGGCTGGCGACGCACACCGTAGGCTTGGTGCGTGGAGCAGGGACAGGCCGGACCGGGCTGGCGACGCACACCGTAGGCTTGGTGCGTGGAGCAGGGACAGGCCGGGCTGGGCTGTCGACGCACACCGTAGGCTTGGTGCGTGGAGCAGGGACTGGCCGGGCTGGGCTGTCGACGCACACCGTAGGCTTGGTGCGTGGAGCAGGGACTGGCCGGACTGGGCTGGCGACGCACACCGTAGGCTTGGTGCGTGGAGCAGGGACAGGCCGGACCGGGCTGGCGACGCACACCGTAGGCTTGGTGCGTGGAGCAGGGACAGGCCGAACCGGGCTGTGGAGACGGATAGGAGCCCTGGAGTGAAGAGCGGCCACCACCCGTCCTGGCTGAATGCCTACCCTCACACACTCTGTGTGAGGCATCCGCACAGGACGTACAGGGCGGTGTATCCGTAACCTGGTGGCCTCCAGAATCCGCCCCTCTTTTGCCTCCGTCAGCCCCGTCGTCCATGCAGTGTGCCCCCCCCCTAAAAATTTTCTGGGGTTGCCTCTCGACCGCCCGACGACGACCCTGATCACGCCGTTGCTCCTCTCTACGGCTCGCCTCCACCGTCTCTTCTCCCATGTCCAGCCCAAGAGCTGCCCCTGGACACGCTGCTTGGTCGTTGCATGGTGGGTTTTTCTGTCACGATCGTCAGGGAGAGACCAATGCGCAGCGTGATGAACAAACATACTTTAATTAGTTAAAATTTAAACAATACAAAACAAGAAACGACTCGTGAAGTCCACGGTATCAAATGACCGAAACACGGAACAAAAACCCACAAACACAAAGGGAAAACATACAGTTTAAATATGGCTCCCAATCAGAGACAACCAGCCAAACAGCTGACACTCGTTGCCTCTGATTGGGAGTCACTCAGGCAAACATAGAATACACAACCTAGAAGACCCAACATAGAAACAGAACACATAGAATGAACACACCCTGGCTCAACATATAGAGTCCCAGAGCCAGGGTGTGGCAGGGGGTCAAATACTTATTTCCCTCATTAAAATGCAAATCAATTTATAACATTTTTGACATGCGTTTTTCTGGATTTTTTTGTTGTTATTCTGTCTCTCACTGTTCAAATAAACCTACCATTAAAATTATAGACTGATCATTTCTTTGTCAGTGGGCAAACGTACAAAATCAGCAAACGTACTATTAATCCCAGGGTTTTTCTTTATTTTGTTTTATTTTTTTCTACATTGTAGAATAATAGTGAAGACATCAAAACTATGAAATAACACATATGGAATCATATCAAATCAAATCAAATCAAATTTTATTGGTCACATGCGCCGAATACAACAAGTGCAGACATTACAGTGAAATGCTTACTTACAGCCCTTAACCAACAGTGCGTTTATTTTAAACAAAAAAAGTAAGAATAAAACAACAACAAAAAAAAGTGTTGAGAAAAACAAAGAGCAGAAGTAAAATAAAGTGACAGTAGGGAGGCTATATATACAGGGGGGTAACGGTGCAGAGTCAATGTGCGGGGGCACCGGCTAGTTGAGGTAGTTGAGGTAATATGTACATGTGGGTAGAGTTAAAGTGACTATGCGTAAATACTTAACAGAGTAGCAGCAGCGTAAAAAGGATGGGGTGGGGGGGCAGTGCAAATAGTCCGGGTAGCCATGATTAGCTGTTCAGGAGTCTTATGGCTTGTGGGTAGAAGCTGTTGAGAAGTCTTTTGGACCTAGACTTGGCACTCCGGTACCGCTTGCCGTGCGGTAGCAGAGAGAACAGTCTATGACTAGGGTGGCTGGAGTCTTTGACAATTTTGAGGGCCTTCCTCTGACACCGCCTGGTATAGAGGTCTTGGATGGCAGGGAGCTTTGCCCCAGTGATGTACTGGGCCGTACGCACTACCCTCTGTAGTGCGTACGGTAGTAACCAAAAAAGTGTAACCAAAAAAGTGTTAAACAAATCAAAATATATTTTATATTTGAAATTCTTTATATTTGGCATTCCCTAAACCAGCTTCATGAGGTAGTCACCAGGAATGCATTTCAAAACAGGTGTGACTTGTTAAAAGTTAATTTGTGGAATTTATTTCCTTCTTAATGCGTTTGAGCCAATCAGTTGTGTTGTGACAAGGTAGGGGGGTATACAGAAGATAGCCCTATTTGGTAAAAGACGAAGTAAATGCATCTCAACATCAACTGTTCAGAGGAGACTGCGTGAATCAGGCCTTCATGGTCGAATTGCTGCAAAGAAACTACAACTAAAGGACACCAATAAGAAAAAGAGACTTGCTTGGGCCAAGAAACACGAGCAATGGACATTAGACCGGTGGAAATCTGTCCTTTGGTCTGATGTTCCAACCGCTGTGTCTTTGTGAAATGCAGAGTAGGTGAACGGATGATCTCCGCATGTGTGGTTCCCACCGTGAAGCATGTAGGAGGAGGTATGATTGTGTGGGGGTGCTTTGCTGGTGACGCTGTGTGTGATTTATTTAGAATTCAAGGCACACTTAATCAGCATGGCTTCCACAGCATTCTGCAGCGATACGCCATCCCATCTGGTTTGCACTTAGTGGGACTATCATTTGTTTTTCAAAAGGACAAAGACCCAAAAAACACCTCCAGGCTGTGTAAGGGCTATTTGACCAAGGAGAGTGATGGAGTGCTGCATCAGATGACCTGGCCTCCACAATAACCCGACCTCAACCCAATTGAGATGGTTTGGGATGAGTTGGACCACAGAGTGAAGGAAAAGCAGCATATGTGGGAACTCCTTCAAGACTGTTGGAAAAGCATTCCTCATGAAGCTGGTTGAGAGAATGCCAAGAGTGTGCAAAGCTGTCATCAAGGCAAAGGGTTGCTACTTTGAAAATATTTTGATTTGTTTAACACATCTACAGTACCAGTCAAAGGTTTGAACACACCTACTCATTCCAGGGTTTTTCTTTATTTTTACTATTTTCTACATTGTAGAATAATAGTGAAGACATCAAAACTATGAGATAACACATATGGAATCATGTAGTAACCAAAAAAGTGTGAAACAAATCAAAATAGATTTTAGATTCTTCAACGTAGCCACCCTTTGCCTTGATGACAGCTTTGCACACTCTTGGCATTCTCTCAACCAGCTTCATGAGGTAGTCACCTGGAATGCATTTAAATTAATAGGTGTGCCTGGGCTGCCCCTGCCCCTAGAGAGCCCTGCCGATAACATCAACAAGATGTTGTTCAGGCTTCTTGGGGAATGTCGTGAAGAACAAGATGGGGAAGAAGAAGAGCGCTGGACCTGCAGGTTTGAGCTCCGAGGTCACAGCCGCCTGCACTGGATCCAGCGCATCTCCAGAGACCCGCACAAAGGACCTGAATACAGAAATCTGCGCGATTATGAAGAGCCTGCTGGACTCCCGCATGGCCACTGCCTCCACTGGCAATCAGGCACTGGCGCAGCCTCCAAGGTCCACGGGAAGATGCTCACTCCAGAGACCCTCCTGAAGATTGAGACCCCAGCTGCATGGGCAAAGACATGTTGGTGAAGAAACCTGAGATCTTTGAGCTGATGACCACAGGAGGTTGGTGGCACCTTAATTTGGGAGGACGGGCTTGTGGTATTGGCTGGAGTGGAATAAGTGGAATGGTAACAAATACATCAAACACATGGTTTCCATGTGTTTGATGCCATTCCAATCGCTCCATTCCAGACATTATTATGAGCTGTCCTCCCCTCAGCAGCCTCCACTGCAAATGACATACACCTGGGCGACTGCTGTCCAGCCCACCTATTGCTGTGGCTACTCCTGCTATGCTGCGCAGCCCGTGTACTACAACACATGTAGTTCACCAAAGTTCAATCAGGAAGGCTGGTCTGTATGCTCTTTTAATTTCATCCCGTAAGCATTGCATAATTCACTCAGTTTCCTATTATACGGGCATAGTGGGAATGAATACAAACGTATCATCATCAGCATAGCGTCTTGTTTCTTCTCCTCTTTCCTATTAGCCATGTGCGGAATGTCATTCACCTATTTACCTTATAAGCACGGCACAATAATGCACATTCCTCATGCTTGCTGTTCAACCTATGGGCTCATTCTTGCAATTATCACCTTCCTTTCTCTCAACCAATGGGCGTAATTTTGGGTATGTATTTATATGTCAACTTAACCATGTTCTCACACTTGCTGTTTTTCAGCAACAGTTTTCGACAACCATCCACCTCCCCACCATCACCACTAGCTATTATAACCTTAAGGCCTGTCATAGGAACTCCTTTCCACCAGTGGGAGATTTCGATACCAGCAGCCCCGCATAGGGCTACCTGCCATCACATCATCTGGCTCGGAGGATCTTCCCTCGGAGAGGAGGTAATTCCCCAAACTATTTAACTATTTCATTGCATTCCGTCTTTGTTGTTCTTTCAGTTAAGCCTGTACTCGATTTAACTGGATGAGCTACCCCCAGTACGGCTATGTGTACTGAGGAGAGGAAGAGGAGGAGAGGAGAGAAGAGGGGGAGTACCCTGAATGAATACTTCATCATCAAGTCCATCATCAGGGCAGAAGCTTTGTCTTACATGAAAAAATGTATAAAGCTCTAAAGGAGTACAAAAACATCTCCAAAGGCCCTATTTCTTTCTGACAGCTATGAGGTTGCAGGTCTATAAGTCCATGCCGTGCACATACAGTGGGGTTTTAATGACTCCAACCTAAGTGTATGTAAACTTCCAACTTCAACTGTAGAATTGTAGGTTAACGATTTCTTAACAGATCATTTGGGCCTGACATTTAAAGCATGCTAAATGGGGTTTAGTGTAGGACTAACAATCAAATGTAAAGACACATATGCAATTTGGTTGTATTATCCCTGTAGCATTGTTGAGAACATAGTATTAATTTATTCATGTAATCGGCAGATTGTTAACTCTTCTGCAAGCTGCTCCGTGGATGGTTCCTCAGACTCTGATGTCACTGTTACCCTGACACAAAGTACTAACAGAAAAAGGGAAGCAGAGGAAGATTGTGCAGCCAAAGTAAGCCTTTCATTATTTGCTATGATTGTCTTTTTTATAATTAAAAACTGTATTGATCTTCCTGAGGTTCCATCTTTGTGATGTTGGGTTGGCCTACTCCCGGAGAGTTACTTAGTATGTAGGCTTTTTCCAGTCCTGCTCTTATTGACTTCAATCATCTTGGAAGATCCTAATGTACAGCTTAGTGATATACAGTGGGGGGAAAAAGTATTTAGTCAGCCACCAATTGTGCAAGTTCTCCCACTTAAAAAGATGAGAGAGGCCTGTACTTTTCATCATAGGTACATGTCAACTATGACAGACAAATTGAGAATTTTTTTTCCAGAAAATCACATTGTAGGATTTTTAATGAATTTATTTGCAAATTATGGTGGAAAATAAGTATTTGGTCACCTACAAACAAGCAAGATTTCTGGCTCTCACAGACCTGTGACTTCTTCTTTAAGAGGCTCCTCTGTCCTCCACTCGTTACCTGTATTAATGGCACCTGTTTGAACTTGTTATCAGTATAAAAGACACCTATCCACAACCTCAAACAGTCACACTCCAAACTCCACTATGGCCAAGACCAAAGAGCTGTCAAAGGACACCAGAAACAAAATTGTAGACCTGCACCAGGCTGGGAAGACTGAATCTGCAATAGTTAAGCAGCTTGGTTTTAAGAAATCAACTGTGGGAGCAATTATTAGGAAATGGAAGACATACAAGACCACTGATAATCTCCCTCGATCTGGGGCTCCACGCAAGATCTCACCCCGTGGGGTCAAAATGATCACAAGAACGGTGAGCAAAAATCCCAGAACCACACGGGGGGGACCTAGTGAATGACCTGCAGAGAGCTGGGACCAAAGTAACAAAGCCTACCATCAGTAACACACTACGCCGCCAGGGACTCAAATCCTGCAGTGCCAGACGTGTCCCCATGCTTAAGCCAGTACATGTCCAGGCCCGTCTGAAGTTTGCTAGAGTGCATTTGGATGATCCAGAAGAGGATTGGGAGAATGTCATATGGTCAGATGAAACCAAAATAGAACTTTTTGGTAAAAACTCAACTCGTCGTGTTTGGAGGACCTCATGCTTTGGGGCTGTTTTTCTGCAAAGGGACCAGGACGACTGATCCGTGTAAAGGAAAGAATGAATGGGGCCATGTATCGTGAGATTTTGAGTGAAAACCTCCTTCCATCAGCAAGGGCATTGAAGATGAAACGTGGCTGGGTCTTTCAGCATGACAATGATCCCAAACACACCGCCCGGGCAACGAAGGAGTGGCTTCGTAAGAAGCATTTCAAGGTCCTGGAGTGGCCTAGCCAGTCTCCAGATCTCAACCCCATAGAAAATCTTTGGAGGGAGTTGAAAGTCCGTGTTGCCCAGCGACAGCCCCAAAACATCACTGCTCTAGAGGAGATCTGCATAGAGGAATGGGCCAAAATACCAGCAACAGTGTTTGAAAACCTTGTGAAGACTTACAGAAAACGTTTGACCTGTGTCTTTGCCAACAAAGGGTATATAACAAAGTATTGAGAAACTTTTGTTATTGACCAAATACTTATTTTCCAACATAATTTGCAAATAAATTCATAAAAAATCCTACAATGTGATTTTCTGGATTTTTTTTCCTCATTTTGTCTGTCATAGTTGACGTGTACCTATGATGAAAATTACAGGCCTCTATCATCTTTTTAAGTGGGAGAACTTGCACAATTGGTGGCTGACTAAATACTTTTTTCCCCCACTGTAATTGTTCCACAGTTATTGTAGGCCTATCTGAATATACAACTGGAATTCTGACCATGCGTAATTATGGCTAAGACTGGCCTATCCTACTTTAATGTATAGATGATATACGCAATTTAACATCGGTTACACTGTACTAAAGACGAGGAGAGAGGACCCTAGATTAACACTTTTCTTCTAAACTGAAACATAATCTTACATTTGTTTTTCAGTTACATTATTTTTGCTATTTCAATTCAGCAAGGCAGAAGCCTTGTCTTAGTTTTCCCCCAATTACATTGTTTTATTCAATTACAATATTTTATTTTTTCCAATTACATTTGCATTTTCAAATTCATCAAGGCATTAACATTGCCTTACATTACTTTCATTCATCAAAGCAGAAGCCTTATCTTGCATGCAAAACTATAAAAATAAAACTCTGAAAAGAATTTCAAAAATCTCTCTTTCTTTTTTTTATAAGGTTGTTATCCTATATTATAAGTTATGGTATCATCTGAATGTAAAAGCTGAAATTCTGACCAGCATCAATAGTGTTAAAAAGGTTCACGCAAATAATTAAATATTTGACCTTAGCCTAATCTAATGATTGATATGGATGTTTGTTTGCTAAGATGTAGCCAACCAAACCTACATTAAAAGACTGGGCCAAAGCTGTGTCAAATAGAAGACGAGTGCGTGCCACTACCAATTATGTGTTTCATCGTTTATATAGGCTACTCATTTATATGCATCTTTGTGCGTATATATATATATCATTGGGTTTATATACATCATTGTCCACCCAGTCAGAAGACTTCACCACTGAGGATTTTAGGCCAGTGATACAGCAGGGTTAGTGCTATCCGGGATCCTTGGGCCATCACTACACTACACTTAACCCTTACCCTAACCTTACCTCTGACGTCACCCTATCGAAGTTGAAAATGGTAGGTTAGCCATTACCATTTTCAACTTCGATAGGGTGACGTCAGAGTTGGACGTACAAAGGAATCCGAATAGCAAGGACCGAGCCAGCAGGGCTTTTATGGACAGGGTAGCAGCACCCTCATGTGGCTGAAAAAATTACCACAGAGAACATGACGACAGACAGCAAAGAGATGCCAATCACATTACGTCATACACTTATGCAACATGATTGGTCGGCGGTGTAGGGATAAACCCATGCCTGATCATGTGACGTCAGTCGTATAAATACTTAACACCTCGCGCCATTAACGCAGCCCTAGTTTTTTGTTGAGGGAAAATGTATCGTCTTCGCCCACAGTCTTTCTCCAGGATAGCTTTTAATTCCTTTCTCTCTACCGTGCCACGGGAAGATTGTCAATTTATGAGACAGTTTAATAAAAACTGGTCGTGTATCGGCTGATTTTTGGTCATATTTTCATACTTATCTGCACGAAAATGCCAAGGTCCAAGAAGAGGAGTTCTAGGGGTAAGCAAGTCGCTACAGACCGGTTGTTTTGGCCTACTCTCGTCGTTTGAGTTTTATGCGTTGTAGGAGTTGTAGTTCTATGCATTCTTACAGCGTGTTGAGATCATAGACAAGTAATGTCTGAGAGGACTACAAAACAGTGTGGCATCATTAAATATGTTTATCGTTGACATCAGGCCAAGATCTTTCAGACAAAGAACTCTCGCTATCTGACAAAGAACTCTCAATATCATATTGTTTGCCGACATTATTGTATGAGTATTGTGATTTATAGAAATGACATCCGACACAGTATTTTTAAATTGACGTTTGAAACGAATTTGTTACCTAGCAACTAACGTCAGCTGGCCAGTGTTGCTCATATTTGTTAGTTTTTAGCGAGTTCACTTTGGCTCCCTTCCTGTAAAAGGATGGGTGTTTGAGTACACGAAGTTTAGTTGGAAGGACGCCACAACATTTGAGTGAGGTCGACAGCCGATGAAGTCAAATACTGGGCGGATTCGATTATGCTGAGCCGCGGGGAATCGGTCTATGGCCAGTGACGTCAACGGGCAAAAACGGTGAGGGAGAAGCGCCTATCTAAAATGGAACAGTTATCTGCGCCGCTCGGTCATGTTGTGCATCGGGCAGCATGGTGCATCGTCCAGAAACGTACAACATCGCTTTTCCATAAAATACGTTTGAATTTTTTAACTGGTTTTCATTGGGCAGGCAGACATTGCGTTTTTAACAAAAAGAAAACACGTTTGCATGTGAGAACACCGAATCCTACTCATTACTGCACTTGCTTGATTACGTAACTTTAGTTTTGAGCCGTCTTCGCCGTGGAGTTTGAACGGGACACCTGGCTCACGCCCGGGAGGCAGCCCGGTTCCAAAACTAATGCAATCAACGTTCACCCGGTGTAAAACACGCCTGACCGGGACAGATTAATCGAATCCCCTCATGGTTATATAACACTCGCTGGACTAGCTACCTAGATAGCCATGCTAGCTAGCTAACCAGTTATTCACATTACAGCAAGCTAGCTACATAACTTGCACACGTTATAGTGCCAGCTATGCTATAAAGCAGGATCGTGGTAGGCGACTAGCTACTTGGGTGGCGTCTGCCGCTTTTTCAGAATCAGTTGTTCAGTGCTGTGGTCTGAGAAGGAAGCAATGGATTGCCACGTGAACATGGTCACATTTACACACTGCAGAGCAGACAGTGTGGCCCTCCCTCTCAGATAAGACTGTTCCTATCATAATAAGCTGCACCAGCTGGGTTTAGATTATGTCACTGCCTGGCCAGCTACCTACCCAAGGAGCTGTGCTGTTTGCACAGTCGGCAGAAGACTAGGGAGCCATTGACGGAAGGGAGAGAAGATCAAGTGCATGTCCCATAATAGTAGCTATCTGGCTTTTTGTTCTGTCAAACACAAGCACATGTCAAATAATTGCATTTAACGTTCTGCAGTGTGCTTGCATGGAAGTGTACTAGTTAAACCCCCAGAGTAAAATGCACATATTGTACCATTACTTAATGTATGATTTTTTTGGTGGGGATATCATGTAATTGTGTTTCAGGGGGGCAGCATGGAGCTGTGCAACCTTTCAGCGATGAGGATGCCTCCATCGAGACCCTCAGCCACTGCAGCAGCTTCAGTGACGCCATGAGTGTGGCAGACGAAGGTGTGTGATTGTGTGTGTACACATGCTTGCCTGTGTGTCCCAGTCATAAAGCAACAAAGGGCAAGTCAACAAAAATAAGTAAAGTACTGTAACAATTCAGTTGTGATAAATACCATACAGCCTTTTACGTTATGCTTTTGTCTTAAATGGTTCAAAGAATACGATCTACAAATGGAATAGCCTAGTACAAGTCTGTATTTCTCATGGTGTATTGTATTCGTCTTCCTATGTGTAGGGGGGGAGGCAGGCGAGGAGGCAGCCCAGGAGGATTTCCAGTACAAGCTGAAGGTTTTCATTGACAGCACCGTGGATAAGAGGCAAGTCTAAACCACTGTGGGGAAACTGATCTACCTGCTATTTCTCTGTTAGCTGTATTGCTTTCAGATGACATGGAACCAGATCACATCATAGGCCTAGAACTGGGTCGATGGAACCTGAGATGTTAAATCTGTTATATAACGAACACAATGCAACAAGACGTCATCCTTTCCGTTCACAGATCGCTGCTGATAATTGAATTGAATCGTGAAGCTGTTACATAAGCTACTGCAGACACTAGGCCTAAATCTTTATTGTTATCTTACCTCGTTGACAGTGCCAAGACTAGACAAGGAGCCCTGGATGGGCTGAAGGCTGCCATGGCAACCAGGATCCTGTACGAGTTTATTTCGGACAGGAGGATGACCATCACCGACAGCATTGAGCGCTGTCTCAAGAAAGGTGAGCTACTACCACTACTACAGGCTTTGTCTTTCACCAATTCATGCTTCATATTCACCGAATACCAATACAGACCCACATTGTATTATTTATGTGTTTGAATCTAGAGTTCTGGTTCAGCAGTTACTGTAATCCCTCTCTCAAAGCTACTGAGGATGGTAGGAGTGGCTATAGAGTCAGCTATCTGTCATGTCTTTAATCTGAGCCTAGAGGAAAGTCTTTGTCCTCAGGTCTGGAGAGAAGCCAAAGTCAGTACGCTACCCAAGAGTGGTAAAGCAGACCTATCAGCTTGCTGCCAGCGCTTAGCAAACTGTTGAAAATAAATTGTTTGACCAAATACAATGCTACTTCTCTGTAAACAAATTAACAAGACTATCAGCCTGCTTATAGAGAAGGGCATTCAACATGTACTGCACTGACACAAATGACTGATTGGTTGAAATAAATGTATATTAAGAAGATTGTGGGAGCTGTACTGTTAGATTTCAGTGCAGCCTTTGATGTTATTGACCATAACCTGTTGAGAACTTGTGTAATTGCTTTTCAGCCTCTGCCATATCGTCGCTTGAGAGCTATCCATCTAATAGAACTGAGGGTTTTCTTTAATGGAAGCGTCTCTAATGTCCAACATGTCAAGTGTGGTGTACCGCAGGGCAGCTCTCAAGGCCCTCCACTCTTTTCTATTTTTACCAATGACCTGCCACTGGCTTTAAACAAAGCATGTGTCCATTTGTGCTGATGATTCAACCATATACGCATCAGCAACCACAGCTAATGAAGTCACTGAAACCCTTAACAAAGAATTGCAGTCTGTTTTGGAATGGGTGGCCAGTAATAAACTGGTCCTGAACATCTCTAAAACTGAGCATTATATTTGGTACAAATCATTCCCTAAGTTCTAGACCTCAGCTGAATCTGGTAATGAATGGTGTGGCTGTTGAACAAGTTGAGGAGACTAAATTACTTGGCGTTACCTTAGATTGGAAACTGTCATGGTCAAAACGTATAGATTCAATGGTTGTAAAGATGGGGAGAGGTATGTCTGTAATAAAGAGATGCTCTGCTTTTTAGACACCACACTCCACAAAGCAAGTCCTGCAGGCTGTAGTTTTATCTTATCTTGATTATTGTCCATTCATGTGGTCAAGTGCTGCAAAGAAAGACCTAGTTAAGCTGCAGCTGGTCCAGAACCGGGCATCACGTCTTGCTCTTCATTGTAATCAGAGGGCTAAAATTAATACTATGCATGCCAGTCTCTCTTGGCTACGAGTTGAGGAAAGACTGACTGCGTCACTTGTTTTTATAAGAAACATTCATGTTGGAACTCCCTTCCATCTTATATAGCGCAAGTCAACAGCAAACCTGGTTTAAAAAAAAAACAAATAACACAATGCCTCTCCCCCATGTGACCTACTTGTTGTGTGTATGTACTGGCGTATGTGTAACTGATAGATGCGCACACACGCTACATGTTAATGTATGTAAATTGTAAAGTATTTTGTCTGTAATGTATTTTTTGTTATACGTCAGACCCCAGTAAGACTAGCTGTTGCTAATGGGCATCCTAATAAATCAAATCCCTCTATCTCAGGTAAAGGACAGGAGCAGCGTGCGGCAGCCTCCCTGGCCTGTCTGCTGTGTATTCAGCTGGGCTCAGGCATCGAGAGCGAGGAGGTGTTCAAGACTCTCAAACCCATCTTCAAGAACATTCTTCTGGATGGAACAGCCAACATCCAAGCCAGACAAGCTGTGAGTATCTGCCTGGACCCTGTCATTAAAATAAGGTTGGTTTGCTATAAATTGCCTTTTATTGTTGTACTGAAAGCCTTTGTTATTTCGTTATAGTGTGCAACAAGTTTGGGCCTGTGCACTCTCGTGGTGGAAGATGACATCCTGGTATGTGGCTATGTTTGATGTTCCAATGTGATGTTATCTCTATGCTTGAGTGTATGTGGAAATACTTTTGTCTTTTGTGCTGCTGAAGCATTTGGCATTCTGTGTAACATTTATTCTGTTCAGCATTTGGAACAAGCTACGAAACCAAGACTACTCTCCAAATGACTGCATAGTCCAATCTCACACCCTGGTTTAACATAAAAGATTAACCCCTTTCTCTCTGTTGGGTCTCCAGGATGTGTATGCCACCATGGAGAGCTTTGAGATTTTGTTCATGCGTTCTTATGTGAAGGAGGATGGGAGTCGCCCCTCTCTCAACCCCCAGACCACCCTGCTCCACACCAATGCCCTCCTCTCCTGGGCCCTGCTACTCACAATCTGCACAGCCAGCCAGGTCAAAGCAGTCACACATAAGTATGTACTTAACGCGAACCTCTAAGTCTCTCTGGGACACAACTTTCAGTCCGTTTCAGCCTTGGCTGCATCTGATCAAAACAATATGGTGAATGTGCGTGCCTGAGATGTCCTTACCTCTCCAGTTGTCGTACCAGTGTAATGAAGGAAATATCATGGTGACGGGAAGCCTTAAATTGAAAGTCTACTTGTTTTTGTCTTTCAGGCACCTGCCCAAACTACCCCGGTTGTTGGAGAACGATGACGTCAACATGAGGATAGCAGCGGGAGAGACCATCGCTCTGCTGTTTGAGCTGGCTAGGGACAAGGACCCTGTAAGTGCTCACCTGTTCTTTGGTCTATGTTTCAATTCAGGAGATTCATTGAGATTTCATTTAGAAAGTGCTGTTCAAAGCTCGCATTGGATTTTCAATCCCCTTGTACTAGGGATGGGGGGTTGAAATTTTCCTATTCGAATAGTATCATGAATTTGTCAGATAGCTGGACATTCGAAAGAATGTGTATTTTTTTTAATGTACGTTTTTAACCTGAGCATTGCTGCAGCTGCAGAGGTGCCGGTTATATAGGAGCGAGCAGACGGCGGCAGAGAGAGGGAAGCTACAGCCAAGACTAGCTAACTTGTAGCAGCCACAATGTTATTTATCCCATATAACCGAGCCTGTTTTGTCTGGAGTAGCCTTGAAAAGCTAGCTAGCTAGGCTAATTGAGGACACATTTTGCGATTTCTCCCCAACACCCATTCAGATGAAATGGCCTACCTGTTAGTTGCTCGTTGTAGCCTATTCCTTCTCATTTCGGTAACTTTTTTTAAATTCTGTAAATTTATTTAATCTTTCATTGCATTAGTGAACTCTCACTACATATGCTAAACATTGACACTCTTTGCTTGGCTAACATAAACAACAAGCTACACATGAAGGCCACAGTTATTTTTAAATATTTGTTTTATGGGGAGCACTGTTTTATAAAATGTATAATTTGTAATGTCATGCATGGTATATCCTTGTATGTAACATGGATATTTCAATTTAGAAAAAGCCTTTTCAGTTAAAATATGAGTATAGTTTTTGCTCAAAAATGAATACTAACATCTGTTTTGGATTTTCGTATAGCCGTACACAACCCCATCCTGTACTGAACTAAAATTGAATTTGACAGAAATACAGTGCCAGCATAGCATGTTAATCTGTAAACACTTCTTTAGTGATGACTGACCAGTGCTCTGTTGTGATGTTCTCAGGAGTTTGAGTATGATGACTGGGAGCCCCTGTGTGACAAGCTGAACTCTCTGGCCACCGACTGCAACAAACACCGTGCCAAGACTGACAAGAGGAAGCAGAGGTCGGTGTTCAGGGACGTGCTCAAGGCTGTGGAGGTGAGTGGGCAGATTATACAATAGTAGATGAGCACTGTCTGGGGAATAGAATTTAAATGTAATGTGATGACTCATTGCCGATTCATGGCGTGAGTTCTGTGTGCTTGTGTCGTCAGCTGGTTGCCATTGCCAACCTAATCTACCCCTCTAGTTATCAATGTTTACCCATTTGTTTGTCTTGTGAGAATCTAGAACAGTGTAGCCTTGCCTCAGCTGACCTGTGTGTGTGTGTGTGTGTTAGGAAGGGGACTTTCAGATTGAGACAATCCGCTTCAGCACTGAGCGTATGACCATCGACAGCTGGGTGAGGAAGAGGACTTACGACGCCTTCAGGGAGTTTGTGGGCTCTGGCATGAACTACCACCTACAGGCTAATGAGTTTATCCGTGATGTGTTTGAACTGGGACCACCCATGCTGGTTGACGCGGCCACACTAAAGTCCATGAAAATCTCCCGCTTCGAAAGGGTAAGTAACCTTACTAGACTGCATACTTTTCTTTCTTTGATGGCTAATTTAACTTTGATGGCTAATTTAACTATTTTCATTTATCTGACTTTATCTCCAGCCTTTATATTTAGCCTCGCAATTAAGTGTTTTACCATTTTATTTTCAGGACAACCAGGTCTACAAGTACATCACAAAACAATTTGACATAAACAGTTGCATTCTGTCAATTTTGTAGCTCAAACCATTTGGACTCTACAGATGTTTTTGTAAAAAGACCCAGCCCCTTCGGGATCCGCCCATGTCTCTAACACCGCTCTAGCGCACCCCACACACACCAATGAATGCTGAAGAAATAGATGAATCCAATGGTACAACCCAGCAGTCTATAGCTGAAACGCACAATATTGAAAAGTGGCTAGAAGTCCAAATCACACCTCCGTTGTGGTTGGACTCATTGGGTTAATTATTTATGTATTTACATTTCAAATGTGTAATTGGCGTGACATTCACATGGATATACTTCCAACGCAAAAAATAACCTGTATTTTATTGTGTTAACACTGCGGTCTTCTTTTCCAGCATCTCTACAACGCAGCTGCATTCAAGGCTCGGACAAAGGCCAGGAACAAGTTCAGAGACAAGAGGATTGACGTTGGGGAGTTTTGATGTGATTTAATGGTCCAACCTGCTCTTTTATAAACCATCAATTTAACCATCTTGAATATCACGGTTGTTACTATCCTTCATTTATCCAACAAGTGGTTGGTATTTGTAAATATTATTATTTATTTTGTCATTTAGCAGATGCTCTTATCCAGATAATAAAATGTCTCAAGTGATGCCCTATTCCCCATATAGGCTTGCCAGTGCACAAATTTTAGCCAGTGTGTGTATGTAGGGAATAAAGTGTCATGTGAGATGCAGACTTTGTTGCTCTGTTTTAATGTTTGTGTTCATTAATATTGAGATATATTATTTGAAAATGCACTAATTGGATAACACTTCCAATGGACTTTCCCCACTGAATCCTGGTGTATTTTGTTATATACAGAGTATACCAAACATTAGGAACTCCTTCCTAATATGGAGTCACCCCCCATTTCCCTCAGAACAGCCTCAATTCGTTGGGGGTTTCAAGTGTTCCACAGGGATGCTGGCTCATGTTTACTCCAATGCTTACCACAGTTGGATGTCCTTTGGCTGGATGTCCTTTGGGTGGTGGACCATTCCTGACGCACATGGGAAACTGAGTGTGTAAAACCCAGCAGTGTTGCAATTCTAAACACAAACCGGTGCACCTGGCAGCTACTGCCATACCCCATTCAAATGAATTTGAAAATTGTTTGTCTTGCCCGTTCATCCTCTGAAGGGCACACATACACAATCCATGTCTCAAGGCTTAAAAATCATTATTTAACCCATCTCCTCCCCTTCATCTACACTGATTGAAGGGGATTTAACAAGTGACATCAATAAGGGATCATAGCTTTCACCTGGTCAGTCTGTCATGTAAAGAGCGGGTGTTAATGTTTTGTACACAGTGTAGTTTAGTAGGTCTGTTGGGGAAGTGAGAAACTCAAATAAATACTTACTGAACAAGTCTCAATGTGCATTTCTTGATCTTCAGTACATATCACTAGGTCAATCATTGTTTATGACAAGTCCTCAAGCAGACCAGTCATAGGATAAGAAGCATGTTGAGCTGAAGTGTGTCATATTATGTAATGGTTTTCTGACTCACACAAGATCAGTATAATAATATGCCATTTAGCAGACGCTTTTAACCAAAGCGTGCATACATTTTTGTGTATGGGTGGTCCCGGGGATCGAACCCACTACCCTGGCGTTACAAGCGCCGTGCTCTACCAGCTGAGCTACAGAGGACCACAATGGCAGACTAATTTGGGGTCAGCTTTTCCAGGAAGCCGATTTCACATTTGATGAAGAGGAACTGCTTTACAGTTTCCTAGGCAACGGTCACGTTGACATTTCAGAGAATGTTGCCGTTTGTACAATGGGTCCTCCAGAGCGGCGTGCGCACTTTAGTCCTTGTGTAAGCTGACATGAGGAAAGGACTGGGGAAGAAGATATGCAGCATTACAGTACTTGTATGACTGTTTCGTAATAGAACACTAATGCTACACTGCAGAGATGCATGCTGCATGATTAAGTAACTTGTCAAACAACCAAGAACGTCCCTGCTTCTCTGGAGTTTGGATCCTAAACACTGCCAAATACCTGCTATCGATTATTAAAAAAACATTTATAGAGTCCTTAATTGAAACCATAAAGTGGTCATCCGCATCTTTTTTGGTAAGCTGAGGGATGGGCCTGGAGAAATGGGTCACGCTTTATTTGGATAGTCCATCATTTGGGTTAGTATTGTTAGAAATTGCGTAATTCAAATCTGGTATTGGGAACAAAAGAGGTCAATACACGTCTTCTAAATAGACTAGTATTTTAATTAATGCAAAACCTTCAATGGTAAATATGATGTTCGTATATACGGGTCCACTGAAATACCACGCAGGGCACTCAGAGAACTAATCCATTGTTCTGAGTTCTTCTTCAAATACTCTGACAGAGATATTTCCCACTCCCTGCTGGCCAATCAGAGTAGAGACTGAGCGTGGTTTAGACTTACTCAGCCAATCCGTTGGCGCACCGGCTGGTCCCAGCCTCTCGTCTGTAGCGCATCTACAGATGGACTATCCAAATAAAGTGTTATCGAGAAATGTAACCACTCTCAAATTCAGACAGAGCTATCGATGCAAGGACTGATATCAGAAGTATAGTTTTAACCATGTTTTGAGGCTATACAGTGTTTATGTTACCGGCCTCAGTCTGTAGCTGAGGTGGCCTATAATAGTAAAAAGAACGGACACAAGTTTACGTCTGCAAAGTTCTGGCGCTTTCTTTATTCGGAAGAATGGTGCACGCGCTTGGCCAGAACTTGCTGTTTCTCCTACTACCACAGTGCAACAGCGCCATCTATTGGCGTGATGGACTACTTACGCTAAAGCATGTAGAATATACAATTTAGATTAAGACAAATACATAAACAAATTGGTTTAAAAATAATAATAAAGGGGTGTCTGTTTTTAGTGACTTTGTTTTCAACCCATTACATTCTCCCCTCCTCTTTTTGATGACTCCTGGCATCTATTTGTTTGTCTGTCTATAGTCAAGTCAATTTCTAGTCAGTGTCTAGCATGTCCAGACAAGTGGTGTTCCTTCATGCCAGTAACCTCCTTGTAAAACTGGATAAGTCATCATGTTTCCAGGCACCATGTAAGAATTGAGCACAACTGCGTTTGCTCCTTGTCTCCATGACTGGTATGACGGGTGTCCCAAATATCTCATAGCTAAACATTTCTCTGGGCCTTCCAGTGTGCCAGGACCTTCTCACAGGTAAGTATTCCTTTCCATTGACCTCTTGCCACTGTACTAGCACAACATCTTGGAGTTCCTCCTGCACTTCATCCTCCATTATGTGCTGTTCAGGTCCTTCAGACTGTTGCTGGATCTGTTCTATTTCCTGTGCCACTGTAGGTCTGAACTCCTGAGCAGTAGCTTGCAGTCTGGTACGCCACTCTGGTAAACTTGGTCGCTCTGATGGACCCGAGGACTGTGCTGGTAAGTAGCTTTCATCTGAACTGTCCGATTCTTGGTCAATCATGTTACTGTTTGTTGTCTGTTTTTGTCTTGGTATTGTTCTTTTCGCAGGTTTGGTTGGAGTGTCTTGATGCACTGGCAAGTCATTTCCAGGCAACAGGAAGTTCCAGCGCAGCACACAAAGAGCTTTGTCTCCAGACTCTGACTGGATCTTATACACTGGAAGTCTCTAATTCTCTCCACAACTCGGTGTACTTTTTTACCCCAGTAAGCACGGAGTTTCCCGGGGCCACCTCTTTCTGATAGGTTCCTCACAAGGACTCAATCACGTGGCTGTAGAGTTGCACCTTTGACACCTTTGTCGTAGTACTTCTTCCCTTTCACGGAGGACTTTTGACTGTTCTCAGAAGTGATTTTGTATGTGTCTTGCATCTTTGTTGCCCACTTCTCTGCGAATGTTTGTTGGGTTCTTGTCACTGTTTCTGGTTTGAGGTTGAACAGTAGGTCGATAGGAAGGCGTGGGGCTCTGCCATACAGGAGGAAAAATTGTGAGTATCCCGTTGCCTCGTGCCTTGTACTGTTATAGGCATGGACGATGTTTGTTAGATGGTCTTTCCACTCTGTAGGAGTGTTCTATTCATCCTTTCCACAGGGTTCCCTTGTAGTTTGAGAGTGTGAGATCCCTGCAAGCTGCTGGAGTCTCTGGAACAGGTTGTTCTCAAACTCTCGCACTTGGTCGTGATGAAGCTTACTAGGATAGCCAAACCGAGGAATTAACTCTTAGAATATCTTCTCGGTTGCAGTTCTTCCTGACTTGTTCTTCGTTGGGTAGGCCTGTGCAAAGCGTGTGAAATGATCGACCAGTACAATAATATATTCATAGCCTCCTTTGCTTGGCTCAAGGTGCATATAGTCGACGGAGAGAAGCAATTGGTGCTTTCTCTGGAACACAGGGATGTTTCTGCTTGATACATGCACATTGTCAGATCACATAGTCTTCTACTTCACGCTGCATGAATGGCCAGTAAAATCTTTCCCTGACTAGATGGATCACTTTGTCTGCTCCGACGTGGCCCATGTCGTCATCTAAGTTCTTCAGCACCACTGATTTCAGTTTGCTGGGTAGTACAAGTTGCTTTCGTTGTCCAGCCTGTCTGCACAGGATTCCATTTTCCATGACCAGCTTGTTCCACTCATGGACTAGTCTCGTTATTTCTGGTCCCATGAGCTTTTTCTCTTTCTCATTTGGATTCCATCTTTTGTTTTTCAGCGAGATGATTTCTCTGATTGCAGCATCCTCATGCTGGGCAGCCTTGATATTCTCTGGTGTGATGGCAGGCACTCCTTCAGGTGATACACCACCCTCTCCAGAGTTGACTTGCAGCGCAGCCACCCATGGAACATCCTCATTTTTCACTGCTCTGCTTCCTTGCCATACCGCTGAGATTACTTCTGGTGGCATAGATTCTGTGTATTTACCCACGTGGTTGTGGAGAACGACAGGACAACGAGACAGTGTGTTAGCATCTGCATTCATTTTCCCAGGTCTGTATTTCAGGTCGAAGTGAAAGTCGGCCAACTCCCGACCCAGCGGTGACCTACGTCGTTGAGTCTAGCTGTGCTCAGAAGATAGGTCAAAGGGTTGTTGTCTGTGTATACGGTAAAGGTGGGTGCATAGTATAGATAGTCTCTAAATTTGTCACAGATCACCCATTTAAGTGCTAAAAACTCAAGTTTGCCAGAGTGGAGGTGGTAGTATTTCTCTGCTGGAGTTAGCGTTCTGGACCCATACCCGATTACACGTAGTCTCCCGTTCTGATGTTGGTAAAGGACAGCCCCTAGACCCTCATTGGAAGCGTCAGTGTGTAGCACAAATGGTAAGTCACAGTCTGGGTATGCTAGTATGGGTGGATTGGTTAGCATGTCCACCAACTTGGCTACGATGGCTCTGTGTACAGCCGTTCATTGGACTGGTGTCTTGGGATGCCATTGTCCATTGCTAACCTTTTTGGCCTGGGTTTTTCTTCTGGTTGATTTGGGCATGGCAGTTTTCCCCTTTTCTTCTGATGGACTTTGTAGCAGCTCAAATAGGGGTTTGGCCATCCTGGAGAAATCTTGGATGAACGACCTGTAGTAGCCGAAGAATCCCAGCAGTGTTCTGACCTCTCCAACTGTCTGTGGCTCCCTCTCCTTTAGCCGCAACACAGCCTCCAAGTCTTTTGGGTCGATTTGTACTCCCTTGCTGGATACGATCCGAGGGAAAATGGTATTTGATCCCCTGCTGATTTTGTACGTTTGCCCACTGACAAAGAAATGATCGGTCTATAATTTTAATGGTAGGTTTATTTGAGAGACAGAATAACAACAAAAAAATCCAGAAAAACGCATGTCAAAAATGTTATAAATTGATTTGCATTTTAATGAGGGAAATAAGTATTTGACCCCTCTGCAAAACATGACTTAGTACTTGGTGGCAAAACCCTTGTTGGCAATCACAGAGGTCAGACGTTTCTTGTAGTTGGCCACCAGGTTTGCACACATCTCAGGAGGGATTTTGTCCCACTCCTCTTTGCAGATCTTCTCCAAGTCATTAAGGTTTCGAGGCTGACGTTTGGCAACTCGAACCTTCAGCACCCTCCACAGATTTTCTATGGGATTAAGGTCTGGAGACTGGCTAGGCCACTCCAGGACCTTAATGTGCTTCTTCTTGAGCCACTCCTTTGTTGCCTTGGCCGTGTGTTTTGGGTCATTGTCATGCTGGAATACCCATCCACAACCCATTTTCAATGCCCTGGCTGAGGGAAGGAGGTTCTCACCCAAGACTTGATGGTACATGGCCCGGTCCATCGTCCCTTTGATGCCGTTAAGTTGTCCTGTCCCCTTAGCAGAAAAACACCCCCAAAGCATAATGTTTCCACCTCCATGTTTGACAGTGGGGATGGTGTTCTTGGGGTCATAGGCAGCATTCCTCCTCCTCCAAACACGGCGAGCTGAGTTGATGCCAAAGAGCTCGATTTTGGTCTCATCTGACCACAACACTTTCACCCAGTTCTCCTCTGAATCATTCAGATGTTCATTGGCAAACTTCAGACGGGCATGTATATGTGCTTTCTTGAGCAGGGGAACCTTGTGGGCGCTGCAGGATTTCAGTCCTTCACGGCGTAGTGTGTTACCAATTGTTTTCTTGGTGACTATGGTCCCAGCTGCCTTGAGATCATTGACAAGATCCTCCTGTGTAGTTCTGGGCTGATTCCTCACCGTTCTCATGATCATTGCATCTCCACAAGGTGAGATCTTGCATGGAGCCCCAGGCCGAGGGAGATTGACAGGTATTTTGTGTTTCTTCCATTTGCGAATAATCGCACCAACTGTGCTCACCTTCTCACCAAGCTGCTTGGCGATGGTCTTGTAGCCCATTCCAGCCTTGTGTAGGTCTACAATCTTGTCCCTGACATCCTTGGAGAGCTCTTTGGTCTTGGCCATGGTGGAGAGTTTGGAATCTGATTGATTGATTGCTTCTGTGGACAGGTGTCTTTTATACAGGTAACAAGCTGAGATTAGGAGCACTCCCTTTAAGAGTGTGCTCCTAATCGCAGCTCGTTACCTGTAGTGGCGCAGTGGTCTAAGGCACTGCATCGCAGTGCTAGCTGTGCCACTAGAGATCCTGGTTCGAATCCAGGCTCTGTCGTAGCCGGCCGCGACCGGGAGACCCATGCGGTGGCGCACAATTGGCCCAGGGTAGGGGAGGGAATGGCCGGCAGTGATGTAGCTCAGTTGGTAGAGCATGGTGTTTGCAATGCCAGGGTTGTGGGTTTGATTCCCATGGGGGGCCAGTATAAAACAATTATATATGCACTCACTAAATGTAAGTCGCTCTGGATAAGAGCGTCTGCTAAATGACTAAAATGTAAATGTAAAAAAAAATGTATAAAAGACACCTGGGAGCCAGAAATCTTTCTGATTGAGAGGGGGTCAAATACTTATTTCCCTCATTGAAATGCAAATCAATTTATAACATTTTTGACATGCGTTTTTCTGGATTTTTTTGTTGTTATTCTGTCTCCCACTGTTCAAATAAACCTACCATTAACATTATAGACGGATCATTTCTTTGTCAGTGGGCAAACGTACAAAATCAGCAGGGGATCAAATACTTTTTTCCCTCACTGTACCTCACCTGGCGTCTGAAGACTTCACACTTTTTCGGTCGCAGTTTGTTACCGTGCTTCCTCATCCGACTAAACACTCTTCTCAGGTCTTCCACATGTTCACTGAACGTCTTGGAATAGCAGAGAACATCATCCAGATATGGAGAACAGCAGTCGTCTCTCATGCCCTCTAGAACTCCTTCCATATACCTCTGGAAAGCGGATGGGGCATTGGCCAAACCAAAGGGGATGCGGACCCACACATATAGCCCCCAGGGGGCGCTGAACGCGGTGGCTTGTCTTGAGCTTTCATCCACAAAGCCTTGATGGTAAGCGCTGCCTTGGTCGAGTATCGAGAACCATGTGTATCCCCCTAGGTTATCCAGCAGGTCTTGTATCCGTGGCAACGGATGACAATCAGGGATGGTCTTGCGATTCAGCTCCCTGAAGTCGACACATAACCGCAGGCTGCTGTCCTTCTTGCGCACGCAGACCACCGGGGATTAATATGGAGATGTGGATTTCTTGATCCAGCCTCTCTCCAGTAGGTTTTGGACATATTCCTTCACCTCTTTGTATAGAGGATTCGAAATGGAGTTGTAACTTTTCTGGACAGGCGTGTGATCCTTCAAGTTGAGTTTCAGCTTAAGGTTCGGAATGCAGCTCATATCTCCATCTTCCTGTGCGAACACATCAGATTCTTCATACAGCATTCTTCTGACTATTTTCTGTTCCTGTTCCTGTAGATGTTCTAAGTCAATAGGTGGGTGCCATTTTTCTCTGGACCCAACTGGTGTGTGACTCTCTTTTCTCTGCTCACCATGGCGAAGCTGAGTGGAGCATAGGAAAGCATTACTAGACTGACTCACATGCTTCTTCTGACAGTCAGGTGCTGTGATGACATGTCTGATGTAATCCATCAGCTCTACCCAACCCAGCACTGTTCTCTGAGAGAGGTAAATGTCATGTTGTGTGGATTTCTGAATTGGAATCTTTACCACCTTCGAGGCTCCACAGGGCAAATCCACGAGGCATGGAAACAGCTCTAAACCCTCTGGGCAATGGCTGTCCATGGCTGGCTCGAACATCATTGTTCCTCCCTCTGGCCAAGCTCTGATTCTACATTTCACCTCAGCTATTTAACCTGTGGGAATGGTAAGTCCTTTCTTTCCCGCTTTTACCAAACAGTTCAGTCAAATTTCTTCATGGGTCATCACTTTAATGGCAGAGACCATGGTTTCATTTTTTTTCAACAGCTTTTTCTTTTACATTCATCACCTCACTCAGCAGTGCACTGAGATTGACACCATCAGTCTGTTTACAGTTTTCTCTGATGAGTTCCTCTATGACATTAAAGCCTAGTAGTGGACAGTCTACACAGTTCTGACTAACTAGCATAGGCACATGTATGGCCATTTTCCCATGTTTACTACTCAGAAGCTACAGGGACACTATCCATCCATTCAAGGGGACAGTAGTGTTGTTTGCTGCAGTCACGTGGAGCTGGCCTTCAGTTAACAGTCTCAAGGGGTTGGATCTCAACGCTTGGCAAAGCGTTCTCTACCCAGGCCCTCCGTACAATGCTAACCTGTGCCCCAATGTCTAACAACATCTCAACTTTGACTCCATTACATATGCATGAGACCATACATCTATTGCCAATAAGCTGTGCAACGCGTTTCACCTTGGGTGTCTTAGGCCGAGTGTGTGTTGATGTTCCTGTGTGTGGACGTGTAGCTGGTTTCTCTGTCTTCACACAGCTGATTTGGAGTAGGGACGTTTTGTTTGCAGCGGTCAGTCTGTCCCTCGCCAGCGACCTGGACCCGTTTCACGACGTCTGTCTCGTTAGGCAGCCGACAGCTCTGTGTCCTTCTTGTCCACAATGGAAGCAGTGAGGGCAGCTTTCAATTCCCTGCTGGACACAGTCTTGACATTTACCCTTAGTGTGGGCCCTGTCTGTCGTCGTTGCTCTGTATGGTGGTGAAGAGGCATATCTCGGTTCCTATTTTGTCGGTGCTCTGGAGGATAGATGATGGGCATATCCCTGGGCCTCAACTCTTGTCTGACCTCCGGAGGGTGGGGGATGTGTGTACCCCTGGGCCTCACCTGCAGCAGGTTTTATAATTTTCTCCAGGTTTTTAGCCAGTGCAGACACTGTTGCGGTCAGCTCCTGGATGGCTGTGCGATTGGCCTTCACTTCACCATCAACCTGAGTGGGGGAAGACTGGTCACAATATTCACTGTCCCCTTGTTGCTGTGCTGAGTTGACATTTAATGGTCTGTGTCTAGCACTGCGACCTAGACGCTTCTGTCTATCTGCTTCCTCACTGGCTGATTGTGTTATCTGCTCGAGGATTAAGTCATCAGTCACGCTACAATCAGAGGTATATTTCTTGAGTTCATCTCTGATTTTAGTGTATTTTTCACTGAGCCCTTGGTAAAGTGTGTGAAGCAACACACCCTGTACCAGCTTCTTGTCATAGTCAAACTCATCACCACTCTGCTGTGATGCAAACAGTACATGTTGTTTGAGCCCCATTAACCTGTATGCAAACTGTTGAGGCGTTTCCCTGTCCTGCAGTATAGCGTTACTCAGCTCCTGAAAGAGCTCTGTGCTACTTTTATCTCTGAGGTGAGACCTAAAGAAGCGTTTCAGCTCCACTACAGTAAAATCCTCTTTGTTTGTCAACATGTCCCTGAAAGTACCTGGCTTGATTACTCTTAGAACATTTCTGACTACCTCTGACTCAGGGTATTTCTCTTGGAGACCCTCATCAATTTGTTTACATATACTACTGTAAGTAAAATCAGAAACAGAATCAGAGATTTGGCCACCATGGAACTTAAATTCTCTACGGGGGAAACAGTGCTGCTACATCAATAACCCTTATCAACCCAGATACCTGTTCTGCAACCAGGGGTGCTGCATGTGCTGACCAATTACTCACAGTGTCTTTGGTTGTTGAGGTGTTGTTGGTCTCGCTCGGTGTAGTGTCATTGTCTGTGACAGTTCTTGTAGTTGGCCACCAGGTTTGCACACATCTCAGGAGGGATTTTGTCCCACTCCTCTTTGCAGATCTTCTCCAAGTCATTAAGGTTTCGAGGCTGACGTTTGGCAACTTGAACCTTCAGCTCCCTCCACAGATTTTCTATGGGATTAAGGTCTGGAGACTGGCTAGGCCACTCCAGGACCTTAATGTGCTTCTTCTTGAGCCACTCCTCAATCCGCTCTCTGGTGACTCTCGAAGTCGTCCCTGTAGCCTCAGCTCTCTGGATAACTCTCGCAGCCTTCTCCGCAGCTCTGACGTCCGTATCACCCAGTTGTAGAATCAGCAATTTACCAGATAGTGGCGCTATCCCGGACGAGCCCCCAAAAAGTTTACGTCTGCAAAGTTCTGGCGCTTTCTTTATTCGGAAGAATGATGTGCGCGCTTGGCCAGAACTTGCTGTTTCTCTTACTACCACAGTGCAACACCGCCATCTATTGGCCTGATGGACTACTAAGAAGATACAATTTAGATTAATTAAGACAAATACACTACCGGTCAAAAGTTTTATAACACCTACTCATTCAAGGATTTGTATTTATTTTTACTATTTTGTAGAATAATAGTGAAGATATCAAAACTATGAAATAACACATATGGAATCATGTAGTAACCAAAAAAGTGTTAAACAAACCAAAATATATTTTATATTTGAGATTCTTGAAATAGCCACCCTTTGCCTTGATGACAGCTTTGCACACTCTTGGCATTCTCTCAACCAGCTTCATAAGGTAGTCACCTGGAATGCATTTCAATTAACAGGTGTGCCTTCTTAAAAGTTAATTTGTGGAATTTCTTTCCTTCTTAATGCGTTTGAGGCAATCAGTTGTGTTGTGACAAGGTGTGTGTGTGTGTGTGTGTGTGGGGGGGGTATACAGAAGATAGCCCTATTTGGTAAAAGACCAAGTCCATATTATGGCAAGAACAGCTCAAAGCAAAGAGAAACGACAGTCCATCATTACTTTAAGACATGAAGGTCAGTAAATCCGGAAAACTTCAAGAATTTAAAAAGTTTTTTCAAGTGCAGTCGCAAAAACCATCTATGATGAAACTGTCTCTCATGAGGACCGCCACAGGAATGGAGGACCAAGAGTTACCTCTGCTGAGGATAAGTTCATTAGAGTTACCAGCCTCATAAATTTCCAATAAGAAGAAGAGACTTGCTTGGGCCAAGAAACACAAGCAATGGACATTAGACTGGTGGAAATGTGTATTTTGGTCTGGAGATTTTTGGTTCCAACCGCCGTGTCTTTGTGAGACGCGGTGTGGGTGAATGGATTATCTCTGCATGTGTATTTCCCACCGTAAAGCATGGAGGAAGAGGTGTTATGGTGTGGGGGTGCTTTGCTGGTGACACTGTCTGTGATTTATTTAGAATTCAAGGCACACTTAACCAGCATGGCTACCCCAGCATTCTGCAGCGATACACCATCCCATCTGGTTTGGCTTAGTGGGACTATCATTTCTTTTCAACAGAACAATGACCCAACACACCTCCAGGCTGTGGAAGGGCTATTTTACCAAGGAGAGTGATGGAGTGCTGCATCAGATGACCTGGCCTCCACAATCCCCCGACCTCAACCAAATTGAGATGGTTTGGGATGAGTCGGACCGCAGAGTGAAGGAAAAGCTGCCAACAAGTGCTCTGCATATGTGGGAACTCCTTCAAGACTGTTGGAAAAGCATTCAAGGTGAAGCTGGTTGAGAGAATGCCAAGAGTGTGCAAAGCTGTCATCAAGGCAATGGGTGGCTATTTCAAGAATCTCAAATATAATAAATTTGTTTAACACTTTTTTGGTTACTACATGATTCCATATGTGTTATTTCATAGTTTTGATGTCTTCACTATTATTCTACAATGTAGAAAATAGTAAAAAATAAAGAAAACCCTTGAATGAGTAGGTGTTCTAAAACTTTTGACCGGTAGTGTACATAAACAAATTGGTTTAAAAATAATAATAATAAAGGGGTGTCTGTTTTTAGTGACTTTGTTTTCAACCCATTACATTTATGTTGTTTACAAACGCTGGAGTAAAACAAGCTTATATGTTGGGTTCTGATGCAGTACGCCAGTTGAACTAAGCTCATGAGACATTACGTTTTATTTTTCAAGAATCAATGGGTATATATCACTAATTTATAAGTCCCAAAATGGATGTAGCAACTTAGGATTCTAGCTTTAAGGGATAGTTCAACCAAATTGCAAAATGACATATTGCACCAATGCAAGTCAATGGTACCTATGTATGCATTTTTGTGCAAATGTCCAAATCAACCTAAAATATAAAAATCTTTGTGACTCAAGTTATTTATAGATTATTTGGATGTGAAATGTGTTCATACTAACATAGGTACCATACAGTAGTTACACTACATGACCAAAAGTATGTGGACACCAGCTCATTCCAAAATCATGGGCATTAATATGGAGTTGGTCCCGCCTTTGCTACTATAACAGCCTCCACTCTTCTGGGAAGGCTTTCCACTAGATGTTGGAACATTGCTGCGGGGACTTGCTTCCATTCAGCCTCAAGAGCATTTGTGAGGTCGGGCACTGATGTTGGGTGATTAGGCCTGGCTTGCAGTCGGTGTTCCAATTCATCCCAAGGGTGTTTGATGGGGTTGAGGTCAGGGCTCTGTGCAGGCCAGTCAAGTTTTCCACACCGATCTCGACAAACCATTTCTGTATGGACCTCGCTTTGTGCACGGGGGAATTGTCATGCTGAAACAGGAAAGGGCTTCCCCAAACTGTTGCCACAAAGTTGGAAGCGCAGAATCGTCTAGAATGTCATTGTATGCTGTAGCGCTAAGATTTCCCTTCACTGGAACTAAGGAGCCTGAACCATGAAAAACAGCCTCAGACCATTATTCCTCCTCCACCAAACTTTACAGTTGTCACTATGCATTCGAGCAGGTAGCGTTCTCCTGGCATCCGCCAAACCCAGATTCGTCCGTCGGACTGCCAGATGGTGAAGCGTGATTCATCACTCCAGAGAACACGTTTCCACTGCTCCAGAGTCCAATGGCGGCAAGCTTTACACCACTCCAGCCGACGCTTGGCATTGCGCATGCTGATCTTAGACTTGTGCGCGGCTGCTCGGCCATGGAAACCCATTTCATGAAGCTCCCGACAAACAGTTATTGTGCTGACGTTGCTTCCAGAGACAGTTTGGAACTCGGTAGTGAGTGTTGCAACCGAGGACAGACACTTTTTACACAGTGCGCGCTTCAGCACTCGGCAGTCCTGTTCTGTGAGCTTGTGTGGCCTATCACTTTGCGGCTGAGCTGTTGTTGCTCCTAGACGTTTCCACTTCACAATAACAGCACTTACAGTTGATCGGGGCAGCTCTAGCAGGGCCGAAATTTGACGAATTGACTTGTTGGAAAGATGGCATCCTATGACGGTGGCACGTTGAAAGTCCCTGAGCTCTTCAGTAAGGCCATTCTCTTGCCAATGTTTGTCTATGGAGATTGCATAGCTGTGTGCTCGATTTTATACTCCTGTCAGCAACAGGTGTGGCTGAAATAGCCGAATCTACTATTTTGAAGGGGTGTCCACATACCTTTGTATATATAGTGTACCATTGACTGCCATACCTTGTCTATAGACTGCTTACAGGGTAAGGAAACCAATATGTAATTTGAGTAAACTATCCCTTTAATCTACCAAAGCCTTGAACTTTAGGCTATGAAAACGGTATCGCTTAACACCAAGTTAGGAACAAATAGACAGATGCATCTTTCATGCCAATGGTTTCCGCTAACATTGGGAACGGGATGGTCTTCATCTAAAGTTTTGGCAGGTAGTAGGCCTATTTGGAAACCTGATCCTCTGCTCTGTCTCTCTCGGGCCAAATTTAGTTGGGATAAATGGATCATCATGCAAAGGAGGACACACCGACACACACAATGCTGTGATATTAACACTGTATCCGTCTGGCTTATTGAGGTAACAACCACACAAGTTTATTGTGATCCAGCTTGGAAATCCTTTACCTTTCGGGTTTAATTTTTCTCCTACAAACTGGTAAGTACAGTGATAGAAAAACAATGACTTACTGCCAGAAAGCGTTTGAGCAAGGCAGGCAATAGATAACTTATAGTTTTACAATTAGGACTAACAGTATGTAAATTAGCAATCTCAGCCAATGATTCTTGAAGGTCTGGGACAAAGTATCTTTGTTGTCAAACTAGCTTAGCTAATGATCAACACTTTGTGTTGATTTTGTTTAGACGACAGTATTTGCTAGCCTGGTCCCAAATCTCTGTGTGTGCTCTGGAGAACTCACTCCACAGTCTATTGTTATCATGCTATATAATGTATGTATAATAATGATACTCAGAGGAATTGAATAAATCACATACGGATCTTGGACCAGACTACTGTACATGCCACTTTATAGGCACTTTGAACCAGAGACTGATAGACCTATCAGTGTTAATGGGGGTGAAGGCTGCGCGCTAATGGTCATGAACTGACCCTTTAATGTGTGAATTCCAGTATGTGAGTCCTTTCCTGGCTATGGCAAATGGTATTCTCTAAAACCCTCTGAGCTGTCATTTATCAGGGACCCAGGGGAAAAGACAAGGGCACAGCTGTCTGTCTGTCAGACGAATCGGGAGTGACGGAGGGAAATAGGGGATAGCAGTGCCAGACTATAACACTGTCATTCCTCCCTCCATGGCCCTGACCGGGTGGACCTGCTGAGGGTCATGTCCCACATGCCTCCCCAGGGGGTCCATGCCCAGCCCTGGCCCCATTTCTCAGTGGCCACTGGGTCACCCATTACTAAAGCCAGGCTTTTTTACTCACTTCAAAAAGGGACTATTAGCCTCTTCATTTGGACTATTTTTGGAATCAACTAATTTTGAAGTCCATTTTTATTTTATTTGTATTACTTTTTTGTTCACTTTTCTTTTTAATATATATATATATTTAACCTTTATTTAACTAGGTAAGTCAGTTAAGAACAAATTCTTATTTACAATGACAGCCTACACCGGCCAAACCCGGACAATGCTGGGCCAATTGTGCGCCGCCCTATGGGACTCCCAATCACGGCCGGTTGTGATACAGCCTGGAATCGAACCAGGGGGTCTGTAGTGACGCCTCAAGCACTGAGATGCAGTGCCTTAGACCGCTGCGCCACTTTGAAAGTATCTGGTTTATGGATTGGGGTCGGGTTTAAGGCATGGAATTGGCGCTCTGTGGTTAAGTTTGTGATAACACTCCATTGAGAGAGTCTTTCCTGTCTTCAAGATGGCCCTAACATCAGAGACGATGACAGAGATATGTCTAGACCTGGAGTGCTTCGACGAGGAGAGAAAACTGTACACGGCAGAATCACTGAATGACCTCCACAAGATGAACATGTGCTCCGACCCCAAGGACCTGCTGAAACTCACAGGTTTGTGTCTGTTTATTAGTGACTTGTCTTATTCATTCCCACATCATATGCATGTAGACTAGGTCAGTCAGTCCACAGACACTATTCTCTTGAGGCTGTGTGGAATCTTACAATATATAAGCTCTTTATCTATCTGTGGGTTATTTAGTCCAAGATACGAAGAAAAAGCTTAGGAATGTTCCTTGACTGGTACAAATTCAATCAGATTATTGAATGCATTCTCTGTCCTCACTTTTGTCTAGACTCAATGGCTGTCCTTGTTTTACTGAATGACTTACATTTACATTTTAGTCATTTAGCAGACGCTCTTATCCAGAGCGACTTACAGTTAAGTGAGTGCATACATTTTCATACTGGCCCCCCGTGGGAATTGAACACACAACCCTGGCGTTGCAAACGCCATGCTCTACCAACTGAGCTACATCCCTGCCGGCCATTCCCTCCCCTACCCTGGATGACGCTGGCTAATTGTGCGCCGCCCCATGGGTCTCCCGGTCGCGGCCGGCTACCACAGAGTCTGGATTCAAACCAGGATCTCTAGTGGCACACCTAGCACTGCGATGCAGTGCCTTACACCATTGCGCCACTCGGGAGACTTAGCACTTTCTCTTCACTAAACCTCTCTAGGATTACCAATATGAGCTTTCCATGGTCAAGGAGAATATTGTCTAGACCTTTTGTGAGCTTGAAGGTCTGAACAGCATGGAATAGCTGATAGTGATGAGTAGTTATGCTCCAGTCTCCAATCATGTTAGAGTTATAATGAACTTTAAACTGTCTCCGTTGCATATTCATAGCATTCATTGCACTGGCATTGCGTATGTGCGTAGGTACTATACAGTATGTTTGATGGGTTTAGTGCAAACTGTTAGTGAAAGTGGGGAGGTGCAAAGCTGTGAGAGAGTCATTACCATTGCTGGTTAGTCCCCCAAGGGTAATAGAGGCATCCAGCCTATCGAAGCCTAAGAACAGTTGCGACAACGTCCACACACACACACACACACACACACACAAACTTCCAGATGGATGCTAACCGCTTTCATGTACAGTATTTTTCTATCTCCCCCCCCCCACACACACACACTCACACTGTCCTCCCCACCATCCCTCCACCCCTGTATACAGTTGGCCCCGGAGCCAGCCAGCTCTGCTGCCTATCACAATAAAAAATTGTCGCAGAACGCCTCACTCCTCACATTTTCCTCTCAGGTGCTCACTGTGTGTGTTGCTGTGCTGTGTGCTCCCACTGATGGATGTAAACACACTGGGAGATCCATGCATTGCTTTCACAATGTCCAGGTAACTGCTAGCATATACAGTATATCTAATCTGAACCTCTCCATGGTGGCGTGTGTCGAGTGCCTTTAAATCAGATGCAGCAAATTAGTCTCCAGAGGTACTGTAAGAGCGAGAAAACTGGGCTGAGCTGAGCGCTGGCTGGCTGCAGTGGTTGGATGGCTGTCCATGTCCCTAGGGAGACTGGGAGCCTGGGATAGCAGCCACCTGTTAGTGTGTCACCTCCGCTGGGGTATAATTAGTCAGCTCTAGTCTTGAGGCTCTCTGCCTTGTTGACAAGGCACAAAGGAAGTGTGGGGCTTTGGCTGTTGTTGTGTCAGAGAAACATTCACTGAGAGGTGCAGGTACACGTATAGGCTCACATTGAAGTGTTTTTACTGACCTGGTTTCAAGATGGTGGATATCAATCTAAATAACAGAAGGAAATATGATGGAAGGAGGAAATTATGTATTGATATTGAACATCCACAAATACAGCGAAGAAATGGACACACCTACTCATTCCAGGGTTTTTCTTTATTTTTCAAAACTATTTTCTACATTGTAGAATAATAGTGAAGACATCAAAACTATGAAATAACACATGGAATCATGTAGTAACCAAAAAAGTGTTAAACAAATCAAAATATATTTTATATTTGAGATTCTTCAAATAGCCACCCTTTGCCTTGATGACAGCTTTGCACACTCTTGCCATTCTCTCAACCAGCTTCACCTGGAATGCTTTTCCAACATTCTTGAAGGAGTTCCCACATATGCTGAGCACTTGTTGGCTGCTTTTCCTTCACTCTGTAGTCCGACTCATCCCAAACCATCTCAATTGGGTTTTGACTGGTAGTGTATGTGCATAATGTACTGTACATGTTGTACTCAGATATTCATATATGCACATGCATGTTGTAGGTACTCTGATTATGAATGTGTGCATATCAATAATCCGCCATGGTGAGAGGCATGTATTTATTTTTATCAAAGGCAGAGATCTGACAGAATCCAGGAAATAAAATGTCCCTCACATGGTTTGCCTGGAATCAGTTATACCACATTGAATTATGAATGCTCCCGTCATGATGGTGCAGTATATGAATTGTATGTTCTTTATAATGTCAAGGCTTATTTTCTATGGTGGTGTGTTTGGTCTGTAAGGGTTCTGGATAGATATAGTAGTAGGCCCTGACTGTCCTCTCCTCTGGTTGGTTTCAGAACAGCCAATGAGCTCTCAGACCACACCCACTCCTGGAGAAAGAAGAGGGAAGAATGCCAACAGCAATGACCAGTGTGGTGATACTGATGGTATGGTTTGTTTATATAGCAAGTTAGGATAACTTACGTGGCAAGTTAAGATAATTAACGTGGCAGGTTAGGTGAATTAACGTAGCAGGTTATAAGAATGAGGTTACCCTTAGGAAAAGGGTTAGGGTTAGGCTTAGCTTCAATGCTACAGTTGTCAACCACTGCTGTACCCGACGTGACCACTAGACGGAGCTGTAGGCCTACTCCATCAAGTCACAACCGTAGAATGTAAACAAACCATCTGTGGCGACAAATCATCAGTATCATAACACCGGCCTGCACCAGGTGAGGGTGGCAAAAAGTATACAAATCTATTTCTTCATGCACCCATTATTGTAGAGAGGGCACGAAGTATGTGAGGATGGAGGGTGGTGGGTGTTCTGGGGAATTTAGCATTTTTCATACACCTGAAACAGCTTTTTCCTGCAATCTAGAGCCATAATCATTATGCCTAATTATATGTTAAAAAAACATGTCTATGATACCTCTGAATCTATTCCTACTAATTTACCAGGGATCAATCAAAGTACTATCAATAGACATAGATAAGGCTCATTGAAACACACACATAAGATGTTCTAAAAGAGCCAGAGGCAGCCTCCATCTACCTCTACAAACAAAACATGAAGCTCAACAATAACCCTTGAAGAAGAGGTTAAAGAATGTATTAATCTCCCAGGCTGCCTGTTTGGTGTGATGCAGCTGGTGAATGGACACAGTACTGTTGGCATCGAAGAGGAGAGCATTAAGACGCTACACACCAGTGAGGAAGAGGAGGGCAGTAAAACATCACACACTCACCCTCGACCCAGACTCTTCCTCATCCTCTTCATCCTCCTGACTTTGGCTCTGCTGCTGAGCCTGGTGCTGTCTGCCTACGCTGTCTATCTGATGGGTAACCTAGCAATATCCTTTTCAATGATAACCTATCAATATCTACATACATTATTTCAAATGCTATAGGCCTACATCACTCAAGAAACCCAATCCTACCTGCTTTATGCTATGCAAATAGTGTACACAACATATTGATACCCCTATTAATGAATTAATTAATTCAAGCAATCAATCAATCAATCTCTATCTTTCTATGTTGTGTCCTCAGTTGAGACAACATCGAGGATGGGTGAGTTAGCAGGCGGTAGTGAAGTGGAGAGGACTTACCTGGAGGAGATGAGACAGTGGAAGACTCTCCTTCAACAGTACCTGGACCTCAGCCAGAGCCACTGCTCATAGTGAGGTACCCCTTCTCTTCAGTCTTCCTCTCAAAACTCACAGGAGAGTGTGGCTTATATTCCACTTCACACAAACAGAATGCATATTGAAACGGCATGCTTGCCAAAGAGAGAGGGTTGTCACTTGTCGTCAGCCTCATAAGCAGTTCTTAGAAAGGATTTAGACACAAGCCTTTTGTCTTGGTGCATTCTGCTGCGCTTGATGCAGGGCCTACTTGAACGGAGCACTTATCTCAAAAGAGCCCATATGGGTTAATGGCACAATTTATTTCTTGATGATATGACTCTGTGACTGTCCCTCTCCTCTCTTCCTCCTATCCCATATCATCTAGGTTATGTTATGGTAGTTTATGTGAGGAGAGAATGATACAGCGGAGCATGTGTTAATCAAAGAAACGATTATGAGGGGGGTGAAGGGATACTGTACTGCTGTATAATCTACATTTATAATAGGTGGTATTCGAATGCGTTGTATTTGACATTCTTTTAAACAGGTTAGAATTGTGTATTTATGTCTTCATCTTTATATATATATTTTTTAAAGCATTTACATGTTCTAAGAATGTCTGAGGAATGTCAAGCAGACTGTATTTTCCACCAGCAGGTGGCAGTTATTTACCACTAAACTGAATGGAATGACAAGTCTTTATGCACTATACTGTACAAATAGAGTGCCTTGGGAAAATCACATTGGTACTTCTGTAACTACTCCACTGTGTTTGTGTGTCTGTAATGTATAGCAAAGTATACTAAATTATGAATTTTACTGTAATCTTCAGTATCTCATTTGCGTTTCTGTAAACATTCAACAGACGCAGATCTACTGCACTGAATTTGTGAAAACAATGTTTGTTTGGCATGAGAAAATATATGCATTTTTGTTTTAATCTGATGATATAATCACTAAACAGACCAATTAAATAGTTTGTTGAATGAATCCACTTTGTAAAAGGGCAACCCATCAGTCTATACATTATTGTATGTCACTCTGACTGACACCAAATGAGTGTCCATACATAATGTTTCTAGACCTGAGTGAAGTGGTACGCATTTGTCATGCTGGGCACAGATGCATTGTAGCTCCTACTCTGTGTGGCAGTGTGACTTACATGTACACACAGCGAAGCATGTACACGCATGCATGCACAAACACACACACATCCCCTCCCTCCATCCCCCTCTCTCCCATGATGGAGGCCAGTGACACACACACAGGCCCCCGTTGAGGCTGACAACTGTTTGTGTGTAGCTGCCAGATACAGAAGGCCAGGGTGTGTTGGAAGACACCTGCGAGTGAGCAGCACGAGCCAGCTAGCGCTCTGGCAGTGGAGCCAAGGCCTCAGCGGGAACCCGGCTTTATCTCCTCTTTAGAAACATTGCCTAGGAGCCCAAAACACAGCCACCCTGACAGGAAGGGAGAGATACAGGGCCAATACTGGAGTTTACCTATATCATGTGCTGAACACCCTTTCATTCCCTTAATATGCTGGTGAGTGAGAATATTCCGTACCCTTTCGTAGCCTTCTTACACTGGTTAATAAAAACATGATTATACTTCCTCTTGCCCTGGGTTTCCTTATAGAATTGAGATCTCATTATCTCAATAGGACTAACCTGGATACATATATGATATATAAACCCCTATGGAAAATAATAATCAAAATCAAATAAGAATCTTGTACGGCTGATTATATTTCAGTGGTGTATTTGTATACGCGTTAACTTAAATGCCTTTATGTGGCAAACACAATTGAATACTGTATAAGCGCTTTGTGACATCTGCTGATGTAAAAAGGGCTTAATAAATACCTTTGATTTGATTTGAATACATGACTGTGGTGATCTTCCTACATAGATATGGTATGTAAGACCATAGAAAGCTTACATGTCTCTTGTATGGTTTTTATACAATACATGCAACATTAACAGTGAGTCAGCTATTACAAGAATCTTCTATGAATCTTGTATGTGTATTTGCTGCAGAACATAAGAATCTTGTTCAATTCTTCTTTATGTTTTCCATATGGGACTTGAGCTATCAGTTTATACTGTAGCTTCTAAATGATCATTGTATATTCTGGTTCCAACTATACAGACTGTAGTGCCATGTCTACTTATAGCTGGACCTTCATTATAAATTCATGAGGTCATCCATTTATCTGTCAATCATGGGATGAAAGTGGTCACCCCTGAATCATGCATTTTATAGCACAAATTAAAGTGTGTGTGTGTGTGTGTGTGTGCACTCATGTGTGTGTTTAGTCTACCCTGAGTGCATTACACAGCTGGCTCTCATACAATATCTGAATACAGAGGAGTGGGGCATGTACAGGCTGTCACATGATTAACACACACGCACACACACAGAAGCTTGCCTTTGCCGAGGAGGTTGTTGCCAAGCGGCTCAGAGGGAGAGAGCAAGCTGATTGGCTCATTCCCATGACTGGAGCATCCCCCACCAGTCAGACGGTCTTCTCTCTCTTCTAATACAGGAACCTTTTAACTTGTTTTCCCATCTCCCCCACCAACCACTGGTTCTGTCATTACACTCCCCATCAGCCCACATAGCCCATCCTCTTTTAATTAGGTTTATTTCAAAGGAGCTGTTTTTATTTCAGCGCTACAGTACAGTAGCCAAGGTGAGGGAAACTCATTTTCTTCTGACAGATCTATCCTCGGGATCGTAATTACACAAATGATGAGTGTATCATTACGCTAAGATCAGAGAACAATGTGGATGGACGCTTTGTACTTTCTGTAAATGGAGGGATTTTATAACATTCTGTGATCTTTAATTGATAAAAGGACGTAAAGGGCAGCTGTGTGAGGCAGAAAATAGATAACTGTGTATTAACATGAGTGGATCATAGAACACAGCCAAATATATGTAGACATGTAGAGTAGGTAGTTACTTCACAGAGCTTCATTGTCTGTGGCTTCTGGTTGCTGATAACACTGAGGACTGAGATGTCTTGCCTTGGGCTGGTGTGTGTGTGTGTGTGTGTGTGTGTGTGTGTGTGTGAGTGTGCATGCATGCAAGTGTGTGGCTGGTCTGCACATTTGAGTGTGCATGTTTGAGTTTGTGCGCGTCCGTGTGTACGTATCCATGTGTGTGTGCACTTGCACATGTGTGTCTCGGCAAGAGTGTGAGAGTGTGCTAGTGAATTAAACAAGGTCGTCAAGTGCCAGGCTGGCTATCCTTGCGTGTAGCAGCCATGATTTCCTCTAAAGGAATACTCCCATACAGTATGTCAGCCGTCTGAAAACCCCTCTACAATAGATAACCTTATCTTTATTACTCCACATACACACTTTAAAGGAAAGGCCTATTGCTAAGGCGCAATTACAGTCAGTTAGCCATCCGCCACCCGCCATATATCCTTCAACTCATTTTACTATGCATTCAAGGTTCAAATGTATTCCATCATATTTTTTTTACAAGGGCAGTAAATACATTGCCATTATTTATGGCGGCCATTTCATTTTCCATCAGTACTGTCACCGCTTTCCAGTTTACTGTAACATTTTTGTTCTCCTCTCTAACAGGAAATCTATTGAAATACAACAGTCATTTACCGTCAGTAGCTGCATTGTCACCCTATCCCTGGTAAGCCTCTGTATTGCTGAAGGATGTTCTGGTCTGACTTCGAGTCTCACAGACTACTGCTCAGCTCCAGACTCTGCCCACATGTAACCTTTTAAACCGTAATGTTCAGATGATGTGACTGACATTTGAATTCTCTGCTTTCCACAGTTATTGCACACAAAAGAGAAAGCCGATGACTAGCTAGCTAGACCAGGAAAAAGGCACTGGATTCGTCAGAAAAATATGATTTTCATCACAGCTGATATACATGCAACAAATGAAAATCGCATAGATAATCCAGAGGAAGAAATGAGATGAGAAATCAAAATGGTAATCACATTCCAGACGAACGCTCCGGTTTCATGCATTCAATATCCCCCAGCTGATGCATTATGTCATCACCTCACCTGTGGGAATATGTGTATGTGTGTGTGTGTCTAATGTTATGTCTGTCTGTCTGTGTGTGTGTCTATGTCTGTCTGTCTCTGTGTGTATGAGTGCTTGTGCACATGCATGTGTGTGTATGTGTGTACATGTCTGTGTGTACATATCTGTGTGTGTGTGTGTGTGTCTGTGTCTGTGTCTGTGATATGATATTATTTGATTTGATTGTGTTGCTTCGGAGAATGGCCCTTCAGATGCAAATTCAGATGACAAGAACATCATTACAGTTTAATGGTCTCTGGTAATGATATCAGACATGATAATTTGAGTCTCCTCTCTCTCTCGCTCTCTCGCTCTCTCGCTCTCTCGCTCTCTCGCTCTCTCTCTCAATTCAATTCAATTTAAGGGCTTTATTGGCATGGGAAACATGTTTACATTGCCAAAGCAAGTGAAATAGATAATAAACAAAAGTTAAATAAACAATAAAAAAATTAACAGTAAACATTAACGATGTCATATTATGTGCAAATAGTTAAAGTACAAAAGGGAAAATAAGTAAACATAAATATGGGTTGTATTTACAATGGTGTTTGTTCTTCGCTGGTTGCCCTTTTCTTGTGGCAACAGGTCACAAATCTTGCTGCTGTGATGGCACACTGTGGTATTTCACCCAATACATATGGGAGTTTATCAAAATTGGGTTTGTTTTCAAATTCTTTGTGGGTCTGTGTAATCTGAGGGAAATAGGTGTCTCTAATAGGTGTCTCTGCACTGCAGTACACACACTACTGAGCCTGATGATGCCAACCACAGAAACGACATGAAATACAGTCACTTTGACAGTGAAATAGAGGAAAAAATGGGAAAATACATCCAGTCATTGTTTTAGTGGTCTAGTAGTGGTTTGTGGATGTCTTCCCAAACACAGATGAAGAGAGGGATATTGTTGGGTTGAAATTAAGTTTACTACATTGCACATCCAATTAACTAATTAAATATTTCAAGTACCAAGATCTACAATCATAGAAACAATTATAATTAGCCTTACTACTCATCGGTGGTGTACTCATTCAGTTGTATAAATCACTTCCTCTCACAACCAGTCAAGCAGTCGCTATAACAACTATCCACCAGGAAAATAATTATGTATAATATCTTTCAAAATAACACTCTCAAGTCGCATCCGCCCAGCCTACAGAGAACACCTGTCTTTGACAAAAATCACAAACACCCTCTCTCACACTCAAATATGAAAGCAAGTGCTTGACTGCTTGCAATTCAAATGATAGATTTCCATTTTGACAACATGTCAAAGGGATGAATACAAGTCATTGAATATTCAGAGTCAAAGCGGGTGTCACTGAAAACCCATGGAGTGGGATCACTATCCTTTTATCAATTAACCTTTGGTCCGCTGGCCGTGGACAGCTCTCCTCCACGCCTGGTTATTGATGTCTTCTAATTAGTATTTTGCTTCAGTTAGATCCCCTACCTTGTAATTCATAGGCTGAGCTCTTTTGCCCTTTAGAAATTGCAAAATCATTTCTTCTCATTTGGTGATTTACAGTTATTGCACGGTGATGCCCTCGTGAGGTCATTTGATGCTGAAAATGAGCACGGACAAGAAGAGAGTTCATTCACATCGGTAAATCACTCCTCCTCCTTCTCCTCCTCCTCCTCCTCCTCCCCTAACTCACCATATTGGTGTCCCTCCATGACAACAGATTAGTAATGGGGAGTTCATCTGAAGGGAGACTTGTTTGGATCTCAAGGTTGTTGTCCCTTAATGTGCGATTAGATTTCTAAAGAGATGCATGCTGGGTTACAGATGGAGACCGGTATCTGTTGGACAAACCCCAACCTGATGAGTCCCCTTCAGACTTTAGATACAGTGCGTCATCCCACCATGGCCATAACTCACCCTGGATCAGTGGTGAAACCAAGGGGACATTATACCTGATTCACTTTATAGGCCCGAACAACCTGTATGCTGTGGTTTCTCTGATAATTCCTTTTCACATTGTCCTTTACAGCATTGTTACAGCAGCTATGGTAAATGCGTAGTCAGGCCAGTTCAGTTCGGCATGGCTTGGCTCAGTTTGGCCCTGTGAATCAGGCTTTAGATACAGTACGTCATCCAACCAGGGTCATAATTCATCCTGGATCAGTGGTAAAGACCAGTCGAACCATTAGAGGGGCTGTAGAGGGTTAATGTGCTACTGGTTCCAGGTCAGTTGCTGTGCATGCAGTCATCATAGGCGAGCTTAATGCTCGGATGCCTCCCATCTTCTGCTCAACATGACACTAAATCCATCGGTTTTAGATAGTAGGCTATACAGCTATGGACAGAATTTACTTTTTGTAGCAGGTTAGGAGAACTTACGCAGCAGGTTAATAGAAATGAACGTAGCAGGTTAGGAGAATTAGATGAAGGGTTAGCTAAAATGCTAAAATTCTCCCCGACGCGACTCAAACATGCAACTTTTTTTACCGTAGCTTTATACCACAACCAATATATCAACCAATATACACAACCAATATACCACAACCAATAGCCATATTCACAACCAATCCCATCACCGCAGTCACTGACACCACCACTACCACCACCACAACCACTACCAACACCACCACTACCACTACCAACACCACTACCACTACCAACACCACCACCACCATCACCATCACAACCATCACCACCACTACCACTACTACCACTACCATCACCACCACCATCACCACCACTACTACTACCATCATCACCACTACTATCATCACCATCACCATCACCACTACCATCACCACCATCATCACCATCACTATAGCCCCAGGGACCTGTAACAACACCATATATCATAGTGCCCAACAGCACAGCCAGACACATGCAAGCACCACCCACACATCTCGACCCCCTGACCCCGTCCTTGGTTGATAGAGAGAGGGAAAGTGTGTGTGTGGTGGTGATGGGGAAAGGGGGGAGGAAGACTGAGAGAGAGGAGGATGAAAGCAAGAGTGTTGAAAGGGATAGTGGATAGAGAGCAGAGCACCATCTGCTATAGTTTTCCTGATTACTCACCTGGTGAATTAGGCACAATAAGCCTTGATCCACTTTAATTGTGTTAACTCCTGATAGGCCCTGCGGGATCTGTGGGATGGACGTTCAAATCCAGCATCTGCTGTGGGGCTGTGACTCTTGATTAACCAAGGTCGCTACATGGAAGAAGGTCTCTACTTTGGTTACCTTGACTGTCCACAGGTATATGATTGAAGGGTTAGGAGGAAAGACTAGTAAAAAACAGACGTCAGATGACCCAATGGGCACAGACGTCAATTCAATGTCTATTCCACGTTGATTCAATGGAATTTCATTGAAATGACATGGAAACAACGTTGATTCAAACAGTGGGGAGTGAGGAAGGGAAAGTGACAACTGTGACTTTTCTGAGAAGTATCTAATCTAATAGTTTTATATACATCAACATAGTATTTGTATAATTATCTATTTAGAGTATAGCATCCATTAAGAAAAGACACCGTCTCTCATCTCGTCTTGGCTCAAGAAATCTGCCTATAAACCAGACCCAGCTCGTGTGTGTATTGGACAGAGCACCACCAGGGCTATTTTCTCCATCAATATCCGCTCATCTAATAAATGCACCAGATTGCGAAATAAAATTGAGTTTCATTTTCAGCCTGCGGCGGGCCATATTGAAACCTATTGATTGCCTCTGATTGCGTTTCTCACTCCAGGCCAGTCACGGCCCCCCTGTTTGTGGTGCGACGATGTGATAGGATGTGTCCCATCCAACAACCCCACCCCCCTCCCGGTACAGCGAACAGACACAGAGAACACAACTCAGCACAACCACCGAACACACTGGCACTTAACCTTGAAACCCTATTCAGAGTCCCTCTATGAATAATTATCCTGAGAGAGGAAGGGAGAGAGGGAGAGCGCGCTAGAGGGGGAGAGAAAGGAGGAGGGGGGGAAATAGTGTGGGAGAGAAGGAGAGAGAAGGAGAACTAGAGAGAGCGAGTGAGAGAAAGAAAGGGAGGAGGAAAGAGGAGAGAAAGGGATCGTGAGAGAGAAAGGGATGTAGAGAAAGACAGAGAGAGAGTTAGAGAATGGGTAATAATAGAACCACACAGATTGGGAGGAGAGGTAGAGGTGGAGGAGAAGGCGTGCAGAAGGTGGAGGAGAAGGTGTGGAGATGGTGGAGGTGAAGGTGTGGAGAAGGTTAGGGAGAAGGCGTGGAGAAGGTAGAGGAGAAGGGGTGGAGAAGGTATGGGAGAAGGCGTGGAGAGGGTGGAGGAGAAGGCGTGGAGAAGGTAGAGGAGAAGGCGTGGAGAAGGTGGAGGAGAAGGTGTGGAGAAGGAGGGGGCAAAGGCGTGGAGAAGGTTGAGGAGAAAGTGTGGAGAAGGTGGAGGAGAAGGCGTGCAGAAGGTGGAGGAGAAGGTGTGTGTCACGGTTTACTAAGCCAGAACCCAGAAGCAGACCAGGACAAGGTAAGTGGTGTCAAAGGTGAGTGTTTATTTAACTGATCCACGAGTGCTGCTGAATAATCCAGGGAACAGAGCGGGCGGCGTGGATGAGTTGTTGAGGGTGCAGTAGTTGGTCCAATGATGGCTCGGCAGCCGCCGACCATCAGGCAGAGGTTGGGTGAAGGTTCCGGACGAGTGATGTTCATGGCTAACGATCCGGCAGGGAATGGATGTTAGGACAGAGCCTAAGAAGGGTGATGATCAGGACCAGGTGTGCAGATTGCTGATGGGATGCAGGTGCGGAAATCAAGAGAGCTCCCGCCTAGCAACGTTGCCCGGCAACCAGGCAGGGAGCGTTCCAGAACCCTCGGGAAACTGGAGATCCCGAGCAGAAAAACTAGTACCCAGACAGAAACCGACTCAGACTGCAGGGATCGTTACAGTGTGGAGAAGGTAGAGGAGAAGGCGTGGAGAAGGTAGGGAGAAGGCATGGAGAAGGTGGAGGAGAAGGTGTGGAGAGGAGTAGAGAGAAGGGGAGGAGGAGAAAGCCAGAAAGGTCACCAGGCAAAAATTATAAAGTCATCGATATTTGTTTTTCTCTGCCGCTGTACAGAAGATATTACTGCACTGTCGGAGCTAGAAGTCATCCAAAAGACGAGCTATTTGTACCTGTGGTAGTCAAAGTAACAGCGATGATGAGGTCATTATGTTTAAACATTCTCAATAAATAACTCATTGTAGGCCTATGCAGACCCAGCAGGTTCATATGAAGGCTGAAAACAAACAAGTTATTTAATTGTTTTAACAAGAAGTAAAGTAACTGCAAGATGCTATAGAAAAGTGCTGCGTCCACATTACAATGGGCTCAGCTCCGGTTCAGATATGGCAAACCGGGCCTATAGCTGTAATCATTAAAGGGGTTAGTGGTGGTGGAGGTGGAGGTGGCATCGGGCCGGTAGAGGCTAAGGCTTGCTGGAGACGACACCCTGCAGAGCCATTTGTGAAAGCCAATAAAATTCCTGAAGGTCAGGGACACTGCTAGTCCTGGAGGGCCCCTGTCCTCCCCTCCTCTGCTCCTCTCCTCTCCTTTCCTCCTCCTCTTCTTTCAGCTCAGCCCGAACCACTGATGCAAGAAATAAGAAATCCGCTCCCTGTGGCACAGATCAGCTCCGAAGACCCTGAGAGTGGCAAGAGGCCCCTTCACTCAGAAAAGCTCTAAGAGAGGGAGTGTGTGACTACAGGATTTTATTTCCTGTTACCGTTGTACCCGCAAGAGCTACAAGGGTAGAGCCAGAACAAGATTGACAAACAAGGGTTTGGTTTAAAGCAGGAAAAGTTCAGATGGTAGGGGAGCGATGGTGGCCAAAAATGTTTTGCCGCAAACGATGTAATCATTCCATTAAATGTTTTGGGATAGACTAAATTAATTTATCTCAAACTGCGAGGGGTTTGGTTCGTAACACTGTCTGGCCTTTTTAAGTGAAAGCAATTTAGTTCTCGAAATTAGCCATGTCTGGGCTCTCTTCTACAGAGTGGCTGGTTTTCAGATCAAGACAGGGTGGCCTGTTAGGGAAGCTGAACCCCTCCCTTACAGTCTCAACTCTCAATATCCTCCAGATGTGCCTGTGCATATCTCTGGCTGATTGGCTGTGATTTCTCGAAGCGGGTGGAGGACTTAGTCCGACATTGTCGAGAATGTCAACGCAGGTCAATCAGTCTGTTGTTATCTGGCTGAGGGGGTCCAATTATCTCCCAGCCAATCAGCGGTATTGTACATGTGGTCCATATGCAAATAGACTGGGCTGATGTTGGGTCCTTAATTGGCTTAAAATCACCAGAATGTTGTTTGGCAGGCTACAGTGTCCCATAGCTTCATTGATTGCTTTCGGTATGGCTTTCTCAAAAGGTGAAATGTGGAACTGTGACCCAAGCCCGATGTTGATTTGCCTCTTGTATCGAACCAAACAAACCTGTTCTGAGGGATCAGTGTGGGTATACATATTTGGCTTGGCCGCCTGCTTTGTTGATTAGAATGAAAAAGGTCACAAGCGAAATTTGCCTGAGCGCTTAATTCATCAAATCAGAGCGACAATAAATTCAGCTGCTTTTAACGGTGGAGAAATGCAGCAATGCAGTCTATTCAGAGGAGCTCTCCATCATCCTGTCTTAAAGCTCTATTAGGGGGAGTGCACAGTGTTTCTCAACATATAAATCAATTCACTAATATCACTGGAACATGGTCGGTGACCACACTCACCACAGAGGCTGAGCTGCTGGGGGGGATCCCTTCGGTCTTCAAACGTGGTTGAAACCCTTACACACACACATGCACACGCATGCACACACATGCACGCACGCACACACACACACAGTCTTATTTCACAACACAATCCTACTGGAATATAAAAAGGAAAAGCAATTCCAGGTGCAGTACAAACATTATTACTGTTATTGATGGTAATGAATGGTGTGGTATGGATGGTGTTGGACACAGTAATAGCCCACACTGGTTGGACCTCTTTCTGGGTCATACGTTTTAAACCAACAGACTCACATACTGTCCATAGCCTATACTCTCATGGTGGCCATATTGAAAGTCAAACACTGGGTTCAGCATTCTGCACAGTGGCTGGGATGTGTGGCTGAAGCATACACTAGGGGCCTCTAAATCCATGTTTAAGCTGGTGACAAGGACAGTTTACTGACTATGGTCTCCCTCTGGTCGCACTGGAATAAGATAAGGAGGTTTAACTACCACTGTGTGATTAGGGGAAATGGGTGCATTGGGGATAGTTGTCTGTTGCCTATATAATATATTTGCTATGACAAAACAGGATCTCACCTATAAAGTAAACTTTCTTTGACAATCTTAAATCAAATGGCAATTCGATAAATGAACATTGACATTGGTGCAATTAACATAAACACAACTATTAACATTAAATCTAACGGATTATGATGTCACACTTTATTTGGATAGTCCAGATAGTCCATCTGTAGATGCTTTACAGATGGTCAAACTATCAACAAACTATCTGTTGATAAGCAACTGCTTGCTAAGGTTACGGTTAGGGTTAGATTTAAGGGTTAGGGCTATTGTTAGGGTAAGGGTTAAGTTTAGAGTCAGGATAAGGTTAGGGCTATGGTTAGGGTTGGTAGATAGTTATTTGAAATGTTACTGATAGTCTGTAGAGTCTCTACAGATGGACTAACCAAATAAGTGTTACCGATTATGATTATTATAAGGGGTTCAATACAAATCATTCTATACAGGAATAAAAACAAACTGTTTTGATGCTGTCAACCTTAAAGAAATCCTTATGTCCAGAAAGTGGCCTTTCTGTATTTAATTAGCAGCTTTCCATTGCTCCTCCATCAGCCTGAGAGAGAGTTGTTTTAATTAGAGCACTGACAGCTTAAGTTAGTCAGCCACGTAATTCTCTGTAATGCTGCACACAGCACATGTATCAGCAATGCTAATGTGACAGGGGCCACATATATAATGCTGAGTGGGATGCTGGGACACACACACACATGCATAATCGCACGCATGCACACACATACACATGCACACACTGGTAAAGATGCAGGCATCCTTGCACACAGACACATGCACATGCACACACATGTAAGGACGGAAGCATGCACGCACTCCGCAATCGATAAAACACAAACACACTGTGGTCATATACGGTCATTCGAGGTTAACTCTTGGTTGTGCTATTAACTAATGTTAGTCATTCCATGTTGAGGAGATATGTCTTGACAGTTGAATTGTTCATTTCATTCATATTTTAATCAAATGTACATGTTTGTCTATGGCGGGCTGTGTTGATAATGTTATGTGCAACCCAAAAAGTTCTTCTTAGACATGATAAGGGACAGATTGAACTTTACTGGGGGGGAGGGGCTGGTCCAACTCAAGGTGTCATTAAAAAAATGCACCCCCACTTCCCAAAGTAAAAAATATTTTCACATGATCCTCTACTGTAAAATAAATTGAACACCCTCCCCCCTGATAGAATTAACTCAAAATAATGTTTACGACCACAAATAACAATAACTGTTATATAGTGGTCCTCTGTAGCTCAATTGGTAGAGCATGGCGCTTGTAATGCCAGGGTAGTGGGTTCGATCCCCAGGACCACCCATACGTAAAAATGTATGCACACATGACTGTAAGTCGCTTTGGATAAAAGCGTCTGCTAAATGGCATATTATTATTATTATTATAAATGTGGATGTCGCTTTGCCACTTCAGCATGCTTTTGTTGCACAGTCGATGCCACGCTACGGGCCATAAAGTTGAGGGTTCACCGACCACCACACACAAGCTCACTCTCCCTGCCTGTTTCATTACACTATGATCACAGCTGGTTGCAGACAATGATCAGTTAGGGGGAAATCTGAATTTCAAAATTAAAATATATGCAACGAATTCTCCACCAACAGGTTTCTGTGCCAATGCACCACACAACCAATAAACAAAGCATACCGACTTCGGGCACTTCAATATCATGGTTTGCGTATACAATTACATTAGCTACAGACACATTACAGAGATAGAGAAAAAAGTCTCAACCTCCAGATGAGTATGAGGGGGAGTTTAAGTACAATTCTTACACGCTTGTTTGACTCGTAGCTTGTTCTTTAGATGTTTGGGGCTGCTGGTGAACCATGATGTGCCTCCACCAAACTTTACAGTTGGCACTATGCATTGGGGCAGGTAGCGTTCTCCTGAGTGGCGCAGTGGTCTAAGGCACTGCTAACTGTGCCACTAGATCCTGGTTCGAATCCAGGCTCTGTCGCAGCCGGCCGCGACCGGGAGACTCATGGGCGGCGCACAATTGGCCCAGCGTCGTCCAGGGTAGGGGAGGGAATGGCCGGCAGGGATGTAGCTCAGTTGATAGAGCATGGCGTTTGCAACGCCAGGGTTGTGGGTTTGATTCCCACGGGGGGCCAGTATAAAAAAAAAATATGTATTCACTAACTGTAAGTCGCTCTGGATAAGAGCGTCTGCTAAATGACTAAAATGTAAATGTAAATGTAAATGTTCTCCTGGCATCCGCCAAACCCAGATTAGTCTGTCGTACTCCCAGATGGTGAAGCGTGATTCATCACTCAAGAGAACACAATTCCACTGCTCCAGAGTCCAATGGCAGCGAGCTTTACACCACTCCAGCCGACACTTGGCATTGCGCATAGTGATCATAGGCTTGCGGCTGATCAGCCATGGAACCCCATTTAATGAAGCTCCTGACGAACGGTTCTTGTGCTGACTTTGCTTCCAGAGGCAGTTTGCAACTCGGTAGTGAGTGTTGCAACCGAGGACAGACAATGTTTACGCACTCGGCAGTCCCATTCTGTGAGATTGTGTGGCCTACCCCTTCATGGCTGAGCCATTGTTGCTCCTAGACGTTTCCACTTCACAATAACAGCACTTACAGTTGAACGGGGCAACTCTAGCAGGGCAGAAATTTGACTAACTGAGTTGTTGAAAAGGTGGCATCCTATGACGGTGCCATGTTGAAAGTCACTGAGCTCTTCAGTAAGGCTATTCTACTGCCAATGTTTGTCTATGGAGATTGCATGGCTGTGTGCTTGATTTTATACACCTGTCAGCAACGGGTGTGGCTGAAATAGCCGAATCCACTAATTTGAAGGGGTGTCCACATACTTTTGTATATATAGTGTATAAAGCCTATATAAAGGAAGAGAAGCTTAGGCCTATCCCCAGAGAGATAGAGATATGCCGGTGTCATGCTACGACACCGACATACATTTCTTTATGTCAGGTGGCTACAGCATCTGCTCTACAGATACAGAATTCGTTAATTGTCGATCCAATAATTTTTTTAAATAAACATAAGCATTATAATGTTAGATCATAGGAGTAACTATGGTAGGCCTGAAACAGTCTTCCTCACCTCAAGTTCAACTGTCGGAGTCGGTTGGAGCACCGGGGCGCACTGCCTTCATATCAAAGGCCTGCAGTAACTAAAGCTTAATAATAGCCACACCATACCAAACCTTCACAAACTTTTGTAAACTTTATTAGGGTAATATCAAAAGTAAGTCAAGCCATTGTTTATAGGGAAAATATGAGCAGAAGAGCAAATGTAAACCAGGGAAAAAACGCACTACCCTTCCCTGTGCCCCCCCAAAAATCACACAACCCTCCCCAAAGCAAAACAAAAAAGTTTGACAACCTTCCCCTATTTTGGACCACCCCTCCCCCCAGTAAATGTTGATCCGTCCCTAAACAAATAAGAACTGTTTGAATATTCAATCCAGGGAAATGGCTTGTGCTGTGTTTCTCCTCAGTACTAAATCCTCTCTGCTAGTTTGTTGTCAATCGATAGAAAGCTTTTCACAGTGGTGAGAGCTCGGAATACAAAAGACCCCAGTCGGTCCCTGATGTCACAACTTCAATCTGTCAGTGTGTGGTAAACATCTTTGACAAGTCAATAAAGAAAATATACCAACAGGCAATCTCTGTATGTGGTTCACATGAACCTGTCTTTTGTTTCGTCGTGATTCTCAAAAGCTCTAAAGACGGTCCATTTACACCTGACACTGGATTTAATGTGGTCCTGATAAATTAATGTGTTTGAAAACATTGTACCCATTTAATATTTCAACGTAGTGTAAATATGAAAGATGTGTTTGCCCCTTGCCTCTTACCTACTGCTCTCTCTTTCAACCTCCACTAGAGATGATGGAGTACAGTACATTTGATCATGTCAGTTAGGGGTTGCCTATCTCTAATCTTGCCAAATCAAAAGCTCCTCTCATAACTGACTGCTTTGAAGTGTTCGTCCCATTTCCCAAATACATAAATAAGTGTACTTAATAAAGAAACACCCCATGCCTCTTTGAATACATTCAATCAGTAAATGTAATTATATTAAAAACCAAAAAATATGTTTTAAGTGAGAAGTAGGCATTGGTCTGAAGCCGAAAAAGGAAGGAAATTCACGGGCACCACAATGCATACTTCACCCATGCTCTACAAAGGTTTTCCAGCACACAGCTTTGACCTACTACAGAAGCTATGTTGGTCTGTTGTACTTCCAACAATGTGTAGGCAGGTTGCTTAGGATTCAAACATTCTCAAACAGCCTAGCTTAAAGTACCTTAAAATAGTTAATTTGCACCCATTAACTAATGACATGAAAATGTGCTTTAAAGTTTACTGAAGAAAGGCCTAGTACTACATTATCTACAAACATGTCACGGATTCTGCCGAGGCTGCTCCTCCTCCTTGATCGGGCAGGCTTCGGCGTTCGTCGTCGTACTAGCTACTGCCGTTCGATGTTATCGGTGTTTGTTTAGTTTTGTCTGTATTGTTTATACCTGTTCGTCATTATGTTAATTGTTTCCCTTATAATTACCCCTGTCTCTCATCTGTACTTTGTGTGTGATTGTTTTCCCCTTCACGGTTGTCTATTTTGTGAGCGGGTTATTTCCTCCCTGCGTGGAGTTATTTTCTGTGTCCTTTTGGATCCCTTTCGTATTAAAAGTACGTATCCGAGAGTTCTGTGTCCTGCGCCTGACTTCGTTTACCGCATCTCACAGACAGTCGTGACAGAATCACACACCTTACCATGGAGTCAGCAGGAGCGACGGCACCGACTGGATCACTCGAGGAGCGCGTCCTACAACAGGCAGCGATGCTCCAAAATCTTGGTGCCGCTATGGATAACGTTATGAACACTTTGGGACGATGGGAGAGAGGAGGTTTGCCCACACCTCCTCCAACAATACCACCACCATCGGCTACTCCTATCGTCTCACATCCGGAGTCCAGTGGGATTCGGCTCTCGCTCCCGAGGGCTTATGATGGCACCGCAGCCGGGTGTCAGGGTTTCCTGCTCCAGGTGGAACTTTACCTGGCAACCATTCACCCGGCACCCTCGGGATACGAGAGCGTGTCCGCCCTCATCTCCTGTCTGTGCGGCAAGTCACTGGAGTGGGCCAACGCCGAGTGGGGAGGGATAGACGCCGCTACTGTGAACTATGCGGAGTTCACCCGCTGCTTCAGGGCAGTGTTCGATCATCCCCCGGAGGGGAAGGCGGCGGGTGAGCGTCTATTCCACCTCAGACAGGGGAGGAGGAGCGCACAGGAATTCGCACTGGACTTCCGGACTCTGGCTGCCAATTCGGGATGGAATGAGAGGGCCCTCATCGACCACTACAGATGCAGCCTGAGGGAGGACGTTCGTCGAGAGCTGGCCTGCAGGGACACCAACCTAAGCTTCGATCAGCTGGTGGACATGTCGATTCGCTTGGATACCCTGTTGGCTACCCGCGGACGTCCAGCGCTGGGGCCGTCCATTCCATCCCCCAGCACCTCCGAGCCGAGCCCTATGGAGCTCGGGGGTGCTGGTAGTAGGGAGGCCAGGAAGGAGGCTGTCCCCTGCACCAACTGTGGCCGCCGAGGACACACGGCGGTTCGGTGCTGGGGAGGGTCTCCTCGGATTCGAGGCAGCAGGCAGCGCACTGTTGAGTCATTCCCAGTGAGTAAGGTCCCAAATCACCCAGAGCTCTCTGCTGTTCATATGTGTATCCAAGTGATGTTTCCAGGAGTTTCTTCTTACTCCCAGCATAAGGCGCTAGTCGATTCAGGCGCAGCTGGGAATTTTATCGATCGCCATTTCTCATATAAGTTAGGGATCCCTATATTACCAGTCGATGTGCCCTTCCCTATCCATGCCCTAGATAGCCGGCCTTTGGGGTCGGGATTGATTAGGGAGGTCACAGCGCCACTGAAGATGAAAACGCAGAAGGGTCATGAGGAGACTATACAGTTGTATTTAATTGACTCTCCTGCGTTTCCAGTGGTGTTGGGACTTCCCTGGTTAATATCTCATGACCCCAACATTTCATGGCAACAGAGGGCTCTCAAGGGATGGTCTGATCAGTGTGTGGGGCGGTGTGTAGGTGTTTCCGTAGGGTCAACGACGGTGGAGAGTCCGAACCAAATGCCCACAATGCACATTCCTCCTGAGTATGCCGATTTGGCAAGCGCCTTCTGTAAGAAGAAGGCGACTCAATTACCACCTCATCGACAGGGGGATTGTGCGATAGACCTCCAGGTTGGCGCGGCGCTCCCTCGCAGCCATGTGTATCCTCTGTCTCAGGAGGAGACGGCTGCTATGGAGACATACGTCGCCGAATCCTTGAGACAGGGATACATATGGCCTTCCACTTCTCCTGCGTCCTCAAGTTTCTTTTTTGTGAAGAAGAAGGATGGGGGTTTACGCCCGTGTATTGATTACCGTGGTCTCAATCAGATCACTATTAAATACAGCTATCCTCTCCCTCTGATTGCTAGTATGACGGAGTCATTACATGGGGCGCGCTTCTTCACAAAATTGGATCTCAGGAGCGCTTACAACCTGGTGCGCATTCGGGAGGGAGATGAGTGGAAAACAGCCTTCAGTACCACCTCGGGTCACTATGAGTACCTCATCATGCCATACGGTCTAATGAATGCTCCTTCAGTCTTCCAATCATTTGTAGACGAGATTTTCCGGGATTTGCATGGAAAGGGGGTAGTGGTGTATATTGATGACATTCTGATATACTCTGCTACACGTACCGAGCATGTGTCCCTGGTACGTCGGGTGCTGGGTAGACTGTTGGAGTATGATCTGTATGTGAAGGCAGAGAAATGTCTGTTTTTCCAGGAGTCCATCTCCTTCCTGGGACACCGGTTGTCTGCGTCAGGGGTGGAGATGGAGATTGACCGCGTTTCAGCCGTGCGTAATTGGCAGACTCCAACTACAGTAAAGAAGGTGCAGCGGTTTTTGGGTTTTGCCAATTACTACCGTAGGTTTATCCGGGGTTTTGGACAGGTAGCGGCTCCCATTACCTCCCTGCTAAAGGGGGGCCCGGTGCGTTTGCAGTGGTCGGCTGAGTCGGACAGGGCGTTTAGTCATTTGAAGGACCTGTTCACCTCAGCTCCGGTGCTGGCACATCCGGGTCCCTCTTTGGCGTTCCAAGTCGAGGTGGATGCGTCCGAGGCGGGGATCGGTGCTATACTGTCTCAGCGCTCGGGCATGCCTCCAAAACTCCGCCCCTGTGCTTTCTATTCTAAGAAGCTCAGTCCGGCGGAGCGCAATTATGACGTGGGGGACAGGGAGCTGCTAGCTGTGGTCCAGGCCCTGAAGGTGTGGAGACATTGGCTTGAGGGGGCTAACCACCCTTTTCTCATTCTGACTGACCATCGTAACCTGGAGTACATCCGGGCAGCGAAGAGACTGAACCCTCGTCAGGCTAGGTGGGCCATGTTTCTGGCCCGGTTTGTCTTTTAGATCACGTATATCCCCGGGTTACAGAACGTTAAGGCAGACGCCCTGTCCCGACGATATGACACAGAGGAGAGGTCCATTGAGCCCACTCCCATACTACCGGAGTCTTGTCTCGTGGCACCGGTGGTGTGGGAGGTCGACACGGAAATCGAGCGGGCGTTACGTACCGACCCTTCTCCCCCAGAGTGTCCAGAGGGATGGAGGTACGTGCTGCTCAAGGTCTGTGACCGACTGATTTATTGGGCTCACACGTCACCCTCCTCTGGTCATCCTGTTATTGGTCGGACAGTGCACTGTCTTAGCGGGAAGTACTGGTGTCCCACCTTAGCTAAGGACGTGAGAGTTTACGTTTCTTCCTGCTCGGTGTGTGCCCAGTGTAAGGCGCCTAGACACCTGCCCAGGCGGAAGTTACAACCTCTCCCCGTTCCACAACGGCCGTGGTCTCACCTGTCGGTGGATTTTGTCACGGACCTTCCCCCCTCCCAGGGGAATACTACGATCTTGGTCGTTGTGGATCGGTTTTCTAAGGCCTGCCGTCTCATCCCTATGCCAGGTCTTCCTACAGCCCTACAAACGGCCGAAGCCCTGTTTACTCACGTTTTCCGGCACTACGGGGTGCCTGAGGATATAGTGTCTGATCGGGGTCCCTAGTTCACCTCTAGAGTGTGGAGGGCGTTTATGGAACATTTGGGGGTCTCGATCAGCCTTACCTCGGGTTTTCACCCTGAGAGTAATGGGCAGGTGGAGAGAGTAAACCAAGATGTGGGTAGGTTTCTGAGGTCCTACTGCCAGGACCGGCAGGAGGAGTGGTCGGGGTATATTCCCTGGGCAGAGATAGCCCAAAACTCACTCCGCCACTCCTCCACTAATCTCACTCCTTTCCAGTGTGTGTTGGGCTATCAGCCGGTTCTGGCACCCTGGCATCAGAGCCAGATCGAGGCTCCTGCGGTGGATGAATGGTTTCGGCGCTCGGAAGAGACATGGAACGCTGCGCACGTCCATCTGCAGTGGGCCATCAGACGGCAAAAGGCGAGCGCCGATCGCCACCGCAGTGAGGGTCCGGTTTATGCACCGGGAGATCGGGTCTGGCTCTCGACCAGAAACCTGCCCCTTCACCTGCCCTGCCGGAAGCTGGGCCGGCGGTTTGTGGGGCCATTTAAAGTCCTGAGGAGATTGAACGAGGTATGTTATAGGTTACAGCTGCCTGTTAATTATCGCTTTAACCCCTCGTTCCATGTGTCTCTCCTCAGGCCGGTGGTAGCTGGTCCACTCCAGGAGAATGAGGTACGAGAGGCCCCTCCGCCCCCACTAGACATCGAAGGGGCTCCGGCAACTCAGTCCGTTCCATCGTGGATTCGAGGCGTCGAATGGGGGGTCTGCAGTATCTCGTGGAGTGGGAGGGGTACGGTCCGGAGGAACGGTGCTGGGTCCCTAGGAGGGACATCCTAGATCCCTCCCTGTTGACAGAGTTCCACCGGAGTCACCCAACTCGCCCTGCTCTGCGTCCTCCTGGCCGTCCCCGAGGCCGGGGTCGGCGCACGGCTGGTGCCGCGCGTCAAGGGGGGGGTACTGTCACGGATTCTGCCGAGGCTGCTCCTCCTCCTTGCTCGGGCAGGCTTCAGCGTTCGTCGTCCCCGGAGTACTAGCTAATGCCGTTCGATGTTATCGGTGTTTGTTTAGTTTTGTCTGTATTGTTTACACCTGTTCGTCATTATGTTAATTATTACCCCTGTCTCTCATCTGTACTTTGTGTGTGATTGTTTTCCCCTTCACGGTTGTCTCTTTTGTGAGCGGATTATTTCCTCCCTGCGTGGAGTTATTTTCTGTGTCCTTTTGGATCCTTTTCGTATTAAAAGTACGTATCCGAGAGTTCTGTGTCCTGCGCCTGACTTCGTTTACCGCATCTCACAGACAGTCGTGACAAAACAAAAGTGAGTTATTACAAAATATGACATTTACAATAAAAAGTACAGTACCAGTCAAAAGTTTGGACACACCTACTTTTATTAAATTTTTACTATTTTCTACATTGTGGAATAATAGTGGAAAAAAAAGTGTTAAACAAATCAAAATATATTTTATATTTGAGATTCTTCAAAGCAGCCACCCTTTGCCTTGATGACAGCTTTGGACACTCTTGGCATTCTCTCAACCAGCTTCAACTGGAATGCTTTTCCAACAGTCTTGAAGGAGTTCCCACATATGCTTAGCACTGCTTTTCCTTCACTCTGCGGTCCAACTCATCCTAAACCATCTCAATTGGGTTGAGGTCGGGTGATTGTGGAGGCCAGGTCATCTGATGCAGCACTCTATCACTCTCCTTCTTGGTCAAATAGCCCTTACACAGCCTGGAGGTGTGTTGGGTCATTGTCCTGTTGAAAAACACCGCAAACCAGATGGGATGGCGTATCGCTGCAGAATGCTGTGGTAGCCATGCTGGTTAAGTGTGCCTTGAATTCTAAATAAATCACAGACAGTGTCACCAACAAAGCACCACCACACCATCACACCTCATCCTACATGCTTCACGGTGGGAACCACACATGCGGAGATCATCTGTTCACCTGCTCTGCATCTCACTAAGACACGGCGGTTGGAACCAAAAATCTCAAATTTGGACTCATCAGACCAAAGGACAGATTTCCACCGGTCTAATGTCTATTGCTCGTGTTTCTTGGCCCAAGCAAGTCTCTTTTTCTTATTGGTGTCCTTTAATGGTTTCTTTGCAGCAATTCGACCATGAAGGCCTGATTCACTCAGTCTCCTCTGAACAGTTATATTAAACAGTTGATGTTGAGAAGTATTTGTTACTTGAACTCTGTGAAGCATTTATTTGGGCTGCAATCTGACGTTCAGTTAACTCTAATGAACTTATCCTCTGCAGCAGAGGTAACTCTGGGTCTTCCTTTCCTGTGGCTGTCCTCATGAGAGACAGTTTCATCATAGCGCTTTATGATTTTTGCGACTGCACTTGAAGAAACTTTCAAAGTTCTTGAAATGTTGCGTATTGACTGACCTTCATGTCTTAAAGTAATGATGGACTGTCGTTTCTCTTTGAGCTGTTCTTGCCATAATATGGACTTGGTCTTTTACCAAATAGGGCTATCTTTTGTATACCACCCCTACCTTGTCACAACACAACTGATTGGCTCAAACGCATTAAGGAGGAAAGAAATTCCACAAATTAACAAGGCACACCTGTTAATTGAAATGCATTCCAGGTGACTACCTCATGAAGCTGGTTGAGAGAATCCCAAGAGTGTGCAAAGCTGTCATCAAGGCAAAGGGTGGCTACGTTGAAGAATCTAAAATCTATTTTGATTTGTTTCACACTTTTTTGGTTACTACATGATTCCATATGTGTTATCTCATAGTTTTGATGTCTTCACTATTATTATATGTAGAAAATAGTAAAAATAAAGCAAAACCCTTGAATGAGTAGGTGTGTCCAAACATTTGACTGGTACTGTACATTGTAATGAATACTCAGGGTGAAAAAGGTGTAGATTCACGCGCAGAACGCGGCAGGTGTTTATTACGCCTTTGCAGAAGGCAGGAATCGTGGTAACAGGCAGGCAACGGTCATACACAGGTAGGCAAACAGGCAGGAGAATGAAAGACTAGGACTGAAGGCTATAACTGGTTCACACAAACGAGCTAGGAACAGGCTTAGTAGAGTCAAAACGAACAATACCTTACAAGGCACAAACAGAATGAACTGAACTAAATAAGGAGCTGATGAGACCAGGTGAGTAACTAACAAAGGTGAAATCAATGAACAAAAATAAAAGACAGGGCTACGTTCAAGAACACAAAGAAACAGGGCTATGTTGAAGAACACAAGGTTGACTAAGAAAATAAATACAGAACCTTACATGCATTCATCAGATATAGTACAATTTGTAAATACTATTCAGGGATGGCCACAATTGCTCTTAAAGAGCTACAGGTTTATGATGGCTTTTTTGTTCAAGCCCAGTTCTACCACACCTGATTCTACTATTCAAGGTCTTGATGAACAGCTGAGGTCTTGATGAACAGCTGAGTAGTGGAATCAGGTGTGGTAGCAATGGACTTGTACAAAGAAGCCTGCATAACTCTGTGGCTCCTCAATAGCAATTTTGGTAACTCCTGATACAAACACTGTGACAAATGAGAAACCGCTGAGAAACACCTGTAAAATACAAAGTCATTAGACAAGTTCAAAATACTTTTAAGAATACATACACTATATATACAAAAGTATGTGGACACCCTTCAAACTGGTGAATTCGGCTATTTCAGCCACACCCATGCTAAAATCAAGCACACAGCCATGCAATCTCCATAGACAAACATTGGCAGTAGAATGGCCTTACTGAAGAGCTCAGTGACTTTAAACATGGCACCGCAATAGGATGCCACCTTTCCAACAAGTCAGTTCGTCAAATTTCTGCCCTGCTAGAGCTGCCCCGGTCAACTGTAAATGCTGTTATTGTGAAGTGGAAACATCTAGGAGCACCAACGGCTCAGCCGCAAAGTGGTAGGCCATACAAGCTCACAGAACGGGACCGGCGAGTGCTGACGCGCTTGGCGCGTAAAAATCGTCAGTCCTCATTTGCAACACTCACTGCCGAATTCCAAACTGCCTCTGGAAGCAACGTCAGCACAATAACTGTTCGTCGGGAAATGGATTTCCATGGCCGAGCAGCCGCACACAAACCTACGATCACCATGCGCAATGCCAAGCATCGGCTGGAGTGGTGTAAAGCTCGCTGCCATTGGACTCTAGAGCAGTGGAAACGTGTTATCTGGAGTGATGAATCACACTTCACCATCTGGAAGTCCGACGGACGAATCTGGGTTTGGCGGATGCCAGGAGAACACTACAGTGCCTTGCAAAAGTATTCATCCACCTTGGCGTTTTTCCTATTTTGTTGCATTACAACCTGTAATTTAAATAGATTTTTATTTGGATTTCATGTAATGGACATACACAAAATAGTCCAAATTGGTGAAGTGAAATTAAAAAAATAACTTGTTTCAAAAATGTCTAAAGAATAAATAACGGAAAGGTGCGTGCATATGAATTCACCCCCTTTGCTATGAAGCCCCTAAATAAGATATGGTGCAACCAATTACCTTAAGAAGTCACATAATTAGTTAAATAAAGTCCACCTGTGTGCAATCTAAGTGCCACATGATCCCAGTATATATACACCTGTTCTGAAAATCCCCAGAGTCTGCAACACCACTAAGCAAGGGGCACCACCAAGCAAGCGGCACCATGAAGACCAAGGAGCTCTCCAAACAGGTCAGGTACAAAGTTGTGGAGAAGTACAGGTCATGGTTGGGTTATAAAAAAATATCTGAAACTTTAAACATCCCACGGAGCACCATTAAATCCATTATAAAAAAAATTGAAAGAATATGGCACCACAACAAACTTGACAAGAGAGGGCCGCCCACCAACACTCACGGACCAGGCAAGGAGGGCATTAATCAGAGAGGCAACAAAGAGACCAAAGATAACCCTGAAGGAGCTGCAAAGCTCCACAGTGGAGATTGGAGTATCTGTCCATAGGACCACTTTAAGCCGTACACTCAACAGAGCTGGGCTTTACGGAAGAGTAGCCAGAAAAAAGCCATTGCTTAAAGAAAAAAATAAGCAAACAGGTTTGGTGTTCACCAAAAGGCATGTGGGAGACTCACCAAACATATGGAAGAAGGAACTCCGGTCAGATGAGACTAAAATTGAGCTTTTTGGCCATCAAGGAAAATGTCTGGCGCAAACCCAACACCTCTCATCACCCCGAGAACACCATCCCCACAGTGAAGCATGGTGGTGGCAGCATCATGCTGTGGGGATGTTTTTCATCGGCAGGGACTGGGAAACTGGTCAGAATTGAAGGAATGATGGATGGCACTAAATACAGGGAAATTCTTGAGGGAAACCTGTTTCAGTCTTCCAGAGATTTGAGACTGGGACAGAGGTTCACCTTCCAGCAGGACAATGACCCTACGCATACTGCTAAAGCAACACTTGAGTGGTTTAAGGGGAAACATTTAAATGTCTTGGAATGGCCTAGTCAAAGCCCAGACCTCAATCCAATTGAGAATATGTGGTATGACTTAAAGATTGCTGTACACCAGCGGAACCCATCCAACTTGAAGGAGCTGGAGCAGTTTTGCCTTGCTTTTAGTTTTTGAAATATTTAGGACTAATTTATTCCTTGCCACCCACTCTGAAACTAACTGCAGCTCTTTGTTAAGTGTTGCAGTCATTTCTGTCGCTGTAGTAGCTGACGTGGGGAATTCCTGATTCTACCTGGATTATGTTGGAGAGGCTTCCATTAAAGAACACCCTTTGTGTTCTGTTAGACAGGTAACCCTTTAAACACAATATAGCAGGGGGTGTAAAGCCATAACATGTATGTTTTTCCAGCAGCAGACTATGATCGATAATGTCAAAAGCCGCACTGAAGTCTAACAAAACAGCCCCCACAATATTTTTTATTATCATTTTCTCTCAGCCAATCATCAGTCATTTGAGTAAGTACTGTGCTTGTTGAATGTTCTTCCCTATAAGCATGCTGAAAGTTTGTTGTCAATTTGTTTACTGTAAAATAGCATTGTATCTGGTCAAACACAATTTCTTCCAAAAGTTTATTAAGGGTTGGTAACAGCCTGATTGGTCGGCTATTTGAGCCAGTATAGGGCGCTTTACTATTCTTAGGTAGCATAATTACTTTGCTTCCCTCCAGGTCTGGGGGCACACACTTTCTAGTGGCTTAAATTGAAAATATGGCAAATAGGAGTGGCAATATTGTCCGCTATTATCCTCAGTAATTTTCCATCCAAGTTGTCAGACCCCGGTGGCTTGTCATTGTTGATGGACAACAATATTTTTTAACCTCTTCTACACTCAGTTTACGGAATTCAAAATTACAATGCTTGTCTCATAATTTGGTCAGATATACTTGAATGTGTATTGTCAGCGTTTGTTGCTGGCATGTCATGCCTAAATTTGCTAATCTTGCCAATGAAAAAAAATCAATAAAGTAGTTGGCAATGTCAGTTGGTTTTGTGATGAATGAGCCATCTGATTCAATGAATGATGGAGCTGAGTTTGCCTTCTTTCCCAAAATGTCATTCAAGGCGCTCCAAAGCGTTTTACTATCATTCTTTATGTAATTTATCTTTGTTTCATAGTGTAGTTTCTTCTTCTTTTTATTCAGTTTAGTCAATTTGCAATACTTTTGCCAGTCGATTGTGCAGCCAGACTTATTTGCCATTCCTTTTGCCTCATCCCTCTCAACCATACCATTTTTAAATTCCTCATCAATCCATGGAGATTTAACCGTTTTTACAGTCATTTTCTTAATGGGTGCATACTTATTAGTAACTGGAATAAGCAATTTCATAAATGTATCAAGTGCAGTGTCTGTTTGCCCCCCATTACACACCACGGACCAACAAATATTCTTTACGTTAACAACATAGGAATCACTACAAAAGTTATTGTAGGACCTCTTACATTTGAAGTCGGAAGTTTACATACACCTAGGTTGGAGTCATTAAAACTTGTTTTTCAACCACTCCACAAATGTCTTGTTAACAAACTATAGTTTTGGCAAGTCGGTTAGGACATCTACTTTGTGCATGACACAAGTAATTTTTCCAACAATTGTTTACAGACAGATTATTTCACTTATAATTCACTGTATCACAATTCCAGTGGGTCAGAGGTATACACTAAGTTGACTGTGCCTTTAAACAGCTTGGAAAATTCCAGAAAATGATGTCATGGCTTTAGAAGCTTCTGATAGGCTAATTGACATTATTTGAGTCAATTGGAGGTGTACCTGTGGATATATTTCAAGGCCTACCTTCATACTCAGTACCTCTTTGCTTGACATCATGGGAAAATCTAAAGAAATCAGCCAAGAAGGTACCACGTTCATCTGTACAAACAATAGTACGCAAGTATAAACACCATGGGACCCCACAGCCGTCATACCGCTCAGGAAGGAGATCCGTCTCCTAGAGATTAACGTACTTTGGTGCGAAAAGTGCAAATCAATCCCAGAACAACAGCAAAGGACCTTGTGAAGATGCTGGAGGAAACAGGTACAAAATTATCTACAGTGTGGGAAAAAAGTATTTGATCCCCTGCTGATTTTGTACGTTTGCCCACTGACAAAGAAATGATCAGTGTATAATTTTAATGGTAGGTTTATTTGAACAGTGAGAGACAGAATAACAACAACAAAATCCAGAAAAATGCATGTCAAAAATGTTATAAATTGATTTGCATTTTAATGAGGGAAATAAGTATTTGACCCCTCTGCAAACCATGACCCTTGTTGGCAATCACAGAGGTCAGATGTTTCTTGTAGTTGGCCACCAGGTTTGCACACATCTCAGGAGGGATTTTGTCCGACTCCTCTTTGCAGATCTTCTCCAAGTCATTAAGGTTTCGAGGCTGACGTTTGGCAACTCGAACCTTCAGCTCCCTCCACAGATTTTCTATGGGATTAAGGTCTGGAGACTGGCTAGGCCTCTCCAGGACCTTAATGTGCTTCTCCTTGACCCACTCCTTTGTTGCCTTGGCTGTGTGTTTTGGGTCATTGTCATGCTGGAATACCCATCCACGACCCATTTTCAATGCCCTGGCTGAGGGGAGGAGGTTCTCACCCAAGATTTGACGGTACATGGCCCTGTCCATCGTCCCTTTGATGCGGTGAAGTTGTCCTGGCCCCTTAGCAGAAAAACACCCCCAAAGCATAATGTTTCCACCTCCATGTTTGACGGTGGGGATGGTGTTCTTGGGGTCATAGGCAGCATTCCTCCTCCTCCAAACACGGCGAGTTGAGTTGATACCAAAGAGCTCCATTTTGGTCTCATCTGACCACAACACTTTCACCCAGTTCTCCTCTGAATCATTCAGATGTTCATTGGCAAACTTCAGACGGCCCTGTATATGTGCTTTCTTGAGCAGGGGGACCTTGCGGGCGCTGCAGGATTTCAGTCCTTCACAGCGTAGTGTGTTACCAATTGTTTTCTTGGTGACTATGGTCCCAGCTGCCTTGAGATCATTGACAAGATCCTCCCGTGTAGTTCTGGGCTGATTCCTCACCGTTCTCATGATCATTGCAACTCCACGAGGTGAGATCTTGCATGGAGCCCCAGGCCGAGGGAGATTGACAGTTATTTTGTGTTTCTTCCATTTTTGCGAATAATCGCACCAACTGTTGTCACCTTCTCACCAAGCTGCTTGGAGATGGTCTTGTAGCCCATTCCAGCTTGTGTAGGTCTACAAACTTGTCCCTGACATCCTTGGAGAGCTCTTTGGTCTTGGCCATGGTGGAGAGTTTGGAATCTGATTGATTGATTGCTTCTGTGGATAGGTGTCTTTTATACAGGTAACAAACTGAGATTAGGAGCACTCCCTTTAAGAGTGTGCTTCTAATCTCAGCTCGTTACCTGTATAAAAGACACCTGGGAGCCAGAAATCTTTCTGATTGAGAGGGGGTCAAATACTTATTTCCCTCATTAAAATGCAAATCAATTTATAACATTTTTGACATGCGTTTTTCTGGATTATTTTGTTGTTGTTATTCTGTCTCTCACTGTTCAAATAAACCTACCATTAAAATGATACACTGATAATTTCTTTGTCAGTGGGCAAACGTACAAAATCAGCAGGGGATCAAATACTTTTTTCCCTCACTGTATATCCACAGTAAAACAAGTCCTATATCGACATTACCTGAAAGGCCGCTCAGCAAGGAAGAAGCCACTGCTCCAAAACCACCATAAAAAAGCCAGACTACGGTTTGCAACTGCACATGGGGACAAAGATCGTACTTTTTGGAGAAATGTCCTCTGGTCTGATGAAACAAAAATAGAACTGTTTGGCCATAATGACCATTGTTATGTTTGGAGGAAAAAGGGGAATGCTTGCAAGCCGAAGAACACCATACCAACCGTGAAGCACGGGGGTGGCAGCATCATGCTGTGGGGGTGCTTTGCTGCAGGAGGGACTGGTGCACTTCACAAAATAGATGGCATAATGAGGAAGGAAATGTATGTGGATATATTGAACCAACATCTCAAGACATCAGTCAGGAAGTTAAAGCTTGGACGCAAATGGGTATTCCAAATGGACAATGACCCCAAGCATACTTCCAAAGTTGTAGCAAAATGGCTTAAGGACAACAAAGTCAAGGTATTGGAGTGGCCATCACAAAGCCCTGACCTCAATCCTATAGAAAATATGTGGGCAGAACTGAAAAAGCGTGTGCGAGCAAGGAGGCCTACAAACCTGATTCAGTTACACCAGCTCTGTCAGGAGGAATGGGCCAAAATTCACCCAACTTATTGTGGGACGCTTGTGGAAGGCTACCCGAAAAGTTTTACCCAAGTTAAACAATTTAAAGGCAATGCTACCAAATACTAATTGAGTGTATGTAAACTTCTTACCCACTGGGAATGTGATGAAAGAAATAAAAGCTTAAATAAATAATTCTCTCTACTATTATTCTTACATTTCAGATTCTTAAAATAAAGTGGTGATCCTAACTGACCTAAAACAAGGAATTTTTACTAGGATTAAATGTCAGGAATTGTGAAAAACTGAGTTTAAATGTATTTGGCTAAGGTGTATGTAAACTTCCGACTTCAACTGTATATACTATATTAGGCCTTTGGAACTTTGGTTTTCCTAGATATGGCTACTATATTGTGATCACTACATCCAATGGATCTGGATACTGCTTTCCAGCTAATTTCTGCAGCATTAGTAAATATGTGATCAATACATGTTGATGATTTCATTCCTGTGCTGTTTGTAACTACCCAGGTAGGTTGACTGATAACCTGAACCAGGTTGCAGGCACTGGTTACAGTGAAGCTTTTTCTTGAGTGGGCAGCTTGATGAAAGCCAGTCAATATTTAAATCACCCAGAAAATATACCTCTCTATTGATATCACATACATTATCAAGCATTTCACATGTTATCCAGATACTGACTGTTAGCACTTGGTGGTCTATAGCAGCTTCCCACAAGAATGGGCTTTAGGTGATGCAGATGAACCTGTAGCCATATTACTTCAACAGTATTTAACATGAGATCCTCTCTAAGCTTTACAGGAATGTGTTAGAAAGCATGGCGTTTTCTTTTGTCTTCGAACAGGTCACGCAAGCAAGCAATGATCATTATGATGATGTTGTTGTTTTACCTGGAAGCTTCGTGTGCAACCTGCACCCCTGCTACTTTTTACTTGTGGATAGAGACTTCAGGTTTTCGGGAACACATTGAAAAGTAACTTGACACTGTGTTGATCAGTCAGCATACATTTTGATTATAATGGGAGTGAACTGAATTAATGTATAAGGTAAGGAATAGAATTTGCTCTGGATCTTCTAACAGCAACGCGTCTGTCTGGTGTGTGCATGTATTATAATTAGCAGCGTGGCAGTTTCCCCAGTTCCCAAAGTTTGGTATATCTAACTGGCTATAATTGCAGCCAATAGGAGGTTCGCTAGCTTAATTGTTTGTGCTCTTATTACGCGCAAGTGTCCAGGTCAGCAGTTTGCTTAGGAGCTAGAAGCAGAGCTTCCATATCTGTCGGCGCCATTATATTATGTTTGATGGCGCCGACAGATTTGCACAGATGACTCTCTTCAGCCATATGAAAACCTTCCATAACAAAATATACCTAGCTAGCTGGCTAGTTATTTTATTTCGCTTCTCATCCAACTGGTGTTAGCTAGCCAGCTAAAGCTGCTGGCTTTCTACTAGCTAGCTGCTACTGTTGCGCAGCAACCGTGTTGCTCGACTGGTTTTAGAACTCTGAGATTCGGCTGAAAAGGTAGCTGCACAACCTTGGTTTGTATTGGCCAGAAATGTACACGTGAGAGCCATACATTGTGAATTCAATAAAAACTGTTGCACTTACAAACGTATCCAGTCCAAATGTATCGAAGACTAATGGTCACCTTATGGACGCTGAAGTCTTGTTTTAATCCAATGTCTAAAATTTTAGCTAGGTTTGGGAGAAAAAAAGAATCTGACGACTCTAATGCTAACGGCCCTGTCAAAAATCCAGTATAGTGGTTCACGGTAACGGCCGGACAATCATGACGAGAGACGGGGAGTGTGTTGTGTAACTCCAATCAAGTTGATTTGCGAATTCTCATTGACATTGGAGTCATATTGGCTTAGATATGATGGTAGGGAGATTTAACATTGAGCTTCAACCAATGCATACTATAGCGACTATAATGATGCCTAGAGCTCAAAGAGAATTTTATGTGCTATTATATACATTATATTTGAAGGTCCCCCAGGCCCAGCCGCATCCATCCTTTCATACATGAATGCTGAATGTATGTCATATGATAGTCATTACATGTGCCCATTCAGTCAATGTATTTATATGCAGGTTATCATTTTAACGGTGGGTGCCACTTCTCCAGCCCATGTAAATGTCATTAGAATATGGGTGATCTAGTGTCAGCCATTAAAATAGCTCGACCTGAACTGGCTGCTTAGCAACAGCGGCTGGTCATGCGAAGCAGCCAGGGTCGTGTTCATTAGGCACCAAACGGAAGAAAACAGACTGAAACAGGGAGCTGGGAGGGACTACCTGGACTTGTTCAACAGGAACCACTTGTTTTCATTTTTAAACGGTTTGCTACAGTGTGCCCTATTGACTAAAACCCTGGTCTAGAACGAAGGGTGATGTATGAGAAATCCTTCTGCTTTACATCATCACATTCACAGTCCAGTTCATACTTGGAGCTCCCGAGTGGCGCAGCGGTCTAAGGCACTGCATCTCAGTGCTTGAGGCATCACTACAGACCCTGGTTCGATTGCAGGCTGTATCACAATCCGGCCGTGATTGGGAGTCCCATAGGGCGGCGCACAATTGGCCCAGCGTCGTCCAGGTTTGGCCGGGGATTAGGCCGTCATTTAAATAAGAATTTGTTCGTAACTGACTTGCCTAGTTAAATAAATGTTAAATAAAAAAAATATATATACTCAATAACCATCTAAGACCATACTCATCAAATGCTATTCATTCTTCATTCAAAGGAATGTGGCAAAGCTCCCACAAACCATTTTACCCTCTTTATGTAATGTTGGGAGATGGGAGTAAATTGTTTTAATTGCCCATTAAGTCATATATTCATATGAAGGTGCTTTTTACCTAGACCATCCAGACCCACAGAGGGCGTTGTTCTGCCTTGGCACTACACCTTTCATTATGACAATAATGATGGCAGCACAGTGCGAGAGGTTCTTCCTGGAGAATCATCCATCTAGAGAGGTGCAGGTTATAAGAATGCCCTTTTTCCCCTGAATGAATGGAAGTGGTCCTCGTTAACACAATGTTTTCACACCCAAGAATGTTTCCCTGTTTTATAGTCCATTCACACGTCCCATGAAACATATTCTTCATCCAAATGAAACAGCTGGAGCAATAACAGCAATAACAGGTCTCCTGCCCCCATGCATCATCAGTGTGTTTGTTCCTCAACACAAAATACAGTCTCGGTCTCAGTTGTTTTTTTATTCCCTCGCTCTCTCGTTCTCTCCCTCCCTCCCTCTTTCTCTCTCTCTCTCTCTCTCTCTCTGTCTCTCTCTCTCTCGCTCTCAGCAGTCACAGCAAGGACACAAATAAACCCTGGAATGTCCCCACACTGCATGCCACGGAGGATGACAGATATGCTCATGGGAAATGTGTTTATGTCTGTTCCGTACTTGTGTCTCTGTTTGTCGCATATTTGCGTTTCTCACACATCCATGCACGCACGCACGCACGCTCGCACGCACACACACACACACACCGTCATCTACTTTAGGCTATTCCATTCCATTGCCCAATAGCGAGGGAGTCCTGCCTCTCTACAGCAGGGCAGGGACCGTGCAGGCTTTTATATCCTCCACCCAGGCAGGCAAGCGATGATGCTGCTGAGGACGTGTGTGTGTGTGTGTGTGCACGTGCATGTTTGTTTGTCTATTCTATCTCTCTCTCACACAAACAGATAGAGAGGGAGAGGGAGAGAGAAAGCAAGAGAGAGAATATAAAAAAAGAGAGAGAGAGACTCCTCCCCCCTCTCTTCCCAATCCAGCACCAGGGTCCAGCCTGATTTTCAGATTTTCACAGCTGGGGGCAACTGACTCGCCCCCCTCCCCTCCTCCCTCCATCCTTCCATTCAGGCCTGGCCCACATCACAAGCCAGCTGTGAGGCTGCAATCAAACAAGCTCCTGCAGGGAGGGCCTCTTGGGGAGCACTGACATCAGTGCCCAGGAATGAGCTATAGTGCTACAATAATAAGGCACGGGCAAATCTGGGAAATAAATCAGTTTTCTGCATCATTTAGGTCTGGGTCTGCCTGGTATCTTTACCTATACCGTTCACACTGGATAGACGTCAAAATGTAAACCGAACTAGTTGCGAATGGTATTCCACATTCCAGAGAAGGAAGGTAATATTTGAATATTTTGCCTCAACTATGGTATAATTCTGGAGATTCCCCTGGGCAGGACAAATCTCAAGTGTACTGTATGTGGGCTACCGACATACATGCGTGCAAGTATACAGGCATGCACTCTGTCATTCATGTAATATCATACAATATTTTGTCTCAGCAGAAATGTCATACTGTGGTATAAAGAAGTGGTCAAATCTCTAGTGTAGGTTACCTACACACATGCATGCATGCATGCAAGCATACATACATACTACAGGCACAACATCTCGAAACAACACACACGAGTATTACACACATAGCATCTGCCCATTTAGCTAAGTAACACTGTAGGGTACAGTATTCTGCACTACCATGATGCGTTTTTCATTTGTTATTCATCCTCCCCCATCCACCACACGGTTGCCATCCATGCTCTACTTTACAGGTATGTCTCCAGCAAGCTACAGTCTGAGTGCATGTGTGTTATGGCGGGGAGGTGGAGGAGACCCCGTCTTGTCTCCATAACCCAATTTCCACTGCGCAGCCAGATGGAGAGCGCTTAAGTCATGTCAGCCACTTCATTAGGGGGAGAGTGGATTTGATGGCAGGGACGTAGGGAGAGGTGGCTGGCACGCTGGCTGGCTTTGTGTGTTTGAGGAACTCTTGTATCAACTATCTGTGTTTTTCCATTCTTCCATCCGGTCCAGATCTGACCCAGCCCCGGCCCGGTCTTGGCCCAGAGTAAAACCCATCTGAACCCGACTGTGACAGCTGAGCTAATTAACGTCCTCGAATCCCACAAGGCTGACAGGCCAGTTAGCTCCCAGATTTACACTTTGAATCCTATCATCCGTTTCAACATCATCTTGCTCATACTAAGTGTATTTGGCCAGCTATACAGCAATATCCAGCATCCAACACCATCCTCGGTTAAAATAATCCCATATGCTGAGAGCTAAGGGGTAGGTTCGGTTGTTACAAAGGAGTGCTTGCAATCAATGGTGTACATGCACGCACATATTAATACATTGTTTCATGAGGGTGCTTCTGCAAAGGAAACCTCCTCCCTGGAGCCACACATGAGCATTTTCTGGGGGTTTTTGCAAAAATGACCACTGAACAACAGGAAATATTACAGACTGTGGCTTTATTGAAGAATCCCATATCCCGAGAGCCTCTCAGATGTATTAATAATAACAATAATAATATATTTTATTTTAAGTACTTTTCAAGACACCCAAAGTCACTTTACATAATCAGCAATAATCATCAAGATAAAAAAGCAATAAAATCCCACATTACAATCAGCAAGAATATAAAAGTACACTAAACATGATGACAGACTAACCATGTGAGTAACGATAGAACATGTATTCTCTCCTAATCTGTAGAAATCACAGTTTTCTGGAACACATGAATGGCAGTTGCATCCTACAGGGTGCATCATTCTGGCCGCGGTCACCTGGGAAAGAGGGTAACAGAGAAAGCTAAGTATTGTATTGATGTTTTTTATGTAGCTAAAAAAGGAACAAATTCTCTTTAAGATTTATTTTTACATCTATCAAAATGTTTGATGCATAATGTGAGGGAGAGTGCTCTGGCGACTGCATCGTACCTCCATAGTTCATCTCCATGCAATGCTCACGGCCATTCGTGTTGTCGTTCCAAGCACCATGGTTGCTGTTATCGGGTTGCCCCTGGCCCCAGTTCTGGTACCTAAACCTGGACCCGTCGCTCCACAGCCAAAGACCCTCCTAAAGAGCATCCAGGCAAATGTGTAATGAGAAGACCAGTGGCGGCTCCTGAAAAAATTCTCAGGGGGGGCAATTTTTCTGATGATTTAGGTGACCTACACACATTTTAAAAAAGATATGTCCAGCAACAACATGAAGACAGGGGCAGCATATAAGTCAATACCAGAAGCATTTATTGACTGATCTCAAAAGTGTTGGCTTACCAGGGTTGGTGGAGCCCTCAGTTTCATCTTTGCCTCGCAAAGCTAACTCAAACACTCCGCAAAACTTCACACACTGGATTAGCCGGCTGAGGATGTGGCGGTTCTTGCTAATGTCGTAGTAAATATATTTGTTATAGTGAATATGGAATATGATATGTTGAGTAAAATGTTGTGCTAAGATCTATTTAGGTCAGGAGCTGGTTATAAGTTCTGTTCCTATCCAATAACAATGGACAAAAGGGTCCTATCTTGTCAGCCTTGTCAGTTTCAGTTCTCCAGTAAACTTGTGATTATCAACACTAACCTCATCGTTGTGGCGGCGGACAGCTAGCCTGTATCCCTCATCCAGTTGAGTGGGAATGTTCACTCTCCCCAAAGCAGACAATCTCAAACAGCTATCCATGTGGGTCTTTGACAGCTCATGTTTCTTAATCTTTCCTGAAAGATGGTGCATGTCCGTTACACACCAGTCGCTGTCCAAGCGGTGCTGTCTGCCGTGCCGCCTTCAGGGTGAAAGAGTAAGCAGGGGGTAGCAGAAGACTGCATTAGCTACATCGCAGCCTGCTAGCCAGGTTTTTCGTTCGTACCAATTTTGGGAAAATCCTCGGGTGTAGGACTTCCCCCCTTTAGTAGAAACCTGTTGAATTATTAAATTTGGTCTGGGAGGTCCTAATTGTTTCGTTGCCAATTTATCTTCATTTGTTCGCCGACAAAAAGGAACTTCTTTCAAAGACACAATCGAGTTGCACTGAAGCCTAGCCATTTTGATAGTAGTAGTGAATTGATTGAGGCTGCTACCCGCTCTTTTCTTAGTTACGTTCATGGTTATGTTACGTATGACGAAAGCGCGTAAGTGCAAGCCCTCAGAAACCCATAGAGATTGTATTGAAAGCTCTGATATTTGAAAAAAATAGATTTTACATGGGAGTCTATGACAGACTTCTGGGCGATTTTCAACCTGACTGAAATCGCCCCAAAAGGGGGGGGAGGGGGGCATTTGAAGCACGACTTTAGCCTGATTGGACATTTAGTGGCACTGTAGCAGATCAGACGTCTAGATTACAACACTGATAACTACTGTTGCCGTGATATAATTGATTAGAAAAAAAATCCCTTCCTTTTCCCGTTTGGCAGTGCGTCGCCCATATCGCCCTATTGAACACACCGCCCCTGGAGAAGACACTAAACACTATTGTTCTTTAAAGGAAAGTGCAATCTCTTCGCCATTGTTTTGGTAAACAGCTGAGGGATGGGACTGGAGAAATGTAACCACTCAAATTCATAGACAGACCTAATCTAACATGATTTGAAAATTATTTAACCATGCTTTAAAGCTACACAGTGTATGTTTACAATGGAGTAAAACAAGCTTATAAGTTATATCCTCAAAGGATCAACGCATCCTACTGTATATGTATATGTTAAACAGAGTGCTTCTGACCTTGATGGCATCGTTGGCTCCAATCCAGATGCGCTGGGCTCCGTTGGCACTTCTTTGGATGACAGACAGGAGGAAGTTATACTGGGAACGGCTGTGCACTGATGCCAGGTTACCTCCCAATAGCAAACAGTAATGCTGGAGAGAGCGAGAGAGTCAGGGGGGAGGGGGGATTTTAAAGGGAATCATACAAAGAAGGTAGAATATTTTGTTTTATTTAACCTTTATTTTGACAGGTAAGTCATACTGAGACTAGGGTCTCATTTCAGAAAGCTCTGTAAGTTGTTCCACATAAAGGGTGCAAAAAAACTAAAAGCAGCTTTATCCAACTCTGTGGAGACCAAAGTGGCCTCCAGTGTTATCCAAGCCTGAGACCCGGTTTGGTAATTTGTAAATCTAAATTGAATTAATGATGATAGATGTATAGGAAGTTTCTGCATGAGTTTCTGAATTTGAAGAGAAGGAATAGCACGTCAAGTTTTAGTTTAGCAACACTGTTAAACACACTAATCCTATGATGTTTACAATGAGTAAGTCTGGCCCTAAATATGGACATTTATTTACAAAAATGTACAGGTACCTCTGCCTCTGGCCAATTGGCCAAGATGGGGACGTACTGATAACAGTGTGTCCCAGAACTGTGCCAACCAGGTGGGCATGATGAACTCCTGGTTTGTAGTCCCCACTTCTCCTTCGCCCCCATCTCCTCAGACTCTGTAGGGGGGAGAGATAACATTCAATATTATGATGAAATGATTAGTCCCGACCACACAATCTGAGTGGTCAAAAGTGCGTTCCAGCCGTGATTTTATTGAGCTCAACACCACGGCTATCTGTGCTATCTGTGCATTATCAGTCCGTTAACATTAGCAAACCAATGCAATATTATAGTTTTCTGCAGGTTTCAGAAAGCCTGTTGGTATGGGATTGAGGATGGCAGTTTACCGATTGGCAGGTTGGGTATCAGGTTCTCTGCGTCATTCAGATCCCCTACAACAAAGACAGACAAAGACAGAGGAAAGATTAAGACTTGTGCTCTTTAAAGTGTAGAATGATACAGTATCATCAAACTGCATATGATGAGTGTGAACAGGTAATCATACCATTGATAAGAATACCTCTGCTACCTACACATCGATAAACACCTCCGTTATCTACACTCTGTAACTAAAATTAGTTTTTTTTAAATCAGGTGGAAACTGAGGTATGTCTCTCTTACTTGCATCACCCAGAGCAAAGGCAGCGCTGAGAAGCAGAAATATGGTCAACATCGCCATGGTGATAGTCTCCTGAGAAAAAAGAGACAGACATACATAAAGTGGGTATTTAGTCAGCCACCAATTGTGCAAGTTCTCCCACTTAAAAAGATGAGAGAGGCCTGTAATTTTCATCATAGGTACATGTCAACTATGACAGACAAAATGAGAAAAAAAAATCCAGAAAATCATATTGTAGGATTTTTAAGGAATTTATTTGCAAATTATGGTGGAAAATAAGTATTTGGTCAAGAACAAAAGTTTCTCAATACTTTGTTATATACCCTTTGTTGGCAATGACACAGGTCAAACGTTTTCTGTAAGTCTTCACAAGGTTCACACACACTGTTGCTGGTATTTTGGCCCATTCCTCCATGCAGATCTCCTCTAGAGCAGTGATGTTTTGGGGCTGTCGCTGGGCAACACGGACTTTCAACTCCCTCCAAAGATTTTCTATGGGGTTGAGATCTGGAGACTGGCTAGGCCACTCCAGGACCTTGAAATGCTTCTTACGAAGCCACTCCTTCGTTGCCAGGGCGGTGTGTTTGGGATCATTGTCATGCTGAAAGACCCAGCCACGTTTCATCTTCAATGCCCTTGCTGATGGAAGGAGGTTTTCACTCAAAATCTCACGATACATGGCCCCATTCATTCTTTCCTTTACACGGATCAGTCGTCCTGGTCCCTTTGCAGAAAAAAAGCATGATGTTTCCACCCCCATGCTTCACAGTAGGTATGGTGTTCTTTGGATGCAACTCAGCATTCTTTGTCCTCCAAACACGACGAGTTGAGTTTTTACCAAAAAGTTCTATTTTGGTTTCATCTGACCATATGACATTCTCCCAATCCTCTTCTGGATCATCCAAATGCACTCTAGCAAACTTCAGACGGGCCTGGCGGCGTAGTGTGTTACTGATGGTAGGCTTTGTTACTTTGGTCCCAGCTCTCTGCAGGTCATTCACTAGGTCCCCCCATGTGGTTCTGGGATTTTTGCTCACCGTTCTTGTGGTCATTTTGACCCCACGGGGTGAGATCTTGCGTGGAGCCCCAGATCGAGGGAGATTATCAGTGGTCTTGTATGTCTTCCATTTCCTAATAATTGCTCCCACAGTTGATTTCTTCAAACCAAGCTGCTTACCTATTGCAGATTCAGTCTTCCCAGCCTGGTGCAGGTCTACAATTTTGTTTCTGGTGTCCTTTGACAGCTCTTTGGTCTTGGCCATAGTGGAGTTCGGAGTGTGACTGTTTGATTCAGCGACAGACAGTGAGTACTTTAGAACGTAGGTGGAGGTGAGTATAGTGGACTTACCTGTTGTTTAAGGAATCTCTGGTAGTCTTTATAGGTTCTGTTTAGTTGGAGAAAGGGGATCAACTAATATACCTGGCCACAAGGAAGCAACTATTGTTTTCTATCAATAGTTAACTAATATAATGTTGTTTATGAGTCATTCCCGTAACAATGGATCAAAGTGCAAAATAACAGGATCATATATTTTTCCTTCTCATGGCACGTTTCTTATTATCATCAAAAGAGAGGAGCATATATTGCCATTGGTAATAAGGAGACAGACAGACAGATAGATGGAAGGACAGTGGGACAGAGAAATACCTTTTTACTTCAAAAGACCAAAAGGGTAGCTAGTTTGTTTAATTCCCTTGCTGGATGAAGGAAGGATAAGTGAGCTGGATGGAAGGTTTTGTATTTGGCAGCCGTCTTTAAAATAACATAATCATGTGGAGAGGGAAGCGTTCAGTGGTTAAGTGGCGACTAAACGCCTCCTCACCTCTTGTGATTAGAGATAATGCCTCTGACATTTCAATGTCACAGCAACGTCAACTGTCTTTTTTGGGCGGAAAAGTTGGAGAGGTCAGGAATCGAATGAATCAATAATCTCATCCCATTACTCCAGCAGCCAGTCAGGCTCATTTCCAGCCAGAGAGAAAAGAGGAATTCAGCATTTATACAACTACAGTACATTTCCCTCGCAACGAGCAGATGCTGAATGACTGTGAGCAGCACACTTAAAGGCCTGAAGGACACACAGGATAACAGACAGATCATAGACAGCCCATAACTCTGAATAGGAAAGAGCGGAATGAGCTCATAGACATACAGTACTGCATGATGGTTCATATTGCAACAATGCAAAGGCTTGGAAACATAATGAATGAGACTAGGAATAATGATGTGTACTTACCTGATTGTGGAGACATGGTTAAATGAAGAAAGGGAGTCATTTCATATTGGTGTGTTGCTGTCTAGCAGTGAAATAAGATTTCTAGAAGAAGATTTTCTACCCATGACCTCCTAATGTGGGCTGTTTCAATGTTTCTGTTCTTTCAAGCACGCTTCTTTCAAGTGACTTATTTCACGGTTACAAAAGCATGATATAAAGCTAAGTAATGCTCAAATAAATTCTGGATACCACTCACGCACATCATTTTGCCTGTATTAGGGAAACATTTTCTGACGGGCTCAAATTGCCTACTCAGTACAGATGAGGCACAGCTGCTGAATGAAGCATGCTGGGTAGTCTGCCTGTCAGTGTGTGTGTGAGTGTGTGTATGTGAGTGGCAGGCTCTGACTCAGCACATTAATGTGGGCCACAAAGAGAGAGAAGAGACTGGCTCTTTTATTGCCTAATCCAGTTTAGGAGATGAATCCAGCCTTTAATCTAATATTCCCATAAATGATTCCTCCTGTATACATGAATCACTGACCTTACCCAATAACAGCACTCTATTCCAGCCACGGCCAATAGAAAGACAGAGACAGTGTGCGTGCGTGCGTGCGTGTGTCTGTGTGAAGATGCAGGTTTAAATGGCCTGTATGAAAGCAGCAAAGCTGACAATGGAGTTCTCTCTATTCCTCCCAAAGCTTATCAACATTGTTTCATTCCTTCCTCTCTCTAGTCTAATAGTATCCTCCAGGCACCATGCGGTGGTTCACTGACCTGCTCTATGAAACCAATAAAATGCATAAAAAGTGTGACCATTGAAAGCAGCTCTACCTTCGGAGACATGTTGAGGAAAGGGGGACTAAACTGAAGTGAACGCTTTATGTCTAGCTAGACTCCCCGGTGAGAGAACTGACAGCTTTTTACAGCAGCACAGGACAATTATTCCTACAACATCTGTCCGGACTTCTAGGTTCCCATACCCAATATCAGCTGCCAACACTAACATTTATACAGCGAGGGTCTGTATTTGCTCAATGTCTGTAAACCATTCCATATTAAAGTCTGCTATTGAGTCTGGAATTGGAACGGATGGCTAGGGACACCTCTGGGTCATCTCACCTCCCCCTCCCCCATTTCATGATTCGTCTCTCCCTCTATGCATCCTCCTCTCTCTACTCATCCTATCCTCTCAAACCACAACTGAAGCAATTATGTAGAGGCGACTGGGCCCAATTTAACCCATTGACTGTGCTTTCCAAACTAAACTGAGTGACTCTTTTAATCTCTGGGGTAAACTTTCCATTTCAATGTCCAGGTAGATACCAGAATGTTGCTCAGCTGCACAGTCTTTTTACAAAAGGCAATACATTTCTAAAGATAAGTGATCAACACATGTATACAACTTTTTACATATTCACTTTATTATTCCAGCATAATCTGAGATAAGGCATCACATCGGTTCAAATCAGGACAACAAAGATATAGCGAGACAAAAAACTTGGCTTTCATTTATATGTAGAATAATACAATTTGACCTTTTTAGCATAAACATCACAGTGTATCATAAAGGCAGCATCGCAGAGAGAGAGAGAGAGAGAGAGCAAGACAAGCACCAAATGAAGCAGAAAGGTTGGCAAATATGGGTCACCATGGCCATCGCAACCAATGAGGGCACAGTGAACTTTTTATGATGCAATGATAGGCTACATGTGGTGAGTCATTGTTTTTACAGTGGATTCGACACCAAAACAACTGCAGCAAATGGGCGGCAGGCAGGGAGCTGTGTACTGTATATCCCTGCAGGTATATGGATCCTGTCAGGCTGACCAATTGTCAACACCCCCTCCTCCTACTCACACTGATGCAGCACATTTACTAAATTAATGTTTAAAAAACAAATAAATGAATTAACCACATTTGTTGTGATCCATCTAATAGAACAGAATTGGGTGCTAAAATAAGGTAATAAGGCTTTCATCTCATCATTTTAAATAATCAGTCAATAGAAACCAACACCAAACGCAAGGCAAGAAAGACACTGGCCACATGACTCTTGGAAATTGTCCCAAAATCTTTGGCTAGACATTTTAAATGTTAAAACCTATATACTATCAGGTTCAAAAGTGGAAATAAACATGGCAACTAAAAAAAAAAGCACAGAAAAAACACTTAATAATGATATATTACATTTTCAAAATAAAGCACACTGTCCCAAGAAAGTTCAATTTACAAAGTAACACAAGGCACATACGGTGGATGTCAGTAAACCACAGATACAAAGAATATTGTGGAGATTGTCTCCTTGTACCATTAGATGCAAGGCCCATACTAGCATGGTTGCGGTCTGTGGCAATAATAATAATACTAATAATAATATGCCATTTAGCAGACGCTTTTATCCAAAGCGGCTTACAGTCATGCGTGCATACATTTTTGTGTATGGGTGGTCCCGGGGATCGAACCCACTACCTTGGCGTTACAAGCGCCGTGCTCTACCAGCTGAGCTACAGAGGACCACAATAAGACTGATTGTGGTGATTGTCTACAGATTTACCGTAGAAAGCAGGCCTATTGTGGTGACTGTACTTTACCACATATACTATTGGTGATTGTCTACACATGACTTACCATAGATACTTATGATTGTCAACACATTTACATTTGAGTCATTTAGCAGACGCTCTTATCCAGAGCGACTTACAGTAGCAATTAGGGTTAAGTGCCTTGCTCAAGGGCACATCGACAGATTGTTCACCTAGTCGGCTCGGGGATTCGAACCAACAACATTTAGGTTACTGGCCCAACATTCTTAACCGCTAGGCTACCTGCTGAAACACCATTGTGATCTCCTTGCCTGGCTACCCATCCACATTGCTCCGGCCAACTGACGTTTCTTCTCCACGATGAGTCTGGATTTGCCTCCCTCCTCGACGATTTCTAGAATGCGAACACAATCTGACCAATCTGATTGGTCCCAGAAACCAATGGGTTGGGCCAGAGCCGGCCTACCTGATGAAGTTATCAACTTTGACTCTCTGATTGGTTAGATTTGTTATAGACGATCCAATCACTGATGAATTTGTTTTGAAGTCACACAAACAACTTCTAGGATGGCAGTTTCAGACTGAATGTATGTAGCGATTGATAGAGCAGAGGAATTCAATTCAGGGTGAGTGGTCAGGCAAGTGATCTCCCAGACAGACACACAGCTCAGTCTATGAGTGGACCAGTTTGATGCCCTGTCCCGTGTCCAGTATATTGGGAGGGAACCAGCCCAGTTTGAATCGCCTGAAGCACCTCAGACACACTCCACACAGCCAGAGGAGGTTGAGCCCACAGCACCAGTTGGACAGGTGCACCAGAGGATAGGTAGCCTGGGGGAAGTGGGTCTTCCAGTGCTTGGCCACGTCGCTCCCTGTGGGAAGATGGAGCGTGTAGTCGCTCCAGTGTTTCGACACACCGTAGGCCGCCACCACCATCCTGTCCTTCTCCAACCACTGGGTGGCGCTGTCCGGGTTGCAGTTGAACTCCACCCACTCCGAGGTGAAGTCCCCGAGGCGGGGGGCGTCCACACCTTCGATGTCACCGGCGGGGGCGAGCTCGGCCCCTTGCACGGCCACGTAGACTCCCTCCATCCTGCGGACCTCCTTTACCCAAGGCAGAGAGTTCTCTGTGTCCAGGACCAGGATGAGGCGGGAGGTGAAGCCGCTGTTCTTCTCCTTCCACCACTCCAGCAACTGCTCCAGACGCAGAGAGTCTCCTCCTGGAAGAGAGAGAGAAATAAACATGTTTCTAGCTTAATAACCACAACCAAGTCTTAGGCTGGGACCAACAAGGAACAACCATTTGCGAAAAGCTGATATGATCTATATCATAACATGCACAATGGAAACAAAAGGAACATGTGAATAGTCAAGTTATTTGTCAAATCATCTCTATTGTTATTCTGAATACCATCTACAGCTATACGACTGTATGGCCTATCCCTAGTCTAAGGCGCCTAAATCTTGAGTTACAGGGACTGCTTTCTGTTTGGATACCCCTCCTTTGTGGCAAATATGTGAGCGGCATATGAGTGTCTATATGTGTGCGTGAGCAGCCTGCATGAGTGAGTGAGTGAGTGAGAGTGCCAGAGACACCCCCCACCCCGCTCTTCCCAGACCGTTCTGTAAAGCTCCAACGCCAGCCAGGGCCCGGGTTGTTTTTCCCCTCGGCCTCCACTGCTCAAACACTGTGACACAGGGTATGACACGCAGTATCCTTCATGAGGATTAATACGGCAGTGTGCTCCATGGCAGGAAGATTAAGAGGTGCCCGTAGATGGAGCCAAGATAAGATATTTCTTTACAGCTTGGGAGCTGCTCAGAAAGGGAACGGTTAGGAGGAGCGATACTGTGTGGTCGCGACACACTGATGTTTTAAGTAAAATGTGGGTTTCAGGGGAGCACCAGGATAATATACTGTGGCCACATTGATGTTTTGACACATATTACTAGAATACTTGGTTGGTCCGTAGTTGGATCTGTATCTTCAGGAAGACAATACGTACTAGTTTTTTTTTTATTGACCCTGAATGTTAGTTTAGCAGCTAGTTTGATAACAAGGGTTTTAAAAATTGCAGTATGATTAAAATATTTTCCTTCCATAGTCCATTAAAGAATAATTGGGTAATGGGTTAATAATAATACTAATTAACTACTTATTACTGCTGATTTGCCCGATGAGTCACGATGACTGTCTGCATGTATTTGATAAGGTTAAGGTAGGTGGTGAGCAAGTAATGGACATTAAAGACAAAAGGTTGTCTGGGTTAATGGAGAAAAATCAAAGTTAGGAGTGGGAGTACATTAACAATGGTCAAGTCATGTTTAATTGTCACTGAGCTTCCTAGCAGCATCATGCAGTGATAAAGCGTTGGTGTGTGTTGGCAGCCACTCTGATGACAAACTTCAGTTATCACACTGGGGAAATGTTGTACTCTTCATTTCTGCTAAGAGTCACATGGATTAATGAAAAGTACAGGCACACACTGCATCTGGCAGACTACAAAATATTTTGTACTTGTTCTAACTACTGCTGTTGTTCCAGACATTTCTCACAAACAAATGGAAAACTTTAAAATGTTTGGCAAAGCAAGAATACATTATTCTACCCTCATCATTATGTTTTATTCAAACATATAACCTTAATTTGATCCTGTATTTGTATTTTTCATGTTTGATCTAGTCTGGAAATAAATAGGTGCAAAATAAACATTGATTGACGATGAGAGACAGAGAGGCAAGAAGCTTGTCTGCTGGTTTCTGAGAGTTGAGCAGAGGCAGCCAACCAACCAGCCAGCCAGCCAGCCAGCCAGCCAGCCAGCCAGCCAGCCAGCCAGCCAGCCAGCCAGCCAGCCAGCCTCTGTAAGCTATGATGACCCTCACCTGCCAGTGCCCAGGCCCCGGTGCGCTGCGTATGCCCGCTGTAGAACACCACGTATGTATCATGGCGGGGCCCGTCGGCCGTGCGAAGCTCCAGGAAGGCCTTGAGCTTGGCCTGCAGGGCCTCCAAGGTCACCCCGCTGGTGGAGTAGTCACAGCCAAACGTCTCGATCATGTGGTGGGAGAAGAGGCGCTGCACGCTGTTCAACATGCCCGTGGAGCGCACGTTCAGCTCCTGCACCTGGTCCGGAGGTAGGAGGGTGGGCTGGCCGTCTGGGCTGTGGAGGGAAGGGAGAGAAGGATGGGTGAATAGGTGGGGGGGGGGGGAGACAATGAATATGAGGAGAGAATGGCAAGTGGAGACGGAGAGCAGAATTGAAAAGAAAAAGAAAAGGAATAGAGGTGAAGACACTGGCAGTACAGTAGAGATGAAATATGAGATAATATGAATGTGTGTGTGTGTGTGTGTGGAGGGCTAAAATGAGTGACAATAAAGATGGCGATGAGTTCTGACCCAACGACCCCACAACAAGATTTGGAGGTCAAGACAGATCCATCTGTTCGATCCGACACACCTTTCTCTCTGTCTCTCCATCGCACAGCACCAGGCATAAGGACAGGAGTCAAGGCTGCCCCAGTCTCTGTTACTCAATATAGCCCCACTCACTCTGTATCTGTCTGTCCCTGTGCCTGGCATTACTCACGACTTTCTCCATTCACTCATATAGACATCTGCATAACTCAAAACATTTCATCTGAAAGCAGAGTTATTATGGTCTTGAGAGAGACCTTGGGCTGGAGAGATTGGAGAGAGTTCTGTCTGAATAATGAGTCGATGTTGTCTGAGTCGTTGTATTGAGATGACTGGGGGCAGTGGATGACGTGACAGATTTGTTTCACTAACCTGGCATGGGTCTTATCTATACAAAGATGGAAACATATTAGTCTCTCTCTATCCCCTTCCCCCTGTCCTGCCTCTCTAAAAGCCTGTCTCTCTCCCTCTCTCTCTTTGTCCCTGTCTGACTTTCTCTCCTTTGCTCTCTGTCCCTCGCCGTTCCCTTCTTCTCCTCCTCCTCCTCATCTTCCCAAGGGGTCCTCATCATTGTAAAAACATGATCTGAACCCATCAAACAGTAGATAATACACTGCTATATTCTCAACATGCACTCTGGTCTCCCGGTGGGGCCTACATCCACAGCCCTGGCATACAGAGCAGATGTATGGGCCTGCATCCGAATCACCACCACAGACAGACAGCAGCTAGCTACTGCTAAGTGCTAACTGCCCTAGCACAGAGATAGAGGCAGAGTCTGAAATGGCACCCTATTCCCTACATAGTGCACTACTTTTGACTAGAGCCCAGTGGGTCCTAATCAAAGGGATAGGGTGCCATTTTGGACAGAGAGTGGCCCTGACTGGTCGTAAACACATCTTCCACCCACAGCCACTTAGTATGCCAGGGAGAGAGCAGCCTCAGGGGGGAAACATTAGGGCCATGTTTATGCATGGTTATTGGGATATATTTCCACTTGGTTTGTCCAGTGAGGGAATTGAAATTATGGTCTGTCCCTCTGGATGCTGTAAAGTTAAGGTATTTTTTTACTTCGGTGCAGGGAATATTGATGATTGTGGAGAAAAATATAGTGAGTGTGTGTCTGTGTGTGTGTGTGTGAGGTCTGTGTACAGTGAGGGAAAAAAGTTTTTGATCCCCTGCTGATTTTGTACGTTTGCCCACTAACAAAGAAATGATCAGTCTATAATTTTAATGGTAGGTTTATTTGAACAGTGAGAGACAGAATAACAACAAAGAAATCCAGAAAAACGCATGTCAAAATGTTATCAATTGATTTGCATTTTAATGAGGGAAATAAGTATTTGTCCCCTCTGCAAAACATGACTTAGTACTTGGTGGCAAAACCCTTGTTGGCAATCACAGAGGTCAGACGTTTCTTGTAGTTGGCCACCAGGTTTGCACACATCTCAGGAGGGATTTTGTCCCACTCCTCTTTGCAGATCTTCTTCAAGTCATTAAGGTTTCGAGGCTGACGTTTGGCAACTCCAACTTTCAGCTCCCTCTATGGGATTAAGGTCTGGAGACTGGCTAGGCCACTCCAGGACCTTAATGTGCTTCTTCTTGAGTCACTCCTTTGTTGCCTTGGCCGTGTGTTTTGGGTCATTGTCATGCTGGAATACCCATCCACGACCCATTTTCAATGCCCTGGCTGAGGGAAGGAGGTTCTCACCCAAGATTTGACGGTACATGGCCCCATCCATCATCCCTTTGATGCGGTGAAGTTGTCCTGTCCCCTTAGCAGAAAAACACCCCCAAAGCATAATGATTCCACCTCCATGTTTGACGGTGGGGATGGTGTTCTTGGGGTCATAGGCAGCTTTCCTCCTCCTCCAAACACGGAGAGTTGAGTTGATGCCAAAGAGCTCGATGTTGGTCTCATCTGACCACAACACTTTCACCCAGTTCTCCTCTGAATCTTTCAGATGTTCATTGGCAAACTTCAGACGGGCATGTATATGTGCTTTCTTGAGCAGGGGGACCTTGCGGGCGCTGCAGGATTTCAGTCCTTCACGGCGTAGTGTGTTACCAATTGTTTTCTTGGTGACTATGGTCCCAGCTGCCTTGAGATCATTGACAAGATCCTCCCGTGTAGTTCTGGGCTGATTCCTCACCGTTCTCATGATCATTGCAACTCCACGAGATGAGATCTTGCATGGAGCCCCAGGCCGAGGGAGATTGACAGGTCTTTTGTGTTTCTTCCATTGTTGTCACCTTCTCACCAAGCTGCTTGGTGATGGTCTTGTAGCCAATTCCAGCCTTGTGTAGGTCTACAATCTTGTCCCTGACATCCTTGGAGAGCTCTTTGGTCTTGGCCATGGTGGAGAGTTTGGAATATGATTGATTGATTGCTTCTGTGGACAGGTGTCTTTTATACAGGTAACAAGCTGAAATTAGGAGCACTCCCTTTAAGAGTGTGCTCCTAATCTCAGCTCGTTACCTGTATAAAAGACACCTGGGAGCCAGAAATCTTTCTGATTGTGAGGGGGTCAAATACTTATTTCCCTCATTAAAATGCAAATCAATTTATAACATTTTTGACATGCGTTTTTCTGGATTTTTTTGTTGTTATTCTGTCTCTCACTGTTCAAATAAACCTACCATTAAAATTATAGACTGATAATTTCTTTGTCAGTGGGCAAACGTACAACATCAGCAGGGGATCAAAAACTTTTTTCCCACACTATATATATACAGTGGGGGAAAAAAGTATTTAGTCAGCCACCAATTGTGCAAGTTCTCCCACTTAAAAAGATGAGAGAGGCCTGTAATGACAGACAAAATGAGAAAAAATAATCCAGAAAATCACATTGTAGGATTTGTAATTAATTTATTTGCAAATGATGGTGGAAAATAAGTATTTGGTCAATAACAAAAGTTTCTCAATACTTTGTTATATACCCTTTGTTGGCAATGACACAGGTCAAACGTTTTCTGTAAGTCTTCACAAGGTTTTCACACACTGTTGTTGGTATTTTGGCCCATTCCTCCATGCAGATCTCCTCTAGAGCAGTGATGTTTTGGGGCTGTCGCTGGGCAACACGGACTTTCAACTCCCTCCAAAGATTTTCTATGGGGTTGAGATCTGGAGACTGGCTAGGCCACTCCAGGACCTTGAAATGCTTCTTACGAAGCCACTCCTTCGTTGCCCGGGCGGTGTGTTTGGAATCATTGTCATGCTGAAAGACCCAGCCACGTTTCATCTTCAATGCCCTTGCTGATGGACAAGGGGTGGCGTACGAGTTCACGAGGATGCCGTTTGGGTACGCCCTGGCACCTCGAACATTTTCCAAATGTGTGGAGGCGGCATTGGAACCGCTGCGCCGTCAGGGGATAAGGCTATTAGCCTACCTAGACGACCTGCTGGTTCTCGCCCCGTCAGCAGAGCTGGCGTTCACACACACGACACAGACAGTGACTCATCTCACGCGTCTGGGGTTTGCTGTGAATTGGAAAAAGAGCGCACCCTGGCCCAGTCATCAGATCGTCTACCTGGGACTACAGCTAGACACTGTAATGATGAGGGCGCGAATTTCGGACCCTCGAAGGGCAGCATTGTTACTAGCCCTGAGGAAGTGTCGTCCGAATCACACAGTAACGGCGCTATCGATCATGTCACTTTTGGGTCTCATGTCGGCAGCCCACTCTGTGGTCCCGCTGGGGCTTCTGCACATGCGCAGAACACAGCGGTGGTTCGCCCAACTAAGACTAGACCCAGTGCGTCAACGTCATCGGTTGGTGGTGGTTCCTCTCTCGCTAATAGCAGACCTGGACTATTGGCGGAACCCGAGCGTTCTCACGCACGGAGTCCCGATGGGCAAGGTGTCATCCTACATTCCAGTGTTTACAGATGCATCTCTGACTGGATGGGGAGGGACATGTCAGTCTCAAGCGATAGGAGGTGCATGGCCTCAATCAGGTCGTCACATCAACCTCCTAGAGTTGGAAACGGTTCGACTGGTCCTGACCCACTTCGAGTCTACCCTTCGGGGGTCGCGATGTGTTGGTTTGGTCAGACAACCGAACCACAGTGGCTCACATAAACCGCCAGGGAGGGGGTCAGGTCTCCTGCCCTCCATCGGGCGGCAGTGGAATTGTGGCTGTGGGCTCACAAGCACCTTCGCTCGTTGAGAGCAGCGCACATTCCGGGCTACTTGAACGTAGGGGCAGACCTCATGTCAAGAGGGGGTCCTCGAGACGACGAGTGGTGTCTGCACCCGGACATTGTTCTAAGAATTTGGGAACAATTCGGGAGAGCCGAGGTGGACCTGTTCGCGTCACGTGTGAACGCGCAGTGTCTCCTATGGTTCTCCCTGAGGGAACAGGACGAGCCGCCACTGGGAAGAGACGCATTTGCGCACTATCCGTGGCCGAAAGTTCTCCTGTATGCATTCCCTCCGCTGTCTTGCATTCTCCCACTGCTAGCCAGGGTGAGGTCAGAGGAGCTGTCAGTGATACTGATAGCGCCCGATCGCCCGGGGGCTCCGTGGTTTGCGGAGATGAGTCAGATGTTGATTGCGCCACCTTGGCCAATTCCACATCGACGGGACGCGTTGACTCAGGCGGGAGGCTCGATAGGGCAATGGCCCGTAATCGGCCAACCACTGAAGGCTTGGTTCCTGAATGGGACAGGTTGAAGCGCCGTGGGTTGTCTGATGCAGTGATCAGAACAATACAGGGCGCAAGAGCCAGTTCCACTTCTAGGATGTATACCAGCAGATGGAACGTTTTTTCACGATGGTGTGACACACAGAACGTGGACCCCATGAGCTGTCAGGTAGAGAGTGTACTCTCATTCCTGCAGTCTATGTTTGATAAGCAGAAATCGCCCTCCACCATTCGAGTGTTTGCAGCGGCAATTTCAGCTGGTCATGAAGGGTTTAACGGAAAAAACGTGTTCAGTCATCCATTAGTGAAACGTTTCTTATTGGGAACGCAACGGCTTAGGCCAAGGCCTAGAGCTACGCTGCCCAAATGGGATTTGGCATTGGTTCTCGAAGCACTATGTAAGTCGCCGTTCGAGCCATTGAATCAAATACCCCTCAAGATGCTGTCTATCAAGACGGCGCTGTTGCTCGCCTTGACTACCGCTAAGCGAGTCAGTGATTTATGTGCACTGTCGACGAGACCCGACTGCCTTGCCATTAATGGCGATCTGAGCAGAGCGGTGTTACGTCCTAACCCGGCATTTGTGCCGAAGGTTATTAACAGTGCATATAGATCACAGATCGTGGAATTGTGGGCTTTTCATCCCCCTCCCCATGGGGAGAGGAGTGAGGAAAAGCTTCATTGTCTGTGCCCAGTACGCGCTTTGGCGTGTTACGTTAGGCGCACAGCGGCGGTTAGGTCATCGCCTCAGCTGTTTGTGTGTCACGGTGCGGCTGCATTAGGTAGACCACTTTCAAAACAGCGATTGTCTCATTGGCTTTGTGAAGGCATTGAGACGGCGTACGAGGCGGCGGGGCAACAACCACCTCAGGGTATTAGAGCGCACTCCACTCGTGGAGTAGCAGCTTCTACTGCCCTCTTCAGGGGAACAGAGGTAGAGGATATTTGTAGAGCGGCGTCATGGTCGACACCGTCTCCTTTTATCCGTTTCTATCTGTTGGATATGTCTTCTAACTCTTTGGCTCGGTCTGTACTCAGTGTGGCTGAAGGGAGACCTTGAGCAAGACAGAGAAGGAAAGCAGGATTGTGACCATGTTCATAAATCCGATTTTGTTAGAAGTAACATATTTGGATGGACATGTTTTCTAACTCTTTAGCTCGGTCGGTTTTCAGCAGAGCTGAAAGGCGATTTTGAGATGAAGGGAATAGACAAAACAGGACCTTGGACAGGTTCCAATCAGGTCCGCTTTGGTGAAGAAAACTTGTTATGGCAAGAATAAGCTTTTTGAACTCTCAACTCGATTGTACTCAGCGCAGCTGAAAGAGAATCTTGAGATGGAGGGAAACAGGACCTTGGACAGGTTCCAATCAGGTCCGCTTTGGGTGAAAGCATATTTTGCGGCATGTCTCCTGACTGACTGTGTCAGTATGGTAGAGATATGTATTGAGGGGACAGAATGTGAGGTCATCTATCTGAGGTTCAGTTTAGTATGACTGATATTTTTTGTCCCTGCCTACTATTCTATGAAATTCATTGAATTAGTAAGGCGGTCTATCAAGAATATTGAGGCACGGCTATCTGCTAGTACAGATTAGCATGGCTTCTATTCTGATGATCTGCCCAATAGCCATTGCCATTGTCATTGAGCTAGATGGGGCGGGTCTATAACCGATGACGCGGTATATTGTGACGCCCTGATGGGTTTCTTAGTCGCAGTACTGCGGGAATTGGTTGCAGCCATTGCTGGGCTTGACCTTTTTTCATTTTTTAATGGAAAGTGTTAGGCTCGGCAGGGAGTACATTTTGGAGCGTTTCGCTCCGCCTTAAACCACTAGGAGCAGAGCTCCCCTATGGGGCGGAGCTCCACGATATAGAACGATTAGTTACCGGAGTGTAACTCCAGTTCTATGAGTGGAGCGGAGCCCCATAGGACTTAAGGCCCTACCGACCCTCTCTAGTCTCGCTGAAGATAATATCTCGGGAGGCAGATTGAGGGAACGGGGTTCCTTATATAGGGACACCTGTACTCCTATTGGCTGTAGGTGTGTGCATAAATTTGCTTCAGGCTGTTCTGCCCTAGGGCAGAGGGTAACGGTTTTAGATACCGTTTCTCACAGTTGAAGTGTACCTATGATAAAAATTACAGACCTCTACATGCTTTGTAAGTAGGAAAACCTGCAAAATCGGCAGTGTATCAAATACTTGTTCTCCCCACTGTATATATATATATATATATATATACATACACACACACACACATATATATATATACATATATATACATACACATATATACATATATGTATGTATGTATGTATGTATGTATATATGTATATATATATATGTGTGTGTGTGTGTGTACGTTTATATACAGTGCATTCGGAAATTATTCAGATCCCTTGACTTTTTCCACATTGTTACGTTACAGCCTTATTCTAAAATGGATTTTTTTTTAAAATTAATCTCATCAATCTACACACAATATCCCATAATGACAAAGCAAAAACAGGTTTAAATTTCTTTTGAAAATTTATTAAAAACTGAAAAACTAAAAAAAAAGTATTCAGACCCTTTACTCAGTATTTTGTTGAATAAACTTTGGCAGCGATTACAGCCTTGAGTCTTCTTGGATATGACGCTACAAGCTTGGCACACCTGTATTTGGGGAGTTTCTCCTATTCTTCCCTACAGATCCTCTCAAGCTCTGTCAGGTTGGATGGGGAGCATCGCTGCAAAGCTATTTTCAGGTCTCTCAAGAGATGTTAGATCGGGTTCAAGTCCGGGCTCTGGCTGGGCCACTCAAGGACATTCAGAGACTTGTCCCAAAGCCACTCCTGCGTTGTCTTGGCTGTGTGCTTAGGGTCGTTGTCCTGTTGGAAAGTGAACCTTTGCCCCAGTCTGAGGTCCTGTGCGCTCTGGAGCAGGTTTTCATCAAGGATCTCTATGTACTTTGCTCCATTCATCTTTACCTCGATTCTGACTAGTCTCCCAGTCCCTGCCACTGAAAAACATCCCCACAGCATGATGCTGCCACCACCATGCTTCACCGTAGGGATGGTGCCAGGTTTCCTCCAGAAGTGACACTTGGCATTCAGGCCAAAGAGTTCACTCTTGGTTTCATCAGAACAGAGAAACTTGTTTCTCATGGTCTGAGAGTCCTTTAGGTGCCTTTTGGCAAACTCCAAGCGGGCTGTCATGTGCCTTTTACTGAGGAGTGACTTCCATCTGGCCACTCTACCATAAAGGCTTGATTGGTAGAGTGCTGCAGAGATGGTTGTCCTTCTGAAAGGTTCTCCCATCTCCACAGATGACCATCGGGTTTCTGGTCACCTCCCAGACCAAGGCCCTTCCCCGATTGCTCAGTTTGGCCATGCGGCCAGCTCTAGGAAGAGTCTTGGTGGTTCCAAACTTCTTCCATTTAAGAATGATGGAGGCCACTGTGTTCTTGGGGACCTTCAATGCTGCAGAAATGTCTCGACACAATCCTGTCTTGGAGCTCTACTGTGGGACCTTATATAGACAGGTGTGTGCCTTTCAAAATCATGTCCAATCAATTGAATTTACCACAGATGGACTCCAATCAAGTTGTAGAAACATCTCAAGGATGATCAATGGAAACAGGATGCACCTCAGATCAATTCCGCGACTCATAGCAAAGGGTCTGAATACTTATGTAAATAAGGTTCTGTTTTTTATTTTTAATACATTTGAAAACTTTCAACAAACCTGTTTTTGCGTTGTCATTATGGGGTATTGTGTGTAGATTGATGAGGATTTTAATTTATTTAATCCATTTTAAAATAAGGCTGTAACGTACCAAAATGTGGAAAAAGGGAAGAGGTCTGAATACTTTCCGAATGCACTGTACATACAGAGTAGGCTACTGCTGCTACCTGCTGTAGGTGGTAGGGACGACCACAGCGTAGCCCACACACGTGCCCCCCAGGCAGCTGCCCAGCTCATGGAAGAGCCCGTGGGCCAGAGACTCCAGAGGGAGGACCACCAGGAACATACTCATGAACACACCGTTGGAGGGCTGCAACACAAGATAAAATGTAATTTGTGATTTTTAAAAAATGTATTGAAGCGTAAGATAATTTAGCTATTTAGATACACACAAACAAAATTCCATCACAAGGCTACAGCTCAAAACACCCTTGGAACACACTCAAGTGAAGCTGTGGGAATGAGTGAGAATGAAGCCTTTTCAAAGATAGTCGAAGTGAAATTCCAAGGCCACAATGGATTGTTATACAAATTCCCCAAGCTGTTAAAATTCAGTAACTACACACAAATTACACACAAAAAAAGAGACAACAAAATACTTATGTTGCCATGACGATTTCCACGTAGCCTTGCGTTTCCTCAATTACACTTGTGTTACATTCACAATTAAAATCCATATTTTTCCTCAATCCGACTTGTTCAATTAGCGAGGCAACAGCAAGCTTACCACATCACTTCAGAGCTCCCTGCTTCATTATTAGCTAATGAATTTTGGATGGAGGCAGCAGACCTCTTGTTAAATTCAGCTACTACTGCCAAAGGCCTCACAGCTGGTCCATCGTCATCTCCTCAGTTCTCATTTGACACAGCAACACTGAAGCTCTTATGCCATCCCAGCCTTCAAGCCCTTTTAAAGTAGAGCAAGGCTATAGGCCTAGATTATAGAAACAATTCAAGGCTATAGCTAGGCCTATATGTTTGGTAACACGGACAATGAATTGTATATCTTACTTTAAAATGTTGAAGAGTATGTGGGTGGGTTGAGTAAGTATCCTTGCTTAAAGACGTGTTCCGGTACTTTGGCGACTAAGAAAGTATTTGTTTAAACCTCCCGCTTTGGGCTGGATGTGTCAATGTGTAGTTCATACATGCATAATCTATGAGCAGATTTACTGTCACCTTAATTAGCCACAAAATCCTTGGTTTGAAAACGACTGCTTTCTTGAATCTGTGCCGCGCCATTTTCCCTACATTTCCCCCCACGTGGGCCAGCCTCCTATCAATTTGAGTTCTAGCCAATGAGCTTCAGGCCCTCGCATTTGAGTGACAGCTAACAAGACGCCTGCCCATCTTTATCCAAAGAGGTTGCAGTGCGGGCCCAACGGCTCAGTGGACACAGCAGAGAGTGTGCGAGAGAAAGAGAGAGAGAGAGCAATGACATGGCACACATAGTTGCACATACAGTGGGGATAACAAGTATTTGATACACTGCTGATTTTGCAGGTTTTCCTACTTACAAAGCATGTAGAGGTCTGTAATTTTTATCATAGGTACACTTCAACTGTGAGAGACTGAATCTAAAACAAAAATCCAGAAAATCACATTGTATGATTTTTAAGTTATTAATTTGCATTTTATTGCATGACATAAGTATTTGATCACCTACCAATTCCGGCTCTCACAGACCTGTTAGTTTTTCTTTAAGAAGCCCTCCTGTTCTCCACTCATTACCTGTATTAACTGCACCTGTTTGAACTCGTTACCTGTATAAAAGACACCTGTCCACACACTCAATCAAACAGACTCCAACCTCTCCACAATGGCCAAGACCAGAGAGCTGCGTAAGGACATCAGGGATAAAATTGTAGACCTGCACAAGGCTGGGATGGGCTACAGGACAATAGGCAAGCAGCTTGGTGAGAAGGCAACAACTGTTGGCGCAATTATTAGAAAATGGAAGAAGTTCAAGATGACAGTCAATCATCCTCGGTCTGGGGCTCCATGCAAGACCTCACCTCGTGGGGCATCAATGATCATGAGGAAGGTGAGGGATCAGCCCAGAACTACACGGCAGGACCTGGTCAATGACCTGAAGAGAGCTGGGACCACAGTCTCAAAGAAAACCATTAGTAACACACTACGCCGTCATGGATTAAAATGGCTCTAGCCAGCGCATGTCCAGGCCCGTCTGAAGTTTGCCAATGACCATCTGGATGATCCAGAGGAGGAATGGGAGAAGGTCATGTGGTCTGATGAGACAAAAATTGAGCTTTTGGTCTAAACTCCACTCGCCGTGTTTGGAGGAAGAAGAAGGATGAGTACAACCCCAAGAACACCATCCCAACCGTGAAGCATGGAGGTGGAAACATCATTCTTTGGGGATGCTTTTCTGCAAAGGGGACAGGACGACTGCACCGTATTGAGGGGAGGATGGATGGGGCCATGTATCGCGAGATCTTGGCCAACAACCTCCTTCCCTCAGTAAGAGCATTGAAGATGGGTTGTGGCTGGCTCTTCCAGCATGACAACGACCCGAAACACACAGCCAGGGCAACTAAGGAGTGGCTCCGTAAGAAGCATCTCAAGGTCCTGGAGTGGCCTAGCCAGTCTCCAGACCTGAACCCAATAGAACATCTTTGGAGGGAGCTGAAAGTCCGTATTGCCCAGCGACAGCCCCGAAACCTGAAGGATCTGGAGAAGGTCTGTATGGAGGAGTGGGCCAAAATCCCTGCTGCAGTGTGTGCAAACCTGGTCAAGACCTACAGGAAACGTATGATCCCTGTAATTGCAAACAAAGGTTTCTGTACCAAATATTAAGTTCTGCTTTTCTGATGTATCAAATACTTATGTCATGCAATAAAATGCAAATGAATTACTTAAAAATCATACAAATGTGATTTTCTGGATTTTTGTTTTAGATTCCTTCTCTCACAGTTGAAGTGTACCTATGATACAAATTACAGACCTCTACATGCTTTGTAAGTAGGAAAACCTGCAAAATCGGCAGTGTATAAAATACTTGTTCTCCCCACTGTATATGACGTAGTATGCATATTTCAGCAAGCCATGACACCCACCATCTCTGATTGTTCTGAAATGGTTTCTGTAGTTAGAAACAGATAAGATAAGCATTCCTACAACATTATTTTGTTGAAAGACTATTTGAACTTTGAGAAATTAAGCTAATTGATTGCATCCAAATTGGCCATTTCAATTCATAGGATTCATATAATATTCATTAAATATAATACCCAACATCCGATTTGGACCAAACCACTTCTTAAAATGCCTAAGACGTGATGAATCCAAATAAATTGTCAAAAGCCACCCACGTACCCCCCCAAATCAAGGCCACCCCAACCGTCAATATACAGTATCAGTTCTCTATTTTTGACAAGTATTATAAAGCTGCGGCTTGGAGTATTATTAATTCAAACTATGTAATGTATTCTCAGTGAATTTGGTGATGTATTTTTTTCCCTGTTCAGAGAAATTAACCATTGAAGTCGCTTGCATTTCCCCCCATAAAGTTGTGTGAAAGTAGCAGGTTTTGCCCACTAGATGCTGCTGTTCCTGCTCTTACTGCCACACCCTTTTATTAACTTTGCAGGTTTCTTGTGCTTATTAAAGGTCGTTTTTATCTCAAAATCAAATCATTTCTGAGTAACAATTAAGTATCTTGATTGTGATTGTTTTAAATTAAAATGGTCAAAAAGAACCAAAAATGGCTTCTTAGCAAAGACTTCTCAAGCAATAATTTTGCTAGGATTGGCTGGGAGTGGTCTGAGTGGGGAGGGGAAAACTGAACTCTTTCTTATTGGTCTATTTACTAATTTACCGCCTGGTGATGTCACCAGTCAGGCCAAATATCCATCCCACCAAAACAGGCAGACATTTCAGGCGGCCTTTTCAAACAGCTCTTACACTCTTGCCCAGTGACACAAGACTTCCAGACGAGCTAAACCACTTCTATGCTTGCTTCGAGGCAAGCAACACTGAAGCATGCATGAGAGCACCAGCTGTTCCGGATGACTATGTGATCACGCTCTCCGTAGCCGATGTGAGTAAGACTTTTAAGCAGGTCAACATTCACAAGGCCGCAGGGCCAGACGGATTACCAGGACGTGTACTCCGAGCATGTGCTGACCAACTGGCAAGTGTCTTCACTGACATTTTCAACATGTCCCTGACTGAGTCTGTAATACCAACATGTTTCAAGCAGACCACCATAGTCCCCGTTCCCAAGGACTCTAAGATAACCTGCCTAAATGACTACCGACCCGTAGCACTGACGTCTGTAGCCATGAAGTGCTTTGAAAGGCTGGTCATGGCTCACATCAACACCATTATCCCAGAAACCCTAGACCCACTCCAATTTGCATACCGCCCCAACAGATCCACAGATGATGCAATCTCTATTGCACTCCACACTGCCCTTTCCCACCTGGACAAGAGGAACACCTACGTGAGAATGCTATTCATTGACTACAGCTCAGCATTCAACACCATAGTGCCCTCAAAGCTCATCACTAAGCTATGGATCCTGGGACTAAACACCTCCCTCTGCAACTGGATCCTGGACTTCCTGATGGGCCGCCCCCAAGTGGTAAGGGTAGTTAACAACACATCTGCCACACTGATCCTCAACACGGGGGCCCCTCAGGGGTGCGTGCTCAGTCCCCTCCTGTACTCCCTGTTCACCCATGACTGCATGGCCAGGCACGACTCCAACACCATCATTAAGTTTGCCGACGACACAACAGTGGTAGGCCTGATCACCGACAACGATGAGACAGCCTATAGGGAGGAGGTCAGAGACCTGGCCTTGTGGTGCCAGGACAACAACCTCTCCCTCAACGTGACCAAGACAAAAGGAGTGATTGTGGGACTACAGGAAAAAAAAGAGGACTGAGCACGCCCCCATTCTCATCGACGGGGCTGTAGTGGAACAGGTTGAGAGCTTCAAGTTCCTTGGTGTCCACATCACCAACGAACTATCATGGTCCAAACACACTAAGACAGTTGCGAAGAGGGCACGACAAAGCCTATTCCCCCTCAGGAGACTGAAAAGATTTGGCATGGGTCCTCAGATCCTCAAAAAATTCTACAGCTGCACCATCGAGAGCATCCTGACTGGTTGCATCACCGCCTGGTATGGCAACTGCTTGGCCTCCGACCGCAAGGCACTACAGAGGGTAGTGTGTACGGCCCAGTACATCACTGGGGCCAAGCTTCCTGCCATCCAGGACCTCTATACCAGGCAGTGTCAGAGGAAAGCCCTCAAAATTGTAAAAGACTCCAGCCACCCTAGTCATAGACTGTTCTCTCTGCTACCGCACGGCAAGCGGTATCGGAGTGCCAAGTCTAGGTCCAAAAGACTTCTCAACAGCTTCTACCCCCAAGCCATAAGACTCCTGAACAGCTAATCATGGCTACCCGGACTATTTGCACTGCCCCCCCACCCCATCCTTTTACGCTGCTGCTACTCTGTTAATTATTTATGCATAGTTACTTTAACTCTGCCCACATGTACATATTACTTCAACTAGCCGGTGCCCCCGCACATTGACTCTGCACCGGTTTATTTTACTTCTGCTCTTTTTTTCTCAACACTTTTTTTGTTGTTGTTTTATTTTTACTTTTTTGTTAAAAATAAATGCACTGTTGGTTAAGGGATGTAAGTAAGCATTTCACTGTAATGTCTGCACCTGCTGTATTCGGCGCATGTGGCCAATACAATTTTATTTTATTTTATTTGAAAGTGCATTTTCACAGTATTATTTCAACCTCATAGTGTGGAAATATATAAAACACAGGACAATCACATTTTTGACTGCACAGGGCCTTTAAACGGACCCATTGCAACTTTAGCTTTTACTCGTGATTAAAATAAATGGTGGGGTCATAGCTTAAAGAGATACAGCGAGATTCTGACTATTCGTTTTTCTACCTACCCAGACAAACTCGTGGATACCATGTTTATGTCTCTGCGTGCAGTATGAAGGAAGTTACAGGTAGTTTTTTTCCCCCGAGCCAATGATGACCCTACTCGCCTAGTGTTAGCGCAATAACTGGAAGTCTACAGGTACGGTAGCATACACTGCCTGGAGATCTTATATGATGTGATAAATAGTTGGACATGCCTCAGTGTAGCCTGTTATGCTAATAGCAGATTACAAGGTAAAGCTAAATTAGGGCTAGATCATTTATGGCTCTTTATGTAAGGAGATAGGCATTTTAAAGTGCTAATTAACTTGGTCACGGTTGAGAGCAGAAGCAGCTCTCCTCTCCGGCTTGGGACTGTTGTGAATGCCTGCCAGGCCTCTAGCAAGTGTCAGTCTCTGGAGATTATGACGTGAAGCTTGATGTTTCAATGTTGATGATGCTACTCGACTTGTTTTGTTACTATGCAGCTATTATGGTCAGGTCTGTCTCGAATAAGATAATTCAAATCTTCTCAATGATTCAAATCTTCTCAATAAATGAAAAGCTCAGATCAATCACACAATCAATCAATCGCGCAATCAGCTGATCAATAAACCAACTGATTTATCAATCCATATTTTCATTCATTAGTTTAACATATATTACCCTGCCAGTTCACCATTCAGCCCTATGTAGCAGCTTACCTGCCAGGACACAGCTGCCAGTATGGCTGTGGACACCAGGCTGAAGAAGACCAGGCGTTCAGAGATCAAGCAGAAGTGTCTCATCCCCCGCGAGGCCATGACCCGGTCCAGGCTGCGTGTGTCTGACGGCTGGACCGAGCGCGTCTTCTGACAGTCACTCAGTTTGGTGTGGAAGCCCCACAGTGTGATCAGCAGCACCACGTGGCAGACTGTCCAGAACAGGCCAAACACACAGAACCCAGGGATCACCAGGTACCACAGTTCTAGATGGCTCATCTTTAGAGCGGCTAGGACGAAGAAGGCTATCTCCACAAGCCCCAGAGGGAGCAGGGAGAGTCGACGCCAGACACGTCCCCAGGAAAGCACGGGCAGCCAGCGCTCGGTGGCCCTCAGGCTGCTGAAGTAGACGTCCAGGAGGGGGTCACAGATTAGACGGCCCAGGTAGCAGCCCAGGGCGAAGGGATTGGTGGTTATCCCCACGGCCTTGAAGAACAGCAGGGAGGTGACTAGGGCGAAGCAGGCCAAGTTGGGCAGGGCTAGGAGGGACTTGACACGCAGGCCCACGATCAGAGCCCCCAGCGCCACCACTAGGGCAATGAGGGCGATAGATTTGTGCATTAGCATGGTGGTGCTGGCGATGCCAAAGCCCAGGAGTTCTAGGAGCTCCTCGGACGAGAGCAGGGTGGGTTTATAGTGAACACAGCCCATTATCCTATCTGTTAAGGCCCACACCGTCCTCAAAGCCACACTAGCCAGCAGCAGGTAGTTAGTAGCCTGCTCCTTCACATTCTCCTCCAGCGAGGGATTATTGAGGAAGCACAGGAGGCCCAGAAGGAAGCCAAACCACAGGTGGAAGAGGCTGAGACTGGCTGATTCCATGGAGAAGTAGTAGTAGAGGATGCTGGCGATGCCCAGGACGAAGAGACCCAGGATGAAGATGACAAGGATCATGGGCTCGTCCGTCTGCTCCCAGCGCACGTACAGGCCCAGGCATACCGCCACCATCAGGTTGAAACTGGAGAGGTAACCAAGGCAACGCACCGACGACCACATGTCCACCTCTACTCCAGGTGCAGGCCCAGGCCCGCTCTCCTCCTCCAGCTCCAGGCGTGACATGGCTGCGTAGAGACAGTGGCTGAGACAGTAACGAATCCTCCTGAACATTCAACTGGAGGAACTCATGATTCAATGATCAGGTACGTCACTGACAGTAGCAAGCTTGTGCAAGTTTTGTAGTGGACTTGGGCACTTCAATTTAGGCAATATTAAGGATGAGATCCAGATGAAATAGGCTATTCAGCCACTGTGAAAGGAGAACATATTTTTGGAACATGAATTATCATCAACACAACAATCATCCTAATTTAGCTGTTATATGTTGACTGGATGACAAGCAAGTAAACAAACACCGTTTTAATTATCATAGCAATAAACATTGACACTCATCAGTGGCTAATGACAGAATATTAGAGACAGTTAGCTAGCTAGCTAGGTGCTGCTGTCAATAGCACAATAATGGCTAGCACACAATACAAGAATGCCACATAGCACAAGAATGGCTAGCTATAGTAGCTAGCCAGTTATGCTCCGTAAAGTTGAATAAGTGATGACATCTCACGCAATTCCAGAGGCATCACAGTAAAACTACTTCAAATCATCAAAGGTATTCACAAATAACTAGCAATGATAAAACGAAAGATTAATCTTGAGTTGCTTACTCGTTTGTTTAAAAACTTTTTTCGTTTTCAGTTCGTGACTCCAAACTACGGCAAGTATGATGAGACACATAGTTGAGATTTTGCGTTTGCAGAGAAATCGAATGTGCTTTCACAGCAGGTTGTCCCTCTCAATAAATTGCTATTCCATTAGAGGTGATATAAATGAAATATAAGTATTTATGTTAACAGTGTTGATATAAAACAATTAAAATATATCAATCAAGATAATTGAACAAATATGTAATTTTAACATTCATTGATCAGAAAAGACAACCACCTCGAGCATTTAATCATTGTATCCACATCCATTGTGTGTCCTCTATGGTCTGTGAAGATATCCCCGTGAAGGTGGCATAGTGGTGCCAAGGGGCACATCTCAAATGACACCCTACTAAAATAATAACTTTTCCACATACAGTAGCTCTGGTCAAATGCTACACTATATGGGAATAACACTGGTTGATTATGATCCTTTCTGGAAAATGATTATGTGGAGTAGTGTGGCTTTATCTCAACAGGGGCACTATGGAGGCAGGGGTCTATTATTTTTCTACGGAATGGTCCGTAAGTAAGCATTTCACAGTTGTTTACGAAGCATGTGACAAATCAAATTAAATGTGATTCGATCTTTTCTGACTGACTGACTAGGTATAATAATGCACATACAGATACAGCGGCAGTCCTCCCTCCCTCCCACACATCACTGTGAATCCCACAGAGCCAAGAAACGTCTGAGCTGGAGACTGGAGACACAAACATAACACAGTCGCAGCCCTCATCGAGAATCATATCAACCTACTGTAATTGGAGGGATTTAGGGCCCTGAGTTTTTCCCCACCGTTTCATATGATGACATGACCAGGAAAACTCTAGACCGTAGTTATGAGTATCGGGACCACATAAATGTTCTGTATTTACATTACATACATTTGGTCAAAATGAATGATACATTTGGACTTGAGGATTGTAATGTAAATACAATAAATACAGTTAAAAAATTCAAATTTTATGGTACCCATATCTGTAACCGCCAAGCCCAACTGCAGGCTTTATTTGACTATCCTCTTCATTTTTGCATCGAAAATCTCAGCGTTGGGCTTTTAAGACCAAGATAAACCAATTGGCCTCTTGGATCATTTACAGCATTACTGAGGAGAAGCCTTTTAAAAGGTTTATTTAGGATTTTCTGCTGATTCAACATGATAAATGCAAGGATGGGATGAACATCAAAGAACAGGCTAATATCTCACTATCCTGAGGCTATAAAGCATCCAAAAAGTATGTGTGTGTGTGTGTGTGTGTGTGTGTGTGTGTGTGTGTGTGTGTGTGTGTGTGTGTGCGCGTGTGTGCGCGTGTGCGCGTGTTTGTGTGTGTGTACGTGTGTGTTTATAAGAGATTGACATCAACATACACAGCTTATAAACAGCCTATTTATTGCATGGAAATAAATACACAGATAGGGTGTTATCTCAAAGTATCAGGAGGAGGGCAAAGTGAGATTCTGCAGAGATAAGTGTGTGTGTGTGTGTGTGTGCTATACCCCAGGTACTGTAAAAGTGGAATGTGAATCTCTTCAAAGTGAGTGTGTTTCTCTTTGCTGAGCTGATTGGGGAAGAGTAAGGCAGAGTGTCGCGTGGTGAACTGGAGGGCCTGAAGGGTACAGAAGTCACACCCGTTTGCACTCCGGGGAAATCGACTGATGAGAGGAAGAAAGAACACTTGTGAGTGTTTCAGAGTGCATTAAGAGGTCATCACTTTTTATAAATACACCCAATTAGTCCACTTCAACCCCGCTCTTTTTTCTTCAATGAAATATCGAGGTCGTCGTGTATTAAATAGGCCACGTATTTCCTGCAAGACCACGATAACTGTTACAATAGAATTCAAGTGACCATTTTTTAAATTAGTGCTGAGTTGCTTCATCCATAATTGAACAGGGCGTCCCGCTGTTAATATTTGGTTGGAACGTAAGACTATTCTTGGTAAGCAACACAGAAAAGCAGCTCAGCAACACCTGTCCCACTACAGAAGCGGATCCCTGGTGTGCTGTTTCCACGAGGCAGAGCAGGCTAGCTCACCCTTCTTCTCCGAAATCAGAGCTCATGAATGGTGCCAATGTTTTCATTACCCCCGTAAGTCACAGCACTCAATGAATGAACTCCCACGTAAAGAGAGAGAGAGAGAGAAGGAAGGGGAGAGTTGGAGGGAGAGAGGGGTGAAGGAGACTGAGGACAGAGAGAGAGAGGGAAGGAGAGAGGGAGAGGGGGGAGAAAGGGACAGAGTGAAGGAAAAAGAAGGAGAAAGAGAGAAAGAACAATAATATATATATTGTGACGTCACGAGAGGCTACACAGCTTTCAGCGGGGTTGCTCAAGTAGTGCAAGGAGACCAGGTTCAACCAAAACAAGGATTTTATTAAAGGTCTTGGGAAACTAACGAAAGTATAACACAATTCTGTTCTCTGGTGGCTCTTTAAGGGTTAACAGTTCAGGGATGTCTCTTCCACATCCAAAATCATAACTCTCCCTCGCTCAAATAACTTTTCCCCAGTCTTACTGTATTCCACGTTGCAGCTAGTGGCCAACCCAGCAAAACGTCCTTCCAAATGTCCCACACGTATTTCCACAGGTGCATATATCCAAAGGTGAGTATTTCCCAAAGGTAAGTATCTCCAAATCCTTATATTCCTCATGGAAGTGGACGTGCAGCCCTCTTGTCCTCCAGAGAGCCCACGTTGGAGACTGTGTTACTTCACAACCCACCCACCCCCTCAGTGTGTCTCTTCCCTTTTCCAAACCTTTAGCTCATCAGCTCCTCATTTGTTTCAGCTGCGTGGGAAGATTGGCCATAGAGGGGTGGAGTTCCCGACCATACCAGCAGATGGAGCCATAGCTGTCTGGGTTTGCAGCCACCTCAGGGGGATGTAACGTCCCTCCAGGACACAGCCTCTCGTGACATCACACATCCCCCTCCTCGGGACCGACGTCCTCGTCGGGGTAAAGGCAGCGAAGAAGGCATCACGCCGGGAGAGGGCGTCCGCATTGCCGTGGTGCTTGCCAGCCTGCTCTCTCTTCAACTCCTCCACCTCTAGGACCAGGGACTCAGCCTCCTGTTGTCTCTCCTTGAGTTTCTTACTGAACGCATCAGCCTTGGTTTTAGCAGAGTTTAGCTTCTGTTGAGCAGCTTTCAGTTCCTTCTCTCTCTCTGCCTCCGCATTCTTCATCTTGTTCTCCAACACCTTGTACTTCTCCTCTGCCTTCTTCTGGACCTCCTTACTACTGCGCAGGGTCTCCTCACACTCCTCGATGGTCCTGCGCAGCCTCTCCAGCTCCTCCTGTTGCTTATGGAAGGAGCTCTGTTGGAGTTTAGCCTGGAGGATATCTAACTCTTCTGTCTTCATGTCTAACTGTTGCTTTAACAAACGATACCTCTCAGCGGTCCCCTTCAGACCAGACAGTTCTTTGTCCAGATTCTGTAGCTCCGTCTCTGTGTCGGTCTGGGCACCTGCCATCCCTATCAGAGCCCGGGCGGGAGTGAGTAATTCGGAGGATTGCACCGGAGCCTTCCCAGGATGAGTCTTGCCTCTCCGTTTCCGAGGTACTCGGGTTATCCTCTCCTGAGACTCTCTCCAGAGTGGGTAAAAGGCTGGGCAGTCTCGGCCAATTAGGACAGGGACGGGGAGGGAATCAACCACCCCCGCCGTCGTGTGTATGGTTCCCCGTGTGCTGGTCATTGTAAGTTCAGTAATGGGGTATTCTCTGGTGTCCCCATGGACACAGGAAACTGGGAGGACTTTCCCCGGGGTCAGACACGTTGGGCCCACCAAATCCTTACGCACCAGGGTGGCCCGGCTACCAGAATCCAGTAAGGCCTCCACATCATGGTGATTCACAGTTACCGGGCAGGTGGGGGGTCGATCTGGGCCGCAATCTACGACTCCCAAGAGCGAGGCAAAACGGTGTGTGGGTGCTGAGCTGGAGGACTCCGCAGTGGGCATAGGTTCATCGGCTGGTTTCCCACACTGCCAGGAGATATGTCCCATCTCCCCACACCGGTAACACTGTCGAGTTTCCCCCCTCCTGGTGTACTCTTCTTGGACCCGCCTGGTTTCTGGCTCCCCCTGGAGCCGGGATAAGTCCTGACGTGGCTGGGTTCGAGACCTTGGGGTCCTTTGGACGGGTTCTTCCCCATTTGTGGTGGGGCCGCACTCCTGGGGTCTTTTCGGGAAGCATTCAGCATCTCCGCTGTGGCCTGGTACTTTTCCACAGCTTCCACGGTCAGATCAGCCGTGGTCAAGGCCTGTTGACTGATGAACCGTTTTGCCTCATAAGGCAGGGCGCGTAGGTAACGATCCACCACAACGGCCTCCACCACCGCCGCTGCTGTATTCCTCTGCGGATCCAGCCATTTCCTTGCGATTCGGACAAGTTCATGCATCTGCGCCCGAGGAGGTTGGTCTGGTTGGAAGGTCCAGCTGTGAAAGCGCTGGGCCATACCAAACTTTGTGAGTCCATATCTGCTGAGGATCTCAGACTTCAGGGCATCATAGTCAGTAACCTGGTCAGGGCCCAGGTCCCGGACAGCATTCAGCGATTCCCCGGTTAGAAAGGGGGCTAACAGACCAACCCACTGTTGCTTGGGCCAGGCTTCCCTAGTGGCCGTGGCCTCAAATGCATGCAGGTATGCCTCAATGTCATCGGTAGCTCCCATCTTAGATATAAAGTCACTTGCCTTTATTGGGCGGGTATTTTGGACCACCCTCTGTCTCTGCAACTGCAATTCCTCTGCCTTCAGAAGGTTGGCTTTCTTTTGCTCCTCCAAGAGAGCCACGTTTGCTTGCATCTGGGCTTGCTGGCCAGCAACAAGGGCTTTCAATATGTCCTCCATTTCAGTCGGCGGGGAGCCTACGGCCAACTTGGAAAACTGGGTGATCAAACCTTCGGTATCCTCCTCTGACATGCACTATTAACGCTTGAGCGTGCCTCTATTCTCCACCATCTGTGACGTCACGAGAGGCTACACAGCTTTCAGCGGGGTTGCTCAAGTAGTGCAAGGAGACCAGGTTCAACCAAAACAAGGATTTTATTAAAGGTCTTGGGAAACTAACGAAAGTATAACACAATTCTGTTCTCTGGTGGCTCTTTAAGGGTTAACAGTTCAGGGATGTCTCTTCCACATCCAAAATCATAACTCTCCCTCGCTCAAATAACTTTTCCCCAGTCTTACTGTATTCCACGTTGCAGCTAGTGGCCAACCCAGCAAAACGTCCTTCCAAATGTCCCACACGTATTTCCACAGGTGCATATATCCAAAGGTGAGTATTTCCCAAAGGTAAGTATCTCCAAATCCTTATATTCCTCATGGAAGTGGACGTGCAGCCCTCTTGTCCTCCAGAGAGCCCACGTTGGAGACTGTGTTACTTCACAACCCACCCACCCCCTCAGTGTGTCTCTTCCCTTTTCCAAACCTTTAGCTCATCAGCTCCTCATTTGTTTCAGCTGCGTGGGAAGATTGGCCATAGAGGGGTGGAGTTCCCGACCATACCAGCAGATGGAGCCATAGCTGTCTGGGTTTGCAGCCACCTCAGGGGGATGTAACGTCCCTCCAGGACACAGCCTCTCGTGACATCACAATATATATATATAGAGAGAGAGAGAGAGAGAGAGAGAGAGAGAGAGAGAGAGAGAGAGAGAGAGAGAGAGAGAGAGAGAGAGAGAGAGAGAGAGAGAGAGAGAGAGAGAGAGAGAGAGAGAGAGAGAGAGAGAGAGAGGTAAAAAAGAGAGAGGGAAAGAGTGAGGTTCATCTGAATTATGCAGGGAGTCCGGGCCTCATCACATGTTCGTCATTCTTAGATGTGCAATACGACGTGGCAAGATTACTTTACAACAACATTCTGAGGAAACATGGCCACCCTAACGGAACCACCACCATCCAGTATCCACTGTTGGGGAGTAGTGAACGACATGTAGTTCAACTAGTAATTTAACTACATTTTCAAATGTTTTCAGTAGTTAATTACTTTTTTTTTGCCATGTAGTGGTGCAGCTACAGTGCATTCGGAAAGTATTCAGACCCCTTGACTTTTTCCATATTTTGTTACGTTACAGCCTTATTCTAAAATTGATTAAATTGTTGTTTTTCCCTCATCAATCTACACACAATACCCCATAATGACAAAGCAAAACAGGTTTGTAGAAATTTTTGCAAATGTATTAAATTAAAAAAACAGAAATATCATATTTACATAAGTATTCAGACCTTTTACTCAGTACTTTGTTGAAGCTCCTTTGACAGCGATTACAGCCTTGAGTCTTCTTGGGTAGGACACTACAAGCTTGGCACACCTGTATTTGGGGAGTTTCTCCCATTCCTCTCTGCAGATCCTCTCAAGCTCTGCCAGGTTGGATGGGGAGCGTTGCTGCACAGCTATTTTCAGGTCTCTCCAGAGATCGACACAATCCTGTCTCGGAGCTCTATGGACAATTCCTTCGACCTCATGGCTTGGTTTTATCTCTGACATGCACTGTCAACTATGTGACCTTATATAGACAATTGACTTTACAGATGGACTCCAATCAAGTTGTAGAAACATCTCAAGGATGATCAATGGAAACAGGATGCACCTGAGCTCAATTACAAGTCTCATAGCAAAGGGTCTGAATACTTACGTAACTAAGGTATTTCTGTTTTTGTATACATTTCTAAAAACCTGTTTTCGCTTTGTCGTTATGGGGTATTGTGTGTAGATTGCTGAGGATTTGTTATTTATTTACTCCATTTTAGAATAAGGCTGTAACGTAACAAAATGTTTAAAAAGTCAAGGGGTCTGAATACTTTCCGAAAGCACTGTAACTACTGTAACTATACTCTACTTGTTTTGCAAAAATACAATAAAATATGGGTGAAGTATGCAATATTTTATTTTTCTGCATCAGACCTGCCTAATTCTCACTTGAAACATTGTTTTTGTGTTTAATCGGATAAATTACACATTCTGTTAACATATGACCCCAAAGTGTACTCTTGCAATTTATAGTCTACATTTCAGATTTACATATGATAATTTTTCACAAAGTAGTTTGGATGTAGTGAACTACTTTTTCAAAGTAACTTTATATTTTTCATAGGGGTGGCTTTGGTGTAGCTTAACTTCTTTCAGTGTGAAGTAAAGCTTGGTAAACGATATTTTAAGAGTAGCTTCCCCAACACCGCCAGTATCCACACTCTTCTTTAATTTTTATTTAATTTTTTTATTTAACCTTTATTTAACCAGGTAAGCCAGTTGAGAACAAGTTCTCATTTACAACTGCGAACTGGCCAAGATAAAGCAAAGCAGTGCGGTAAAAACAACAACACAGAGTTACATATGGAATAAACAAAATGTACAGTCAATAACACAATAGAAAATATATATACAGTGTGTGCAAATGTGGTAAGTTATGGAGGTAAGGCAATAAATAGGCCATAGTGCAAAATAATTACAATTATAATTTAGTATTAACACTGGAGTGATAGATGTGCAGAAGATGATGTGCAAATAGAGATACTGGGGTGCAAATGAGCAAAACAAATAACAATGTAAATAACAATATGGGGATGAGGTAGTTGGGTGGGCTAATTACAGTTGGGCTGTGTACAGGTGCAGTTATCGGTAAGCTGCTCTGACAACTGATGCTTAAAGATAGTGAGGGAGATAAGTGTCTCCAGCTTCAGAGATTTTTGCAGTTCATTCCAGTCATTTGCAGCAGAGAACTGGAAGGAATGGCGACCCAAAGGAGGTGTTGGCTTTGGGGATGACCAGTGAGATATACCTGCTGGAACGCATACTACGGGTGGGTGTTGCTATGGTGACCAATGAGCTAAGATAAGGCGGGGATTTGCCTCTCTGCATATAGAGCAGAGGCAATCCCCTTCTTAAGTCCTCAGTGATTTTAGCATTTGCAGAGCTGTGTCCTTATGGTGAGTTGTGGCGGTGAGAGTGTGTGTTATTTGTCTGTTGTCCGGCAGTTGGTTTGACTGTGTGGATAACCCTGGCCAGGTCCACTCAGATGGTGAGAGACCCAGATCTGAGGTCTCCAGCTGAGTGACCTAAATTGCTGATGTTTATCATTGTTCACTGTGCCTCGTCAGGTCTGTGGTCTGGGTCGCTTTGCCTACCTTGCAACAGCCACCGCTTCATTCTTCTCCCCAGGCAGCCTCTACCAACCCCTCTTCCACTCACTTCAAATGCACAGATTACCTAGGCCTACATAGAATCCTTCCTCTGCCTCAACAACTCACACCATATTACCTACCTAAAGCCCTCCACCCCTCTCCACCACATTATGCAGATTTAGTTAGAGCTAGCAGGCTGGATAGCAAGCTACCACCTTGCATACCAATCCCCTCACCCTATCTAACCCCCTTCAACCCATCTAGCCCAACTAACCCCCCTCCTCCACTCCACATTGCCCACCTACCTACTCTATGCCCCCCACATTCCACCCCCAGGTGAACCCTGCCTGACACGGCAGCAGGCATAGACATGTGTAGCAGGTATACTCCTCACCTCATATTTGGTCAGGTGACAGGCTTTATAAAGCTCACCCTTCATACTCTCTAACTATATGAGTCATAAGGTGAGAGCCTGCAGGAGGAGATGCCTGTTCAATCACAGTTTCATCTTCACAGAAATCAATGTGATGGACTGGGAGTGCCGCACAAAGTGGATGTTTGGAGAGGCAGGCACATCAGAGCCTAAATCAAAAGCTGTCACATTCAGTGTATCTGTCAAGAGCAAAGTGAACTTCGGAAAAGGCTATGATGACAAAAAAAATAGAATGAGCCGAATTCGGGGAAAACATTCTTCATTTTCTTTCCCCCAGAAGTACCGATATTCAAAAGGGTGGAACGATATTCTATGGCAGTGGTAGGGTGAGACTCAGTCTCTGTAATACACAGCAAAAATAAATCCTCTGTTGATTAATACTCAACGGAAAATAAATCCACCACTCACAGTCACTTCATGCTCAAAAGTAATCTATCTCAACGGGACAATGACAATGCTTAATCGGCCAAACATCTTGTCAACTCACAGGGATCAATTCAAACAGCCATTACACTCTTTATCCCTGTCAGCCAATCTCCGGACATAACACCAAGAGGGAGAGACACACAGGAAATGTTAATCATTTCAGCGCATGTTACATGTATGGGAAGAGTGGCATGTAATCTGTTGAATTGTTTTTCATAAGATGTTTTATTTGAAAGGCGATAAATAAACAGAATTACACATTTGCATAGGGGAAATGTGATATTCAGCACCACCTATCCATGAGAGGCCTACACATATTCAATCCAATACCTTGAATAAATGTATTTCTACTCATATTCTAGTCATGATATAAAAACAGCAATATCACATTTCTTTACCTGATATTTACTTTGATCATTTTCAGCTTCAGAAATAACCTTTTGTGCCTTGGTTGATAACGGAGGAGATGTGAACAGTGTGCAAAAGAAAGACAATGACTCATATGTAATCTAAAGCATAGAGACGTTTCCTCTCATAAACGTGAACCTTCAATATAATTACCCGTCGAGGGCATTCATTCATTATCAACCTAATTTACTCCTTTCCCTGGCACAGCCATGTAGAACAGCTATTACTTTTTAATAATAATGTGGTCCTCTGTAGCTCAGCTGGTAGAGCACGGCGCTTGTAACGCCAAGGTAGTGGGTTCGATCCCCGGGACCACCCATACACAAAAAAATGTATGCACGCACGACTGTAAGTCGCTTTGGATAAAAGCGTCTGCTAAATGGCATATTATATTATTATTATTATAATAATCCAACCTGTTCGATATCACTGAGCTGAGACAAAAAAGTGAAATTCATTAATTGATCTGACGGGGAGAAAATTACAACTCAAAACAAATCTGTTTGTGTAGTTGTGACTGAGAAATCAGAACAGTACAGGATCTTAATTTGATCACTCTTTTGTTGCTGAGAATTTTCCTGCACAGCAGGAAATGCAAAATTGTAGTGCATTTTAGTTTTCTAAAGGCTTCTAAAGTTTGTCATTTCCACTTTTAAATTTCAGACTTGATTTGGCCTGATAAAAAAATGTATCAACCCCTACAAAAATGTAATTACAATTTCCTGTTGCTGCAGGATTCTTTTTTCTGCTGTAGCAAACTGGCTCAAATTAAGATTCTACATCTGTAGACTGCAACAGAATCAACAGAACCATGAACAACACCAATGGTCATTACATTTGCCACACACTGTTTCACAAACTTTTTTAAAGTCCATCTCAGCTTATAATGTTTATCTCATTATTGGCCTAGACGAGTCAGCTGTTTGTCTCAAGCGACAACACACATATGCACGCACGCACACACACACACACACACACACTGATCCAGTTGCTCTTGCCTCCCCTGCGACAGATGGAATATAGTCAAAGACTAGGTCACCAGATTTCCCACTCTGTTTCCTGCTCTCTCTCTCACCAACACTGTAGAGTGGACCTGTAGAGAAAATATCATGCCAAAGACTGGGCTGAATTTAGGGCTATCATGCTGTGCTCGCTCAGGTTCAACAAATCAGCATCTGCTCACAAGTGTGCAAGCCAGAAACCCATTGGCTCCATATCTATATGAAGGAGAGAGAGAGAGAGAGAGAGAGAGAGAGAGAGAGAGAGAGAGAGAGAGAGAGAGAGAGGGGGAGAAAGAGAGAGAGAGAGAGAGAGAGAGAGAGAGAGAGAGAGAGAGAGAGAGAGAGAGAGAGAGAGAGAGAGAGAAAGAGTGATAGAGGGGGGGATAGAAAAAGGAGAAAACATATTTTTAAAAAGAGTGGGCAGGAGAGAGAGCCTTGATGCACTCCTCCATCATATACTTTGTATATTCAACCAACAAGGCAAGCAGAGTTATGACAGACTAACTCAGTACTTCAGACCATAGAAATATACAGTAATTAATATTTCTATCTCTATACCATGTTTGTCTTTGACTGAGATCATGAATTCCAAGAGGATTATTTCAAATGTATGTTATTTATGGATCTTCAAAGACTATTTGTTTGTAGGTTGAACTTCATGTTGAGCTGTTTGTTTTAGAATAAGGCTGTAAAAATAAAATACAATTTTATTTGCCACATGCGCCGAATACAACAGGTGTATACCTTACCGTGAAATGCTTACTTACAAGCCCTTAACCAACAATGCAGAGTTTTTTTTTTTAAGTAAGAAAATATGTGCAAAAAAAACTATATAAAAGACTATAATAATAATAAAGTAACACAATAAAATAACAATAACGAGGCTATATACAGGCGGTACCGAGTCAATGTGCGGGAGTACAGGTTAGCCGAGGTAATTGAGGTAATATGTAGGTAGGGGTAAAGTGGTCAATGCAAATAGTCAGGCTAGCCATTTGATTAACTGTTTAGTATCAAATCAAATCAAATTGTATTTGCCACATGCGCCGAATACACCTTACCGTGAAATGCTTACTTACAAGCCCTTAACCAACAATGCAGAGTTTTTTTTTTTAAGTAAGAAAATATGTGCAAAAAAAACTATATAAAAGACTATAATAATAATAAAGTAACACAATAAAATAACAATAACGAGGCTATATACAGGCGGTACCGAGTCAATGTGCGGGAGTACAGGTTAGCCGAGGTAATTGAGGTAATATGTAGGTAGGGGTAAAGTGGTCAATGCAAATAGTCCGGCTAGCCATTTGATTAACTGTTTAGTATCAAATCAAATCAAATTGTATTTGCCACATGCGCCGAATACACCTTACCGTGAAATGCTTACTTACAAGCCCTTAACCAACAATGCAGTGTTTTTTTTTTTAAGTAAGAAAATATGTGCAAAAAAAACTATATAAAATACTATAATAATAATAAAGTAACACAATAAAATAACAATAACGAGGCTATATACAGGCGGTACCGAGTCAATGTGCGGGAGTACAGGTTAGCCGAGGTAATTGAGGTAATATGTAGGTAGGGGTAAAGTGGTCAATGCAAATAGTCCGGCTAGCCATTTGATTAACTGTTTAGTATCAAATCAAATCAAATTGTATTTGCCACATGCGCCGAATACACCTTACAGTGAAATGCTTACTTACGAGCCCTTAACCAACAATGCAGTTTTAAGAAAAATTTGTGTTAAGTAAAAAATGGATAAGTAAAAAAAATTAAAATAAAAAAATTAAAGAGCAGCAGTAAAATAAAAGAACAGTAGGGAGGCTATATACAGGGGGTGCCGGTACAGAGTCAATGTGCAGGGGCACTGGTTAGTCGAGGTAATTGAGGTAATATGTACATGTGGGTAGAGTTAAAGTGACTATGCATAGATAATAAACAGAGTAGCAGCAGCGTAAAAGAGGGGGGGGGGGGGGAGACCTGGAATGCTTTTCCAACAGTCTAGAAGACGTTCCCACATATGCTGAGCACTTGTTGGCTGCTTTTCCTTCACTCTGCCGTCCGACTCATCCCAAGCCATCTAAATTGGGTTGATGCCGAGGGAATGTGGAGGCCAGGTCATCTGATGCAGCACTCCATCACTCTTCTTGGTAAAATAGCCCTTACACACCCTGGAGGTGTGTTGGGCCATTGTCCTGTTGAAAAACAAATGATAGTCCCACTAAGCCTAAACCAGATGGGATGGCGTATCGCTGCAGAATGCTGTGGTAGCCATGTTGGTTAAGTGTGCCTTGAATTCTAAATAAATCACAGACAGTGTCATCAGCAAAGCACCCCCACACCATAACAACTCCTCCTCCATGCTTTACAGTGGGAACTACACATTTACAGTGGGGAAAAAAAGTATTTAGTCAGCCACCAATTGTGCAAGTTCTCCCACTTAAAAAGATGAGAGAGGCCTGTAATTTTCATCATAGGTACACGTCAACTATGACAGACAAATTGAGGAAAAAAAAATCAGAAAATCACATTGTAGGATTTTTAATGAATTTATTTGCAAATTATGGTGGAAAATAAGTATTTGGTCACCTACAAACAAGCAAGATTTCTGGCTCTCACAGACCTGTAACTTCTTATTTAAGAGGCTCCTCTGTCCTCCACTCGTTACCTGTATTAATGGCACCTGTTTGAACTTGTTATCAGTATAAAAGACACCTGTCCACAACCTCAAACAGTCACACTCCAAACTCCACTATGGCCAAGACCAAAGAGCTGTCAAAGGACACCAGAAACATAATTGTAGACCTGCACCAGGCTGGGAAGACTGAATCTGCAATAGGTAAGCAGCTTGGTTTGAAGAAATCAACTGTGGGAGCAATTATTAGGAAATGGAAGACATACAAGACGACTGATAATCTCCCTCGATCTGGGGCTCCACGCAAGATCTCACCCCGTGGGGTCAAAATGATCACAAGAACGGTGAGCAAAAATCCCAGAACCACACGGGGGGACCTAGTGAATGACCTGCAGAGAGCTGGGACCAAAGTAACAAAGCCTACCATCAGTAACACACTACGCCGCCAGGGACTCAAATCCTGCTGTGCCAGACGTGTCCCCCCTGCTTAAGCCAGTACATGTCCAGGCCCGTCTGAAGTTTGCTAGAGTGCATTTGGATGATCCAGAAGAGGATTGGGAGAATGTCATATGGTCAGATGAAACCAAAATAGAACTTTTTGGTAATACTCAACTCGTCGTGTTTGGAGGATAAAGAATGCTGAGTTGCATCCAAAGAACACCATACCTACTGTGAACCATGGGGGGTGGAAACATCATGCTTTGGGGCTGTTTTTCTGCAAAGGGACCAGGACGACTGATCCGTGTAAAGGAAAGAATGAATGGGGCCATGTATCGTGAGATTTTGAGTGAAAACCTCCTTCCATCAGCAAGGGCATTGAAGATGAAACGTGGCTGGGTCTTTCAGCATGACAATGATCCCAAACACACCGCCCGGGCAACGAAGGAGTGGCTTCGTAAGAAGCATTTCAAGGTCCTGGAGTGGCCTAGCCAGTCTCCAGATCTCAACCCCATAGAAAATCTTTGGAGGGAGTTGAAAGTCTGTGTTGCCCAGCGACAGCCCCAAAACATCACTGATCTAGAGGAGATCTGCATGGAGGAATGGGCCAAAATACCATCAACAGTGTGTGAAAACCTTGTGAAGACTTACAGAAAACGTTTGACCTGTGTCATTGCCAACAAAGGGTATATAACAAAGTATTGAGAAACTTTTGTTATTGACCAAATACTTATTTTCCACCAAAATGTGCAAATAAATTCATTAAAAATCCTACAATGTGATTTTCTGGAAAAAAAAATCTCATTTTGTCTGTCATAGTTGACGTGTACCTATGATGAAAATTACAGGCCTCTCTCATCTTTTTAAGTGGGAGAACTTGCACAATTGGTGGCTGACTAAATACTTTTTTTCCCCACTGTACATTACATTAAGTCATTTAGCAGACGCTCTTATCCAGAGCGACTTACAAATTGGTGCATTCACCTTATAGCCAGTGGGATAACCACTTTACAATATGTCTTTTTTTTATTTTTTTTGGGGGGGTGGGGTAAGGGGGGGTAGAAGGATTACTTTATCCTATCCCAGGTATTCCTTAAAGAGGTGGGGTTTCAAGTGTCTCCGGAAGGTGGTGAGTGACTCCGCTGTCCTGGCGTCGTGAGGGAGCTTGTTCCACCATTGGGGTGCCAGAGCGGCGAACAGTTTTGACTGGGCTGAGCGGGAACTGTGCTTCAACAGAGGGAGGGGGGCCAGCAGGCCAGAGGTGGATGAACGCAATGCCCTCGTTTGGGTGTAGGGACTGATCAGAGCCTGAAGGTACGGAGGTGCCGTTCCCCTCACAGCTCCGTAGGCAAGCACCATGGTCTTGTAGCAGATGCGAGCTTCAACTGGAAGCCAGTGGAGTGTGCGGAGGAGCGGGGTGACGTGAGAGAACTTGGGAAGGTTGAACACCAGACGGGCTGCGGCATACTGGATGAGTTGTAGGGGTTTAATGGCACAGGCAGGGAGCCCAGCCAACAGCGAGTTGTAAGTAATCCAGACGGGAGATGACAAGTGCCTGGATTAGGACCTGTGCCGCTTCCTGTGTAAGGCAGGGTCGTACTCTCCGAATGTTGTAGAGCATGAACCTACAGGATCGGGTCACCGCCTTGATGTTAGCGGAGAACGACAGGGTGTTGTCTAGGGTTACGCCAAGGCTCTTTGCACTCTGGGAGGAGGACACAACAGAGCTTTCAACCGTGATGGCGAGATCATGGAACGGGCAGTCCTTCCCCGGGAGGAAGAGCAGCTCCGTCTTGCCGAGGTTCAGCTTGAGGTGGTGATCCGTCATCCACACTGATATGTCTGCCAGACATGCAGAGATGCGATTCGCCACCTGGTCATCAGAAGGGGGAAAGGAGAAGATTAGTTGTGTGTCATCTGCGTAGCAATGATAGGAGAGGCCATGTGAGGATATGACAGAGCCAAGTGACTTGGTGTATAGCGAGAATAGGAGAGGGCCTAGAACTGAGCCCTGGGGGACACCAGTGGTGAGAGCACGTGGTGCGGAGACAGATTCTCGCCACGCCACTTGGTAGGAGCGACCGGTCAGGTAGGACGCAATCCAAGAGTGAGCTGCGCCGGAGATGCCCAGCTCGGAGAGGGTGGAGAGGAGGATCTGATGGTTCACAGTATCAAAGGCAGCAGACAGGTCTAGAAGGACAAGAGCAGAGGAGAGAGAGTTAGCTTTAGCAGTGCGGAGAGCCTCCGTGACACAGAGAAGAGCAGTCTCAGTTGAATGACCAGTCTTGAAACCTGACTGGTTTGGATCAAGAAGGTCATTCTGAGAGCGATAGCAAGAGAATTGGCTAAAAACGGCACGCTCAAGAGTTTTGGAGAGAAAAGAAAGAAGGGATACTGGTCTGTAGTTGTTGACATCAGAGGGATCGAGTGTTGGTTTTTTGAGAAGGGGTGCAACTCTCGCTCTCTTGAAGACGGAAGGGACATAGCCAGCAGTCAAGGATGAGTTGATGAGCGAGGTGAGGTAAAGGAGAAGGTCACCGGAGATGGTCTGGAGAAGAGAGGAGGGGATAGGGTCAAGCGGGCAGGTTGTTGGGCGGCCGGCCGTCACAAGTCGCAAGATTTTATCTGGAGAGAGAGGGGAGAAAGAAGTCAAAGCATAGGGTAGGGCAGTGTGAGCAGGACCAGCAGTGTCATTTGACTTAACAAACGAGGATCGGATGTCGTCAACCTTCTTTTCAAAATGGTTGACGAAGTCATCCACAGAGAGGGAGGAGGGAGGGGGGGGGAGGAGGATTCAGCAGGGAGGAGAAGTTGGCAAAGAGCTTCCTAGGGTTAGAGGCAGATGCTTGGAATTTAGAGTGGTAGAAAGTGGCTTTAGCAGCAGAAACAGATTAAGAAAATGTAGAGAGGAGGGAGTGAAAAGATGCCAGGTCCGCAGGGAGTCTAGTTTTCCTGCCCGGAGCCCTGTTCTGTGAGCTCGCAATGAGTCATCAAGCCACGGAGCAGGAGGGGAGGACCGAGCCGGCCGGGAGGATAGGGGACATAGAGAGTCAAAGGATGCAGAAAGGGAGGAGAGGAGGGTTGAGGAGGCAGAATCAGGAGATTGGAGGGAGAAGGATTTAGCAGAGGGAAGAGATGATAGGATGGAAGAGGAGAGAGTAGCGGGAGAGAGAGAGCGAAGGTAGCGACGGCGCATTACCATCTGAGTAGGGGCAGAGTGAGTAGTGTTGAAGGAGAGCGAGAGAGAAAAGGATACAAAGTAGTGGTCGGAGACATGGAGGGGAATTGCAGTGAGATTAGTAGAAGAAAGCATCTAGTAAAGATGAGGTCAAGTGTATTGCCTGCCTTGTGAGTAGGGGGGGACGGTGAGAGGGTGAGGTCAAAAGAGGAGAGGAGTGGAAAGAAGGAGGCAGAGAGAAATGAGTCAAAGGTAGACGTAGGGAGATTGAAGTCACCCAGAACTGTGAGGGGTGAGCCATCCTCAGGAAAGGAATTTATCAAGGCGTCAAGCTCATTGATGAACTCTCCAAGGGAACCTGGAGGGCGATAAATGACAAGGATGTTAAGCTTGAATGGGCTAGTGACTGTGACAGCATGGAATTCAAATGAGGGGATAGACAGATGGGTCAGGGGAAAAAGAGAGAATGTCCACTTGGGAGAGATGAGGATTCCTGTGCCACCACCCCGCTGACCAGATGCTCTCGGGGTATGCGAGAACACATGGTCAGACGAGGAGTGAGCAGTAGGAGTAGCAGTGTTTTCAGTGGTAATCCATGTTTCCGTCAGCGCCAAGAAGTCGAGGGACTGGAGGGTAGCATAGGCTGAGATTAACTCTGCCTTGTTGGCAGCAGAACGGCAGTTCCAGAGGCTGCCTGAGACCTGGAACTCCACGTGGGTGGTGCGTGCAGGGACCACCAGGTTAGAGAGGCAGCAGCCACGCGGTGTGAGGCGTTTGTATAGCCTGTGCGGAGAGGAGAGAACAGGGATAGACAGAGGCATAGTTGACAGGCTACAGAAAATGGCTACAATAAGGCAAAGGAGATCGGAATTAAATGAACTAAACATCTGGGAAAGGAGAGAGCGTGGCCTCCCTCACTTACGTTTCACTGAAACACCCAAATATAACTCTCCCAACTTCCACCTCAGAAACTATAATTGTTGTAAACTACAGCGGTTCAATGTTTTATAGGAATAGACTAACTTAGTTTATTCAGCTAGCTAACTTGGTACAGTATTCTTCCGTGAAAATCGTCCAGGGCACCTAGTCATATGACGCCACAGCCAACTAGCATGCCGGACTCCAACAACACGGTTTAGCACCAATACTCGGCCACAACAAACCACCAGTGTGTCAACACGCCAAGCAGATCATTTGTGTCCGTGTCTAACGTTGTGGGTTAGTCCCGACAGCTTGAGCGAGTCCGTCGTCAACTTATTCAGCCAGTTAGTTAGCTAGAATAGTTAGCATACTAGCTAGCCATTGCTCTCAGACAAAGAAGAAACCCCTCCTCCCACGGCACGAACACACAGAGAGAGCCAAGCTAACGTTAACTAGTCACCCATGTCCCGAATTCCCTTGAACGACTCTGGCTACCAGTATGTAAAAACAAAACACAAATGTAGGTTATAACTTACCCCTAGCAGCTACTGTTAGCTAGCCAAGTGCAAAGCTAGCCACTGAATTGACTCAGCCAGTTCGCGGCTGTTCGCTAGGTCGTTCCAGCCATTGTTTAGTAGCTATCCAGGTAGCAACAAGCTAGCTAAATTTCAAGCACAGTAGCCACTTACTACCTAACTTTTCAGACAATGAGGTTAGAAAAACAGCTGAATGGTAGGCATCATTGTATGTAATTATTGTAGGCAGCTAGCTGGCGTTATTACAGGTACTCTCAGGCGTGAAACAACTATCCACAGTTGCAAATAGTTACCAGTAGCTACCCGCAATTTCTGAGGCTGGTAACGCTAATGAACTTATCCTCTGCAGCAGAGGTAACTCTGGGTCTTATCCTCATGAGAGCCAGTTTCATCATAGCGTTGATGGTTTTTGCAACTGCACTTGAAGAAACTTTCAAAGTTCTTGAAATGTTCCGTATTGACTGACCTTCATGTCTTAAAGTAATGATGGAATGTCATTTCTCTTTGCTTATTTGAGCTGTTCTTGCCATAATATGGACTTGGTTTTTTACCAAATAGGGCTAACTTCTGTATACCCCTCCTACCTTGTCACAACACAACTGATTGACTCAAACGCATTAAGAAGGAAAGAAATTCCACAAATTACCTTTTAAGAAGGCACACCTGTTAATTGAAATGCATTCCAGGTGACTACCTCACGAAGCTGGTTGAGATAATGCCAAGAGTGTGCAAAGCTGTCATCAAGGCAAAGGGTAGATATTTGAAGAATCTCAAATATGAAATATATTTTGATTTGTTTAACACTTTGTTGGTTACTACATTATTCCATATGTGTTATTTCATAGTTTTGATGTCTTCACTATTATTCTACAATGTAAAACAATTTTTAAATAAAGAAAAACCCTTGAATGAGTACGACTGTCCAAACTTTTGACTGGTAGAGTAGGTGTTCCTTTTGTCCAGGTGGGAAAGGGCAGTGTGGAGTGCAATAAAGATTGCGTCATCTGTGGATCTGTTGGGGCGGTATGCGAATTGTAGTGGGTCTAGGGTTTCTGGGATGATGGTTTTGATGTGAGCCTATACCAGCCTTTCAAAGCACTTCATGGCTACCGACGTGAGTGCTAAGGGGCGGTAGGCATTTAGGCAGGTTACATTGGCGTTCTTGGGCACAGGGGCTATGGTGGTCTGCTTGAAACATGTAGGTAAAACAGACTCGGTCAGGGAGAGGTTGAAAATGTCAGTGAAGACACTTGCCAGTTGGTCAGGTTATGCTCTGAGTACGTGCCCTGAGTAACGACATCATAGCTACCCAGGCACATATCCATTACTGAATTCTCAAACCGAATGCAGGTTTAGGTTAACTATCTAGCTAGCTTAGACGTGTGGCTGTACATGCTGACCACACCGGCTGCGTTGCATGCTTGCGCGAGCGTTGCAAAACAAATGTACACATACATGTTATTCAATGATTTAATCCAAACAGCTCGCACGCGTCAGTGAGCGTCTGCGTAGCCAGGCGCTAAAATAGAACTTGGTTCTATATTGGTTCTATTTTCTATGCTTGATGCGCTGCAAGTCCCGCCTCTCCCATCTCCTCATTGGTTTTTAGGAGCATATACCCACATGGGTGATTGAAAGATTAACTGAGGTCCACACTCAACCTGTTAACTGAGGTCCACACTCCAGTCCAGTTGGCGGTGGTAATGCACCTTAAAGTCCAAAGAAGAAGAAGAAGAAGAAGACTGAAGGAGAAGAGATTACTAGAAACTAACTAGGTTTACCCTTTTATCTGTGGATTAATTGTCAGAGGAGAGGACCTTGTGCATTTCAGGTAAAATAACAACCCAATGTTTGTATCCCAGGACAAATTAGCTATCAACAGCAAGCTAGCTAGCTAAATTGACATGAATGTTTCATGGTTTGGACCTGTCCCCAAATTAATATAGTTGGTTTCAGAGTTCGTTTTGATATTTCAAGCTGCGTGTCCTGATCTTGTCTGGTGTGGATGGACAAAATCAACATGCGTGCGATGGCGCACGCACGTGCCCGGTCTAGTCAGCATGTCAGGCTGATACTGACAGAAGTATTCTTTGCATTCAGTCAGGTAAGTAATATGGTTTTGAAATTCATATTTTGTCACACCCTGATCTGTTTCACCTGTCTTTGTTATTGTCTCCACCCCCCTCCAGGTGTCGCCCATCTTCCCCATTATCCCCAGTGTATTTATACCTGTGTTCTCTGTTTGTCTGTTGCCAGTTTGTTTTGTTTCGTCAAGCCTACCAGCGTTTTTCCCCTTGCTCCTGTCTTTCTCAAGTTCCTGTTTTCTAGTTTTCCAGGTTTTGACCATTCTACCTTCCCTGACCCTGAGCCTGCCTGCCGTTATGTACCTTTTGGACTCTGATCTGGATTACTGACCTCTGCCTGCCCTTGACCTGTCGTTTGCCTGTCCCCTGTTTTTGTAATAAACTTTTGTTGCTTCAACACTGTCTGCATCTGGGTGTTCTCCTGAAACGTGATAGTACGAACTGGCCATGACTGACCCAGCAGACTCGGACCAGCTCCGCAATGCCATCTCTTCCCAAGGAGCCACCATTGGACGGCACAAGGAGTTGCTTCGTGGTCTCATGGAAGGGTTCCAGACCTTGGCCGAACGCCATGACCGAGCGTTTAACACATTGCTGGAGCAATTTGGCAGGTTGTCTGTTAGGCAGCCTACCACGGCGGTAACCTCCCAGCCCCTCAGTAACCCAGCTGTTAGCAGTGCAGCCTATCCTGCCACCCCGGATTCCCGAGAACCCCGCTTACCTCACCCGGAACGCTTTGCTGGAGAGTCGGGAACCTGTCGGGCATTTCTCGCTCAGTGTTCACCCATCATCGAGCTGCAGCCCTCCTCCTTTCCCTCGGACCGCTCTAAGATAGCGTACCTCATCACGCTGATGTCCGGGAGAGCTGGGCTACGGCAGTGTGGGAAAAACAGTCGGCCGTATGCTTCAGTCTGGAGGAGTTCATGCAGGAGGTAAAGAAGGTTTTCGATGCTCCATTGTCCGGGAGAGAGGCTGCCTGGAAGTTACTCCTGCTTCAGCAAGAATCCCGCAGTGTGGCAGACTATGCAGTGGATTTCCGCACGTTGGCAGCTGAGTGTGCCTGGAACCCGGAAGCGCTGTTCGACACGTTCCTGCACAGAGTATCGGAGGAAGTAAAGGACAAGCTTGCAGCTCGGGAACTACCGACGGATATCGACTCGCTCATCGCCTTGACCATTCGGATCGATGGGCGACTACGGGAACGAAGGAAGGAGAGGAAGTCCAATTCCACTTGCCCGCCCAAGGATTCCACCTCGCCTCCGAGGCATCCCGGAAGTCCCCGACGGCTCTGTTGCCGAGAGAACCCGAGGCGTCCCGAGTTCCTCCGAGAGTCACCGAAGTCTGCCGATTCACCTCTTCCTGAGCCGATGCAACTAGGCAGAGCTAGGCTGTCTCCAGCCGACCGGCAATACAGGCTTCACACAAAGAGTTGCCTGTATTGCGGGACTACTGGTCATTTTTTGTCTACCTGTCCACTAATAATATAATATATAATATAATAATATGCCATTTAGCAGATGCTTTTATCCAAAGCGACTTACAGTCATGTGCGCATAAATTTTTACGTATGGGTGGTCCCGGGGATCGAACCCACTACCCTGGCGTTACAAGCGCCATGCTCTACCAATTGAGCTACAGAGGACCACTGCCACTAAAAGACCAGGCTCACCGGTAGGACTTTCCTCTCCCCTTACTTGCACCCCCTTTCATGCCATCTTGCTGTGGGGGAACCAGTCGAAATCTCTCCGGGTACTCATCGACTCTGGGGCCAATGAGAGCTTTATGGACACTACCCTGGCATCCGAGCTGGGCATCCCCACTGAGCCCCTCTCCATTCCCATGGACGTTAGAGTGCTGGACGTGCGCTCTATAGTCCAGGTCACCCACAATACCACCACCATCAACCTATGAGTATCAGGGAACCACAGCGAGACAATCCAATTCCTGCTTATTAAGTCTCCTCAGGTTCCCGTAGAATTGGTTTCTCTTGGCTCCAGCGACACAACCCCTTTATTGACTGGTCTACTGGTGCCATCATGGGCTGGAGCCCATTCTGCGACGCTCATTGCTTCAAGTCAGCGCAGCCTGCTCTGGGACGTCTTCCTCGGGGCTCGGAAGTTGCCTCGGACCTCTCCACAATTCCTGCAGAGTACAAGAACCTCCGGGAGGTGTTCAGTAAGGCCCGGGCCACTTTGCTTCCGCCGCACCGACCCTATGACTGGGGAATCAACCTTTTCCCTGGTACCACTCCACCATGGGGACGACTGTACTCGCTGTCGGGTCCGGAGATCAAGGCTATGGAGACCTACATTGAGGACTCCTTAGCTGCCGGGTTCTTCCGTCCTTCTTCCTCCCCCGCCGGCGCAGGGTTCTTCTTTGTGGAGAAGAAGGACAAAACCCTGTGCCCGTGCATCAACTACCGGGGCCTCAACATCACGGTGAAGAACCGCTACCCACTACCACACCATCTCCTCGGCCTTCGTGCCGCTCCAGGGGGCCAACGTGTTCTCCAAGCTGGATCTACGGAACGCCTACCACCTGGTGCGGATACGGGAGGGGGACGAGTGGAAGACTGCCTTAAACACGGACAGCGGTCACTACGAGTATCTAGTCATGCCATTTGGCCTTATCAATGCTCCAGTTGTGTTCCAGGCCCTGGTTAATGATGTTCTCCGAGACATGTTGAACCGGTTCGTCTTCGTCTACCTCGACGACATCCTTATTTTCTCCCGCTCCGCCCAAGAACACGTGCTCCACGTCCGACAGGTCCTCCAAAGCCTCCTGGAGAACCAGCTTTTTGTGAAAGCAGAGAAATGCGAATTCAATCGCTCCACCATCCCCTTCCTGGGCTACATCATTGCTGCAGGGAGTGTACAGATGGATCCCGGGAAGGTGAGAGCGGTGGTGGAATGGCCCCAGCCTATGTCCAGAGTGCAGCTGCAACGTTTCCTGAGATTTGCCAACTTTTATCGCTGCTTTATCCAGGGTTACAGCACCCTGGCTTCCCCCTGTCTGCACTCACCTCTCCCAAGGTTCCGTTCACATGGTACCCAGCTGCTGACTGGGCATTCCGGGACCTCAAACACCGTTTCACTACTGCTCCCATCTTGGTTCATCCTGACCCTTCCCGCCAGTTCGTGGTGGAGGCCGACGCTTCGGATGTCGGAGTGGGGGTGGATCTGTCCCAGTGTTCGGCCCTGGACCTCAAGTTACATCCCTGCGCCTTCTTCTCCCATCGCCTCAACACCACGGAGAGGAATTACGATGTGGGGAATCGTGAGCTTCTTGCGGTGAAGATGGCGTTGGAGGAATGGAGGCACTGGCTGGAGGGGGTGGAACATCCGGTCATTGTGTGGACAGACCACAAGAACTTGGAATATCTCCGCACCGCCAAGCGTCTCAATTCCAGGCAAGCTAAGTGGGCCCTGCTTTTTACCCGGTTCAACTTCTCCCTCTCATACCGACTGGGATCCAAGAATGTCAAGCCAGATGCACTGTCACACCGCTATAGCCCTGCGGCTTCTGGTGGCCTACCATGGTTCCTGACGTCTCCGCGTTCGTCGCCGCCTGCACGATCTGTGCACAGAACAAGACTCCTCTGCAAGCTCTGGCTGGTCTCCTCAAACCTCTCCGACTGGGGTCCTCAGTTCTTGTCCCGGTTCTGGAAGGCATTCTGCACACTCATTGGGTCGTCGGCCAGCCTGTCCTCCGGTTTCCACCCTTAGTCCATCGGCCAGTCGGAGCGAGCCAACCAAGACCTGGAGACGACTCTACGCTGCCTGGTCTCCACCAAACCCCAACACCTGGAGCCAGCAACTAGTGTGGGTCGAATACGCCCGCAACACCCTTCCCTGCTCTGCCACGGGTCTTTTGCCCTTTGAGTGTTCCCTGGGTTATCAGCCCCCGCTCTATCTGGCGCAAGAGGAAGAGATCAGCATACCACTACTGAAACAGGAGATATGCTTCTGCCCTATGGGTTGTTATGGCTGGGACAATGCTAATTATAATGCACCCAGAGGTAATGTTATTTCCCATAAATTTTTCACCAAACCTAAACTTCTTAAGCTTGTTGATTATGTTTACTATGTGAAATGCAAAGTTTTTACGTTGTTGACCCCAAATGATGGTGAAACTGAATTCCTGACTGCGGATTATGCTGTTACGCTTCACAGATATGTCAAAGAAAACAATAGATATTTACATTGGAAAGGAGGTGGGAGGGTGGGTGTGGTGAGGTGGTGTTGGGGTGTGGTGGTGTAGTTGGGTGGCGGCCGCGGGGTTCGAGGGTTTAGTCGTGGCGTTGTCATTCTCATTGTGTCGGCGGTGCCGTGGTCGTTGCTTCCGTTGCGGCTGGTGTTGTCACTGGAGCCATACTGGACCCGTCCGGAGTCGTGTAGGGGCTGTGATGTCCTCTTGTTGAGCCCGTTAGGTGTGATGGTGTCTAGTCGGGCGATCCAGAATAGTTCTCTGTTGCGTCGCTGTGTGGTGGTCCAGTTGGGCCCGTGTTCGAGGCCGGCCATGTGGAGTTGGTCGACGTGGTGCACCCGGAGGAAGTGGTGTGCTGGTGCGACGGAAAGTGGAGAGGTTGTAGAGGTGTTGGGTGAGCCGGGTGAGAAGGGAGCCACTGGTTTCCCCCACATTGAGGCCGAAGGAGAGGATGACCTTGGCCACCTCCGGGCAGCCCTCAGGCCGCAGGTAGTCGAGGAGGCGGACGGCGTGGCAGAGGCAGGCACTGGGGTAGGCTTCCACTTGTGCCAAGTTGGAGCGGATCTGTGGCAGGTGGGTGATGTTGGAGTCGCCGAGGATGAGGATGGGTCGACGGGGTTGCACTCTCCGCTCGGGCTTGTAGCGGGCTGACGGGTGGCACCTGAAGCAGCTGGTCTCTGTCTCCCTCGAGGGGCCCGGCTTTTGCAGGTCTGGAGCTGTCTGTGTGGCCAGGGCCCACCACGGCGGGGGATGGGGCGGAGTGGGCCGGGTGGGCGGATGCGGCTGGGTCGGCGTTGGTTGGGGTCTCCTCGCACCCCTCCTTTTGGAGAGTGGGGCGATTCTGCTCGCTGCTCTCCATCAGCGTGGAGGACACCACTGGGGGTCTCTGCAGGCTGACCACCAGGCTGAGGTGTTGTGGGGGCAGCAGGGCTGGCAGTGGATAAAACGAGGCTGAGGCGGAAGCTGAGGCGGAGGCTGAGGCGAAGAAGTCGGCGGCACATCGGAGGTAGGGGCCCAGTCGGCCCCTGTTGTTCCTGTCCTCATGCGCTGCGTGAGTTCCGTCACCGCACAAGGGTGGCCCAGAGATCACGGGTGAGGTCGGGGAAGAAGTGGCGGATGCGGTCCAGCAGGGGCTCTCGTAGTGGCCTGCTGAGTAGCTTCTGTGCCCAGCACCAGGCCTCCCTCCAGTCGGCACACTCCGTCTGTTGGCACAGGACTCCTTCCAGTCGCTGTGTCTCCGCCCTGTAGTGTTTCTCCACCACCTCGTAACAGCGTCGCAGCCACTCCGCCGATGCCACGGACAGCTCCTCCACCGTCTCCTTGGTCGCTCCCGACGGGGTGAAGAGTGCGATCGGGTCCCGTGCCTTTCGTTGATAGCCCAGAGGAGGTTGGCCAACAGTGAGGTGGACGTTGATTTCCTCCAGGTGGTGAAGTGCCCTGATGAGTTTCGCCAGAGGGTTGGGGGTGCGCTCTGGTGGTCACCGGGTGTGTGTCGAGGGCTTTTGTCTCCGCATTGTCCCTGGTAGCCCAGTGCTTGGAAGGGGGGAGGGTAGGGGAAACACCAGAGGGTTGGTGGTGCGCTCTGGTGGTCACCGGGTGTGTGTTGAGGGCTTTTGCCTCCGTATTGTCCCTTGTGGCCCGGCACTGGGAAGGGGGAGGGAAAGGGAGTCCGGGGTGGCTAAGGTTGTTACCTCCGTGTGCTCCGTCCGTTGGTCCCTCGTGCTGGTCGGTGTTGCCTCAGTCTGTGTGTGCTGTTGTTGTTGTTGTCGTTGCTGCCGTTGTACTCCCTCGCCGCTTCGTGCCATCCCCTGTTGTTGAGTGCCTGCATGGGATCTGTCGCTGTAGTGCCGGATCGGTGATCTTTCGCTGTGTTGTCGAGTCGGCGATTCCCTCGACAGATCTATGTCACGCAGGGGCATGGGCGATTCATTGAGGGCTCCTCTTGTGTTTGTTTTGGATCCGACTTGTGTAGTTCTGTAACGACTGGTCCAAGGAGTGTGGGAGGCTGTTGTGTCCCTCTCTGTGGGTCGAATAGTATATTCAATTGGTTTTTGTGAGGTGTCCTGTGACCCCGTGGTCCACTGGTCCCTCGTGTGCCTTGACCTATGTTTGCTGAACAGTTGCTCCCACGTTGTTATGAACGGTTGCTCCCTCGTTGTCTATTTTTCACCACTCGCTAGCCACTGTGAGCACGCCACCAGCTTGTGAGCCACACGTGGTGTAGTGCTTCTTGTCATGTGTTAACTTACCTGTCGAGTGGTCCCTCTGTGTTCATGTTGTGTGTTGTATTTCTCTCCTTCTGTGGCGCCCGGCCTGCAACCTCATGTACCGGAGGAACCCAGGTGCCTGTTGGGGCTCCCTCGTTGGTGTCGGAAATCCCTCGCGGGTGTCGCTTTTGTTTTGAGTGCGATGGGTTCCAGTTTGTAGTATGATGAACGCCGTCTTCAGCTCTAGCACCCAATTCACTTACACCTCAACCTCCTTGTTGTTTTCGTCGCTTGCAGTGTCCTGATGTTTTCTGTGTTGGTTCCCACGGTGGTTGTTCTTCCGTCAAAGTTAGTAGATGATTGTTGATAGATGAGTGTTGATAGATGGATGTTGCTTGATGTGACCAAGGTTTGGTCTTGAATACAAACATCTGTAATGGGTTCAAGGTTGTTTATACGAGTGACAGGTGTAGTGGACTACTAGCTGAACCAGCAAGGATGATGAGGAAATATATGGCATTTTGGTTATCAGTGGAGTGAAGAGAAGTGGACCCACCAGAAAAGTATCCAAGGCAGGATACCCATAAGAAACCACAAAGGTCTGAAACAAAGATTGTGAAATTGCTAATTATACATCATAGCAGTTATATGGCCCATAGCCCTTCCCCTGCATTCACAAACAGGTACTATAGGCGCTACTACTTTGTAGCTCAGCCCCCTCAACACCTCCCCTACAGTAATGTAGCTGAAATATGATTGGTCTCAACTGAACATTTTGGTGTCAACAACCCTGTTTTTGTTGCTTCAGGGTCTTCGCTAGTTGCAATGTGGTTGCAGAACATTATTTAGGACAGACTTTTGAAAATGGCCATCAAATGATTGGGGAGAATGTAGACCCACCGGCTGATCAGGTGTGGATGCAACAAGGGGTCTGGGGGGCCCTGGATGTCTGATGAGGCCAGACTGTTCCTCACCACGTCTGGGGGGCACTGGAAGTCCACTGGAGCCCGGCTGTCGCCATATCTGGAGGGGACTGAAGGTCCACTGGTGCCCGGCTGGACCTCGCCACGTCTGGGGGAGGACTGCAGCTATGTGCAAAAGGACTATCGTTAAGTTACACTAATAGGCTATCAAGAAAGATCTGAAAGGTTAATATCAAAGGCGAATGTTGAATAACAAGGCAAAACCATAAGTTACAGGACATTACTGCCATTAATAAGGCTTTATTCTATACATGTTCAGAGAGGGAGAGAGACATTAACCCCTTTACCAAAAGAGCAACTTCTATCTATTAAAACATCTATTATTGTGCAGCGCTTCCATTACTTATTTTTCACACAATAAAACCTCTTGCATACAGTTGTTAAGAGTCATTTCAGTGGCCTACAATATCTCTCAAGTAATCATTTCATTAGAAAATTTAACCATAACAAGATAGAATGAGACAAAGATATAATTAATTTACACCTACTTATTTCACATTTGAAGTCTCCTGCCTTTGCCAGTATGTCTTCAAGCTGTTTCTTTCCAAAAGATGGCAGACCCTTGATGGTTAACTCATGGCCCAGACATCTAATGATGATGGTCCCCTCCTCAAAAGAGCGGTGGGGAACTGACCTTTTCCACCACATTCATCTAAAGGGAAGACACAGAGAGCTTGGCATGGATAACATACATACATACTGTATATAGCAAACATCACATTTTATATAATATATTACAGGTAACACTAAACAACAGCCATCACTAGCACATTAGAGGCTGCTGCCTATAGACATAGACTAGAAATCACTGGCCACTTTAAGAAATGGAACACTAGCCACTTTAATAATGTGTACATATCTTGCATTACTCATCTCATATGTATATACTGTATTCTATACTATTCTACGGTATCTTAGACACTTTAATAATGTTTACATATCTGCATTACTTATCTCATATGTTTATACTTTTTTCTATACTATTCTACTGTATCTTAGTCCATGCCGCTCTAACATCGCTCGTCCATATATGTATATATTCTTAATTCATTCATTTACATTTACATCATTTAGCAGACGCTCTTATCCAGAGCGTCTTACAAATTGGTGCATGCAACTTATGATAGCAAGTGGGACAACCACTTTTTTTCTTCTTTTTTTTTATGGGGGGGGTGGGGTGGGGGGGTAGATGGATTACTTTATACTATTCCAGGTATTCTTTGAAGAGGTAGGGTTTCAAGTGTCTCCGGAAGGTGGTCAGTGACTCCGCTGTCCTGGCGTCGTGGGGGAGCTTGTTCCACCATTGGGGTGCCAGAGCACCAAATAGCTTTGACTGGGCTGAGCGGGAACTGTGCTTCTGTAGAGTTAGGGGAGCTAGCAGGCCAGAGGTGGATGAACGTAGTGCCCTCGTTTGGGTGTAGGGTCTGATCAGAGCCTGAAGGTAAGGAGGTGCCGTTCCCCTCACAGCTCCGTAGGCAAGCACCATGGTCTTGTAGTAAATGCGAGCCTCAACTGGAAGCCAGTGGAGTGTGCGGAGGAGCGGGGTGACATGAGAGAACTTGGGAAGGTTGAACACCAGACGGGCTGCGGCGTTCTGGATAAGTTGTAGGGGTTTAATGGCACAGGCAGGGAGCCCAGCCAACAGCGAGTTGCAGTAATCCAGACGGGAGATGACAAGTGCCTGGATTAGGACCTGTGCAGCTTTCTGTGTAAGGTAGGGTCGTACTCTGCGAATGTTGTAGAGCATGAACCTGCAGGATCGGGTCACCGCTTTGATGTTAGCGGAGAACGACAGGGTGCTGTCCAGGGTCACGCCAAGGCTCCTTGCACTCTGGGAGGAGGACACAATGGAGTTGTCAACCGTGATGGCGAGATCATGGAGCGGGCAGTCCTTCCCTGGGAGGAAGAGCAGCTCCGTCTTGCCGAGGTTCAGCTTGAGGTGGTGATCCGACATCCACACTGATATGTCTGCCAGACATGCAGAGATGCGATTCGCCACCTGGTTATCAGAAGGGGGAAAGGAGAAAATGTATTGTGTGTCGTCTGCGTAGCAATGATAGGAGAGACCATGTGAGGATATGACAGAGCAAAGTGACTTGGTGTATAGAGAGAATAGGAGAGGGCCTAGAACTGAGCCCTGGGGGACACCAGTGGTGAGAGCATGTGGTGCGGAGACAGATTCTCGCCACGCCACTTGGTAGGAGCGAACTGTCAGGTAGGACGCAATCCAAGAGTGAGCAGCGCCGGAGATGCCCAACTCGGAGAGGGTGGAGAGGAGGATTTGATGGTTCACAATATCAAAGGCAGCGGATAGGTCTAGAAGGATAAGAGCAAAGGAGAGAGAGTTAGCTTTAGCAGTGCGGAGAGCCTCCATGACACAGAGAAGAGCAGTCTCAGTTGAATGACCAGTCTTGAAACCTGACTGGTTTGGATCAAGAAGGTCATTCTGAGAGAGATAGCAGGAGAGTTGGCTAGAGACGGCACGCTCAAGAGTTTTGGAGAGAAAAGAAAGAAGGGATACTGGTCTGTAGTTGTTGACATCGGAGGGATCAAATGTAGGTTTTTTGAGGAGGGGTGCAACTCTCGCTCTCTTGAAATAGGAAGGGACATGGCCAGTGGTCAAGGATGAGTTGATGAGCGAGGTGAGGTAAGGGAGAAGTTCTCCAGAAATGGTCTGGAGAAGAGAGGAGGGGATAGGGTCAAGCAGGCAGGTTGTTGGGCGGCCGGCCGTCACAAGTCGCAAGATTTCATCTGGAGAGAGAGGGGAGAAAGAAGTCAAAGCATAGGGTAGGGCAGTGTGAGCAGGACCAGCAGTGTCATTTGACTTAATAAATGAGGATCGGATGTCGTCAACCTTCTTTTCAAAATGGTTGACAAAGTCATCCACAGAGAGGGAGGAGGGAGGGGGAGGAGGAGGAGGATTCAGCAGGGAGGAGAAGGTGGCAAAGAGCTTCCTAGGGTTAGAGGCAAAGTGGCTTTAGCAGCGGAAACAGAGGAAGCGAATGTAGAGTGGAGGGAGTGAAAATTTGACAGGTCCGCAGGGAGTCTAGTTTTCCTCCATTTCCGCTCGGCTGCCCGGAGCCCTCTTCTGTGAGCTCGCAATGAGTCGTCAAGCCACGGAGCAGGAGGGGAGGACCGAGCCGGCCGGGAGGATAGGGGACATAGAGAGTCAAAAGATGCAGAAAGGGAGGAGAGGAGGGTTGAGGAGGCAGAATCAGGAGATCGGAGGGAGAAGGATTTAGCAGAGGGAAGCGATGATAGGATGGAAGAGGAGAGAGTAGCGGGAGAGAGAGAGCGAAGGTTGCGACGGCACATTACCATCTGAGTAGGGGCAGAGTGAGTAGTGTTGGAGGAGAGCGAGAGAGAAAAGGATACAAAGTAGTGGTCGGAGACTTGGAGGGGAGTTGCAGTGACATTAGCAGAAGAACAGCATCTAGTAAAGATGAGGTCAAGCGTATTGCCTGCCTTATGAGTAGGGGGAGACGGTGAGAGGGTGAGGTCAAAAGAGGAAAGGAGTGGAAAGGAGTGGAAAGAAGGAGGCAGAGAGAAATGAGTCAAAGGCAGATGTAGGGAGGTTAAAGTCACCCAGAACTGTGAGGGGTGAGCCATCCTCAGGAAAGGAACTTATCAAGGCGTCAAGCTCATTGATTAACTCTCCAAGGGAACCTGGAGAGCGATAAATGACAAGGATGTTAAACTTGAATGGGCTAGTGACTGTGACAGCATGGAATTCAAATGAGGAGATAGACAGATGGGTCAGGGGAAAAAGAGAGAATGTCCACTTGGGAGAGATGAGGATTCCTGTGCCACCACCCCGCTGACCAGATGCTCTTGGGGTATGCGAGAACACATGGTTAGATGAGGAAAGAGCAGTAGGAGTAGCATTGTTTTCTGTGGTAATCCATGTTTCTGTCAGCGCCAAGAAGTCGAGGGACTGGAGGGTAGCATAGGCTGAGATGAACTCTGCCTTGTTGGCCGCAGAACGGCAGTTCCAGAGGCTGCCAGAGACCTGGAACTCCATGTGGGTCATGCGCGCAGGGACCACCAGATTAGAGTGGCAACAGTCACGTGGTGTGAAGCGTTTGTATGGCTTGTGCAGAGAGGAGAGAACAGGGATAGACAGACACATAGTTGACAGGCTACAGAGAAGGGCTACAATTATGCAAAGGAGATCGGAATGAAATGAACTAAACATCTGGGAAAGCAAGAGAGGGGGGCCTCCCTCAGTTACTTACTTAGATTTGTGTGTATTGGGTATATGTTGTGAAATTGTTAGATATTACTTGTTAGATATTACTGCACTGTCGGAGCTAGAAGCACAAGCATTTCGCTACACCCGCAATAACATCTGCTAAACACGTGTATGTGACCAATAAAATTTGATTTGATTTTAACCAAATTACATTTTGTCTGTAATCTTTTGATGTGACTAAATGTATCTGCAATCTATTGATGTGACTACATGTATCTGCAATCTATGGATGTGATTAAATGTATCTGTAATCTATTGATGTGATTAAATGTATCTGTAGTCTATTGATGTGACTAAATGTATCTGTAATCTATTGATGTGACTAAATGTATCTGTTGTTTGCTATTGTGAGAAAGGAAATCATTTTAAACAAACATACTACATTTAGAATTGAAGACTTCTTTAACTGCCTGAACTAGATCTGCTCGGCCACTCCGACCTTCCTGTGGTCCAGTTGTGTTTACACCTATGAACAATTAAAATAACATGGTGTAGAATGACACTTGACATAATATAGGACAAGTATAAGCACCCACCTAATTATTATTATTATAATTCCTATTATTATAGGTATTTATGGAAAATATGCTTAGAAACTGCTGAAATCTAATTTAAGTAATACCTAATAAGGGTACAATAAACTACCTATGAAACAATTATAAACTACAAATTAGTGGCTAAAAAGTGTGGGCTAAAATATAGTGTTAGGCTGCCATTCTAACGACTGATACTCTGACCCTGGGCTTTACATGACTTTATGTGGTCATCAGCTCTCTTGCCCTAACGTCTTCAGTCATCTGTCCTTTATCCCTTGACTCCCTGAGCTCCTCAGCCATCTTCTGGAATTTCCTCCTCTCCATCTCACCTAAACTCCCCCACCTGCCACTGAGGGTTGTCAGGTCACCTGAGATGACAATATTGTATACTGATGTCAACTATAACAGAGGATATTGTCGTGGTGAAAGTGTCGTGAGCTATTGGCTTACTTGAACAATACAGGATCACCTTCAAACTGCTCATGCTCACCTACAAAGCACTCAATGGACTGGCACCCTCATACCTTACTTACCTTCTCGCACCCCTACATTCCGACCTGCTCACTGCACTCCTCTAACAATGGCCTCCTCATCATCCCTTGCACCAGGCTCCGCTCCATAGGAGACGTTGCTTTTAGCAGAGCAGCCCCCCAAAATAGCACACAAAAACTGGCACAAATCTTCGGTTTATTGTACAGATGCGGTGTTACAAGACAATGGGCGCACTTGCTCCAGCGCACAGGATACAGTTCTACCGTGACAGAGCTAAGGCGAGCACACCATGTTGTTTCACTATTTAACCAGATATTCAACTGACTAACAGGCCAGATACAGTAGGTTATAAACACACAATAACACACGTGACCCATGACTGTATCAATATTATAAAGATGTTATAGTCCACATAATATTATCTAATAATATATGATAATATACGCCATTAAGCAGACACTTTTAAGTGACTTAGTCATGCGACTTAGTCATGCGTAGCTTAACCTCTTTCTAAATATGTTGGAAAACAAATTTCGTTATGTAATGAAGAGTACATGTGTAATAAAACAATTCACTTTTAAATTGTTCTCTAATTAAACATTACAGAATATGCCCATAGTTACCAATGCACTTCTGTAATTTGAAAGGAAAGCATTGTCATTAGATGTAACTCAACTAAAAACATTCAAGCATAACACTGTATAACCTCTGTGTTGATAAAATGCCATTTACAGTACCGTAATTAAACAGGATTTTACACTGTTGCTTGATCCTGCCTAATCCACAGTGTTTTAGGAGGTGGATTGTTTATTCTTTTTTTCACAATATTTTAATAATACAGGGGTTAGGAAAGAAAACACTTGGCCTGGGGTCGTTCAGTGGTCTTGTGCTGTGGTGGAATGTCCAATGCTTTGGGGTCGTTCAGTGGTCTTGTGCTGTGGTGGAATGTCCAATCCAATGCTTTTAAATGCATGATGTGAAATGAAAGTGTGAACACTTCTGGATGAAGGGTATCGGAACGCAGCCTATTTCTTTCCCCACTCTCCCCGAAATCAATTTGTCCCCCCAATCTCCTCTTGCCACTAACCCCTCAAAATCCACCAACCCTGTAGTCACATGTCCCTAATTCCACCTCCCTCTCACCCCCCACCCACCCACCCACCCCTTCCCTCCATTTCATACCTTAACTACAGACACAGGTAGTCATGTAGCTGCAGCAGCCTCCGTCACCAGGGTTGAGGACCTCCTTTTCATACCCCGTTCATGATAAGACACAAGGGTGCCCCTGATGTTAGCCATTATGAGGTGTCTTCCTACAACAACAACAAAGATATTTGAAATATTAAATTGTAACATGGGTGTATGTAAGTGTTTCCTAGTCTTTGAACAAGAGCCTTCAGTCCTTTTGGTCTAACTGACAGGGGATTAGGCCGTCAATGTAATAAGAATCTGTTCTTAACTGACTTGCCTAGTTAAATGACTAGTTAAATGACTCTAAGTCTCTTTGGATAAAGCGTCTGCTAAATGGCATATTATACTATATATTATTAAATAAAGGTACAATCCCCAAAATGTGCCTTTGTCAGCAAGAACAAAAGCCCTTGGTCAGGGTAGTAGAAGCCAGTTTTTTCATTATACTGCACTCACATAGATAGCCTATTGTTACAGGAGTGGGTCGCAGTTCCGGAGCGACCCACTAGGTGTCATCCTCCGGGGGGAAAATAGTTTGTATTGTTTGCTGTCAGCCTGTTTTTTGGAGACCTATGTGCTCCTCATTTGTTTTCGTGTATAGTCTGTTGTTTTGTATCCTGGTCTTTGGACCACAAGTAAAGATCCTTGTTTCACTGTCCTTGCCTACTGTCTATCCTGCACCGCACCTGGGTCACACTTCACACCAACCTTTACAGCCTACTGCAGGTTACAATATGAAGCAAATGAAAAGCACTTAAAGCGACAATCAGCAGTAGAAAAAATTAAGCGTCTTCCATGTCCCTGTTTCAGTTAAAAGCTATGGGACGTGGCTGGAGAAATGTTACCACTCTCAAATTGGATGTAGTCTATCACAGTGCCATCCGTTTTGTCTCCAAAGCCCCATTCACTACCCACCACTGTGACCTGTACGCTCTTGTTGGCTGGTCCTCACTACATGTTCGTCGTCAAACCCACTGGCTCCAGGCCATCTATAAATCACTGCTAGGCAAATCCCCGCCTTATCTTAGCTCATTGGTCACCATAGCAGCACCCACCCATAGTCTGCGCTCCAGCAGGTATATCTCACTGGTCATTCCCAAAGCCAACACCTCCTTTGGCCGCCACTCCTTCCAGTTCTCTGCTGCCAATGACTGGAACGAATTGCAAAAATCTCTGAAGCTGGAGACTCTTAACTCCCTCACTAACTTTAAGCATCAGTTGTCAGAGCACCTTACCGATCACTGCACCTGTACACAGCCCATCTGAAATTAGCCCACCCAACTACCTCATCCCTATATTGTTATTTATTTTGCTCTTTTGCACCCCAGTATCTCTATTTGCACATAATCTCTTGCACATCTAGCATTCCAGTGTTAATACTAATTGTAATTATTTTGCACAATAGCCTATTTATTGCCTTACCTCCATAACTTGCTACATTTGCACACACTGTATATATATTTTCTGTTGTATTTTTTGACTATGTTTTTTTACCCCATATGTAACTCTGTGTTGTTGTTTTTATCGCACTGCTATGCTTTATCTTGGCCAGGTCGCAGTTGTAAATGAGAACTTGTTCTCAACTGGCTTACCTGGTTAAATAAAGGTGAACAAAAATGTCCCCTTTAAAAGCCTAATGACAAGTAGCTAGCTAATCTGATTAAATATTTCACCTGTTGAAGTGTTTTACTTATTCTTTTGAGACAAACATTGAAGGGAATTGTTGAACATATCTTGAGGGATGGGAGAAGTCATCATTGAGTGGGAACAGACTAGAGGGGGAACAGAGAAATTACATGTAGCCACAACGTGATGAGGATAGCTAGCTAATCTTTTTATAGCTAGCTACTGTAACTAACATTCTTTTGGCGATACTAGCAAACTTAGCTAGCTCAGAGACTATGAAAATCAGGGTCTTAACAGCTCACCAAGTTATAATTCAAGCATGCTTTTATAAGAATCATGCTAAATCTAAATAAGATAGACTATACTTGCCAATGACATTAAGTTGTAGAAGAACTTTCCTTACGTGTAAATATTACATGGTACACTCCCGAACAAAGGCTCAAAGACAATTTCCCGCGAAACCCAGGAATTTGACACTAAAAACTCCTAGGAAATGTTTTGGGTTTGGCTTCTATGGTGAACACTAGCATTCAGTTAAAATCACCATTGAAAGGGTGGCGTATCACACAGTACGACGTGTGGTTCTGAATCACTATTCAAAGGTAACGCGTACCACACGTGGCCTGTGGGGTACCACATTCACCATATGAATGGTGTGATTGGTAAGATGATTTCCACCTTTTAATGGGGGTGATTGTTATCTAATCGGGTGCACCAATCGGGTGTTTTTTTTTTTATCACCACAGTTGAATAAACCGATACACGATACACAATTCGACAAATGTTTTGTAACGTTACCATACCAAATAGCTAACGTTGGCTAACAGTTAGCTGCCAGGGTAATTTAGCTAGCTACAGTAGTTAGCTAATGTCACATAGCTAGCTAATAGCTAACGTTAACTAGATTGGCCATGTACAGTAGCTAGCTAACGTTTGCAAACTAGAATCATAGAACAATGATGGTTAGTTATATAGATCTTTGCTAGAATGCTCAAACCAAATGCAGGTTATATAGTTGAGTTAAGGTCAATCATTCATTCTATACACCACCACATTGGCTTACGTGAGTGTTGCTTCATTGGCTAGCTAGATGGCTGGCTAGTAACATTAGCTAGATGGCTACCAAAGCCACACGTCTAAACTAGCTAGATAGATAACCTAAACCTGCATTCGGTTTGAGAATTCAGTAATGGGTAGCTATGATGTCATTATCTGTGTCAACTGTGCAGCAAAGCCAGGGAGAAAGCACGGAATACGTCGTTCGGTTGAAGTGATTTTATGTTACCATAGCAAATGTTAGAAAGGTAGCGAGGTGTTTATCTCAATCTCATATGCTGAAATCCACATGTGCGATATGCAAATGTCATTATTTGCTATGATTGTCTTTTTATAATTAAAAACTTTATTGATCTTCCTGAGGTTCCATCATGTTCACCTTAGTTTTGAGGCTGTCAAAGTGGTAAGTTAGTGTGGATATCAATGACGTCCTGCATTGTTCATTAGGCTACATTTTTATTAGAATGTATTGAAGTTGAACGTGGCTGTGTTTATATAGGTTGTGTTAGGATAGTGCTGACTATTTTAGATGTGACATTTAATATGAGATGATTAACAGTGTCTAATTTTCCTTTCACTAAGGATGCTGGGTGTACGAGTGAAATACAAAGATGAGAAGAAGCAAATCTTTTCACATGAGCCATTTACTTTCAATGACTTCTTGGAAGTGAGTGATTGCCACAATTGCAGTTGTTTACAGAAACCCTAACAGCGAGCCAAATGTAACTTTGTTTAATGTCTTTCAAGTTGTCAAGAAATGTATCCTGCCGACCATGGACTTAAAAGTCTATGATGAATCTGAGACAGAAGTAGATGAAGAAGTGTTCCAGTATCTTCTGTAAAATGTGTTTACCCAATGAAACGAGTTCTGATGGTGAGTTATTTGTCTACAGTACAGAGATGTGATCAATGTATTCATTCATACAATCCCAGCTAGCACAAATTATATGGCCCACATCCGTCCTGAGTCCGGCAGGCCGAATCTAATCCCGCTGACCCAGTTCTGAAACCCGGAGCCAGGCGGAGGTCTGTGTTTGCAGGGATGGTACAGTAAAGGGGGGGCCACCCTGTCCCCCAAAGCCTGTGGGAGGCACCGCTGAATCTCAAACACGCTTTTGGGAGGGGGAGTTTGCCAGGGGTCCGAGGTTTGGAGGGATGGAGTCACATGTCACACATTATGTGGTATGTCACAGATCACATTAGGCCCCATTAATTGTATGTCTTATCTCAACAACAGTTGAAGTCAGAAGTTTACATACCCCTTGGCCAATTACATTTAAACTCAGTTTTTCACAATTCCTGACATTTAATCCTAGTAAAAATGCCTTGTCTTAGGTCAGTTAGGATCACCACTTTATTTTAAGAATGTGAAATGTCAGAATAATAGTAGAGAGAATGATTTATTTCAGCTTTTATTTATTTAATCATATTCCCAGTGGGTCAGTTTACATACACTCAAATAGTATTTGGTAGCACTGCCTTTAAATTGTTTAACTTGGGTCAAATGTTTCGGGTAGCCTTCCTCAAGCTTCCCACAATAAGTTGGGTGAATTTTGGCTCATTCCTCCTGACAGAGCTGGTGTAACTGAGTCAGGTTTGTAGGCCTCCTTGCTCGCACACTCTTTTTCAGTTCTGCCCACACATTTTCTCCAATACCTTGACTTTGTTGTCCTTAAGCCATTTTGCCACAACTTTGGAAGTCTGCTTGGGGTCATTGTCCATTTGGAAGACCCATTTGCGACCAAGATTTAACTTCCTGACTGATTTCTTGAGATGTTGCTTCAATACATCCACATAATTTTACTTCCTCATGATGCCATCTATTTTGTGAAGTGCACCAGTCCCTCCTGCAGCAAAGCACCCCCACAGCATGAAGCTGCCACCCCTGTGCTTCACAGTTGGGAGGGTGTTCTTTGGCTTGCAAGCACCCCCCTTTTTCCTCCAAACATAACGATGGTCATTATGGCCAAACAGTTCAATTTTTGTTTCATCGGACCAGAGGACATTTCTCCCAAAAGTACGATCTTTGTCCCCATGTGCAGTTGCAAACCGTAGTCTCGCTTTTTTATGGCGGTTTTGGAGCAGTGGCTTCTTCCTTGCTGAGCAGCCTTTCAGGTAATGTCGATATAGGACTAGTTTTACTGTGGATATAGATACTTTTGTACCTGTTTCCTCCAGCATCTTCACAAGGTCCTTTGCTGTTGTTCTGGGATTGATTTGCACTTTTCGCACCAAAGTACGTTCATCTCTAGGAGACAGAACGCGTCTCCTTCCTGAGCGGTATGACGGCTGCGTGGTCCCATGGTGTTTATACTTGAGTACTATTGTTTGTACAGATGAACGTGGTACCTTCAGGCATTTGGAAATTTGGAAAAACTTGTGGAGGTCGACAATTTTTCTTCTGAGGTCTTGGCTGATTTATTTTGATTTTCCCATGATGTCAAGCAAAGAGGCACTGAGTTTGAAGGTAGGCCTTGAAATACATCCACAGGTACACCTCCAATTGACTCAAATTATGTCAATTAGTCTATCAGAAGCTTCTAAAGTCATGACATCATTTTCTGGAATTTTCCAAGCTGTTTAAAGGCACAGTCAACTTAGTGTATGTAAACTTCTGACCCAATGGAATTGTGATACAGTGAATTATAAGTGAAATAATCTGTCTGTAAACAATTGTTGAAAAAATTACTTGTGTCATGCACAAAGTAGATGTCCTAACCGACTTGCCAAAACTATAGTTTGTTAACAAGAAATTTGTGGAGTGGTTGAAAAACAAGTTTTAATGACTCCAACCTAAGTGTATGTAAACTTCCAACTTCAACTGTAGAATTGTAGGTTAACGATTTCTTAACAGATTATTTGGGCCTGACATTTAAAGCATGCTAAATGGGGTTTAGTGTAGGACTAACAATCAAATGTAAAGACACATATGCAATTTGGTTGTATTATCCCTGTAGCATTGTTGAGAACATAGTATTAATTTATTCATGTAATCGGCAGATTGTTAACTCTTCTGCAAGCTGCTCCGTGGATGGTTCCTCAGACTCTGATGTCACTGTTACCCTGACACAAAGTACTAACAGAAAAAGGGAAGCAGAGGAAGATTGTGCAGCCAAAGTAAGCCTTTCATTATTTGCTATGATTGTCTTTTTTATAATTAAAAACTGTATTGATCTTCCTGAGGTTCCATCTTTGTGATGTTGGGTTGGCCTACTCCCGGAGAGTTACTTAGTATGTAGGCTTTTTCCAGTCCTGCTCTTATTGACTTCAATCATCTTGGAAGATCCTAATGTACAGCTTAGTGATATACAGTGGGGGGGAAAAAATATTTAGTCAGCCACCAATTGTGCAAGTTCTCCCACTTAAAAAGATGAGAGAGGCCTGTAATTTTCATCATAGGTACACGTCAACTATGACAGACAAATTGAGAAAAATCCAGAAAATCACATTGTAGGATTTTTAATGAATTTATTTGCAAATTATGGTGGAAAATAAGTATTTGGTCACCTACAAACAAGCAAGATTTCTGGCTCTCACAGACCTGTGTCACACTCTGGCTCCAGGACTGTGTGTTAGAGCCAGGGTGTATCTCATTTGGTGGTGTTGGGGTTGGGTGAGTTTCATTTTGTTTGTGTTTAGTGGTGATTGGTCAATGACTCCCAATCGGAGGTAACGAGTGTCAGCTGTCGGCTCGTTATCTCTGATTGGGAGCCATATATATACTGTTGTGTTTCACTGTTTGTTTGTGGGTTTTTGTTCCAGTGTTCTATGTTCTGTCGGTGTCACAGAGGACTTCACGTATTGTCAGTTGTTGTTTTTCGTGGTTGCTTTAATTTAATAAAGTCATCATGTTCACTCGCAACGCTGCGCATTGGTCCGCTCCTTTAGACGATCGTGACAGAAAAACCCACCATAAAAGGACCAAGCAGCGTGTCAAGCGGCAACAGGATCCACCTACACAGGATTTATATCCACCCATAAAGGATTCATGGACATGGGAGGAGATACTGGATGGTAAGGGTCCTTGGGCACAACCGGGAGAATATCGCCTCCCTCGTGAAGAGCTGGAGGCAGCTAAAGCCGAGAGGAGGCGATATGAGGAGGCAGCACGGAGGCAAGGCTGGAAGCCCGGGGAGTACTACCCAAAAAATTTTTTTGGGGGGCACATGGCTTGGGCGCCTGGGCAGCAGGAGGCTGCCACAGGGAGATGTGGAGAGAAGGCTATCGGATTACGGGAGCCATTGGCGAGTAGAGGGAGGGAAGTTGTTGTCGCACGGCATGAGAGACTGAAGTGTGTTACCAGTCCGGTCCGGCCCGTTCCTGATCCCCAGTTAAGGCCAGTGGTGTGTGTTCCCGGTACGGACCGGCCTGTTCCTGCTCCAAGCACGTATCCTACGGGGTGCGTCACCAGCCCAGCCCGGCCTGTTCCTTCAGAGCCGTCCGCCAGACCGGAGCCGCTAGAGCCTTCCGCCAGACAGAATCATACACCTGCTATGGAATCAGCAGGAGCCGACGCAGCCTATGCTGGACTGGAGGCTCGGGTTCGTGACGGGCAGGAGCGGCTCATGCGGATGGGAGCCGTCCTGCTGGAGGTGATGACTGCAATCCGAGGCTGGGGTCCGCCTCCACCGCTAGCCGCCCAGCCAGCACCATCAGCCAGCCATGAGCAGCCAGACCCGTCAGCCAGCCATGAGCAGCCAGATCCGTCAGCCAGCCATGAGCAGCCAGATCCGTCAGCCAGCCATGAGCAGCCAGACCCGTCAGCCAGCCATGAGCAGCCAGATCCGTCAGCCAGCCATGAGCAGCCAGATCCGTCAGCTAGCCATGAGCAGCCAGATCCGTCAGCCAGCCATGAGCAGCCAGATCCGTCAGCCAGCCATGAGCAGCCAGATCCGTCAGCCAGCCATGAGCAGCCAGATCCGTCAGCCAGCCATGAGCAGCCAGATCCGTCCAGCTAGCCATGAGCAGCCAGATCCGTCAGCCAGCCATGAGCAGCCAGATCCGTCAGCCAGCCATGAGCAGCCAGATCCGTCAGCCAGCCATGAGCAGCCAGACCCGTCAGCCAGCCATGAGCAGCCAGATCCGTCAGCCAGCCATGAGCAGCCAGATCCGTCCAGCCAGCCATGAGCAGCCAGATCCGTCAGCCAGCCATGAGCAGCCAGATCCGTCAGTCAGCCATGAGCAGCCAGATCCGTCAGCCAGCCATGAGCAGCCAGATCCGTCAGCCAGCCATGAGCAGCCAGATCCGTCAGCCAGCCATGAGCAGCCAGATCCGTCAGCCAGCCATGAGCAGCCAGATCCGTCAGCCAGCCATGAGCAGCCAGATCCGTTAGCCAGCCATGAGCCGTCCAGCCAGGATCCGCCAGAGCCGTCCAGCCAGGATCCGCCAGAGCCGTCCAGCCAGGATCCGCCAGAGCCGTCCAGCCAGGATCCGCCAGAGCCGTCCAGTCGGGATCCGCCAGAGCCGCCCAGCCGGGATCCGCCAGAGCCGTCCAGCCGGGATCCGCCAGAGCCGTCCAGCCGGGATCCGCCAGAGCCGTCCAGCCGGGATCCGCCAGAGCCGTCCAGCCGGGATCCGCCAGAGCCGCCCAGCCGGGATCCGCCAGAGCCGCCCAGCCGGGATCCGCCAGAGCCGCCCAGCCGGGATCCGCCAGAGCCGTCCAGCCGGGATCCGCCAGAGCCGTCCAGCCGGGACCCGCCAGAGCCGTCCAGCCGGGACCCGCCAGTGCCGTCCAGCCGGGACCCGCCAGAGCCGTCCAGCCGGGATCCGCCAGAGCCGTCCAGCCGGGATCCGCCAGAGCCGTCCAGCCGGGATCCGCCAGAGCCGTCCAGCCGGGATCCGCCAGAGCCGTCCAGCCGGGATCCGCCAGAGCCGTCCAGCCGGGGATCCGCCAGAGCCGTCCCAGCCGGGATCCGCCAGAGCCGCCCAGCCGGGATCCGCCAGAGCCGTCCAGCCGGGATCCGCCAGAGCCGTCCAGCCGGGATCCGCCAGAGCCGTCCAGCCGGGATCCGCCAGAGCCGTCCAGCCGGGATCCGCCAGAGCCGTCCAGCCGGGACCCGCCAGAGCCGTCCAGCCGGGACCCGCCAGTGCCGTCCAGCCGGGGACCCGCCAGAGCCGTCCAGCCGGGATCCGCCAGAGCCGTCCAGCCGGGATCCGCCAGAGCCGTCCAGCCGGGATCCGCCAGAGCCGACCAGCCGGGAGCCACCAGAGCCGTCCAGCCAGTATCCGCCATTCAGCCTGGTACTGCCCCTTAGTCCGGTACTGCCCCTTAGTCCGGTACTGCCCCTTAGTCCGGTGCTGCCCCTTAGTCCGGTGCCGCCCCTTAACCCAGTGGGGGTTTAGTTGGGGGGTGGTCATGTGGAGGAGGCTAGGGAAGCGGGTGGTGACTAAGGTGGGATGGGGACCACGACCAGGGGCAGAACCGCCACCGTGGACAGACGCCCACCCAGACCCTCCCCTAGACTGTATGCTGGTGCGCCCGGAGTTCGCACCTTTAGGGGGGGGTACTGTCACACTCTGGCTCCAGGACTGTGTGTTAGAGCCAGGGTGTATCTCATTTGGTGGTGTTGGGGTTGGGTGAGTTTCATTTTGTTTGTGTTTAGTGGTGATTGGTCAATGACTCCCAATCGGAGGTAACGAGTGTCAGCTGTCGGCTCGTTATCTCTGATTGGGAGCCATATATATACTGTTGTGTTTCACTGTTTGTTTGTGGGTTTTTGTTCCAGTGTTCTATGTTCTGTCGGTGTCACAGAGGACTTCACGTATTGTCAGTTGTTGTTTTTCGTGGTTGCTTTAATTTAATAAAGTCATCATGTTCACTCGCAACGCTGCGCATTGGTCCGCTCCTTTAGACGATCGTGACAACCTGTAACTTCTTCTTTAAGAGGCTCCTCTGTCCTCCACTCGTTACCTGTATTAATGGCACCTGTTTGAACTTGTTATCAGTATAAAAGACACCTGTCCACAACCTCAAACAGTCACACTCCAAACTCCACTATGGCCAAGACCAAAGAGCTGTCAAAGGACACCAGAAACAAAATTGTAGACCTGCACCAGGCTGGGAAGACTGAATCTGCAATAGGTAAGCAGCTTGGTTTGAAGAAATCAACTGTGGGAGCAATTATTAGGAAATGGAAGACATACAAGACCACTGATAATCTCCCTCGATCTGGGGCTCCACGCAAGATCTCACCCCGTGGGGTCAAAATGATCACAAGAACGGTGAGCAAAAATACCAGAACCACACGGGGGACCTAGTGAATGACCTGCAGAGAGCTGGGACCAAAGTAACAAAGCCTACCATCAGTAACACACTACGCCGCCAGGGACTCAAATCCTGCAGTGCCTGACGTGTCCCCCTGCTTAAGCCAGTACATGTCCAGGCCCGTCTGAAGTTTGCTAGAGTGCATTTGGATGATCCAGAAGAGGATTGGGAGAATGTCATATGGTCAGATGAAACCAAAATAGAACTTTTTGGTAAAAACTCAACTCGTCGTGTTTGGAGGACAAAGAATGCTGAGTTGCATCCAAAGAACACCATACCTACTGTGAAGCATGGGGGGTGGAAACATCATGCTTTGGGGCTGTTTTTCTGCAAAGGGACCAGGACGACTGATCCGTGTAATGGAAAGAATGAATGGGGCCATGTATCGTGAGATTTTGAGTAAAAACCTCCTTCCATCAGCAAGGGCATTGAAGATGAAACGTGGCTGGGTCTTTCAGCATGACAATGATCCCAAACACACCGCCCGGGCAACGAAGGAGTGGCTTCGTAAGAAGCATTTCAAGGTCCTGGAGTGGCCTAGCCAGTCTCCAGATCTCAACCCCATAGAAAATCTTTGGAGGGTTGAAAGTCCGTGTTGCCCAGCGACAGCCCCAAAACATCACTGCTCTAGAGGAGATCTGCATGGAGGAATGGGCCAAAATACCAGCAACAGTGTGTGAAAACCTTGTGAAGACTTACAGAAAACGTTTGACCTGTGTCATTGCCAACAAAGGGTATATAACAAAGTATTGAGAAACTTTTGTTATTGACCAAATACTTATTTTCCACCATAAGTTGCAAATAAATTCATTAAAAATCCTACAATGTGATTTTCTGGATTTTCTTTTCTCATTTTGACTGTCATAGTTGACGTGTACCTATGATGAAAATTACAGGCCACTCTCATCTTTTTAAGTGGGAGAACTTGCACAATTGGTGGCTGACTAAATACTTTTTTTCCCCACTGTAGCCAGGTGTTGGAGCAGGGCTAAAACCAATGCTTGCTAGCACTCCAGGAGGATGGCTGGCTACCACTGAGCTCTTTCTCAATTTGTCTATCATTGGCTCCTCGTGTCCTCTTCTCATCCTTCTCAAAACCAACTACAGAACAAGGAATTAGGAGAGGAACATTGGGTCTTATTATCAAATGGGATTTGAGAAGGAGGCGAGGAATCAATAAAAAAATATTTTGAGAAAGAACCCAGGTGTACTAGGGTCTGTGTCTTGTGCTTTTTGTTAGATGATTGAGGACATTCTCCACAGCAAAGCTGGAGGGTAAAGGATCATGAACGAGTATGCTCGGACAAAAAGCTTGACTGCCCGCACCAGATGTGATATGATCAAGGTATTGTTTGCAAATATGACAGAGGATCATTGGTTAAACCATCAAAGTTTTTACGCAAAAATGTCAATGTTTTGCATTCATGTATTATTGCCAATGTAGTAATTATTTATTTTTTGGTTCAGAACAAGTCCCCCATGACATGTGAAGGAGGCATATGCAACACGAATAGTTTCCTTGTTCCCGTGCCTGGCCGACCACAAAGCAAGACTGACTGTGAGTACGAAATAAATCTGGGTCCCAATTCATTCCCTACCACTTCCCTTTAGCCTTAACCCTTTGATGTTTGCAGATTTGAAGGTTGTGGATAGATGTAAGCAGTGTAGTCGTGGAGCTTTCACCTGGATCTGCACATATTGATAGGGTTATAGGGCCAAGGGGAAGTGGTGTAAGACTATTTTTGAAATGGTTTTGCTGTTTTAAAGGCACAATCTGCCGATAGTGAAACTGCCACTGCAACATCACTAGATGTTCAAATGATAAACACAGCATTTTTTGAATCACTTTTGAAGGTCCAAAACGGTCTAACATAGCACTGCTGTTGTTAACATGCTCCTCCTCGTCATCAATCAGGCTTTGTGTATGTGAAGGTGACTGAGGAGCATTTAACATTACACAGTCCCTGCAACTGTTAAACTTTTCTTCTAGATTCTAACATGCACCAGTGACAAATTTGCTTCAGGTGAACAAAAGGTATGTTTATTTTTTTGTCTGTGTTTATCTAGACCCACTATTACAATGCAGAAGACGGGAGTGGCTACTTGGCATGGAGACTGAAGCACCTGTAAAAAGGAGGATGCAGAAGGAAGAATAAAGTCCCCTCGTAGATCACTAACAGGTGGGTCAGCTGGTTGGCATACATAAGTATTTTATTTGTGTGAATGGTTTTTGATGGGTTTTTCTCACAATTCAGTGTGATGGGGTTTGGTTGGACTGTTTATACCAGTGTTGTGTGTTCCTGTCCTTTTTTATCTTTGGTTGAAGGTGGACCAGCTGCTGACAGAGACCCCTTCACGGACGAAGACTGGCTGAGTGAAGAAGAGCAGTGTCGAGAGGCCATCGCGCTGATGAAACACACGTCTGGTGAAGCAACCGTAAAAGAAAAGATGAAGCTGACCTTTGCCTACTGCCAAAAAATCGTCCATGACCCACAGAACTCCTCTGACATACTCAGTGTTTCCACGGTTCCTGGACATACCAGGCATGGTATGTATGAAATGGACTCTGTCAACTCCATAGCATGCATGTGTGAGAACGTATGAATGACATGTTGATATATTGTTTTTTCCAAAGCATGAGTGGCTATTACCCTTAAAAGGCGAAAGGACCATGTCTTAGAAATCCTGTAGCTGCGATTTTATTGTTGTCTTTGTGCGTCTTGTCTTAGATTGAGCAAGATTATGGACTGATGTTTGGTGACGCAACTTCCGCAAAATTCCTGGAGAAATGGCCTACTGTCTTCAAACAGAAGGTCATCCTGCAGAGCCATGGACTCACACCAACAATGGAGCTTCAGGACCTGATACACAACGCTGAGTCCACAGCTGAGGTGAAAAATGGTACAGACATACCACTGTATACTGTGATATGAAGTTCTAGTATGTGCATGTGGGAGGGAGAAGAATTGTAGGATTGTGGTTGAAAGGGGATTGGGTTGAATTTTAACCCACACCAGCACCGGCAAACGTATTCTGACAGTTTTCTAATGTCAGAATTAAAAATGTGTGTTTCTAGGCTGGGACAGTGACAGTGTTCTCCTCGTCCGTCTTCTGCCTCCCTCCGCTCAAGGCCACAACAAGCTGGGAAAGATGTCAACAAGACACGCAGCTGAACCTCTTGTGAAATTCATAAAGGTAAGGCTATAATTCAACACAAATTTGTTATAGACAAATTGTGTCGCTGTATCCTGATTCCCCCCCCCCCCACCCCCCCTTCCTTCACCCTCTTCCACTTCACCCCTCTTTCCCTCAAGTGTACAAGCACTTACCCCAGCAAACAGCACTATCACCAACTCTACTGATATAATAACTCTTACTAGTTAAACTACTACAACTGTGGCAGTATGACACTGTAATACATATTAGAATCACTACTGTCTGGCTTGTGAGACTTATAGTAGTTGTTTAAAGTGTGGTCAGGTTGGTTGTTCACATGTATTTTGCACTTTATCTGGATTTAGAAAGCATCTTAACAGGGCATATGAAGAGCGTACCGAAGCAGTTTCTGATAATGATGGTGGAGGCCCCTCTACCGCTGCAAACAGTTTTGCAGCAAATTATTTTGGTGATGTGCCAGCACCAAGCTCACATTGTGATTCAGCTCTCTATAATAAGAGTATTGTGGATAATTGTGCTGCAACAATAGCTCAACTCAAAGTAGCAGGAGCTGGTGAAACAACAGTACCATGGAAGAGATAGTTGATGATATCCACAGTCAAGCTAAAGAGTCAGTGAAGACATGTATGTCTTTACAGGAAACTGGCAACAATGATATTGGGTGTAAAATAAGTCAGTGTTTTGGCAAAATTGAAAATCCTTTCAGTGTATTGAATTCTGAAGCCAAAAGGTTTAAATATTTCTCTGAAAAGTTGGGAAATGTAGATCCAGTTGAATATGTTCTTGGCACAAGATTTGACACAAGACGCAATAGAACCACTGGAACATAAACTCTGTCTTTCAAACATATAAAAATTACTTCACAGATCTTCATTGTAAAGGGTTTAAACACTGTTTCCCATGCTTGTTCAATGAACCATAAACAGTTAATGAACATGCATCTGTGGAACGCTCGTTAAGACACTAACAGCTTACAGACGGTAGGCAATTAAGGTCAAAGTTATGAAAACTTAGGACACTAAAGAGGCCTTTCTACTGACTCTGAAAAACACCAAAAGAAAGATGCCCAGGGTCCCTGCTCATCTGCGTGAATGTGCCTTAGGCATGCTGCAAGGAGGCATGATAACTGCAGATGTGGTCAGGGCAATAAATTGCAATGTCCGTACTGTGAGACGCCTAAGACAGCGCTACAGGGAGACAGGACGGACAGCTGATCGTCCTTGCAGTGGCAGACCACGTGTAACAACACCTGCACAGGATCGGTACATCCGAACATCACACCTGCGGGACAGGTACAGGATGGCAACAACAACTGCCCGAGTTACACCAGGAACGCACAATCCCTCCATCAGTGCTCAGACTGTCCGTAATAGGCTGAGAGAGGCTGGACTGAGGGCTTGTAGGCCTGTCGTAAGGCAGGTCCTCACCAGACATCACCGGCAACAACGTCGCCTATGGGCACAAACCCACCGTCGCTGGACCAGACAGGACTTGCAAAAAGTGCTCTTCACTCGCGGTTTTGTCTCACCAGGGGTGATGGTCGGATTCGCGTTTATCGTCGAAGGAATGAGCGTTACACCGAGGCCTGTACTCTGGAGCGGGATCGATTTGGAGGTGGAGGGTCCGTCAAGGTCTGGGGCGGTGTGTCACAGCATCATCGGACTGAGCTTGTTGTCATTGCAGGCAATCTCAACGCTGTGCGTTACAGGGAAGACATCCTCCTCCCTCATGTGGTACCCTTCCTGCAAGCTCATCCTGACAGGACCCTCCAGCATGACAATGCCACCAGCCATACTGCTCGTTCTGTGCGTGATTTCCTGCAAGACAGGAGTGTCAGTGTTCTGCCATGGCCAGCGAAGAGCCCGGATCTCAATCCCATTGAGTACGTCTGGGACCTGTTGGATCGGAGGGTGAGGGCTAGGGCCATTCCCCCCAGAAATGTCCGGGAACTTGCAGGTGCCTTGGTGGAAGAGTGGGGTAACATGAGGAGGATGAGGAGGAGTCCATGAGGAGGAGATGCACTGCAGTACTTAATGCAGCTGGTGGCCACACCAGATACTGACTGTTACTTTTGATTTTGACCCCCCCCCCCCTTTGTTCAGGGACACTTTATTCAATTTCTGTTAGTCAAATGTCTGTGGAACTTGTTCAGTTTATGTCTGAGTTGTTGAATCTTGTAATGTTCATACAAATATTTACACATGTTAAGTTTGCTGAAAATAAACGCAGTTGATAGTGAGAGGACGTTTCTTTTTTTGCTGACCAGGTTACTGTTACAGATAAATTAATGTACATACCCATTTTACAGACGTTAGAGTCTATTTACGAAAATGCACACAAAATGTTGCAGCCTGTAGATGGTCACAAAGAAAGTCTACTTTATGACTTGCGTGATGGATATTTCTTTAAGAATCATGCTCTATTCTCAAAAGAGAAACATGTGATACAAATTCAACTCTTGTATGACGACTTTGAAACCGCTAATCCTTTTGGATCGAAGCGTGGCATACATAAATTGGGTGCCATTTACTTGTCAAAGGCTGATGTGTATGCGGTGGTGGAGTCAGGCGCAGGACACAGAGGATAAGTAAAGACGACTTTACTAGAACACGAAATACGCACGAAAATAAACGTCTCCAACACTGGAGGGAAAAAACACCATATGCGTAAAATGACACAATGAGTATAACACCGACACAAGGCATCCAAGACACGCGGACAATAACATACAAAGACAAAACATAGAACAGGTGAACTTATACGTGACATAATCAATACAGAATACGCAACAGGTGTACCCACTAGACATGACAAAACAAACATCGAAAACATCAAGCGGTAGTAGCTAGTACTCCGGGGACGACGAACGCCGAAGCCTGCCCGAGCAAGGAGGAGGAGCAGCCTCGGCGGCATCCGTGACAGTACCCCCCCCCCCTTGAGCCGTGCGCCGAGCCCGGCCTCGGGGACGGCCAGGAGGACGCGGAGCAGGGCGCATGGGGTGACTCCGGTGGAACTCCGTCAGGAGGGAGGGATCTAAAATGTCCCTCCTAGGCACCCAGCACCGTTCCTCCGGACCGTACCCCTCCCACTCCACGAGATACTGCAGACCCCCCATCCGACGTCTCGAGTCCACGATGGACCGGACTGAGTACGCCGGAGCCCCCTCGATGTCCAGTGGGGGCGGAGGAGTCTCCCGTATCTCACTGTCCTGGAGTGGACCAGCTACCACCGGCCTGAGGAGAGACACATGGAACGAGGGGTTAATGTGATAATCATTAGGCAGTTGTAACCTGTAACATACCTCGTTCAATCTCCTCAGGACTTTAAATGGCCCCACAAACTGCCGACCCAGCTTCCGGCAGGGCAGGCGAAGGGGCAGGTTTCGAGTCGAGAGCCAGACTCGATCTCCAGGTGCGTACACTGGACCCTCACTGCGGTGGAGATCGGCGCTCGCCTTCTGCCTACGGATAGCCCGCTGCAGATGTACATGTGCAGCGTTCCATGTCTCCTCCGAGTGCCGAAACCACTCATCCACCGCAGGAGCCTCGATCTGGCTCTGATGCCATGGTGCCAGAACCGGCTGATACCCCAACACACACTGGAAAGGGGTCAGATTCGTAGAGGAATGGCGTAGAGAGTTCTGGGCAATCTCTGCCCAGGGGATATACCCCGACCACTCCTCCTGCCGGTCCTGGCAATAAGATCTCAGAAACCTACCCACATCCTGGTTCACTCTCTCCACCTGCCCATTACTCTCAGGGTGGAAACCCGAGGTAAGGCTAACCGAGACCCCCAAGCGTTCCATGAACGCCCTCCAGACTCTAGAGGTGAATTGGGGACCCCGATCAGACACTATATCCTCTGGTACCCCGTAGTGCCGGAAGACGTGGGTAAACAAAGCCTCAGCAGTCTGTAGGGCAGTAGGGAGACCCGGCATTGGGATGAGACGACAGGCCTTAGAGAACCGATCCACAATGACCAGAATAGTGGTATTCCCCTGGGAAGGGGGAAGGTCCATGACAAAGTCTACCGAGAGGTGAGACCACGGCCGTTGTGGAACGGGTAGGGGTTGTAACTTCCCCCTGGGCAGGTGTCTAGGCGCCTTACACTGAGCGCACACCGAGCAGGAGGAGACATAAACCCTCACGTCCTTAGCCAATGTTGGCCACCAGTACTTTTCACTAAGGCAGTGCACTGTCCGGCCAATACCAGGATGTCCAGAGGAGGGTGACGTATGAGCCCAATATATGAGACGATCACGAATCTCGAGCGGAACGTACGTCCGCCCCACTGGACACTCTGGAGGAGTAGGGTCGGTGCGTAACGCCCGCTCGATTTCCGCATCGACCTCCCACACCACCGGTGCCACCAGACAAGACTCCGGCAGTATGGGAGTGGGCTCAATGGACCTCTCCTCTGTGTCATATCGCCGGGACAGGGCGTCTGCCTTACCGTTCTGGGACCCTGGGATGTAAGTGAGCTTAAAAACAAACCGGGCCAGAAACATGGTCCACCTAGCCTGACGAGGGTTCAGTCTCCTAGCTGCCCGGATGTACTCCAGGTTACGATGGTCAGTCAGAATGAGAAAAGGGTGTTGAGCCCCCTCAAGCCAATGCCTCCACACCTTTAGGGCTTGAACCACGGCTAGCAGCTCCCTGTCCCCCACGTCATAATTACGTTCCGCCGGGCTGAGCTTCTTAGAGTAAAAAGCGCAGGGCCGGAGTTTAGGAGGCGTGCCTGAGCGTTGAGACAGTACAGCCCCAATACCGGCCTCTGACGCATCCACCTCCACCTGGAACGCTAAAGCGGGGTCCGGATGCGCCAGCACCGGAGCTGAGGTGAACAGGTCCTTCAGTTTACCAAACGCCCTGTCCGCCTCAGCCGACCACTGCAAACGCACCGGGCCCCCCTTCAGCAGGGAGGTGATGGGAGCTGCTACCTGTCCAAAACCCCGGATAAACCTCCGGTAGTAATTGGCAAAACCCCAAAACCGCTGCACTTCCTTAACCGTGGTGGGAGTCTGCCAATTTTGCACGGCTGAAACGCGGTCAATCTCCATCTCCACCCCTGACGCGGACAGTCGATGGCCCAGGAAGGAGATGGACTCCTGGAAAAACAGACATTTCTCTGCCTTGACATACAAGTCATGCTCCAACAGCCTACCCAACACTCGACGCACCAGGGCTACATGCTCGGCTCGTGTAGAAGAGTAAACTAGAATGTCGTCAATATACACCACTACACCCTGCCCATGCAAATCCCGGAAGATCTCGTCCATAAAGCATTGGAAGACTGAAGGAGCATTCATTAACCCGTATGGCATGACGAGATACTCATAGTGACCCGAGGTGGTACTAAATGCTGTCTTCCATTCATCTCCTTCCCTAATGCGCACCAAGTTGTAGGCGCTCCTGAGATCCAGTTTTGTGAAGAACCGCGCTCCGTGTAATGATTCCGTCATACTCGCAATCAGCGGGAGAGGATAACTGTATTTAACAGTGATCTAATTGAGACTACGGTAATCAATACACAGGCGCAACCCTCCATCCTTCTTCTTCACAAAAAAGAAACTCGAGGACGCAGGAGAAGTGGAGGGCCGTATGTATCCCTGTCTCAGAGACTCGGCTATGTATGTCTCCATAGCCGCCGTCTCCTCTTGAGACAGAGGATACACATGACTACGCGGAAGTGCAGCACCTGCCTGGAGGTCTATCGCACAATCCCCCTGGCTATGAGGTGGCAATCGCGTCGCCCTAGTCTTGCTGAACACGAGTGCCAAATCATCACACTCAGGAGGAATGTGCAGTGCGAGCACTTGGTTCGGACTTTCCACCATGGTCGCCCCTACGGAAACACCTAGACACCGCACGACACACTGGTCAGACCACTCCTTGAGAGCCCTCTGTTGCCACGAAATGGTGGGGTCATGGGCGATTAACCAAGGAAGCCCCAGCACCACGGGATACGCAGGAGAGTCGATCAGATACAACTGAATGATCTCCTCATGACCCCCCTGCGTCTTCATCTTTAGTGGCGCTGTGACCTCCCTAATCAACCCAGATCCCATCGGACGGCTATCTAGGGCATGGATAGGAAAGGGCACATCTACTGGTAGGAGGGGAATCCCTAACTTAACACAAAAATTACGATCAATAAAATTCCCAGCTGCGCCTGAATCGACTAGCGCCTTATGCTGTGAATGAGATGCAACCTGGGGAAACACTACTTGTATACACAGGTGAACAACAGAGAGCTCTGGGTGAGATGGGCGCCTACTCACCTGGAATGACTCCCCAGTGCGTGACCTGTTGCCTCGATCCCCTGGTGGCCCTCCCCAGCACCTAACCGCAGTGTGTCCTCCACGGCCACAGTTGGTGCAGAGGACGGCCTGCCTCCGGATCTCTCTCCTCCTCTCTCTAGCGCCAGCACCCCCGAGTTCCATTGGGCTCGGCTCGGAGGTGCTGGGGGATGGAATGGACGGCCCCAACTCCGGACGTCCGCGGGTAGCCAGCAGGGTATCCAGACGGATTGACATGTCCACCAACTGATCGAAGTTTAGATTGGTGTCCCTGCAGGCCAACTCTCGTCGAACGTCCTCTCGCAGGCTGCACCGATAGTAGTCGATGAGGGCCCTCTCATTCCACCCCGCATCCGCTGCTAGAGTCCGGAAGTCCAGGGCGAACTCCTGTGCGCTCCTCTTCCCCTGTCGGAGGTGGAACAGACGCTCCCCCGCCGCTTTACCCTCTGGGGGATGATCGAAAACAGCCCTGAAGTGGCGGGAGAACTCCGCGTAGCTGATGGTGGCGGCGTCTATTCCCCTCCATTCGGCATTGGCCCACTTTGGCCTTGCCGGATAGACAGGAGATGAGGGCGGAAACGCTCTCGTATCCCGAGGGCGCCAGGTGTATGGTGGCCAGGTAGAGTTCCACTTGAAGTAGGAACCCCTGACACCCGGCTGCGGTGCCATCATATGCCCTCGGGAGCGAGAGCCGAATCCCACTGGACTCCGGAGATGGTATGATGGGGCTGGCCGATGGTGGTGGTAATGTAGGAGGAGGTGTGGGCAAACCTCCTCTTTCCCATCGGCGCAGGGTGTCCATCACGTCTTGCATGGCGGAGCCGAGTCGATGGATCATGGCGTCCTGGCTGCTGACCCGACCCTCCAGTGACTCGGGCACCGCCGCTGCTCCTGCTGACTCCATGGGTTGGTATGTTATTCTGTCAAAGGCTGATGTGTATGCGGTGGTGGAGTCAGGCGCAGGACACAGAGGATAAGTAAAGACGACTTTACTAGAACATGAAATACGCACGAAAATAAACGTCTCCAACACTGGAGGGAAAAAACACCATATGCGTAAAATGACACAATGAGTATTACACCGACACAAGGCATCCAAGACACGCGGACAATAACATACAAAGACAAAACATAGAACAGGTGAACTTATACGTGACATAATCAATACAGAATACGCAACAGGTGTACCCACTAGACATGACAAAACAAACATCGAAAACATCAAGCGGTAGTAGCTAGTACTCCGGGGACGACGAACGCCGAAGCCTGCCCGAGCAAGGAGGAGGAGCAGCCTCGGCGGCATCCGTGACATTACTTTACTTTAAGAAATGTCTCACCAAAGTGGAATTCCTCTCTGCTCAATATTTACCTGGTTTCTCTATTTCATGCTCAAGATATAAAAACCTATGGGTTTCACTCACTACTTGACCCAATTGTACGAGATGTAAACATTTTGTAAAGTGATGGAATTAAGGTTCCCTTGTACGATCACCAAATTCATGGAACTATTGTCCGAGTAACAGGTGACAACCTAGGTATTCATGGTTTATTTTGTTTTGTGGAATCTTTTAGCGCAAGACATTGCTTCCGTTTCTGTCTTGTTGAGAAAGACGAATTTCAGACAGAGTTTAGTGAAGACAGTCCTAAGATAGTATTGCGAACTAAAGAGATGCATTTGGAACACTGCCAAACAATGGAGAGAAATCCCACTCTGCCCTATGTGATGGGTGTTAAACAATTCTGCCTGTTAAATTCATTACAGAACTTTCATACAAGTGAGAATTTTTCAGTTGATATCAGGCATGACATCTTGGAGGGTGTTGGGCAATATGAGGTGAAATTGCTACTACAGCACTTGCCAAACGAGCATTTAACCTCAAAAGAAATTGACATGAGAATTCAGAGCTTCAGCTATGCTTATATGGAAAGAAACAACAGACCCTCTGCAGTGAAGTTACTTGAGGGTTCCAATGATTTGGGCTTAATTGCCATTCAGTCTTGGTTCCTACTATGCAATCTATCACTTATCTTTGGTGACTTAGTGTCTCCAAATGATCAACATTGGCATTTGCTGCTTTTGTTGCTTCAATTAGTCAACAGTGCTTCAATTTCTCCAGTGTTATCCAATGTTATTACAGTCTATTTGAAGCACTGGATTGCAGAACACCACAGATTGTTCAAGCATTTGTTTCCTGGAAAAAGTTTTTTTAACCAAAACATCATTTTATGGTGCATTAGCCGCGATGCTTTCTGAAAATCGGGCCAATTCTCCATAGCTGGTGTATGTGCTACAAAGCAAAACACAATAAAAAATAAAATACAAAAAGTGACACGCTTTAAAAACATAACTAAAACATTGGCCAAGAAACACCAAAGTGACATGGCATACAACTGGCAAACATTTGACCTAGATAGATTGGATATTGGTCCAGGGAAAATGGTGTCCTTGAATGTAATGGAAGGAGCTCATGAGTTAGCAAACGCACTCCGGGTGCCTTCTTCCACTAAGGTTTTGAGTGTAAAATGGGCCAAACATCAAGGGAATGTATACCGTTCAGATTTGGTTGTTTGTCTTAAAGTTCATTGTGAGATGCCAATATTTCACGAAATCCAGTCTTGTAAAAGATGACAACGTACTGCAGGTTATCTTTGCTTTAGACACTGTGTCTTTGTGAACATTTTCATGCGTTTAAAGTTGTATGGACAAGAAAGGGACCCCATGTTGTTGATGTTGAAGATCGTTTGTATCACAAAGCATTCAAAATACATTCGACATACAGATGTCGTATGGTGGTGATGTCCTATGGTGGTGATTCAAGTTTATTTGTGGTCCCGTACTGCTTCATGTGATTTTATTTCCACGCTTGTACACAGTATCAGAACAATTGAGAATTTCCCCAACGGAGGCACAGGGGTGTGGCTTTCAATTCATACTGTCCCTATTGCTTTATTTTATTTCAAGGATTGTACACCATGCAAGTACTGTTTGGGCTGTTTTTGGTATCTCATGTAATAAAAAAATCCTGTTGTGCAATATTTTGTGTTGACTGATTTATGGTAGTAATATAATTTTTCTGTGTTTACCCAGATCAGAGTCTATTTATTTAATATTATGAGAGTATATTGTAATGACACTGGTAGGAGTAAACATTACTCTCAGCAATTAACTCTAGAATACTGAACAACACTGCAGAGAGTAAAACAAGTGAGTTATTTTAAATTAATACTGTACAGAGTGAAACGCAACGACACAATTTCAACACACAATTGAGCAAATACAGTACAACTCTGAAAAGATAACTCTGTTGCCAGAGTACGTTTTACTCTTTTTGGACTGGGACCAAATGTTATCTTTGGCAGAGTAACATTTCCTTCAAATAGAGTTAAATTCACTCTGTCATTTTTACTGTGTAGCGATATTTCTTATAAGCGTCTGGATTAGTGTCCCGTTCCTTGAAAGCGGCAGCTCTAGCCTTTAGCTCAGTGCAGATGTTGCCTGTAATCCATGGCTTCTGGTTGGGATACAGTGCATTTGGAAAGTATTCAGACCCCTTGACTTTTTCCACATTTTGTTACGTTACAGCCTTATTATAAAATCTACATACAATACCTCATAATGACAAAGCAAAAACAGATTTTTTGATTTTTTTGCAAATGTATTAAAAATAAAAAACTTAAATATGACATTTACATAAGTATTCAGATCCTTTACTCAGGACTTAGTTGAAGCACCTTTGGAAGCGATTACAGCCTTGAGTCTTCTTGGGTAGGACGCTACAAGCTTGGCACACCTGTATTTGGGAGTTTCTCCCATTCTTCTCTGTAGATCCTCTCAAGCTCTGTCAGGTTGGATGGGGAGTGTCGCTGCACAGCTATTTTCAGGTCTCTCAAGAGACTTTCGATCGGATTCAAGGACCATGTCTTAGGCTCTGGCTGGGCCACTCAAGGACATTCAGAGACTTGTCCCGAAGCAACTCCTACATTGTCTTGGCTGTGTGCTTAGGGTCGTTGTCCTGTTGGAAGGTGAACCTTCGCCCCAGTCTGAGGTCCTGAGCACTCTGGACCAGATTTTCATCGAGGATCTGTCTTTACTTTGCTCCGTTCATCTTTCCCTCGATCCTGACTAGTCTCCCAGTCCCTGCCGCTGAAAAACACCCCCACAGCATGATGCTGCCACCACCATGCTTCACCATAGGGATGGTGCCAGGTTTCCTCCACACTTGGCATTCAGGCCAAAGAGTTCAATCTTGGTTTCTTCAAACCAGAGAATCTTGTTTCTCATGGTCTGAGTCTTTTAGGTGCCTTTTGGCAAACTCCAAGAGGGCTGTCGAGTGTCTTTTACTGAAGAGTGGCTTCTGTCTGGCCACTCTACCATAAAGGCCTGATTGGCGGAGTGCTGCAGAGATGGTTGTCCTTCTGGAAGGTTCTCCCATCTCCACAGAGGAACTCTGGAGCTCTGTCAGTGACCTTCGGGTTCTTGGTCACCTCCCTGACGAAGGCCCTTCTCCACCGATTGCTCAGTTTGGCCGGGCGGCCAGCTCTAGGAAGAGTCTTGGTGGTTCCAAACTACTTCCATTTAAGAATGATGGAGGCCACTGTGTTCTTGGAGACCTTCAATTCTGCCGAAATTTGTTGGTAATCCTGTCTCGGAGCTCTACGGACAATTCCTTTGACCTCATGGCTTGGTTTTTGCTCTGACGTGCACTGTTAGCTATGGGACCTTATATAGACAAGTGTGTGCCTTTCCAAATCATGTCCAATCAATTGACTTTACCACAGGTGGACTCCAATCAAGTTATATAAACATTTCAAGGATCATCAATGGAAACAGGATGCACCTGAGCTCAATTTCGAGTCTCATAGCAAAGGGTCTGAATACTTATGTTTTGAGCAAGTTCCTGCTTGAGTTTTTGCTTGTAAGCAGGAATCAGGAGGATAGAATTATGGTCAGATTTTCCAAATGGAGGGTGAGGGAGAGCTTTGTACGCGTCTCTGTGTGTGGAGTAAAGGTTGTCTAGAGTTTGGTGATTTAGTTTTGGTAAAGATGATTTAAGTTTTCCTGCATTAAAGTTCCCGGCCACTAGGAGCGCAGTTTCTGGGTGAGCATTCTCTTGTTTTCTTATTATAACCGCGATCGATAAAAAACAGTACTGCGCAGCCGTCTTCGTCGACCTGGCCAAGGCTTTCGACTCTGTCAACCATCGCATTCTTATTGGCAGACTAAATAGCCTTGGTTTCTCAAATGACTGCCTCGCCTGGTTCACCAGCTACTTCTCAGATAGAGTTCAATGTGTCAAATTGGAGGGCCTGTTGTCTGGACCTCTGGCAGTCTCTATGGGGGTGCCACAGGGTTAAATTCTCGGGCCGACTCTATTCTCTGTAAATATCAATGACGTTGCTCTTGCTGCTGGTGACGCTCGGATTCACCTCTATGCGGACGACACCATTTTGTATACATCTAGCCCTTCATTGGACACTGTGATAACAAACCTCCAAACGAGCTTCAACGCCATACAACACTCCTTCCGTAGCCTCCAACTGCTCTTAAACACTAGTAAAACTAAATGCATGCTTTTCAACCGAACGCTGCTTGAACCCGCCCACCCGACTAGAATCACTATTCTCGGCGGGTCTGACCTAGAGTATGTGGTCAACTACAAATACCTAGGTGTCTGGTTAGACTGTAAACTCTCCTTCCAGACTCACATTAAGCATCTCCAATCAAAAGTTAGATCTAGAATCGACTTCCTATTTCGCAACAAAGCCTCCTTCACTCATGCTGCCAAACATGCCCTCGTAAAACGGACTATCCTACCGATCCTTGACTTCGGCGATGTCATTTACAAAATAGCCTCCAACACTCTACTCAGCAAATTGGATGTAGTCTATCACAGTGCCATCCGTTTTGTCACCAAAGCGCCATATATTACCCACCACTGTGACCTGTACGCTCTTGTTGGCTGGCCCTCACTACATATTCGTTGCCAAACCCACTGGCTCCAGGTCATATATAAATCACTGCTAGGCAAATCCCCGTCTTATCTTAGCTCACTGGTCACCATAGCAACACCCAGCCGTAGTCTGCGCTCCAGCAGGTATATCTCACTGGTCATCCCCAAAGCCAACACCTCCTTTGGCCGCCATTCCTTCCAGTTCTCTGCTGCCAATGACTGGAACGAACTGCAAAAATCTCTGAAGCTGGAGACTCTTATCTCCCTCACTAACTTTAGGCGTCAGTTGTCAGAGCAGCTTACCGATCACTGCACCTGTACACAGCCCATCTGTAATTAGCCCACCCAACTACCTCATCCCCATATTGTTATTTATTTTGCTAATTTACACCCCAGTATCTCTATTTGCACATCATCTTTTGCACATCTATCATTCCAGTGTTAATACTAATTGTAATTATTTTGCACTATGGTCTATTTATTGCCTTACCTCCATAATTTACTACATTCGCACACACTGTATATATATTTTCTGTTGTATTTTTGACTTTATGTTTTCTTTACCCCATATGTAACTCTGTGTTGTTGTTTTTATCGCACTGCTTTGCTTTATCTTGGCCAGGTCGCAGTTGTAAGTGAGAACTTGTTCTCAACTGGCTTACCTGGTTAAATAAAGGTGAAAAAAATATAAAGGCCTTATAGAGCTCGCTGAGTGCAGTCTGAATGCCTACATCGGTTTGTGGTGGTAAATAGACAGCTACGAAAAATATAGTAAAATTTTGGTAAATAGTGTGATCTACAGCTTATCATGAGGTACTCTACCTCAGGCGAGCAAAACCTAGAGACTTCCTTAATATTAGAGATCGCACCCCAGCTGTTATTGACAAATAGACACAGACCACCACCCCTCGTCTTACCGGAGGTTGCTGTTCTGTCTTGCCGATGCAAGGAAAACCCAGCCAACTGTATATTATCTATGTCCTCTTACACGACTCGGTGAAACATAAGCTATTACAGTTGTTAATGTCCCGTTGGTAGGATCGCCTCGAACGGAGCTCATCCAGTTTATTCTCTAGTGATTTCACGTTCGCCAGTAAGACAGATGGTAAAGGCGGATTATCCACTTGCCAACGAATTCTCATCAAGCACCCGGATCTGCGGCCCATGTATCTGTGTCTCCTCTTCATGCGAATGACGGGGATTTTGGCCTGGTCCGGGAGCAGCCGTAAATCTTTCACATCTGATTCATTAAAGAAAAAAATTTCATCCAGTCCGAGGTGAGTAATTGCTGTTCTGATGTCCAAAACCTATTTTCAGTCATAAGAGACGGTGGCAGAAACATTATGTACAAAAAAAGTTACAAACAAAGCGAAAGAACACAGACTTGCACAATTGGTTAGGAGCCCGTAAAACGGCAGCCATCCCCTTCGTCGCCATTTAACTTATTAGTCTATTCATAGATTATTTTCCTTTCTACAGTAAGACATCCTACTCCACCACTTTACTCTGCACTAATGGCAGGTGGGCTGGTCTGTCCATCTGCCAAAACAGCTCTTGCCTCACCTGTGTGCTGCCTACCACCGGTTCCAAACCCAGCAGTCATGAAAGATAATGTGTCTTTCCCAGTCCCACCACCATACAATACGTTGAGTGCAGCCAGGCAGGGCCCCCATCCTGGTCTCTATGAACGGTCCCATTCATCACCCTGCTGCCCTGACTCCTAGCTCCACAGGCCCAGCCAAAGGGGTTCTCGTCTCAAAATGGATGACAGAACTGCCAAGCACAATGAGCCAAATGTCACTTAGCCACTTAGCATCCCACAAGCCCAAACATAAGCAGACATTTTCACAGAGACACTCCCCGCAGCAACAAAGAAGCAACACAAAAGCCTTTCAGGAAACCCTGTTCTGTCAGATGCGTACTGTACAGACGTGATTGGCAAGGAGGATACTACTGTCTATAGGCCACCATGTTGTGCCATTGTCAGAGAAAGTATTATGGAGTATGATGACAGTATATAATAATATAATAATATGCCATTTAGCAGACGCTTTTATCCAAAGTGACTTACAGTCATGTGCGCATACATTTTTACGTATGGGTGGTCCCGGGGATCGAACCCACTACCCTGGCGTTACAAGCGCCATGCTCTACCAATTGAGCTAAGTATGTAGAATCAGTGTCATTTTGGGGAGATAGTGTTATGTCATGTTCATTCTTTAATAACTGACTATATTTCTGAAACATATGTTGTAGTAGATTATAAGCAAATGTATGATGTATAAGAGAAGGAGCCATCCTCAAATACAGGAACTCTTAGAAAAAAGGGTTCCAGAAGGGTTCTTCGGCTGTCCCGATAGGAGAACCCTTTTTGGTTACAGGGAGAACCCTTTTTGGTTCCACATAGAACCCTTTTGGGTTCCATGTAGAACCCTCTGTGGAAATGGTCCTACATGGAACCCAAAAGGGTTCTACCTGGAACCAAAATGATTCTACCTGGAACCAAAAAGGGTTCTTCAATGGGTTCTCCTATGCGGACAGCTGAAGAACCCTCTAAGATGGCACCTTTTTTGTAGTGTGAAAACCTATCACAAAGTAGGAATGACAGTGTTAGCACAACTGTCTCCAGGCTAGTGATTGAACTTGTAACAAAGACAGCGCCCCTCATTCTCAAAGTGCTAGTCCGGAGAGGCACTCGACACACACACACACACCTCTCTCCCATCACACACACCTCTCCCCTCGAACATCCAAACTCAAGGTGAGTGAGCGAGGTACTTTCATGCTTCATCAGAGCAGTGATAACAGTGCAGACATAAAGTGGGATATGGCTGATTGGCCTGAAAATGACTCCTAAAACACACACGCGTCAGTAAATTATCATTGTGAAGGCACGAGAGGGATCTGTGTAGGTCAGTGTCTGATCATGACTAGGATAGGTTTATATAATGAGGACAATGTGAGCTGTGCTGAATGAGTGTCCTGTCCTGTTGGTTACCCTTACAGGGAAATCTCAGAAAACGTATTTACAGTAACAATCACAGGGCTTGCATGACAGTAGACAGCCCATGAAATGTTGAATCAATTAGATACAACAGTGCCCACAAACCACGTTGCTGTAAACTGGTTCAACACACGCACACTGATGAATTAACACAAGCACGGATGCATGCACGCATGCGCACACACACACCTCCCCTCCCTTCACAGCTCTAAGCACTCCAGGTACCCTGCAGCCTGTGAGCTGCCATGTACATTACAGAACTGGTCCACCCAGACCATTCTGTCCATGTAGCAGAACATCCTTCAAGTCCGTCATCACATCTCTAATGCCACAATAACATAGCCCTATTCATACAGTATGGATTTACAGATATTGGTCATTACTGACCAAATAGCCCTAATGTACTTTAGTGGTTTTCTACTAACTATTACCTATGTGTCTAACTTTTTGCTTTCCTCAGGAGACCATTCCTCGTTGATTGAATTACTGTCACTTGTGGACAATTACTGCCTCAGAGAATTTAACCATAGTACAGTAATGTAAATTCTCTACCGTGGTCACAGCCCTACCTTTTCATGCTCTACAGGTCTCTGTGAGCCAGGCAGTGAAATGTATTTATCAACGTGCGCATGGGAGGTTTGTGCCGTGTTCATGCATTGCTAAACAGTTGTAGTGGAAAGCGAAGAGCATCTTTCGCAGACAGCAGAGCAAGAGCAAGAGATGAGTTAAAAATAAATTGGATGCCAGGGGGGTTGAGTCTATGTGATTTTCTTTGCTGCAATATTAGTGCCGAGAGGCATCGTTCACTTGGCTTTGTCTCACCAAACAGCTCTCTGTGCACCCATACACATGCAGGTACAATAGCCTAGTTTCCATTAACAAAACCACAGACCAAAGCAGTAGTATAAAAACAGACTGAGGGCACACATTAACAATGTTTGTTTCTAAGTTCAATTTTATAAAATAACTTGATATTTAATCAAACCTATTTTTCTTCTTCCTGAACCTGACATAAATAGCTTTGTAGCTTTATGAATTCCAGACATGCAGGGTTCTTGAAGTATGTATCAAATTCTGATAAGTAGACCCTCTTAAAAACAAGATTAATGTCAAACATCAACCATAAAATTCCTGTCGGCAAGCTGACATATGTCAAGGGAGTTCTCCAACAAAAGCTTATTCTGAGTATTCAAACAGCAGGTTTATGATATTTGACTTTCCTCCCTCGAACCCTATTAGAGGTCATGTGACAAGATTATTTCTTGAATGTTTTTATTCACAGAACTCAGAGGGAATATGGAATGGTGAATACTGAATGAGGTAATTAAGCTTGTAATTAAGAGGTGAGGGAGTGCATTTAAAGGGACTCAAGGTTGAGTGTAGCCACATACAGAATTACAGTAGGCAACCAATAAGATATACAAATACAAACTCAATGATTATCTGCTGTGTCATAGCCTAATGGTATGAGGCCGCTCACCTCTCAGGAGGTAGACCTTATATAACACCTTGCATAGATTATAACAAGCTCTGTTTTCATTGCAATTAGGGGAGACTAATCCTGGCTGTTGAAAGAGATTCACAAACAAAGCTACTGTACAACCCCAATATGCCCTTCAATGTTTCGTATGAACTTTAGATTCGAGCCCAGAATATCATAAATGGCTTGGATGTGCTGTCAAACGCATTTGCACTGACACAGAACTGTCCTGAGTCATTTCAGAGCTCTAAGTGTGATTGGAGGGGACTGTGAAAACACAGAGCGAGGCGGGTGGACAGACATGGCGAGCTGTCACCATGACAACCCTCAAGAACAAACCTCCAACAGCTGTTAGGGTGCTGTATGATTAGGCATGTGTTTTAGTCATCCACGCCTTTAGCCTGACATAACAAAAGAAGAAGATGAACCCCTTTATCGCCAATGGGAAGTTGGATACACAGGGAATAGATATGGAGAAGCATGAAAGATATGAAAGGAAACGCAGTCCATAAGAGAGACCAAAGAGAGAGAGAGAGAGAGAGAGAGAGAGAGAGAGAGAGAGAGAGAGACAGAGAGAGAGAGAGAGAGAGAGAGCGCAAGACAAGCCTGGAAGCTATAGGGATTACAAAGTCCAACCTGAACTGAACAAATGAGAAAATGTACTTCAAATAGAATAGCGTCATTGCCTCATATATACCATGGTTGTTTGAATTACATTACTGCTGACTCAGGAGCTGTCTGATTGATACAAAGGCATAGAAGTGCAAATATATGGCCGCATAAAAACTCTTGAGTGTTTAAGTTGAGAAGGGCCCAGCCCTACCGCCCATTGTTGAATGGTTTTTAAGGGTAGTGGTTATCTATCGCTCATAGTTGGTTGTTAACATCACACGCTGTCATTATTCACCTCCATCTCTCCCCCTCCATCCCTCCATCTCTCTCCCCACAGAACCATCATCATACCTCATCTGCACTAGAAGCGAAGTTATAAAACAGCCCAATGTTTATTCAGACCCTGCCATTACAGTTTTATGTTTAACCATTGCGCTGTATAATGAACCAGCTCTGAAAACACATTTCGAAATATAGCCCAGAAGCACAATATTATACTTAGCAAACCAAACCTTTTCACAAAGTGTTGTGTTCATGACGGGCATGATACATCAGACAGCCCCTTGGGAACAAATTGTTCATTCTTTGTGTCCTTTTATTAGATTGTATAGGCAGACACTCACAGATGGGCAACGGTGCAGTGAAGTATGGTGAGAGCTACCCCCCCCATCCCCCCACCCCCACTCTCCCTCCCCTTCATCCCTCCATCCCTCCATCCCTCTATCCCTCTATCCCACCCCCATGCGAGGCAGGGGGCCAGAAGGCCAGTGTTTGATAATAACATCTCAATCTGTAATATATTGTGGTCATGAATCATCTGTCCACAGATGGGTCCAAGAAATACAGTTTTTTCCCCTTTCTTTGCCCCAGTTACTAATAAAGAACTGTCCAAGATTGTCCAAATGTGTTCTCTCTTATGGTGTGACATTGAAATCGGGCAAATTTTAGATGCAGGGAAGCTGGGATGTTGTCATGCTGGCAACACAGCTTAGTCATATTTGGGACTTGGATCTAGGATAAGTCACGATTAAAGATGGCATTGAAAATCACACAGCAACAGCAAAAACAGAATCAAGTGACTCATTGGTTCACATTAAAACAAACATCAACCAATACCTGAAGCCTTCATAAAAGCCTATGGGGCTCTCCTCATGTTGGTGGCATGTGTGAGAAGAAGTACTTTGCTCTGGAAACTGTTTTGGATGGGGGTAGCATTCCCCTGAAGGGAGTGTGCTGTTAATAAGATAGCTCTCTTTACCCAATATTCAGAGAGGCGACCGGCATCGCTACGACGACAGGAGATAACCCAGCTATGACGCCGCGGAGGGCTATCAACCGGGAGCTATGAATGCTGGGATGGCAGGATGCGGCGGGAATGACTGATAGGAGATGGAGCGATAACAGGTCTGTTAAGGCCCCTCTGTGACGGAGATATAGGAAGACACAGCCGGCGAGGCAGAAACCCTGTTCTGACTGCTGCAGCGAGAGATAGAGACAGAGAGAGGTAGAGAAAAAGAGAGAGATCCCCCATCATTTTCTCAATAAAAAAGGTACTGGCTTCCCTGTCATTTAACCATTGGATCAATACCCAATTTGTATTTGTATCAATACCCCAACATGTAGCTAGGATCATTCAAAGGGCTCCTCTCCTCTGTTCCCTTCATCTGTCATCACGATGTGTGTTCCGGTATTGATTTTGCCCTTTTATCTCCCCCCAAACAATGACAGGATTGGAAGGAATCCCCCAATTTTAAAGTGTCATCCAGTCAGAGGAAACCTGATCAAATTGTCAGGCTGATTCCTGAGTTATACATCTGGAGAGACAGAGTTAATGATCAACTGGATGCTGACTGCATCTGTCACATCTGATGTAGCTGATGTAAACACAGTGAATCCATGCAGCTCATTCTCATTCTGACTCCACTGGTGATGATTTCAAAATGACGCTCCCGTGTTTTTGAATGACGTTTGTGATGTTCAAACAGAGAAGGAATAGAACAATAGAGCGTCTAAAAACAAAGACAAGTCCTACAACAGAAGGTATAATTATACATGTACTGTCGAGGAGTGTCCTTTGTATTTTAGAAAGGCCCCCTATAATATTCAGTCCTCCATTAAATCTATCCACCCACGTCAGTAATAAACAGCCACAATTCAATTTACGTACATCCACACTATAAATCAATGGGATGACAGAAGGTTCAAGTAAAGTATTACCAATCAAAGTGATGATAAGGTATGCATCGCAAATGACTCCCTATCCCCTATATCAATGGTCACCAACCAGTCGATCTCCAAGGCATTCCCAGTCGATCACCAAACATTTCTGTAAAAAACCCAACGATAAAGCCTATTTTTATTTGTTTTGCGCTGTTGGCGGTAGGATAACTTGATTCAGCAGCCCTAGCGCCTGGAAGGCAAAGTGTTCCCATTTTGAAACACTTAATGTGTCTGAAGGCAGAACTCCGCCTACCTGGAAGGCCCAGAGAGCAAATCAAATGCACCTATAGGCCAACAGCTGGCCAATCAGATACCTCAGATCACCGTGTTTGCACAGTTTCGTCGCGCCATAGACTGTAAAAAGAAGCCTCGAACGCACAGCAAAGTTGATACTGTGAGATTTCAAAACGTTTAAAACCATTACTAGAGAGAGACTCAATGAGTACTGCAAAGAGTTGCTGTTTTTATGAGTAAGCTCATGTTTAAGTTGTTATTCTGCAGCACTGTCAACACAAAAAATGCGCATTCTCCCTACTTCCACTCATGCTACAACCGGCACTGCAGCTGCAATGAATGAGTAGGCGTACAGGTCACAATGGTGGGTAGTATATGGGGCTTTGGTGACAAAACGGATGGCACTGTGATAGACTACATCCAATTTGCTGAGTAGAGTGTTGGAAGCTATTTTGTAAATGACATCGCCGAAGATTCTATCACTCTCCTTCTTGGTAAAATAGCCATTACACAGCCTGGAGGTGTGTTAGGTCATTGTCCTGTTGAAAAACAAATGATAGTCCCACTAAGCCCAAACCAGATGGGACGGCGTATCGCTGCAGAATGAATGCGGAGATCATCCGTTTACCCACATCGCGTCTCACAAAGACACGGCGGTTGGAACCAGAAATGTCCAATTTGGACTCCAGACCAAAGGACAAATTTGTACCGGTCTAATGTCCATTGCTCGTGTTTCATGGCCGAAGCAAGTCTCTTCTTCTTATTGGTGTCCTTTAGTAGAGGTTTCTTTGCAGCAATTCGACCATGAAGGCCTGATTTACACAGTCTCCTCTGAACAGTTGATGTTGAGATGTGTCTGTTACTTGAACTCTGTGAAGCAATTATTTGGGCTGCAATTTCTGAGGCTGGTAAACTTCCATTCCTGTGGCGGTCCTCATGAGAGCCAGTTTAATCATAGCGCTTGATGGTTTTTGCCACTACATTTGAAGAAAATGTTCCATATTGACTGAACTTGTGGACCCCAGGAAGCTTTTGCAACAGCTAATGGGGATCCTAATAAAATACCAAATACCAAAATACCTTAATGTCTTAAAGTAATGATGGACTGTCGTTTCTCTTTGCTTATTTGAGCTGTTCTTGCCATAATATGGACTTGGTCTTTTACCAAATAGGGCTATCTTCTGTATACTCCCCCTACCTTGTCACAACACAACTGATTGGCTGGAACACATTAAGAAGGAAAGAAATTCCACAAATTAACTTTTAAGAAGGCAACCTGTTAATTGAAATGCATTCCAGGTAACTACCTCATGAATCTGGTTGAGAGAATGCCAAGAGTGTGCAAAGCTGTCATCAAGGCAAAGGGTGGCTATTTGAAGAATCTCAAATGTAAAATATATTTAAATTTATTTAACACTTTTTTGGTTACTACATGATTCCATATGTGTTATTTCATAGTTTTGATGTCTTCACTATTATTAGAAAATAGTAAAAATAAAGAAAAACCCTTAAATGAATAGGTGGTCTAAAACTTCTGACCTGTAGTGTACATCATGTTTTTTCCCCTATTTTTAGCAGATTGTGGAAGCGTTCCATTGCGTCGATGATCTGTGTGAAGAGGATCCGAGTCAAGATAGGAGTTTGATCCCTGATCTGGGTGACAGGCGCGGTGATACATCTTCATTTGGGAAAGACAGAAAGCCTTTGCTCATTTATTAGGTGACACTGGTAAGCCTTTTAAATGACGACACCACCTGCAGAACAATATATCAAACAGGTTATGGAAATGCCCATTGCCACACTATATCAATTTCATTAATCAAACTTGCCAGGATTGATATTCGCTACACTTAGACAAGATTAGTCGTGCAGCTAGCGAAATATCCACCAAATAGAAAACTCCTCCTTAGAATCTATACTGAAGTGAACACTGACTATAGGCTATGTCGTACTGTAGTACATTCTCTGTTAAGATTTACACAGCTCCATTTGGAGAGGATTTACATTAAGTAGTCTTCATTTCTCTAAAAGGCATGTGATCTGCTTGCTGCTTTAGGATGCTGCCTGGCCTGCCTGGTGCATTAAGTCAGGTTGCAGGCTAAGACTCTGCTGCAATGTAGATGGACCGGGCTAGCCTTCCGCCTCTGTAGCCAGACCTCTTTTCTCTGGCAGCCTCACAATGCTAACGGTGGAGCTTAGCACTTAGCTTAGCTTAAGGATAATGTGGGCAATAACATTGGAGGCTTTCCCAGTATGCTATCATGGTGTTTCTGCTCTGAATAGGGTGTGAAGAGTGCTCTCTTCCAATATGGTGATTGTCACTATGGTAAATCTCATATATAATCAATGTGGGGTACATTCGGGTCACAGCGCAACAGTGTTAATTGATGGGTTGGCTAGGGGCTAAATGCGTTTGTTCTAGAGTCTGGAAGCTTCTGTGCAATAGAGCTGAAGGGAGGTGAGAGAGAGAGAGAGAGAGAGAGAGAGAGAGAGAGAGAGAGAGAGAGAGAGAGAGAGAGAGAGAGAGGCTTGTAGAGTGGTAAAGAGCGGTGGACGTGGGCTCAGACAAAAGCATGCGTCACACTCCCTCCTGCCTGTTGACTGAGATAAGGAGGCAGCATATGCTATCCAACTCCACACAAACACTGACATATAGGCAAGAAGAGCGTGCATGTGTCTATGCAGTGGTGGAAAAAGTATTAAATTGTCATACTTGAGTAAAAGTAAAGATACCTTAATAGAAAATGACTCAAGTGAAAGTCACCCAGTAAAATACTACTTCAGTAAAAGTCTGAAAGTATTTGGTTTTAAATATACTTAAGTATGAAAAGTAAATGGAATTGCTAAAATGTACTTAAGTATCAAAAGTAAAAGTAAAAGTATAAACCATTTCAAATTCCTTATATTAGGCAAACCAGACGGCACAATTTATGTTAATTTGTTTATTGACAGATAGCCAGGGGCACACTCCAACACTCAGACATAATTTACAAACGAAGCATTTGTGTTTAGTGAGTCCACCAGATCAGAGGCAGTAGGGATGACCAGGGATGTTCTCTTGATAAGTGTGTGAATTGTAGCATTTTTCTGTCAAAATGTAACGAGTACTTTTGGGTGTCAGGGAAAATGTATGGAGTAAAAAGTACATTACTTTCTTTAGGAATGTAGTGAAGTAAAAGTTGTCAAAAATATAAATAGTGAAGTAAAGTACAGATACCCCAAAAAACTACTTAAGTAGTACATTAAAGTATTTTCACTTAAGTACTTTACCCACTGCGTGTGTGAGTGGTTCACATAAGTTCACATCCATCTGTAATGTTATTTTACTTCATCTTGCTTTAGTGCTGGCCCATGCCCTGAGGTTTGTGAGTGGAAATATATTTTCCGGCTCAGAGCTCAGCAAAAGTATATTCGAAAAAAGTGTCACAGCGAAATTCTCTCCATGCGAGGACACATTATGCCACAAACTACAGGGCCTGTTGCTTTAGGGTCGTTTTCAACCCATTTCCGAGAAACAGAGAGAGAAGAAAACTCCACGAAAAAGCTGAAGTTCATATTTGTCATCATGATGAGAAGAAAATTATCTGATTTGACAATGACATAAAGAACTTCAGTAGAAGCTATTGTGGAGAGTACAAAGTGTCCCTTCAGTCAAATTCTCATTATGGTTGAAGAGCATTGTTAGTGGTTAAAACATTAGAAGGACAATGGGTTTTCCAGGAACAGCCAATTATGTACAATAACAAATTCAGGTAAACAAAAACAATTCTAATAGGTTACACTCATTATGAACACAAAGTATCCCAGATACAGAACAAAATGTGGCCTAGCTATACATAAACAACACAGTTAGACAAAGCACATTGACAAAGCAATGAAACCCAGAAACCAGCTCTTGATTCGTAGAATCTGAATGCGAGTCAGGTTAATGAAACCTGTGTTGCATCTGTACGATTTCAATCAGTTGGTCATTACTTGGGTTTCCACAAAGAGAATATAGCATTTTCAAAAATTTATACGAAACACAGCACAGTAGCTGAAGATAATGAGTGCACCTCCTTTAAGCATGTCTGCTGTTTCTTTCCACTTGTTTGATTCCACATCAGAGAAGGGAGGGAAATGAGAAGTAATCATTGAATTGTCAAATGAGTGAAATCAGCCTGATTAAGTTTTGGGTCCCAAACCAGCAAAGTGCATCGGATGCAACTAGCATCTATTTTCCCGGTGGCTGGGATTTTATTAGGAAGGAGAGCAGCAGATTGCACTGGTGTGTGTTTGTGTGGCTTAGAATGTTAATGCTAAGCCCAGGGTTCAGCTGTACGACCGATGTGGTCATGTTTGGGAATGGGGATCCACCTCTCTGCCCTGTCCAACCGTATTAACCTTCCCCAGGCATGATGGCCCTCGCTGAGTGTGGGGCTATGGGATGAGGATGAGGAGACAGAGGAAAAACAATAACCATACTCATAAGAAAATAAGAAAAAGAGGACCTCTTCAGGATCCTTGTCCGTTGTTGCCCTGTCTTTTTCTATCTTTTCATTTGTGGTGGTGTGAGGAGTGTCAGATGTTGGGTCTCGCATAGGTCAGACACTACCTTAGGGAGAAGATGCTGACTTTAGGGATCACTTGCTACCCAGGATTTGACCCAGGATGCACTCTGTGTTCCCACTATAACGAAAGAGACCCAGTGTGTTATTATTTGCAACTAGACCCATGGGAAGTGGACCCGTGACAGATGGAAGGCTGTATCTGGTTTATGTGCCAGTGTATATGGACTGAAAATACACTATATATTCAAAAGTATGTTGACATACCTTCAAATTAGTGGATTCGGCTATTTCAACCACACCTGTTGCTGACAGGTGTATAAAATTGAGCACACAGCCATGCAATCTCCATAGACAAACATTGGCAGTTGAATGGCCTTACTCGTCTGTCCTCGGTTGCAACACTCACTACCGAGTTCCAAACTGCCTCTGGAAGCAACGTCAGCACAATAACTGTTAGTCGGGAGCTTCATGAAATGGGTTCCCATGGCAGAGCAGCCGCACACAAGCTTAAGAACACCATGCGCAATGCCAAGCGTCGGCTGGAGTGGTGTAAGCTCGCCGCCATTTAACTCTGGAGCATCAGAAACGTGTTCTCTGGAGTGATGAATCACGCTTCACCATCTGGCAGTCCGACAGACGAATCTGGGTTTGGCGGATGCCAGAAGAATGCTACCTGACCCAATGCATAGTGCCAACTGTAAAGTTTGGTGGAGGAGGAATAATGTTTGAGGGCTGTTTTTCATGGTTTGGGCTAGGCCCCTTAGTTCCAGTGAAGGGAAATCTTAACGCTACAGCATACAATGACATTCTAGACGATTCTGTGCTTCCAACTTTGTGGCAACTGTTTGGGGAAGGCCCTTTCCTGTTTCAGCATGACAATGCGCCCGTGCACAAAGCGAGGTCCATACATAAATGGTTTGTCGAGATCGGTGTGGAAGAAGTTGACTGGCCTGCACAGAGCCCTGACCTCAACCCCATCGAACACCTTCGGGATGAATTGGAAAGCCGACTGCAAGCCAGGCCTAACGCCCAACATCAGTGCCCGACCTCACTAATGCTCGAGGCTGAATAGAAGCAAGTCTCCGCAGCAATGTTCCAACATCTAGTGCAAAGCTTTCCCAGAAGAGTGGAGGCTGTTATAGCAGAAAAGGGGGGGCCAACTCCATATTAATGCCCATGATTTTGGAATGAGATGTTCGACGAGCAGGTGTCCACATACTTTTGGTCATGTAGTGTATAAGTCAGAACAGAAACACATTACAAAAACAGTTTCATATGGACAGAAATTCTCAAACACATTACATATTATAACTCCTACACTTGTATTAGAAGAGTTTGTGTTGCCAAGGTGATTAATCAGATAACGAAAGTGAGATTGGATGACACACAACCCAGCAGTGCTCATCAGACAACATCAGAAAAGCCACTTGTTCCCTCTCCCTCCTACTGTGCATATTCTGAGAAAAAAATCGTATTTTGTATTTCTTCATACATTTTCTGTCAGTGTCACGTTAAATCACTTCTCCCGCCTTCTGCATGAGGGGATTGAGGCGGTTGGTCAACAGCCAGCCCAGTGTTGGTGCACTGTGGCATTGGACTTGTTTATGCTGTCTGTGTGCTGGAAAGGAACGCGCTGCAGAATTCTGGCTGCCTTCCAAGGGCACTGTTACTTCCAACAAACAAATAAAATACTGGTCAGCTAAATATAACATTTCCCTTCATGAGCACAGCAGCTAGGCCCAGGGAGGGAGGGAGGGAGGGAGGGAGAGAGAGAAGACAAGAGAAGACAAGAGAAGACAAGAGAAGGGAAGAGAAGAGAAGAGAAGAGAAGAGAAGAGAAGAGAAGAGAAGAGAAGAGAAGAGAAGAGAAGAGAAGAGAAGAGAAGAGAAGAGAAGAGAAGAGAAGAGAAGAGAAGAGAAGAGAAGAGAAGAGAAGAGAAGAGAAGAGAAGAGAAGAGAAGAGAAGAGAAGAGAAGAGAAGAGAAGAGAAGAGAAGAGAAGAGAAGAGAAGAGAAGGGAAGGGAAGAGAAGGGAAGGGAAGGGAAGGGAAGGGAAGGGAAGGGAAGGGAAGGGAAGGGAAGGGAAGGGAAGGGAAGGGAAGGGAAGGGAAGGGAAGGGAAGGGAAGGGAAGGGAAGGGAAGGGAAGGGAAGGGAAGGGAAGGGAAGGGAAGGGAAGGGAAGGGAAGGGCTGGATTCTGGCCACAGCCTGAGCCAACCTGAGCTGAACGCAAAAAAGCCTTACTTGAAGTGGAGCATGGTAATAATAGCTCAGAGGTCAGGCCAGCATCTTCTCTCGCTCCCTCCCTCCATATCTCGCTCACTGTGTTGTCTCTATCCGAGATAAAATGAACATTAGCTCTCCTTTGATATCCCTTTATTTCTTCATGCATGATTCACAGCCCAGATAACCCTGTCCTCTCTTTCTCTGCCCCATTTCTCTCTTTCTACACTGTAAAACGTTATTGTTGTGTTGACAGTATTAAACAATAAAACTAACAGTAAAGTACCATATTAATTATTGACAATAAATTACCGTAAATGGCAATGCATTCTGGGTGATTTTAGGCATAAACAGTAAATGATACCGTAAATTCCAAAGAAACTTTGCTTTAACAGTACATTACTGTAACCACACAGCATTATGGGATTGGCAACTTGCAACTTTTTCAAACAACTCTGAATGATAGGATTGAGAGACATCATGGTCTGAAGTGAACCAACCAAACAAGGTGTGTACAACATTAATATGATTTACACATTTAATTACACAGAATATTACACTGTAATTAAGAACTGTGATTTATACGTAAATGTGTACATTTATCAACAGTAAAATACTGTGAAACATTATACTGCAGCATACTGTAAATGATGGTGCATTGTGGGACAATGTTGTGGGCAGGGAAATAATTGCTGTATTTCGAATGGTACAGTAATTCCACCCCACTGAATACAGTGTCATACCGTATTTTTGGAGTGCCAAAAACATTTTGACCACTAGTGGTTGTAGTGGTTGTACCACTAGTAGTAGTATTGTTGTTTCTGGCTCATGAACATATTTTGAGGCGTGCCTTGTAAGCGGCTACATTTGTGCCACCCATTAGTGAGAGTGTTGTACCAATTTCACTGATATCTGGTGCCCCAACAATTCAATGTGTATATGGGACAGATTAGTGTGGCGTCAAGTCTCAAACCTTTAATGATTGAGTAGTTGCCATGTCCTTTGGTCTGTTTTGCCTTGTAGTCACTGCCAGTTTGGAAGCTGTTGTTAAGTCCTCTAGAAGTGCAATTGCTATGAAAGACCAAAATTTAGTATTTTATATCTCTCGCACTTCTACAGGCCTTAACAAAGGCTTCCAAACTGGCATTCATTGATATGCTGTAATATTTCAATATATTACCTTGCAGGCAACCTGCTTGCATCAATCCCACACAAGTATGGTAAAATACTGTCAAATACAAGCCCTATCTCCACTCAATGAATTTAATTCATTAATTAATTCATCCATTCATTAATTTGTTACAATTACCATACAAATATTACAGTAATGCACTGTACTGTTGTTTTACAGTAACTTACAGCCAGTTGCCTGTAAGTTACCATAAGAACAACTGTAAAAAAGATTGCAGTAACAGTATTGGATACTGTAACATATGGTACAGTAACATACTGCACTTTATTTTAAGGTAAGTTACAGGCAACTAGCTACTTGTAAGATACTGTAAAAATAACAGGTAAGGTTTTACAGTGTATATTTCCCCCTCTCTTTCCCTCCCTCTATCAATCTTTCTGCCCTCCCACCATTTCTTTTCTTTCTTATCTTGCAGTTTGTTTCCCTTTTTCTTCCACCACAATTATGGTGCTTGGAAATGAACTACCGCCATCACCGAGATGGATTAATAATTTACACTGGAGTCAACGCTAAAGGGAAACCAACATTGAACATACGTTTTTAGTCCAGGCATGAGCGGGAGGCAGCCGTGCATGGCAAGGGAGGATCGGGAGAAGAATTAACATACACAGGCAGGCCATAATGTTTTATCACCATAGTGATAGCAATTTAAATTTGATGGAAATATTATTACCAAATCAGATTGAGAAATTAGAGCAATTACTACCCAAGCCCCCCTTTATGTTGGGTAAAAATTAATCCTGATTATTAAAAATGTAATATGACCATTTTCTCCCATCTCTCCCCCTCTTTGTGTGGAAAGTAAAGTGAGAAAGAGTGGAGGAGAGATACAGTTCCAGAGGAATACTGTGTTACTATGAGTTGAGAGTTCTTCTAAGAAAATAACATGAGAGAAGGTGGCAGGCAAGCGGACATGTCTGGATGCAGGCTGAGACAGTGTACCAGTCTAAGGGGCATGACTGGGCAGGCAAAACCTTGCCACCATTCCTTCACCACCCACTGCAGACCCACATGACTTCTGTAGAGAACCTTAAGGGATGGAGAAATCAACCTAATGACACTTCACTGAAATCTGTAATCATATAACCTAGGTCCAAAGAATAACAAGAAAACAAGAAAAGTGTGTTATATTTTCTAGTACTGGTTTCCTATGCAAAAATGAACTGAGCAATAAATAAAATATTTTGCTTTCCCACACCATCAGAGAAATAAACACCATAATTCATGTCCATTATAAAATACACCAAAATAATAATAGCAAAACACTTCCACCATACAGTCCAGATCCTCAGATGACATTCTGAAATGTGTTGAAGACAGAGTTAGAACAAGCCCAGACATATTTCCAAGCTGATTTTGCCAGGGACATAGGCCTACAGTAGATTAATCAGGAAGAGAGATTCACACCTCCACGACTCTGTCATCTGGTTACTCCTTAGACAGATACACATACAGACAGATAGACACATGTAACCCAGCGGCCATGTGGTGTTGGGCCATACAAATTGACATTTCCGTGTAAATAATACCTCTAATGATACGTACATTACTAATGATATTTTGAGCCGTCGTCTGGGGTTGACGTGTACGGAGGAGACATGCGGTGGCTCGTTGACCTCATGGTGTGAGTGATGATATTTAGAAGGACAAAACTATCCTCGGTGCTGACACTGTGGAACAAACTGGAGGAGTTTTTTTTACATGCCGTTAACAGACTCCAGTCCAAGGAGAGGAGAGAGGGAGGATTGGAGTGACGGGGAAGAGGGGGGAGGCGTGCTTCGAACAAACCAGACGCATGTCCGCCACACACTCAACCACAACATACAGGACTAGACAGAAGCATGTCTCACGTCGATACACACACTCAACAAACACATGTATCCAGCCACCACAAACACACACACGCAACAAATACACATGTATACCCACCAACTCAACACACACACACACACACACACACAAATCCCCACACACACACACTCAACCAACACATACACATCCCGACCACAGACATGCTCCAGATGCTAAGGGCTTGCATTCCCACTAAGGTGCATTACCTTTGATTCTGCATGACTGGCTAATGGAGTGAACTTTAACCCCCCTGTGCTACTCTGTGACTGGACTCAGGATGGCCAAGGGGGAAGCACCTTAGGTCATCCTGGGGGAATAATTGTATTTAATGTGAAGCGATTACTTGAGAGTTGTGTTCCAGAGGCTTCGGATGAGGGATGAGGGGAATGTGGGCCTTGAGGGGTGATTTGATTGATTGATTTTATTCGACAATTTAAAAACACAATACAATGCATTAAAAAATATATTGTGGTCCTCTTCAAAAATATCAAACATGTTACACATTCACAACTAAAAGCTGAATTGTAGTAAACATCACATGGCCAAAATAATTAAACTATGCAAAGACCAAAACAATAACATATTTAAATAGTCCTCCCGATGACAGTGGTTGCTGTACTTGGAAATAGCTCGCAGAACTAGTCAGCCAGCGTCCTTCACTGTCCAAACTGCGTTGGTTGCGACGACTTGCGATTAGCCTGGCTCTGCCTTGCAAATCTTTCCACAGCCTCACCATCCTCGCTAAGTTGAGTCGCCTCCCTGCAGCTCCTCAGTCGCCAGTCCCTGCGCTGAACCAGCCCGAGTAATCTCCCGTGGTGTTCTCCAGGCTGAATGGTCTCTGATTCCCGGTGTAGCAGGCTTCCATTACAGCTCCACAATTCAGCACCGAGTCTAGTCTGTCCAAGCCGCCCGAAACATCAGAGGAAATCTCCTGCATGAGCTTCCCAAGGACGGCACGTTCAAATCAAAACGGCATCGGCAAAGCTAGCAGCTGGCAGTAAAGCTAGCTAGCAGTCAAATCGATCTAATAATCAATTTACTGCTGCAATTGAAAATATGTGATCTCTATCTAATTATTTTCCAAAACGAATAGCTTGCGGAAAAATAATTACACATAAAAACACGAACGATAAAACAAAATTAACAACACATTTGCTGGAGCTAAGAGCCCAGCAGCTAGGCTGCCTCTAGGACGCCATGGCAACCAATGATACTAATGTAGATGAAAGTGAAAAAGGTTCATTGTTCTCCGAGGAAGGAGGATTGACGGAAGTGGGGTGTACGGAGAGGTGGGGGGTGATGGTGCTTGGCGAGTGGGCTCTTGGCTTGATGATGAGAGTGCGTTTGTGACACAGCGGGCAGCTTTGCTGAAGGCTGCTACCACATGGGCGACTGCAGCCCAGCCGACTGCAGCTCTCTCTCCCTCAGCTGCCCACACACTGGAGGGAAAGGTCCTCCATCTCCATCTCCTCCGTTTATTTCTGGAGAGCCTGTTTGAATATTACATAAAGACAGACAGCTGCAATCAATATGGCTTGGTGAGAGATCTATATCAACCCAATGAACCCATATGGATAAATCCAAATGGAACTGACAGTCACAACAATAAGTGAATAATCTGAATACGTGTGTGCCAGACTCAACAGAAACAAACAAAGCCAAATAGTTGCCTTAAGACACTGTTTACCTCATGACTGGAATCCTCATATGTGCTGTATATAAATGATGAATACTTCATGTGATTTAAATCGGCTCATCCAGCATTTTCACTGGGTTACATAAGTCAACAGAGAGGGCATACTGTGAGCCCATTAAGCCTAGCTAACAAAGCCTTATAGCCTTAATATGTAATGGTATATGCAGACTGCTTAACTCTAGATCTCTGAGCCTGACTCAACCAAGATATACAGCTTTCATATGTAATCGTGTGCAGCTATCATCACATCCTAGCTTTAGATCTGTGAGCCAGAGTCTGATTCTGTCTGCTTGCTTCCTGAGTTGGCCCTGTCCGTTGTGCTGGGAATAAGTGCCTTGGCAGTTGGCTCTGGTTCATATTTCATTTCGTGAAACAGGTGTCTGGGCCCAGTGTGTTAGCCTTGCATAATGTGGGTGAGTGCCTCTGGGCTGCTCCAAACAGCATTCACCATCTCCTCTCCCTGCTTCGTTCCGCCATCGCTCCACAGCTCGCTGGCAATAACGGTTATCCCAACTGATAAACACATTGTAATTACCCACAATCCCGCTGAGGGAGAAACTTCATCACAATAGATGCATGCACCACTCAATGTAATGGCTGCGGAACATGACATGCTAAAATACATTTCAGCATGGGAGAACATATTTTTATTTTATAGGATACTAAATTACTACGCTCCTAAGGGGAGGAAGATGGGAGTGCATCCATTTCATTTTCATCCATAATTTACCACCAGATGTTTTTAGGTTTCGCATCACAACATGGACACCATGTTGATGAGAATACTCCTGTGGTGAATACTAAAGTACACAACTGTATCATGTGGGTCTAGTGTGTATCTATCTCTCTGAGCTATCGCTGATTGTTTCAGACACAATGTCTCCTAACTAACACAAATGTCTGATTAGGACCAAACTCAGCAACTTCCCGATGAATAATTTCAGCTCTCATTGAAACAATGAGCTTGCATCCTGGGTTCCCTTTGTTTCGACGTCTCTTGATCTGCTTTCATCTCTCTGAACAATATCACAGTAACAAGGATCAACGTACTTGTATGACATTCCCGGATTAAGGGGTTTAGGCGAGAAGAAACTTCATGACAATAAAAATATTTCTCGCAGCAGACGTTCTGGCACGCTGTCACATCTTAAAGAGTTGCTGTTCGAGGGGCCGGTGGTAAAGCAGTGAAGACAAAGCTACCGGTGACAAAGTGTGTTATTTCAGCCGAGCTGCAGAATCCATTTGAACGCCCACTCGGCACCCACGGGCTCTCATCCATACCAGATTTCACACTCAATCCATTACCTGCTGCTTGGGATGGATGGCTGCAGATCCACAAAGAGGTGTTCATTATCCAAGGCGTGCAGAAGAGAGAGAAGATGCATGCGGGAGCAAAACTTTTCCTTTCCTATGTTTGGGAAGATATAGACTAGCTCATAATATCCTTGTCTACTGAATATGTAATGTACTGTTGATTGCTTGCAATTTGTTCAGCAAGAAACTCTGCATGATGGTGAGTGCTATTTGTCTCCTATCTAAAGACTGTTAGGAGAATAGCTATGGAAGCAGGTAAGGAAGTAGTGGATAGGTATGGAACCAGCATGGAAGAACAAATGCTAAAGGCTTCATGGCGTGATAGTCTTGTGATCCTGTTCTGTTTTATTTCCATGCCTGGCACAGCCCACTCCTAGGGCATCATATAGTAAGTAAGCCACACAAAAGCCTACAGATTGTGCCCATTGGGGTGGTGTGTTAGATCCTTGCCACACTCTCAACTTGACATGCAAGTGGGATGGAAGGAGGCACAGTGGGACACATTGGATTCGTGGAAGAAGTGGCGACATCATTGCCAGATGAGATAAGCTTTCTTCCTGTAGGGACCACACTTTTGTGACAGCTTTGAGAGCAGAAACGATGGCCCAGGGCTTAGTCACTATACTGATTTTGTGGTGGCTTTAGTCCAAAAAGTGTACATCTCGAGAGCTATAGTTTTCACTATTCACTGAATTGAGGCAAACTAACTAACAACTCAGTCAATTGCATAATACATTAATCCAACTAATCAAAATAAGTTCTGATGATGCAGCAAGGTCCAAACTCATCTGGCCTAATGGTCCCCTAGGCTTCCACGGGTTTTAGAGGGAGATATTAGAGGCAGCAGTCTATTCACGTTAGCCATGGTGCCCTGGAGAATGAGACGGGGCAAGCGTCTCACTCCCTCCGACCGAGCTGCCATCCCCTGTCTTTTTCTCCCAGCTTTCCATCTCTTCCCCATGACCGGCCACGTCACATGGAATTAAAGCTCGATCAACTATTGGCTGTTTTTGCACAACGACATGACGGCGAAAGAAAAACACAACTTTTTATGTTATTGTATTGCGCAAGCCATTTTTTTCTCTCCCCAGCTTCCATCAACTGGACTGAACCAACTGACCCATCAATGGAATGATTGTGAAGGATCTCACTGATTATAGAGGAAGTATAATTGCCATTATTTGCCATTCTGTCAGCCAGCGTTTCTGTCATAGAATTTCTAGGGCTGCCATGCCATCAACAACTTCAGGAATGTGACCAAATGCACTTTTAGTTCACTCTCTCACTCACTTTTTTCTTTAATGTCATTAAACCATGGTAGTCTACCATTCTGCCCACATGAAAGGGAAAGTACAGAACATTAAAGATGATGTCATGACGATGCACATTTCCAAGGCATTTTCAGACGCTCAGTGGTCAGTGAGTGCAATAGACAATGACTATTACACAATACTTGATACTTGAATACTGTGATTGCAAAAGCAAAATGTTCCATCTGCAGTATGTCAGTAGACATATCTAGCCTACCTGTTCTTGAAGAGCAGACAGGGGAGAAACTTTGCCCTTTGTAATAAAACAGGCCATTGCATAGATTACCCAACATTGACCAAGCACTGTTCTATAATTTAGCTCACATTTAGCTAGGGTTCATTTCACACAAGGGCAAATGGTTCACTACAAGCACTGCTACTAATGATATACTTAGGTAACATTGCACAATACAGTACTTCTCTTTTTTCTATCTGGGTTACCTTGATTGCGTGCTGAGCAAATAGGTCATCGCTGTTTGCGAGCATCACATATGTGTTATGGCCTTTGGATGTTTTTGTCTTCCCTTAAGTAAAAAATGGAGACACTTTTAGACAGAATCACAGAAAATGCCAGTTATGTTTTCATTGTAATGTCTCTGGAGTGGCTATGTGCTTCGAGTACAGAGGCTATGCCCAGATCAGGGCTAGAGCGCTTCAAAATCAGAATAAACCGATGATTGTGGCTGTGTGACACAATACAGTGCTCCAATGCATTTGTAGCTTGCATGGCTAACAATGCTTTACTATCAAAGGTTAAAAAATTCCTCAAATGTTTTACATAAGAAAATATTAACTTGCTCTTTTCCCCTCAAGCTATCCTTGACTCCTTCCAAACACGCAAGCCATTGAGCAGTGCATGGCATACCCAGCACTAAGATGAACAAACAAAAGATACCCTATTTGCCAGAAGAAATTAAGACAGATTCACACATACAAAATGAAAGATATTTTAGTTTGATTGACATGAGTCAAAGATGAAGTGAAACTTTAAAGTTACAAATATATCAAGCCGTTATTTCCACTCACTAGGGTTTACAAATATGCAAATGTAAGTGTTTCAATAGAACAACCTCAGTAATGGTGGAAATGATAAAGTGAGTTTCTGACCTCACAGGCCCTGATACAGAAGTGATGATATAATGATGTAGAAAGAGTGGGGAAGCTGCTAATGGTGTCCTAATTAGTTCAGACGCTTTGAATGCTTAATATCAGTGTGCAGCAATTTGAGAGGATGGCACCGCCACTGAATCACTTCATCAGCAATGTCATTTTCTAAAACTCCGGGATGTGCAGTTTTTAACATTAAGGGACCTCTCTCTCTCTCTCTCTCTCTCTCTCTCTCTCTCTCTCTCTCTCTCTCTCTCTCTCTCTCTCTCTCTCTCTCTCTCTCTCTCTCTCTCTCTCTCTCTCTCTCTTTCTCTCTCTGCTGCTGAATAATATGCTTCGCCATTGATTGGCTCGGAGAAGGATAATTAGCTTGCATCTGATTATTGCCACTTTTGTTTATTTACTCAAAATAACAAGAGGGAAATAGAATGCGTGTCTTATTTATTCAGCTAGCGTGACATCACAGAACTCTGGCGATGTTCCAATGTTCAATACATCGCCCCACTACATTAAACATGAAATTGATGCATATTTGAATAAGATGATTCAAAAGGATTTAATGGTCAAGATGTTATAGCTTAGGAGTATATTAAGCAATCAAAGCTGAATATACGCTGTCAGAGGGAAAGGGGGCAAGGCCCGAAGCTTGTTCAGGCCAATTCAATTACCGCTGGCCATGCACTAATAGAGAGTAGACTAACCACGCAAGGGTTTACTTTAGGACCACTCTGCTGACTAGTGCTTCTTGTCTACATGATCTAATTGACTAAGAAATTGAGCTATTGATTATGTTTGCATGCCAGAGGAAAACCTTTTTCAAATGCTGCACTCCTTCAGTTGCCATCTGGTGTTGGCTTAAAACGAGCTAAGTGGACGGTTCTATCTATGTACAAGGTAAGGGGTAATTATGTTACCAGAGATAGGCCATGTAAGGTAAGATCAACTATTGGCTGTGTCTTCAAGCTCTGGGGTCAATACAAAAATCAATGGCATCACTTGAGAAAAAACAGGTGCTTGTGCTCTTTTTTTAATGGGGTATTTTTTCTTATCAGCCATTGAATGAACCGAGGTCAAAAGGGTTGCGTTGACCATAAACCATATCTATGCATTCTCTATGTAGCAGCATTTCTTTGCAATATTGCCAATTTTTCTACTCCTCTCTCAACCTCTGTGGAGCTGTGGACACAACCCTGCTTCTGTGCTGTCAGCGAGAGTAGTCTATTTTAGGCTTTATCTTGAGTAGGGCCTGCTGAAAACAGGGCCCTAAAGCTCTCGCTGCTGGAGATAAGGGAGACAGGGACACTGTAACCTGTGTGTACGGTCGACCAGGGTGGGACTGGATTGCTGGGTGGCTGCTCACTGCAATCAAACAGCTTCCTAAAGGATTTTATTTTTATTTATTTTTTATTTAACCTTTATTTAACCAGGTAAGCCAGTTGAGAACAAGTTCTCATTTACAACTGCGACCTGGCCAAGATAAAGCAAAACAGTGTGATAAAAACAACAACACAGAGTTACATATGGGGTAAAACAAAACATAAAGTCAAAAAATACAACATAAAATATATATACAGTGTGTGCAAATGTAGCAAGTTATTGAGGTAAGGCAATAAATAGGCCATAGTGCAAAATAATTACAATTAGTATTAACACTGGAATGATAGATGTGCAAGAGATGATGTGCAAATAGAGATACTGGGGTGCAAATGAGCAAAATAAATAACAATATGGGGATGAGGTAGTTGGGTGGGCTAATTTCAGATGGGCTGTGTACAGGTGCAGTGATCGGTAAGCTGCTCTGACAACTGATGCTTAAAGTTAGTGAGGGAGATAAGAGTCTCCAGCTTCAGAGATTTTTGCAGTTCGTTCCAGTCATTGGCAGCAGAGAACTGGAAGGAATGGCGGTCAAAGGAGGTGTTGGCTTTGGGAGGTGAGATATACCTGCTGGAGCGCATACTACGGGTGGGTGTTGCTATGGTGACCAATGAGCTAAGATAAGGCGGGGATTTGCCTAGCAGTGATTTATAGATGGCCTGGAGACAGTGGGTTTGGCGACTAATATGTAGTGAGGACCAGCCAACAAGCGTGTACAGGTCACAGTGGTGGGTAGTATATGGGGCTTTGGTGACAAAACGGATGGCACTGTGATAGACTACATCCAATTTGCTGAGTAGAGTGTTGGAGGCTATTTTGTAAATGACATCGCCGAAGTCAAGGATCGGTAGGATAGTCAGTTTTACGAGGGCATGTTTGGCAGCATGAGTGAAGGAGGCTTTGTTGCGAAATAGGAAGCCGATTCTAGATTTAACTTTGGATTGGAGATGCTTAATGTGAGTCTGGAAGGAGAGTTTACAGTTTAACCAGACACCTAGGTATTTGTAGTTGTCCACATACTCTAGGTCAGACCCGTCGAGAGTAGTGACAACTGAATTTGTGTGAAGGAGAAACGGGGGGGGCATGGGCAAGTTGCAGCGGAGGGTGCAGAGCTGGTGGCCGGGGTAGTGGTAGCCAGGTGGAAAGTATGGCCAGCCGTAGCAAAATGCTTGTTGAAATTCGCGATTATTGTAGATTTATCTGTGGTGATAGTGTTTCCTAGCCTCAGTGCAGTGGGCAGCTGGGAGGAGGTGCTCTTATTCTCCATGGACTTTACAGTGTCCCAAAACTTTTTGGAGTTAGTGCTACAGGATGCACATTTCTTTTTGAAAAAGCTAGCCTTTGCTTTCCTAACTGCTTGTGTATATCTGTTCCTAACTTCCCTGAAAAGTTGCATATCGCGGGGCAGTCAAGTCTGAGGAGAACCAGGGGCTATATCTGTTCTTTGTTCTGAATTTTTTGAATGGGGGATGCTTATTTAAGATTGAGAGGAAAGCACTTTTAAAGAACAACCAGGCATCCTCTACTGACAGAATGAGATCGATATCCATCCAGGATACCTGGGCCAGGTCAATTAGGAAGGCCTGCTCGCTAAAGTGTTTTAGGGAGCGTTTGACAGTGATGAGGGGTGGTCGTTTGACCGCGGACCCGTTACGGACGCAGGCAATAAGGCAGTGATCGCTGAGATCCTGGTTGAAGACAGCGGAGGTGTATTTAGAGGGTAAGTTAGTCAGGATGATATCTATAAGGGTGCCCATGTTTACGGATTTACGGTTGTACCTGGTAGGTTCCTTGATAATTTGTGTGAGATTGAGGGCATCTAGTTTGGATTGTAGGATGGCCGGGGTGTTAAGCATATCCCAGTTTAGGTCACCAAGCAGTTTGAACTCTGAGGATAGATGGGGGGCAATCAATTCACATATGGTGTCCAGGGCACAGCTGGGGGCTGAGGGGGGTCTGTAGCAAGCAGCAACAGTGAGAGACTTATTTCTGGAAAGGCGGATTTTTAGAAGTAGGAGCTAAAACTGTTTGGGCACTTACCTGGATAGTATGATAGAGCTCTGCAGGCTATCTCTACAGTAGATTGCAACTCCATCAATGGACATTTCTGAATTTTTGGTGGCCTTCCTAAGCCAGGATTCAGACACTGCTAGAACATCAGGGTTGGCGGAGTGTGCTAACGCAGTGAATAACTCAAACTTAGGGAGGAGGCTTCTGATGTTAACATGCAAAAAAACAATGCTTTTACGGTTACAGAAGTCAACAAATGATAGCTCCTGGGGAGTAGGAGTGATACTGGGGGCTGCAGGGCCTGGGTTAACCTCTACATCACCAGAGGAACAGAGGAGGACTAGAATAAGGGTACGGCTAAAGGCTTTAAGAACTGGCCTTCTAGTGCGTTGGGTACAGAGAATAAAGGTGGCAGATTTCTGGGCGTTGTAGAATAGATTCAGGGCATTATGTACAGACAAGGATATGGAAGGATATGAGTACAGTGGAGGTAAACCTAAGCGTTGGGTATCAATGAAAGAGATAGCATCACTGGAGGCACCGATTGAGCCAGTCTCCGTGTGTATGGGGGGTGGAACAAAGGAGCTATTTGAGGCAGTTTGAGAGGGACTTGGGGCTCTACAGTGAAATTGTATAATAAGAACTAACTGGAACAGCAATGGGCAAAGCATTTTGACATGGGAGAGAGGCATAAAGCAATCACAGGTGTTACCCCCAAATCTGAATTCTGAAGAGGGCAGATGAAACATTCACATTGCCAGCCTGCTCCTTGGCGGCTCCATGAGCCACAGCAACAGAACAACAGCAGAGGGAAACTAAGGCCAAGTCAAAGAGAATAGTCCTTGGAGACACACAGACACACAGACACACAGACAGACTGCCCTCCTTCACCATAATACAGAGAGAGAGAGAGAGAGAGAGAGAGAGAGAGAGAGAGAGAGAGAGAGAGAGAGAGAGAGAGAGAGAGAGAGAGAGAGAGAGAGAGAGAGAGAGAGAGAGAGAGAGAGAGAGAGAGAGAGAACCAGATGAGACCAGTCAGAAAAGCCCAAGTCTCGGCCGATAGACAACATTGCCTCTGTTTGACAGTTTCATTTTGAAACACTATTGTTACAACCAATGTGTATTATATTAATCAGCCTTGTCATTGAAATACCACTCTGCATCATCTCAAACAACAAAACGGAGCGACGCTTCTCTGTGAGTGTCAAGGTAGATGTAGGTGGGTGTGGGTGGAATCAGGCGCAGGACGCAGTACGTTAGTCCAACAGACTTTAGTGAGGCACAGCAAAACAAACACGAAATAAATGCCCTGAGGCAAAAGCTCCGCACGTAGGCGTAAACACAAGCGCACAAACAGGTGCGACAAAATACTCCAAAACTAAGGAGCAAACTAGCTCAACCGAGCAAACAGTAAATATCCAGCCTACCGGCACGACAGTAAAACAATACACACAACACCTGACAAACACAACGAGAACTAAATAGGACACTAATGACACTAAATGATAACAGGTGTGACAACAATCAGACAAAAGCAAACGAACATAGAAACATGCAACGGTGGCAGCTAGTATTCCGGAGACGACGAACGCCGAAGCCTGCCCGAGCAAGGAAGAGAGGCAGCCTCGGCCGAAACCGTGACAGTACCCCCCCCTTGACACGCGGCTCCAGACGTGCGCCGACTCCGGCCTCGGGGACGACCAGGAGGACGCGGAGCAGGATGCGTCGGGTGCCCACGATGGAATTCCGTCAGGAGAGACGGGTCCAAAATGTCTCTCCTCGTCACCCAGCACCGTTCCTCCGGGCCGTACCCTCCCACTCCACTAGATATTGGAGACCCCCATCCGACGTCTCGAATCCAAGATGGACCGCACAGAGTACGCCGGTGCCCCCTCGATGTCCAATGGGGGGCGGAGGAGTCTCCCTGATCTCACTTTCTTGGAGTGGGCCAGCTACCACCGGCCTGAGAAGAGACACATGGAACGAGGGGTTAATACTTTTATACTCCACAGGCAGTTGTAATTTGTAACACACCTCGTTCAACCTTCTCAGGACTTTAAATGGCTCCTACAAACCGCCGACCCAGTTTCCGACAGGGCAGGCGGAGGGGCAGGTTTCTGGTAGAGAGCCAGACTCGATCACCAGGTGCGTACACCGGTCCCTCACTGCGGTGGAGATCGGCGCTCGCCTTATGACGACGGATGGCCCGCTGCAGGTGGACGTGTGCAGCGTTCCATGTCTCCTCCGAGCGCCGCACCCACTCATCCACCGCAGGAGCCTCGATCTGGCTCTGCTGCCAAGGTGCCAGAACCGGCTGGTAACCTAACACACATTGGAAAGGGGTTAGGTTAGTGGAGGAATGGCGTAGGGGAATTCTGGGCCATTTCGGCCCAGGGAACGCACTCTGCCCACTCCTCCGGCCGGTCCTGGCAGTATGTTCTAAGAAACCTACCCACATCCTGGTTCACACGTTCCACCTGCCCATTACTCTCCGGGTGGTAACCCGAGGTGAGGCTCACCGAGACCCCCAACCGCTCCATAAAAGCTCTCCAGACTCTGGAGGTAAATTGGGGACCTCGATCAGACACAATATCCTCGGGTACCCCGTAGTGCCGGAACACATGGGTGAATAGTGCTCGGCAGTTTGCAGGGCCGTAGGAAGGCCCGGCATGGGGAGCAAACGACAGGCCTTAGAAAACCGGTCCACAACGACCAGTATAGTGGTATTCCCCTGTGAAGGAGGAAGGTCAGTGAGGAAATCCACCGAGAGGTGAGACCATGGTCGTTGTGGAACGGGCAGGGGTAGTAACTTACCCCTAGGCAGATGTCTAGGCGCCTTACACTGGGCGCACACCGAGCAGGAGGAAACATAAACCCTCACATCCCTCGCCAACGTGGGCCACCAGTACTTGGCACTAAGACAGTGCACTGTCCGGCCGATACCAGGGTGTCCAGAGGAGGGTGACGTGTGAGCCCAATAGATCAATCGATCCCGAACCTCGAGCGGAACGTACTTCCGACCCTCCGGACATTGAGGTGGACTAGGGTCGGTGCGTAACGCTCGCTCGAGTTCAGCATCGACCTCCCACACTACCGGTGCCACCAGACAAGACTCCGGCAGTATGGGAGTGGCCTCCACGGACCTCTCCTCCGTGTCATACCGCCGAGACAGTGCGTCTGCCTTACCATTCTGTGACCCAGGGATGTATGTGATCTTAAATGTGAACCGGAGTCAAAAACATATTCCACCTCGCCTGGCGAGGGTTCAGCCTCCTCGCTGCCCGGATGTACTCCAGGTTACGGTGGTCCGTCAAAATGAGGAAAGGGTGTTGAGCCCCCTCAAGCCAGTGCCTCCACACCTTTAGGGCCTGTACCACGGCTAACAGCTCCCTGTCCCCTACGTCATAGTTTCGCTCCGCCGGACTGAGCTTCTTGGAATAAAAAGCACAGGGGCGGAGTTTAGGTGGCGCGCCGGACCGTTGCGAAAGCACGGCTCCTATACCCGGCCTCTGACGCGTCCACCTCTACCTGAAATGGCAAAGAGGGATCCGGATGCGCCAGCACCGGGGCCGAGGTAAACAGGTCCTTCAACCTCCCAAACGCCCTGTCCGCCTCGGCTGACCACTGCAGACGCACCGGACCCCCCTTCAAAAGAGACGTTATGGGAGCTGCCACCTGTCCAAAACCCCGGATAAACCTCCGGTAGTAATTCGCAAACCCCAAGAACTGCTGCACCTCCTTCACAGTGGTTGGCGTTTGCCAATTACGCACGGCCGACACCCGGTCTACCTCCATCTTCACCCCCTGACGCAGACAACTGATAACCCAAAAAGGAGACCGACTCCTGGAAAAACAGACACTTCTCTGCCTTGACATACAGGTCGTGCTCCAACAGCCTCCGCAACACTCTGCGCACCAGGGCCACATGCTCGACTCGGGTAGGCGAGTACACGAGAATGTCATCTATGTACCACGACCACCCCCTGCCCCTGCATGTCCCTGAAGATCTCATCAACGAATGATTGGAAAACTGAAGGAGCGTTCATCAACCCGTATGGCATGACAAGATACTCGTAATGGCCCGAGGTGGTACTAAAGGCTGTCTTCCATTCATCGCCCTCCCTAATGCGCACCAAGTTGTACGCGCTCCTGAGATCTAATTTAGTGAAGAAACGCGCCCCGTGCAATGACTCCGTCATGGTCGCAATCAGCGGGAGTGGATAACTGTACTTCACCGTGATCTGATTGAGACCACGGTAATCAATGCACAGGCGTAATCCTCCATCCTTTTTCTTCACAAAAAAGAAACTCGAGGACGCAGGGGAAGTGGAAGGCCGTATGTATCCTTGTCTCAGAGATTCGTCTATGTACGTCTCCATAGCTCTCTTCTCCTCCTGAGACAGAGGATATACATGGCTCCGTGGGAGCGCAGCTCCTGCCTGGAGGTCTATCGCACAATCTCCCTGCCTATGGGGAGGCAACTGCGTCGCCCTCGACTTACTGAACACAATAGCCAAATCCCCATACTCAGGGGGAACGTGCAATGCGGGCACCTGGTTTGGACTCTCCACGAGGTAGCCCCTATGGAAACGCCTAAACATCGACCCACACACTGGGCAGACCACTCCATCAGAGCCCTCTCCTGCCACGAAATAGATGGGTTATGGGTACTCAACCAGGGCATGCCCAGCACCACCGGATACGCAGGCGAGTCAATCAGAAATAGCTGGATCATCTCCCTGATGACCCCCTGCGCACACATCCTAAGTGGCGCAGTGACCTCCTGATCAAGCCCGCACCCAACGGACGGCTATCTAGGGCATGAACGGAAAGGGAACGTCAACAGGGAGAAGGGGAATCCCTAAGGCTAAACAAAACTTCTTATCAACAAAATTCCCAGCCGCGCCTGAATCTACCAGCGCCTTATGCTGGGAATGAGGTGCTACCTGTGGAAAACGCACAGATATACAGAAATGTGCAACAGAGAGCTCTGGGTGAGTGGGGCGCCTACTCACCTGGAAGGACTCCCCAGTGCGGGACCTGTCGTCCTCTCCCCGAGGAGGCCGTCCCCAGCACCTAGCCGCGGTGTGTCCTCCCCGACCACAGTTGGTGCAGGAGATGGACCCCCTCGTAAGCCGACCCTCCTCTCTCTAGCGCCAGCGCCCCGAGCTCCATGGGGCACGGCTCGGAGGCGCTGGAGGGTGAAATGGACGGACCCACCTCGGAACGTCCGCGGGTAGCTAGCAGGGTATCCAGCCTGATGGACATGTCGACCAACTGGTCGAACGAGAGGCTGGTGTCCCTACAGGCCAGCTCCCTACGGACGTCCTCGCGTGAGACTACATCTGTAGTGATCGATGAGAGCCCGCTCATTCCACCCTGCATCCGCCGCTAGGGTACGGAACTCCAAGGCGAACTCCTGGGCACTCCTCTTCCCCTGCCTGAGGCCGACCAGACGCTCCCCCGCCGCTTTCCCTCGGGGATGAGTCAAACACCGCCCTGAAGCGGCGGGAGAACTCTTCGTAGGTGATGGTGTTAGCGTCGATCCTCCTCCACTCTGCGTTGGCCCATTCCAACGCCTTCCCGGAAAGGCAGGAGATCAGGGCGGACACACTCTCGTGTCCCGAGGGCGCCGGGTGCACGGTGGCCAGGTAAAGCTCCACCTGGAGAAGGCTTCCCTGACACCCGGCCGCGGTCCCATCATAGGCCCTCGGGAGCGAGAGTCGAACTCCTCTGGGTTCCGGAGCGGGAATGGGCTGAGTGGCCGATGGTGCGGGCAGGGAGGATGGCGGTGGAGGAGTCCCTCGGGTCTCCCAGCCTCGGATGGTGGTGATCACCTCCTGCAGTGCGGACCCCATCCGCAGGATCTGGTCATCCTGCTCACGGATCCTGTCCTCCAACGTCGCCTGTGCTGCTGCGGCTCCTGCTGATTCCATCGAGTATGGTGTGTGATTCTGTCAAGGTAGATGTAGGTGGGTGTGGGTGGAATCAGGCGCAGGACGCAGTACGTTAGTCCAACAGACTTTAGTGAGGCACAGCAAAACAAACACGAAATAAATGCCCTGAGGCAAAAGCTCCGCACGTAGGCGTAAACACAAGCGCACAAACAGGTGCGACAAAATACTCCAAAACTAAGGAGCAAACTAGCTCAACCGAGCAAACAGTAAATATCCAGCCTACCGGCACGACAGTAAAACAATCACACACAACACCTGACAAACACAACGAGAACTAAATAGGACACTAATGACACTAAATGATAACAGGTGTGACAACAATCAGACAAAAGCAAACGAACATAGAAACATGCAACGGTGGCAGCTAGTATTCCGGAGACGACGAACGCCGAAGCCTGCCCGAGCAAGGAAGAGAGGCAGCCTCGGCCGAAACCGTGACAGTGAGAAAGCAGCCAGCTAAAATAAATCCCTCTGGATTTGAGAAGAAACACGTATTTATTTCAACCGATTTCCCCCTTTTGTCATTTACTTCCCCTGTATTGTTATCCATCCATTCCACACATCTCGTACAAGCCCCTTATTCCTCGCTCTCCTCTCTGTTGCTTTGACAGCCAGGCTTGACACGGAGGAGCCGTAACCTAAACGGACATTTCTCTTTGTACATCCAGTAAATGTATGAGTTCTTTCTAATGAGTAGGAGGGGGTATTTTTCTTTGGGAAAATGCAGCTATGATTATGTACGATTATTGTCTGTGTTTTCGCGGCAGGTTACCTGAGTTTATGGAATGTCAGATTTACTTCAGTCAGAGATGTATACAAAGGAGGACTGTCTAGGAGACTGTGTACATTCAGAGACATAGACCTAGTTGGAATACTTAAAAACAGCATCCTTTCTTCCTCCCTTCCTTTAAGTAATTATTGATCGAACACAGTCTCATAGACGCAAGCAAGGGCTTTCTCTAAGGGCTCTCAGAAATGTATACAAAAGAGCAGAGACATATATAGAGATATGTATATACGGAAGGCTTTACAGCTTTGCAATGGAGGACTGGGAGACGTGCAAACAGAGACCTATATATTCCTTTTGGTTCAGAGTATCCATGTACTATCCAGTCACCTTAACATTGGGGAATTTCAGATGAAGCGCCACTTGAGCAGGTACATATCAGTACACTGTAAAAGGTCATTAGTTCTGCTAGCCCAACTCAAAGTATGTCAATACTTAAACTAATAAAGTGACATCACAAATATGGTTATATTTGTTCTAAATACTTAACTGTTTTGTGTTTTATGAACTTTTTGACACTAAATTGCATGATGTATTCTGAACTATAATGATTGAAGTTACTTGAACATTAGTATTTGTTGTAGGAATCATAAAAATGTAAGTTCCCTTCTACTTAAATTATTAATCTTCATCACTAATTTTTGTCAAGTGTAAGTAGTTCTGATTAGTAATGTTCAGTTGTCATGTCTTAATGTTTAACACTGTTTCATGTATTTGACAACTTGTCATTTGAACCCACCTTAGTAAGAGTTGATGAGCACAGTACTAATTCCAGTAAGCTGTAAGCATTACAGGATACTGCATCAGCCTCTGTCATTAAGAGTGGTGCACATGACCTTCTTCTTCTTCTTCTTCTTCTTCTTCTTCTTCTTCTTCTTCTTCTTCTTCTTCTTCTTCTTCTTCTACGTCTTCTTCTGTACTGAATTGTGAGGCCAGTCACAGCCTACCTACATTAAATTATCTTAATTGTTCCTGTTTCTAAAAGGAAGAAATTGCACCACTAACTAACCCTACACCTATATAACACGATTTCATGAAAATAAAAAACACCACACCATTAACCCTTCTGCAGTAAAATCCCGTACACCCAGGTACTTCTCTGCAGCTGCCACGTACACTCATTAAAAACCCACGACCCCATTCCACTACTTTGACCCTGTCTGCTCCTGCACCATGCCAACAGCCTAGGAGAATGGGACATCACCCCTCAACACACCCTGAAAATCTTCTGAAGTCAAATCTCGTATACCCAAATACTTCTCTGCAGTTGCCACCACAACATCTATTCTCTGTGATTTACATTCAATTTCTGCGGTACAGTTGATAACCATTGCTGTGAACGCTAAGAAGCCAACCTTACTGAAGCATATATCACTCATTGCCCTATCCCTCTGTGCTTGCACAAATCTACTACTCACCCTTGACCCATCCTCCTCTACTTTCTTCACTGCCTCAGCATACGACACCTTCTGCAGTACTCTGACTCTGACCACTTCAACCTGCCTCTCTTGCACTGGACACTTCTGATCCCCAGCAACATGAGCACCCCTACAGTTGACACACACAACTTTATCCACCAAAACTACACAATCCTCAGTTTGTATTTTTTTACCCTTATTTTTCCAGGTAAGTTGACTGAGAACACATTCTCATTTACAGCAACGACCTGGGGAATAGTTACAGTGGAGAATAAGGGGGATGAATGAGCCAATTGAAAGCTGGGGATGATTAGGTGGTCATGATGCTATGAGGGCCAGATTGGGAATTCTGTTCCATGAGCTCCTGCACACTTCCCACATCATGGAATCTCCCTCCTACACACTGCTGCAACATGACCATAAACATGCACCTGAAACAGCGCAGTGGATACTGCACAAAAGCTCTATCAGGATAACTGATATATTCTAGCATGACTTTGTCTGGTAGAGACTCTGACTCAAAACTCAAAAGAACTGACAGTGACTCCTCTTTTTCATCACGCTCCCCACCAGGTATGCGTCGCACCAAACGGCGGGTGTCACAAACACCAGGAATTTTCTACTTCAATCAATTGCTCCACCTCCACACTTAACGCTACCCCAGAAATCACTCCTTTCAATGGTGCCCTGTTCCTAAGAGCAAAGCAAGAAACAGATCTTGACCCAAGTTGCGTGACACGGAGCGCCTGCTCCCTCTGGTCAGAAGAAACACAAACAAATATATAAGTCCACTACACTGATTCAACTGCACCCAACTCCTTTCTCACACACCCAGAAACCACAAATGGGTCCGCTAAAAGGCAAGGGTCCACTTTCTCCAAAAATGTCACTTAGATTCTTCTTTATCATGTCTGGCGCCAGTCTTCCTCAACACACATCTTCCCACTACACTCGGCTCTTCTTCTTCTTCCTCGCTGTCCATAACCACATCTAGCAGTTCACCACACTCTTGATGCGCCTTCATCCACTGCATTGCTTGCAGAGCACGCACTGATGGCGTTTCTCCAAAACCCAACTTCTGTTCCTTAGCCCAATTTACAAGTCTGGCTATCTCTGACTTCTCCATGCTTCCTTCACCTCAACACACATCCTTTGAGCCAATTATCCATTCCCACATTGCCTGTTTGATGGCGGAAATGGCTTGTCTCATTATTAAATGTCAATTTGCTTGACGGTTTTGATATCCATGATATCAATTACACCTCATAGCACAACAAACTGCTTAATACTATTTTAGAAATATACTTTTCTTTCTTCAAACATGCATACACCATTGTGTAAAAGTATTATACATTCTAAAAATCATTAACTACCCACAGTCCTCTAAAAACAGATTCACCTGGCACTATTAAAGCTGCATTATGTAACTTTTTGGGCGACCGACAAAATTCACATAGAAATGTCAGTTATAGATCTGTCCTTCTCATTAAACGCAAGTCTAAGAAGCAGTAGATCTGTTCTATGTGCGCTTTTTCTATGCTTCCCGTTTTCAAGTTTCGTTTTTTCGTCTTTTACTTTCGGTTTTGTACACCAGCTTCAAACAGCTGAAAATACAATATTTTTGCTTATAAAAAATATTTCACAGCGGTTTAGATGGTACAATGATTCTCTACCCTATACTTGCTTGTTTTGTCACATAAACTGAAATTAGGCAAAGTGGTGGACCACCCACATTGCTTGCACCAGAGGATGAAAATTCTCTGGTGCAGTACTGTATCTACTGCGCCAGCCATGGGTTCCCCTTCACCAGACAGAGGCTGATGAAATACGCCGACAAAATATGCAGGTATTTGGTGTTCTCTGTATTACTTGCTTGTTTTGTCACATAAACTCAGGCTCAGTTAGTGAGGGGAGGACGGCCTCATAGCAACTGTGTGTGCATTCCAAATGGCACCCTATTCCCTACACTCTTAGAACTAGTGGTGACTTGAGGAACCCTGGAGATCCTCAGCGAACCCCTGGAGTTCATCAGGGAACCTTTGCTAGACAGTGGTTCATATTTGCGCCTTCGGTTAGTTGAGCGGTTCTTGGAGGAACCTTTAATGGTTCAATGTAGCAAATGGGTTCCTGGAGATACCCTGGAGTGGAGGCGTGGCTTAGTAGGGGTGTGGCTTTAAGTTCTTTTTTGGACAACCGTTAGAGTAAATGTAATTCCTGTTCAGTCATCACATGTTAAGGTTGAACACCAACAGTTGTGTAGATTCAATGAGGCGTATGAATTCCTGAAGAGCCATGCAAATCCCAAAGTTGGATAGTTACCACTACATTCACATTTTAGCAGATGCTCTTATCCAGAGTGACTTTCAGTAGTGAGTGCATACATTTTCATAATTGTTAGTACTGGTCCCCCGTGAGAATCGAACCCACAACCCTGACGTTGCAAGTGCCATGCTCTACCAACTGAGCCACACAGGACCACAAGTGCTGTTATGGTTGAAACCGGAGCTCTGAGGCATGTGTCGAAATAGCTAAGCAGTTTATTTAGAAGCAGTATAATAATAATAATAATATGCCATTTAGCAGACGCTTTTATCCAAAGCGACTTACAGTCATGCGTGCATAAATTTTTTGTGTATGGGTGGTCCCGGGGATCGAACCCACTACCTTAGCGTTACAAGCGCCGTGCTCTACCAGCTGAGCTACAGAGGACCACGATGCTTGTATCGCTTTATCAGAAGCACGTGATCAATGACGCCCGAAGCTTTGTTACGTCGAACAACCACCTGATTGGTTTGGTAGAAGACAAAAAAGCTACACTGTGCATAATTTGTCTGTTCTAAATTATGTTGACCAGAGGTACCACTAGTGTACACTGCGTGTTGATCAATGCATAGCGTAATGAACCTATTTTAGACACAATTGGCTGGAAATACTCAAAGCTTCAGGAAGCTTAATTTCATCATCACTAGTTATCACTTTTTACTGTATGTAATCAGCAATGTTAATACTATATTAGAATATGTACTATGCATAAATACTAAAGGAATTGTTTTTATATGCAGTGCACAAACTTAACATGACGAACAGCAATGGCATTTACGTTAACGGGTGACCAAAAATAACTATCAGAAAGCCACGCCTCCAATAAGCCATGCCTCCAATCTGATATTATTAAAAAGGTTCATAATTGAATCCCTCCCATCACAAAAAGGTTCCGGTTCGAACCTTTACACAGGGGTTCCTCAAAGACCCTTTTCAGATGGGTTCCTCAAGGAACCTTTTTCAACTGGAAAGGTTCCGCCGGTGTGGCAACCCAAAAGGTTCTTCCAGGCACCTTTACTTATTTACATTTTAGCCATTTAGCAGACGTTCTTATCCAGAGCGACTTACAGCAGTGAGTGCATACATTTTCATACTGGTCCCCCGTGGGAATCGAACCCACAACCCTGGCGTTGCAAGTGTCATGCTCTACGAAGTGAGGCACACCTCTCCAGTCCAAGTCCTCCATACTCCCAGACATGCCCTGGCTCCTGTTTTAGATTAAATCCCAAATTGTACCCTATCCCCTATATAGTGCACTAGTAGGGAGGAGGGCCTTCAGTCTCACATGAATCCCCTCAGAGGGAGGTCAGGGTAGGGCCTGCTCTCAGCGGAGGGAGGGGGAGGCTGGTGCTTTGGCTGCCCCGCTGCTGCTTAATGTCCACGGTCTGCCCCCCTAGAGGACCCAGGGTTGGGTACAGGGCCAGGGTCTGGGCCAGCCTCCTTCAGGCTCCCGTTCTAGAACTGGAACAGAGGAAATGTCTGACTTAGCTAAGCCTCCTTTTTGTGGTCTAAATTGCCTTGATGTGTAAATACCCACTGGCTTTCAATGGTCAAATGATAATGACCTTCTGTTTCTAAAGTCTAATAAGAGTGTATATAGCGCACTACTTTTGACCAAAGCCCTAAGGGCCCTGGTCAAAGGTAATGCAGTATGTGGGGAATAGGGTGCCATTTAGGACGCAGCCTGTGGGTTTTGAACAACACTGGATCCCGAGGAGGTCTCACTGGCCCTGATATGGCTGACTCCTCTTACTGTTCTGCACAACTAATCTCAGAGGCTGGAGGCCAATGAACCGCTTCTTTCCACAATAACGAAACAACATATCTGTTTTTTATGTTTTGCTTCTTCTTCTAGGGTTGCGACCTAAGGACTGAAATCTGTTTAGAGAAGGAGGAAGGAAATGCTTTCTCCAAATTCCCCAAACCCCGTCCTCCCACTTTCTAGTTTTCTTAATTTTATTTCCGCTGATAATGAAACTGAGCTTCACTCTTTTTGCTACTTGATATTTCAACACAGCACTTTTAATATACTGTCAGTATTTCAAGTACCTACCTTCAGAATTGCTGTTATGTCATTTCCAAGGCTTTTATTTTCCTTAATGCAGTGCATATATCCATACATGGAACAGTGGATATCCTGTGGACTGGGCCCTCTCCTCTGCTCGGTATGGCCATGATACAAACATCCACTGTTATAAAACAAGAGTTGGAGGCTTGAACACCATGGGCTGACATCCCACTGAGCTGCCAAGGAGGAAGCGGAAGACTCACACAAACATTTACATTGTGTAACATTACATTGTTTGTGTATGCAGTACATACTGAATCATGAAGTCTGAGATTATGATAATAAATGTTTTATGATAAATTCAAAAGGAATTATTTAAACACTACAGTACAAAAACAACGGGGGAAAAATAAGTATACAAAGCTTGAATTCTATGGACATAACTTTCATGAGCGTGTTAATAAAAAACAAGTCCACAGTAAGCTATATGGCGGTGCCGCCATATAGCACTGTGCACGTATCTTTGTGAATTCATAGCCTACAGTGATGAAAACTGGCTCCAGCAGATACATTTTCATGCCACAGACACTGTGAGACATACCAGATGAGACAGGATGTCGAAGAGGATGGTGCGTCACCGCCACCAACAGCAAGGGTGGTCAAATTACATTTAGAATGAGAAGCTAGGTACTAGCTAGTGTGTACTAGCTAGCTAGCATGTACTAGCTAGTGTGTATTAGCTAGCCAGTGTGTACTAGCTAGTGTACTAGCTAGCTAGTGAGTACTAGCTAGCAAGTGTTGTACTAGCTAGTGTGTACTATCTACCTATCTAGTGTGTACTAGCTAGCTAGTACAATCTGAGATTCATTCTGATGCGCTTTGAGCTTCGCAGACCATGCGGCATCAGTGCGCATAATCTGCAGCTGGATTCTTCTCTGAAAAACTGTACATGAGACACAATCCCATAAGAGAGCAATAGCTCTTAAAGGGATCATGTTCTGGAATCAATATTAATTATATATCATGACACACATGACTCACCCCACACCGCACTGCATTTCAATAGGTTAAGATGTATTTAACCTATATGGTCGTTACATAATCTGTATTGATTTAAAACATTTGTCAGAAACCTACAGTAATATACTGTGTGTCACGACTTCCGCCGAGGCTGCCTACCCTCCTTGTTCGGGCAGGCTTTGGCATTCGTCGTCACCGGCTTACTAGCCACTGCCGCTCCATATATCATCATTCCATTTGTCTTGTCTTGTCAATTACAGACACCTGGTTCATATCCCCTCATTAGTTTGTGTATAGTGTTCCCTCTGCCCCCTTGTCTTTGTGGGTGATTGTTTTATGTGAGTTGAGTGTAGCTCGGTGGAGCTACTCGTACCTTGTATTGCCGGGGTAGATTATTCCCCTGTGCCTGTATTTTGTTGGAGCTACCCGTACCTTGCATTGCCGGGGTAGATAGTTCCCCTGTGTTTGTATTTTGTTGTTGCTATCCAGCGCAACTGTGTACGACGGAATAAACTCTGTATTCTGTGATTTACCCTCCTGGGCCTGACTCCTTCTAATCACACTCATCACAGAATCCCCCACCCGCTATGGAGTCAGCGGGAGAGGAGCGCATGCCTGGAGTCGTGGCACGGGTCCAGGAGCATTCCACGATACTGGCCAGCTTGGGGGAAGCGATGGATCAGGTTCTTCAGGTCGTCCAACGCCTGGAGAGGAGAGGACCCGATCTGTTGAGACCAGCTGGCCAACCGGATCCAGCCACCCACACCCCAGCACCCGGAGGGATCCAGATATCCTGACCACGGGAGTGGTCAACTGGAGCTCTACTTCTCCAACATCAGGCCGGGCCCATCGGAGCGGGAGAAGGTGTCTGCCCTCGTTTCCTGCCTCTCGGGGAAAGCCCTGGAGTGGCCAACGCAGTTTGGGACGAAGGAGGAGCCGCGTTGGAGAATTACGGGGAGTTCGCTCGCCTCTTTCAGGCTGTCTTCGATCACCCGCCCGAAGGTCGAGAGGCGGGCGAGCGTCTGGTCCACCTGAGGCAGGGGACAAGGACCACGCAGGACTTCGCTTTGGAGTTTCGGACTCTTGCAGCGGGGTCTGGGTGGAACGAGCGGGCCCTGATCGACCATTTCCAGTGCCATCTGCTGGAGGACGACCGACGGAAGCTAGCCTGCCGGGACACCATGTTGTCCTTCACGCAACTGCTGGACATGGCCATCCGTTTGGACAACCTGCTGGCAGCCAGAGGACGTCCTGGAAGGTGTCTGCCCGTTCCCACACCGGAGCTGATGGAGCTGGGTGGAGCCGCCGTCCGAGAGAGTGGAGGACGACAGCGACAGTGTCACTCGGGTGGCACGAAGGGACAGTACACCGCACGTGGTCGTCAATGCTCTTTTGGGTCTGGAGGCGGCAGGCAAGGCACTCTCGCATCACCTCAGGTATCGAACACCCACACTCGTTCAGAGCCCTCTGCTGTGCACTGTACCCTACCCATCTACTTTCCCGATCACATGGTAGTTCCCCAGTGTAAGACGCTAGTCGATTCAGGCGCAGCTGGGAACTTTATGGAAGGGCATTCTCATGCCGTCTAGGCATTTCATTGGTTCCCCTATCCATTCCACTCCCCATCAGAGCACTTGATAGTCGACCATTAGGGTCCGGGTTTGTTCAGGAAGTTACTGCACCAGTCACCATGATTACCCAGGAGACTCATTGTGAGCAGATCACTTTTTATTATTATTGAGTCCCCTGCTTTCCCTGTGGTATTAGGGATCCCTTGGTTAGCACTCCGCAACCCCACCTTCTCATGGCCGCAGAGGGTTCTCACGGGGTGGTCGCGAGAGTGTCAGGGTAGGTGTCTAGGTGTTTCCGTTGGTGCAACCACGGTGTAAAGTCCAGACAGTACCTCCACCGTGCGCATTACCCCGAATCCCTACCTCGATTTGGCGCACACATTCTCAAAAAATGCAGGCTACCAAGTTACCACCTCATCGGGCGGGGGATTGCGCGATAAACCTCCGGGTAGACGCTGTACCTCCCAGGAGTCATGTCTACCCCCTGTCGCAGGCTGAAACGGAGGCTATGGAAACATACGTCACTGAGTCCCTGCGCCAGGGGTATATACGTCCCTCCACTTCACCCGCCTCCTCAAGTTTCTTCTTTGTGGAGAAGAAAGATGGCGGTCTCTTGCAGCGGGGTCCCTTGCATTGATTATTGACCACTGAACAAGGAGACGATAAGATTTAGTTATCCTCTCCCCCTCATTCCTTCAGTGATTGAGTCAATGCATGGGGCGCGCTTCTTCACCAAATTAGATCTCAGGAGTGCATACAACCTGGTGCATATCCGAGAGGGGGAGGAGTGGAAGACAGCATTCAGCACAACCACGGGGCATTATGAATACCTGGTGATGTCCTACGGTTTGATGAATGCTCCATCCGTCTTCCAGTCCTTTGTGAATGAGGTGTTTCTGGACATGCTTGGTCGCGGTGTAGTGGTCTACATCGATGACATCCTGGTGTATTCCGCTATGCGCGCCGAGCATGTGTCCCTGGTTCGCAAAGTGCTGGCCCGACTGTTGGAAAATGACCTTTATGCCAAGGCAGAGAAGTGTATGTTTTTCCAGCAGTCCGTCTCCTTCCTTGGATACCGCATTACCACCTCAGGTGTGGAGATGGAGGGAGATCGCATTTCAGCCGTGCGTAATTGGCCGTTAAGGAGGTGCAGCGCTTCCTTGGCTTTGCCAACTACTATCGGAGGTTTATCCGGGGCTTTGGCAAGGTCGCAGCTCCCATTACATCCCTGTTGAAGGGTGGGCCGTCCCGGCTCCGCTGGTCTGCTGAGGCTGACCTGGCCTTCAGCAAACTGCGGGGTCTGTTCACCTCAGCCCCAGTACTGGCCTACCCTGATCCATCACTACCGTTCGTTGTGGAGGTGGATGCGTCCGAGGTAGGGATAGGCGCAGTCCTGCCTCAACGCTTGGGCACGCCACCCAAGCTCCGCCCCTGTGCCTTCTTCTCTAAGAAGCTCAGCCTGGCGGAGCAGAACTACGACGTTGGTGATCGGGAGCTGTTGGCTGTTGTCCGAGCCTTGACCGTGTGGAGGCATTGGCTCGAAGGGGCGAAACACCCTTTCCTCGTCTGGACGGACCACCGTAACCTGGAGTACATCTGGGCAGCGAGGAGGCTGAATCCTCGCCAGGTCAGGTGGGCCCTATTCTTTACCCGGTTCGATTTTACACTGTCATACATCCCGGGTACGAAGAACATGAAGGCAGACGCATTGTCACGGCTGTATGACACAGAGGAGAGGCCCAGAGACAACACCCCCATACTCCCGGCCTCCTGCATTGTGGCGCCAGTAGTATTGGCGATGGACGCGGATATAGAGCAGGCATTACGCACAGATCCATCTCCTCCTCAGTGTCCAGCTGGGCTGCGGTACGTACCTGCTCTTATCCTTGATCGTCTGATCTACTGGGCACACTCGTCACCCTCCTCTGGTCACCCAGGTATTGGTCGTACAGTGCGCTGCCTGACCGGAAAATACTGGTGGCTTACCTTGGCTAAGGACGTGAGGGTGTATGTCTCCTCCTGCTCGGTGTGCGCCCAGAGTAAGGCACCTAGGCACCTCCCAGCGGGTAAGTTACAACCTTTACCAGTTCCACAATGACCATGGTCTCACCTAAGTGTTGATTTCCTGACTGATCTTCCCCTCTCCCAAGGTAACACCACGATCCTGGTCGTTGTGGACCGCTTTTCCAAGGCCTGCTGCCTCCTTCCTCTGCCCGGTCTCCCCACGGCTCTGTAAACTGCGGAGGCCCTGTTTACACACGTCTTCCGGCACTACGGGGTACCAGAGGATATAGTGTCTGACCGAGGTCCCCAGTTCACATCCAAGGTCTGGAAGGCAATCATGGAACATCTGGGGGTCTCGGTCAGCCTGACCTCTGGGTTCCACCCCGAGTCTAATGGGCAGGTGGAACGGGTAAATCAGGATGTGGGTAGGTTCCTGCGGTCCTACTGCTAGGACCGGCCGGCGGAGTGGTCGGTGTTCTTGCCATGGGCAGAATATGCCCAGAACTCTTCTAACCTAACGCCATTCCAATGTGTTTTAGGTTACCAACCGGTTCTGGCACCGTGGCACCAGAGCCAGACCGAAGCTCCTGTGGTGGATGACTGGTTTCGGCGTGCGGAGGAGACGTGGGATGCTGCCCACGTTCACCTTCAACGCGCCGTGCGTCGTCTGAAGGCCAACGCTGACCGCCACCGCAGTGAGGCCCCGGTCTTCGTACCGGGGGATCGGGTCTGGCTCTCGACCCGGAATCTGCCCCTCCACCTGCCCTCCTTGTTCGGGCAGGCTTCGGCGTTCGTCGTCACCGGCTTACTAGCCACTGCCGCTCCATATATCATCATTCCATTTGTCTTGTCTTGTCAATTACACACACCTGGTTCTTATCCCCTCATTAGTCTGTGTATAAGTGTTCCCTCTGCCCCGCTTGTCCTTGTGGGTGATTGTTATTTGTGAGAGTAGTGTAGCTCGGTGGAGCTACTCGCACTTTGTATTGCCAGGGTAGATAGTTTCCCCTGTGCGTGTTTTCATGTGTCGCTATCCAGCGCAATTGTGTACGACGGAATAAACTTGGTATTCGGTGATTTACCCTCCTGCGCCTGACTCCTTCTAAATACACACATCACACTGTGTCCCATATGACACTCTATTCTCTATATATATTTACTATGGGCCCTGGTCAAAAGTATTGCACTATGAATGGAATAGGGTGCCATTTGGGACGCAGTTGATTCAGAACTCAACTGTGTGGTGTGTACTGCATGCATAGAGGAGCCATGTGCTGGATGACTCATCATGGCCCTGGTGCTTACTGCTTAGGTCCGGGGATATTGTGTTACAGGCAGCAGGACTGACTGTATCACTCTCCTCCTCTCCTTCATACTCATAAACAAACATGTTTTCACCAGTATTGATGTTTTCCAATGCATAGGCAGAATTAGTTTAGGATATGCAGTACTTATCCAACATTCAGTGGTGCATCAGTGATGATAGAATATCCATTATATCCATGTATCCATTATATTCAAAGCCAAAACAAGAAATGTCTATACGTATCCAGCATCGGGTACATAATGTAAAGCAGGTCTTGGCTTCCTATAACACAGAATAGCCCTCAAAATCAAACATTTCTTAAATAAAGTGAAGAGCATTTGCAAGCTAGTAATGTATGTCATTTTGGCTAATTTACAAACTCCAACAGAAATGTCATAGGCCTAATGAATGCTTTGCCCTCACGTATTCCAATGCCAAAGACTGATGTGCACAATTTGTTGAAGTGCTCCTAATGATAAAAAGTGCCAGGATGCACAGAACTGCACAAAACCTCATATATCAATTCATTTGAAAAGTGAATAAATGCTCAGTTGTGCCATAGCTCCCTATTCAGAAACAGTAGCTCCAAAAATGGACATTAGCACTTCAAAATACAATTGCAGAATGTTGCATAACAATGAACACACTGTTTGTACAAAACTCTATTCATTAGCCTTAGGCATGATTATTCCTCATCAAATAATAGGCAAAATCCTCATTAAGGTTTTTAGTAGAGTGCAGAAAATGTTTGATTCGTTACAGCAGGTTATCTTTTTCATTAGCCAAAAATATGAATAATTCAGTAACCACACACTTTAATAACAGAGGCTACGACACTTGCAAATAATGGAATTGCTATGACTGAACAAAACATGCATCGAGGCAATGGTTTCACATATTCTGGTACAAATAAAACATGACAGAAATGTGAATAGCATGACAATGAATCAATGTAGGTGTCATCCTTCAATGTCAACATCAATGACAACAAGACAAGTTGTGATAGCTGCTATTTTGTAATCGATAGATGACAAATATACAGAATGTTGTCATCTGTATATATTGGCTCACTTGAGTCATTTCAACTCAATTTCATTAAAATTTTCACCATTGCTTGTGTTCATTTGTCAACACACATGTACAGCATATACAGTGGGGAGAACAAGTATTTGATACACTGCCGATTCTGCAGGTTTTCCTACTTACAAAGTATGTAGAGGTCTGTAATTTTTATCATAGGTACACTTCAACTGTGAGAGACGGAATCTAAAACAAAAATCCAGAAAATCACATTATATGATTTGTAAGTAATTAATTAGCATTTTATTGCATGACATAAGTATTTGATACATCAGAAAAGCAGAACTGAATATTTGGTACAGAAACCTTTGTTTGCAATTACAGAGATCATACGTTTCATGTAGGTCTTGACCAGGTTTGCACACACTGCAGCAGGGATTTTGGCCCACTCCTCCATACAGACCTTCTCCAGATCCTTCAGGTTTCGGGGCTGTCACTGGGCAATACGGACTTTCAGCTCCCTCCAAAGATTTTCTATTGGGTTCAGGTCTGGAGACTGGCTAGGCCACTCCAGGACCTTGAGATGCTTCTTACGGAGCCACTCCTTAGTTGCCCGGGCGGTGTGTTTGGGATCATTGTCATGCTGAAAGACCCAGCCACGTTTCATCTTCAATGCCCTTGCTGATGGAAGGAGGTTTTCACTCAAAATCTCACAATACATGGCCCCATTCATTCTTTCCTTTACACGGATCAGTCGTCCTGGTCCCTTTGCAGAAAAACAGCCCCAAAGCATGATGTTTCCACCCCCATGCTTCACAGTAGGTATGGTGTTCTTTGGATGCAACTCAGCATTCTTTGTCCTCCAAACACGATGAGTTGAGTTTTTACCAAAAAGTTATATTTTGGTTTCATCTGACCATATGACATTCTCCCAATCCTCTTCTGGATCATCCAAATGCACTCTAGCAAACTTCAGACGGGCCTGGACATGTACTGGCTTAAGCAGGGGGACACGTCTGGCACTGCAGGATTTGAGTCCCTGGCGGCGTAGGTGTTACTGATGGTAGGCTTTGTTACTTTGGTCCCAGCTCTCTGCAGGTCATTCACTAGGTCCCCCCCGTGTGGTTCTGGGATTTTTGCTCACCGTTCTTGTGATCATTTTGACCCCACGGGGTGAGATCTTGCGTGGAGCCCCAGATCGAGGGAGATTATCAGTGGTCTTGTATGTCTTCCATTTCCTAATAATTGCTCCCACAGTTGATTTCTTCAAACCAAGCTGCTTACCTATTGCAGATTCAGTCTTCCCAGCCTGGTGCAGGTCTACAATTTTGTTTCTGGTGTCCTTTGACAGCTCTTTGGTCTTGGTCATAGTGGAGTTTGGAGTGTGTCTGTTTGAGGTTGTGGACAGGTGTCTTTTATACTGATAACAAGTTCAAACAGGTGCCATTAATACAGGTAACGAGTGGAGGACAGAGGAGCCTCTTAAAGAAGAAGTTACAGGTCTGTGAGAGCCAGAAATCTTGCTTGTTTGTAGGTGACCAAATACTTATTTTCCACCATAATTTGCAAATAAATTCATAAAAAATCCTACAGTGTGATTTTCTGGAATTTTTTTTCTCAATTTGTCTGTCATAGTTGACGTGTACCTATGATGAAAATTACAGGCCTCGCTCATCTTTTTAAGTGGGAGAACTTGCACAATTGGTGGCTGACTAAATACTTTTTTCCCCCACTGTAGATCCGGGCCCTAGACCCGAGCCAAGCGTGACAGGCCTGACTCACGAAAATGAGATATTTCCCCAAATAAAAGGAGACAGAGAGAGACAGAATGTGCTGAACAGGCTGAAGAAGAAGAAACTAGTGGATTAAAAACCCTCCAAAGCCCAGTGATTCATGACAACACATGCAGAATTAACAGGAACAAACAGCACGTATAAACACGGATGCATATTTTCACCACAATGTAGTAGCTACTAAAAAACATCATATTACATTAGCAATAGATGTTAAAATCAAGAAAGGGAAGCAAACGGGATAGAATTGCTTTCTCATATAAGGCTACCACCCTAGAGAGGCCTGTGTTTTGTGGCACTACCAGAGAATAAAGTAGGAAAATATGCAAACGATACGCATGCACAAAGCAAAACTTTTTTTTTTTTTTGCAATCGCTGGGTTTACATGTGAATACATACATAAATACAGGACCATCTCTTTAATATTATAATACATTACATTTGTCCTTAGAATAGATAAACCCCTGTTATGCAATATGAATGGTTTACATGTTGTAAATAGACACGGTAATGCATATATTTTTGCTTTTAGCATGTCACATGCCCTCTGCAAAGCTGATTTTATGGAGTATGATGTTTCTCCTTCTCCAAAGTCAATAATACTCCATTGTCAGAGAAAACCTCTAAATATTTTAAAACAGTTAGATAAAATGTTTGCAGTAGATCTTTAACTTGTAATGTATCTCCTGCCAGATTTGACATGTTTTTAGTATGTTTGCGACAGTGAAATAGGGATCACGTACGGTACGTACACTTGTTGCTTGCAGGGAGGTTTTCTTTCACTATATAACCCACAATCAGGGATACCTATTCAATTTTCATGTGACCTAAATATTCCTTTTCATCTGCTGACTAGATATTTTCCACATTTCTCCACATTTCACACCAGCACATCTACTGTGTGTTAGACTAAATTAATATCTGTAACCCCAGTTACAGTTAAGATGATAATCTATACAGACAGAAAGATCACTCACTGGACTCTGGATGTTTAATCTATTGAAAAAAGACAAGGCTATGATTAGGATCTGAGTCAGAAACACAGCAATGACTACAATAACAATGATCATGACGATGGTGATATTTTGTATCAGACCCATTGATTTCCCATCAGGATTTGGACAGCACGATGAGTATCATGGGAGATTTTAATCTAGCATGAAAGACGTGAGTAATCCTTGTGCAGATTATACCAAACCAAGCTAAACCACGATTCTCCACTCATTCTAACATGCAAACCTCACCGGCCACATTGCCTGCGTGAGAGTTCGATTTTTTTTTACACATACATGTTATTCAATAATTTCACACACACCGCTCGCACGTGTGAACGAGCGTATGCGTAACCAAGCGCTAAAATAGAACTGGGTTCTATTTGAGATGCGCCACGCTCTGCAGGTCCACTCCTTACTGGATATCAGAAAGATTCAACATGGATGCTTAAAAGGCAAACGAGGAGAGATTAATTAAAGATAACTAACAAAAAACTAACTAGGTTTCCCTTTTTATCTGTGGATTAATCGTTGGAGTAGAGAAACACAAGATTTTGTATTCCAGGTCAAAATTCTACAAAGAACCAGCTAAAAAGAGGACCATATTCATGTCAGATAAAATAATGCGGACGCATGCACATGGCCGGTGTAGTCAGCATGTAACTTTAGAACATGGTAAATCAGCATAGGCTTGCCCACCATTCTCTGACCAATGTCCATCCCCAACCTCAGTCTTCAGGGTCTATGATATTCTGCATACCCCTAGCCTAGTCCCAAATCTGTTTGTTTGACAGGACAAGACTGATACACAGTCTCCATAGCCCCATGGCACCATAGCTCACCCCCCAAGCTGATACATGGCACCCTAATCCAGCTTGCAGGAGAGGAGAACAGAGAAAACACATCACCCTGACAGTGGCATCCCTCCCCAGGGCGCCATTGAAGTCCATGTCTGTACACCACCACAGCAAGTAAATAAATAACAAGCCAAGTAAATAGACAGATACACAAATACTGTGGGTAAATAAATAAAGTCGCCCTCCTGCCTGTCAAAGAAAATACAGCAACCCCAGAAATATCCTCTGCCTTTTCCCAGGTGTGAAGTGAGTGATTCTGCCCAGCCTAAATCCCCTGCAAGTTGGTGTAATGTATCTCCTGAAAAACGATCCTTGTGCTCCTCTAAATCCTACATTAGAGAAAAAATGCTACCATAAATATGCAAGGCGAAACCTTTGAAGCTTCCTCCACAATTTAATCAGTTAATATTTAAAGCGGGGATATTCTTTTTTTAAGCCAGAAGCATGGTGGCATGGCGGGCTGGGGAAAATAAAGAGTGTTTGGTTGGTCATTAGAGACAGATATCTTCTCTATCCATCACACCCACATGCAAATCTTTTGGAAAAAACATCTGCTTGATGATTTGTTTTCAAAGGCCTGAGTCCCCCATAATAGATATCAGCGTGTCAGACGATAAATACAGCAAAACATTTTCAAGGCCGGCCCCTAGGGAATGAAAATCATAATCTTGTATTTTATATCTCACTTTCATTCCAGCATCTCCATCTACCATATACCATATTTCCCTTTCCATCAACCACCCGCTATACATATTATACATCATATTAGACAATATGTTACATTTATATTCAACCACACATCTTTTTAGGGCCAGCTTGTCTCTAAACGGATTTGAACAGCATCAGTCCAGCTGTTTTGTTATCAGATCACAACAGCTGAACTTGGCTGGTTTAATACCGTAGTAGCTTTAAAAAATGACAATGAATTATGAATGGACATAGAGAGCAGAAGGGACCTTACTCCTTAAACCTACATTAATCTTTAGAAAGGCAGGCAAAGCCTCTGGTGTGAAACCGATGCATTATTTCCCCTTCACACAGTGTTTATAACAGTAAGATGCAATGATCCCCACATTATCCTTCACTTACAGTATTGATTAGCAGTTTACACGTTAGTCATACAGGACAGTTGGCTATAGGGTTCCTCCGGGTGAAGGAAAAGAATAACCCCCTGGATGCTTGACCCTGGTAGAAACAACATTGCAGCAGCTCTATCCCTGGAAACATCGATAACTCTTAGACATGTATGTGATATTTTCCAAAGGAGGCTGATGGAATCAGGGACCTTGAGGCCCCTGTCGTGCTTTATAGCCTGTTCTAACAGGCCAGTAATGGAGTGGCCTAGCTCCCTATTGCTTTGGATGGCCTGTGTGATGCATTGAGGAGGGTATAGTAACACACAAAGGCCACAAAGAACAACACAATGGCACATCTAGCTTCTAGCCGAGCCACACACAGCTGTGTGTGTGATGTGTGGATTCATGAAAAGCAAAGGAGTATTTCCCCTTCACTTTCCTGAGCCGAGTAGCTTGTCTTGTCAAGGGCTGAGTTGTCCACTCCATTTCTAGGCAGTTTTCCATTTTCCTTGTTGGTAAAGACCCTTTAACCAAGCTTTAATTAAGAGCTGGTTTGCATTGTAAAAAAATATAAAAAACTCAAGCGTGCAAAAAGGCTGCCTCAGATGAATTATCCCCCACCAAAAAGCAAATGTGTCAGAGTCAACAGATGGTATTTATTCTGCAGCAGTCAGATTATCAACTGAGGATCTGGGTGAGACTATGTTTTCACATCCATTGGCAGTCCATGAAAATGATACTTAATACCACTGAGATATACAAAGAGTGTGATTCTTCATTAGAAGATCACTGTCATTTAGGGGTAGCCCAAGAGAAGTTCTCAGATCTGAGATCAATTCATTTCCACCATCAACAAAATCAAAGGGAAAATGCTTTTCAAAGTAACATTCAATGTAAAAACATCGTTGGCAGGCATAGAAAATATCAATTCACAGTGACACATGGATAAAAGAAAGCTTTGATTGTATTTTTTAATACTGGAGGTAAATACTTGGGCCAAAGTATTCTTTGTATTCTGTGCAACACAGTTTCTTGTGAAACCACCAACATTTAATAGACTTTCAGTCAATGGCAATGAATGTCCTTTTACAGATAGGAGAAAACAGATGCAAGGAGACCCAATGACAATGTGATGAAATAGTCCCATTGGTTTCATGATCACAAACTGCATGGTACTAAATGAACATCATGTGATAGTTGATAACCACTGCAGCCTCCCTGGCCCATAGCCAAATGCATGCAAAATGGCCCAGTTAAAATCACACAGCCACAGAGCAACCACTTGAATCCTAGCTCCATATAAGACAAAGTTGGGTTTGCCTCATTTTAGCCCTCTTCTCACCCCTGTCAGAATCGCATAACATTCCATTAAACATTAAACAAATCAAGACTGCTGTTACTGAACGCAAACAAACACAGTGTTAGAAACAAACAAGGGCCGATGTAATTTTTGGCCATGATCTATTCCTGACAGCCCCCCCATTATCAACATAAAAGGGTCTGTAATGATGGCATCCAGAGAAAACTGACAAATGCAAATAGATTGCAAGACCCATATAGTAACTGACAGAGACCTTTAAGGGTGCACTAATGACATCTCCAACAGAAGTAATTGCTTACCTTGCTATGTAAAAAGTCCCTTACAAGATGTTCAGGTCAACTGCACCTTTGCAATTTGGCTGTCTTGTTTACAAGCAAGCTTTCCATGATTTCAGCATCATATTTTGTGTTCGCAAGCAACTGGGCTAAGGCAATTTAATTATTTTTTGAGACTGGCATAGAAACGAAGATGCTTAAATACATGTTCCACAAAAGCAGAAGATAAAACAGTGAATGAATAGGAAGCCTTCAACACAAATACAAGCATAAAACTAAATTCATTATCAATAAATCTAGGCACAAGAGAAGCAGATTGGCAATGAGTATGTTGGCATGGCTTCTTGCTGTGCACATTGATCAACCTATCAACATTGCTGCCACCACCATTTTCACAAGGTACAGTGGGTATCATAAGTATTCACTCGCCTTGGATTTGTTCACATTTGTTGCGTTACAAAGTGGGATTGAAAATGATTTAATTGTGATTGTTTTGTCATTGATCTACACAGAAAATACTCCATAATGTCAAAGTGAAAAGAACATTTGACAAATCTTTAAAAATGTATAAAATTTGAATAACTAAAATAAAGTTGTTGCATAAGTATTCACCCCCTTTGTTTAGGCAAGCCTAAATTAGTTCAGGAGTACATTTTGACATAACAAATCACATAATAAATTAGATGGACTCATTCTGTGTGAAATAATAGGGATTTACATTATTTTTTTAATGACTACCCCTGCCTCTGTCCCCCATATATACAACATACACTACCCCTGCCTCTGTCCCCCATACATACAACATACACTACCCCTGCCTCTGTCCCCCATACATACAACATACACTACCCCTGCCTCTGTCCCCCATACATACAACATACAGTACCCCTGCCTCTGTCCCCCATACATACAACATACAGTACCCTGCCTCTGTCCCCCATACATACAACATACACTACCCCTGCCTCTGTCCCCCCATACATACAACATACACTACCCCTGCCTCTGTCCCCCATACATACAACATACACTACCCCTGCCTCTGTACCCCATACATACAACATACACTACCCCTGCCTCTGTCCCCCATACATACAACATACAGTACCCATGCCTCTGTCCCCCATACATACAACATACACTACCCCTGCCTCTGTCCCCCATACACACAACATACACTACCCCTGCCTCTGTCCCTCATACACAAAACATACAGTACCCCTGCCTCTGTCCCCCATACATACAACATACAGTATGTAAGGTCCCTCAGTCAAGTATTGAATTTCAAGCACAGATTCAACTACAAAGACCAGGGAGTTTTTCAAAAGCCTCATATAGAAGGGTAGTGATTGGTAGATGGGTAACAATAACAAATCAGACATTGAATATCTCTTTAAGCATGGTCAAGTTAATAATTAGGCTGTGGATGATGTATTAAACCACCCAGATACAACAAAGATACAGTTGTCCTTCTGAACTGAGCTGCAGGACAGGAAGGAAACTGCTAAGGGATTTCACCATGAGGCCATTGGTGAACGGGGCAGACTGGCCATTTGGCATTTTGGGCAGATGCCAGGTGGGCTTGTCCATTGTTAGCCCAGTGGACCTGTCTAACTTCGGATTTTCTAACAGAATAATCATTATCTGGCTAATAATGGGGGCCTGAAGGAGAAAAATGGGCCGGTGTTGGGCCATCGAGGAAATAAAATGGGTTGGTGTGGGGGCCAGCTACAGAGTTCAATGGCAACATTCTAGTTATTTCACAATAATGATCTAAATTACAGAGTGAAAAGAAGAATACAAATATACAGAATGCATACATGCATCATGTATGCAACAAGGCACTAAAATTATACTGCAAGAAAATATGGCAAAGGAATATACTTTTTGGCCTAAATGCAAATCCTTATGTTTTGGGCAAATCCAACACAACACATCACTGAGTAACTGCCTCTCTTTTTACAAGCATGGTGGTGGCTGTGTCATGTTATGGGTACGCTTGACATCGGCAAAGACTGGGGAGTTATTCAGGATAAAAAGAGAAATGGGATGGAGCTAATCAAAGGCAAAATCCTAGAGGAAAACCTGCTTCAGTCTGCTTTACACCAGACACTGAGAGGAATTCACCTTTCAGAAGGATAATAACCTACGACACAAGTCCAAATCTACACTGGAGATGATTACCAAGAAGACAGTGAATGTTCCTAAGTGGCCAAGTTACCGTTTTGACTTAAACCTGCTTAAAAATCTAGGGCAAGAATTGAAATTGCTATCTAGCCATGACCCTCAACACCTTGACAGAGCTTGAAGAATTTTGAAAATAATCATGGGAAGATATTGCACAATCCAGGTGTGCAATGCTCTTAGAGACTAACCCAAGAAGCCTCACAGCTGTAATCGCTGGCAAAGGTGTTTGTAACATGTATTGACTCAGAGGGTTGAATACTTATCTAATCAAGGTATATTAGTGTTTCATTTTTCATGATATTTAAAGAAATGCTTGATTTTCTTTCCCATTTTGACATTACAGAGTATTTTGTGTAGATAATTTACAAAATTTGTTACACAATAAAATGTGAAGAAATTCAAGGGGGGTGAATACTTATGACACCCACTGTATTGGGGAAGTACTATGAAACTATAACTAGGGAAGAGGATTTATAGTTTATTTATTTTGATAAACATAGATTATCAGATGGAATAAAAAAAATCTAAACAAGTGTTATAAAACATCAGATTGGCCAGATTGAACATGAAATCTCTGTCAGTGAAAGGAAAAAAACAAGTTTGCAAAATGTAAAATTTTATTTTCAAAAATGTAAGCAACAGATTACACGGTTAACTTTCAGCAAATGCAATCCTAATTTAAACTGTACTCACATTCGGGACTTCAAAATTAAAGACTCACATACTTACACACAATCTACCTATAATATACAAAAAATAATACAGAATAAATATTAAAATGGCCACAAGAGAAAAAGTTAGTTATTGAAAACAATCAGTAGAGAGCAAATGTAGGGAAAGTATAAACGAGACAGTGTGCCTTAAATGTTTTTTTCCTTTAACACTTTTTACAAATTGTGCAAGATTTCATACTAAGGCTCTGGTCTTGAAGTGACAGTTGTCTGAAGATTCACACACAAACACACACGTGCCCGTGCACACGCATGCGCATGCACAGGCACGCACACACACGCTCCCTGTGCTCTGAGCACTCTGTGGGGTGTACATAGCAAACCTTTGCAGAATAAAAAATGGGCTGCTCTGCTGAGTGTATGACCTGTGATGCTTATGAGAGTGGACCAGCTTTTGAAAATGAACATGCACTTCACATTGATGTGAAAAGAGTCAAGGACTTTTCAGGAGTGGATGAGAAAACCCAACAACTGAAAAACAGAACAATATCAGAACCTTTAAGGCAAGAACACCTGGAGTGGCAACAGCAATACTGTAACAATATTTCAGTGTTTAGGTAACATGGATGTGACACATTTAAGTATTTCTTCACTGTCTTTTTTAAGGTTAGTTTGTTCTCAAAAATGTGTTTTGTTTTTTTGTAAAATGTGAGCAGATTCAGAAAAATAACTATTCCAGACAATAGGGACATATGGATTGTAAAACTACAAGAAATAATTTATAGATTTAAGTTGCAACTTCAAAACCACACATCATTATTCCCTGCCCCCCTCACCCCCCAAAATGAAAAAGATATCACTTACATTAAAACCAATTTAATCCTCTTGTGAAGGTGTATTCCAACAGTTAGTCACCCAACATTGTTTTGCTTTACATACAGCGAATGGGATGTCTGTTGCAAATTAAAGCATTCATTGTTTAGTTAGGGGGGGAAACAAGTTGTCCTTGCACCTTGCAATGCAACCGTTGATCAAGAAAAGCATCTTTACATCTTCTTTTTAGTGCAACTTTTAAATGTAAAACAATTCCAGTGACTCCTTAGAGGAAATAGTTTCTTAGTTTTCTGTGTTTTTTTTCACTATAATCTTTTTTCCATATCTTATACCTCACAGAATTATCTTCAAAATATCCAAAGCAAGTGGGTCAGTCCTTTGTTTTTGTTGTTTCACCAATTATTATTTTTCTTCTTCTCTGCTTCTAAATTACCTTCCACAGCAGTTGTTTACTAGAACATAAACATAGGAGGGTTTCTCAGCTACTTGTTTATTTCATTCCCTTCAACCTCCATGTTTGATGTTCAATCACAGAACTAAGGGAGTGATTGACAGTCCAACTTCTGCCTCAGAAGAGAGGGAAGGAGGAGGAAGAGAAACAGGAGGATGAAGAGAAAGAGAGCTGTACAATAGGACCAAACCCAAATTGAGATCAATCAGTGGAGGAGTGGAAGGAAAAAAACAACCCAAGCCTTCATATAACGCAATAGGGTTCCCTAGGTAACCTGGATTTTCTGCAGTAAAGTAGAGTGGTGCTGAAGCAGCGCCGGAGCTCCCTGTTGGAGAAGATGCAGATAAAGGGGTTGACTCCCGCCTGGGCGAAGCTCATCCACACTGCCGCGGTCAGGTACCCCCCTGGGACCGCGGGGCCCCTGGCAAACACCCTCCAATAGCAGGCCACTAGGTATGGGCCCCACAGCGTGAGGAAGAAGAAGGTCATGATGTAGAACATCCTACTTATCCTCTTTTCAGTCTTAAACTCGTCCAGCACCAGCAGGCGTCGCCGGCCCGCTGCATTGCTGTTCTGCCTGATGCCCAGCAGGGTGGGCGGGGTGGGGCCCCTGCCGAACCCCGCCAGCCAGTTAGCCGCTGCCTGGCCGCTGGCCCCGGGGCCATGGAAGGTCCAGTTCTGGCTGACGGCAGGCACGAACTGGACCGGTTTCATCTTCCGGCGGTCGTGGACGAAGAAGATAAGCTTGAGGTAGACAAGCTGGGTGGCCAGGAGGATCAGGGCGAGGAGCAACATGAAGCCCAGGGAGTCGTTGGCTCTGAACGAGCGGTGCTGGAACGTACACTGGTCCTCCTCCCTTATGAAGGAGTACGTCCCTACATCCAGCACCGGGGGAAAGGCCATGGCCACCGACAACGTCCACACCATGCAGATGACTGCCAGACACGTCCAGAAGGTGAGCCTCTTGGTGTAGAAGCGGTGGTGTGCTATGGCCAGGTAGCGTGTCACACTCACACAGAAGAGCATGAACGCTGTGTGAAAGCAGGACAGAACCCCTAGGAAGGCTATCACTTTGCAGGTAAGCGTGCCATACGTCCAGGTAGAACCATTCTTGACGGAGGTGAAGACGAAAGGGAAGCAGATGGCAGAGCGCAGGATGTCCGAGGCGCACAGGTCCAGCAAGAAGTAGTATGGCGCACGGTGCAGGCTTTTGTCTTTGACCAGTAGGATGGAGATCAGGAGGTTGCCAACGACGCCGACTCCGATGATAAAACCCAGGGATGTCAGTTTGAGAAAAGTGGCGAGAGGAGAGACATTCTGCAAGATGTTGTGGTCCCCTGCATGGCTATAGTTCGCCATAGATGGAGGAGGGATCATAAAGATGTAGTAGCTTCAGCCAAGTATCATTATCTAGAGGTGGCAGGGGGAGGCGATAGATCCATTTGTTGTGCTTTGAAGCAGATTCCCGGCTTGTAAGCAGCCTCTCTTCTACGGCATCCTTTGTTCTTTTGTCTCATCACACCTAAAAATACCTGAAAAATATCAGCCACTGATCAGGATTCACTCATACTGTTTTTACATTGCATTGCACCCTCTAGCCTGTATATGGGTGTTTGATAAACTATCATTTTCCCTAGCCTTGGTCATTTATTTTCAATTTTCTGTTGAATTGCTCATTGCATGTATAATGGTATGCAGTCAGTGCAGAGCAGTGCCCTAGCTGGAATAGTTAGTCTACAAATGAGCTTAATAAGACACAAGCATTAATCCTGGTTACAATAATATACTTTATTTTATGGGCCACCCTTTTAGAAATGACAGAACATTAGAGAAAATACAAGCAATATTATGGTAAGACAACGTTTTAAGTCACTATTAAAGGGGGAATGCATATCATCTTATGTCTGGTAGGAAAGGGGGGAAAGTGTTCCATTAGATGTTTGGTCGTTTTATTATGTTGTAAAACGTGTTTAACATTATGCAGCAAGAAAGCTGTTGATCACACCCAAAGACCCTGCAGAGTTGATCTGACCAGGGGATGCTTAGAATAAACTCAGCCTGTGCCTTCATGCTTTGTTGAAAATTAACGGATGGTGCATACAGAATAAAAAGCATCCATGTTTTTGTCTGATTAAGGTTGACTGGAATTACACGCTATTCACCTGATTAAGGTGGTTTATTGACCTGGGCTTTTATCTCTTTCCCAGCTCAGCTTTGATTTTAGGTGATAGACTATCGAATCTCACGACCATATTAACAAAGAACAACGTCTAGTCAAAATTGTATTTGGTACCCTATGAATTGTTTATTGACGCTTATAACAAAGAGATGGTCAATCCAATTCTGCATTTCGACCCAAATAAATCACGAATGAAATAAACAATTAAATAGATAGCTATGCAAAAACATGGCATATTCGTTTATTTAAAAAATATATATAATATCAAACAAAGGCTATTCGTGACGGAATGTATTTTCCGAACTCTGTCATTATAGCGGAGATGCGCTTTTAAGCATTATCTGTCCTTCGGATGAGCGTTATACGAGCGGTTCCCATGCATTTTGGTTGGAATTCATTCGATTACAATATATCCGATTAAATAATTTTCATCGTTGCATTTCTCACCGTTCACTGTTGGATTGAACATAACAGTGTAGAGAATCCGCACGTCCATTAGGCAGAAGAATTTCCAAGTACCCGCTATGAATTGACTGGAATCCAACGCCACAGAAAATAGGCCAATCAAAATCGAAAGGACTGCTAAGATATAAATTAAAAGCATACCTGTTGATAGTCCTTTTTGTTTCCCTGGAGCTTATTTACATTGTAGAAGCCACTTTGCTGTAAAAAGCTTGGTTTGTTGCCTGCCTGCCCTTTTACCACAGTGAATATACAGTAAACGGAACGGACGGGGGCATGCGCACTGATCCTATTTGTGATCCAAGACGCGTCTTGTCTCTTGTTGCAGCGCTATAGTCTCTCACCGCAACATCTGCTCAATGGGTGCAGCATCACAACTCTCGTTAACTTCATTTGTCAAATAGCCTACAGTGGGAGAGAGTGCGAACGGATCACTCATTCTGAGATCCATTGCAAATAGATTCCCATTTCTGTATAATATGCGTTTAGGTTATAGCCGACCTATATAGCCTATCAATTATACTAAGCCTATGCACTAGGCCTACACCCAACACTAATTCAGAAGCAAAGTTGAACAACAATCAAATTCAGTACGTGTAAAATGTGATTTTGAGATAATGCTATATTATATTGCTACTTGTATCATGTCATAAATTAATATGTAACAGTAACTGAGGGGTTAAACTAGGTGATTGTTCACTTCAGGCTAAACTGACTTCTCATAGGTATAATTAACAAGCACTTTATGCAGTGTGTGTGTTTGTGTATGCGTGCATGCATGCATGCAAATAACAGCTCCGTTATCATTTCCAGGCTATGTCAGTTGAACAGTGATGTCATACCCCACACCCACAGGCTACAGACTATTGTGTTTCAAATAAAGAATATTGAGAAACATTGGGAACAGAAACAAATGACTGGCAACATCTATGCAACCTCTACAATATTGTACATCTTTCATTGTTTATGGAATATTGATATTTTATGAAAGAACAGTGTTGTATAGGCTTTTCTATAACCTAGCTCAGGGGTGACCAACTGGTCATGGAGAGCTGCAGTGTGTCAAGGTTTTTGATCCAGCTCAGCTTCAACACACCTGCTTCAAATGACTGTGGTCTAATTATTTGAATTGGCGGCAGTGTTTGTGCTGGATTGAAACAAAAGCCTGCACACACTGCATCTCTCCATGACCAATTGGTCACCCCTGAGCTATATCTTGTCATGAAGGGGTTTGGTGTGGAGAAACTCAATACTAGACCAGTGATCAGTCTTTACACTGTCTGCACTCTCTATTGTTTTACAACATAGAAGCTAAGGACATTTAGTTGATGGTTTAAATATTAGACTATTAGAAGGCTACAAATTCCCTTTAATTAGCAAAATAGTAAAGGACACTGGTCATTTACATGTATGTGTGAAATGAAGGACCCATAAGCCGTGACGCAATTAACAAAGAGTAAAGATATTTATTTTCTATCAAGCAGGTTTTATAACAGTGTTAGCTATAAGAACGGTGAAAGCATTTCTGACAGAACACACTTTAGCTACTGTGCTTGAAACAATTGCCAGATTGCAATTCACCTGCCATGGCAATGTCAATATTTAATGAAAGGACAGGTGATCATCACATTCTTTGGTGGGACACACATTATTTAGTGGTACAGTATCTCAAGATATTCAATTCAAGTCGAAGCAAAATCAAATGTTGGTGCCATATTAAAGTAACATAGCCTATTACGTATAGTCCATTATGTACCATGTTTCAGGTCCTTCGTCTTATTGTGATAGGAAGTAACCTACAGGTACAGGTAGGATATTTGGGCCTGCAAATCCAACAGTGCGCATGCTTCCAGTTCCTGTTCTCAACTTCCTGGTTTTGTAGTTCATTGTTTTCTTCTTCATTCAGTCAACTTTGCATACTTAGGCACATGACTCTTGTTCTTTCAGTCAAAAATGACACAGGATAGTCAAGATAGTGTAGAACATTTCCGGATACAGGCCAGCAGCCAGTCCCTCGCGCCGCTTTGTTTTCTCAGAACTGTCCATTTCTCTGTCGTGCGTACCAACCGATGCACGCGCAAACGCCCACCACCGATATGGTAACCCCAAGCAAAAGTGCTACGGCGTCCCCTCCGTCAAATGCCTCGGCGGAGGGAATGAGCGAGAGAAACATCGCCAACAGCATCGATGGAACTTTAGGGAGCTCGGGCATAGAAGCCATGTTACTTTCTGTGCAGATCAGATGATTGTTGTGACGCGCGCCGTGGTCAGATGATATGGGCGCATTTCCTCATTTGTCTGTCCGCCAATTTTATTGCTGCATTGTTCCTTGTTTTGCCGCTCGTTTTCACTGTCATACAGGTTTTGTATAGTTTTGTTACACATTTACACTATATATACAAAAGTATGTGGACACCCCTTCAAATTAGTGGATTTGGCTATTTCAGCCACACAGGTGTATAAAATCGAGCACACAGCCATGCAATCGCCATAGACAAAAATTGGCAGTAGAATGGCCTTACTAAAGAGCTCAGTGACTTTCAACGCGGCACCGTCATAGGATGCCACCTTTCCAACAAGTCAGTTTGTCAAATTTCTGCCCTGTTAGAGCTGCCCCGGTCAACTGTAAGTGCTGTTATTGTGAAGTGGAGCAACAACTGATCAGCCATGAAGTGGTAGGCCACACAAGCTCACAGAACGGGACCGTCGAGAGCGTAAAAATTGTCTGTCCTCGGTTGCAACACTCACTACCGAGTTCCAAACTGCCTCTGGAAGCAACATCAGCACAACAACTGTTAGTCGGGAGCTTCATGAAATGGGTTTCCATGGCCGAGCAGCCTCACACAAGCCTAAGATCACAATGCGCAATGCCAAGCGTCGGCTGGAGTGGTGTAAAGCTCGCCGCCATTGGACTCTGGAGCAGTGGAACCGCGTTCTCTGGAGTGATGAATCACGCTTCACCATCTGGCAGTCCGAAAAAACAAATCTGGGTTTGGCGGATGCCAGGAGAATGCAACCTGTCCGAATGCATAGGGCTAACTGTAAAGTTTGGTGGAGGAGGAATAATGGTCTGGGGCTGTTTTTCATGGTTCAGGCTGCTTAGTTCCAGTGAAGGGAAATCTTAACCCTACAGCATACAGTGGCATTCTAGAAGATTCTGTGCTTCCAACATTGTGACAACAGTTTGGGGAAGGCCCTTTCCTGTTCCTGACCTCAACCCCATCAAACACCTTTGGTATGAATTGGAACGCAGACTGCGAGTCAGGCCTAATCGCCCAACATCAGTGCCCAACCTCACTAATGCTCTTGCAGCTGAATGGAAGCAAGTCCCCGCAGCAATGTAAAAACATCTAGTGGAGAGTTATAGAAGCAAAGGGGGGACCAACTCCATATTAATGCCCATGATTTTGGAATGAGATGTTTGACGAACAGGTGTCCACATACTTTTGGTCATGTAGTGTATCTTGGTGTTTTTCTATATTAGTTTAGCTTTTTTGTGTTCCTGTATCTTTGGATTGAACATTTTGCAGCAACATGCTGTTGCTATGGCATTCATTCTGCTTCTGTTATGGTAGACTACTCATAGCTTTATTGTTTCATTTAACAACTATTATCATGTAAAATGCCTATTCCATCACCATATACAATTTCTATTCTCATAATAAATATATAATTATTTTATTTTTCACAGACTATGTTTATTCAGTGAGTGTGAATGCTGAGATCACTCATCATGAAATAATGACAGGTGCTCTTTTATACCTTATTCCTTTGAATCCTGCTTATAGTATTTCAGTATTAATCTCATCATACAGTAAATCAAGCTCATTAGCTACTCTTGTTTGAACAGAAAACCTCAATTAGATAGGCCTATGCAAAGTGGAGATTAAGAAATGCACTCTGCGCTATAAATTAGATGTGCGTAAATGTTTGTGAGTTTTCCTATGTTGTTTCACAGTCCTGAGGGAGAAATAGTCAAAGGACTTTACTATGTTGAAGTCTTCAAGGCTAAGGGAGAGAATGACAGCCATGCGTACAAAATTAACTATTCTGTGGAAAAAGGATGGACCTAGCGATGACGTCATCAGAGGAGATGTGTCAGGTAGAACCTGAGTGAACCCTTCTAATGTTTCTTGACAATCTTGAATTATAGCCTAATCTTCTAAAAGGCATATGGTTAGTATCTGTAACAATATTCATACCTCCTAGGTCATGAGGGTATTAAATAATGCATGCCTTTTTAAACCCTGTTTGTTTAGCAAATACATTTCCGACCACAAATAGGCTACACATGTTATGTTGATATTGAACAAACGCGAGGCCCTACTATTGAAATCAAAATGGCTGACGAGAAATCCACACACACTAACACACTGGACTTTGAATTTGATCAATGGGCAGCCAGCCTAGTGATGTTAATTTCAAACACGCCCCCATCCCAGCTCTGCTTACTATAGCCTATTCATGTTAGATGAAACTCATCCAAATCAGTCATGTTTCCCCTAACTGACACACTGTTACGTTTCACCTCATGCCACAGATTAATTGGCATATGGCGCGACGATGGTGCAGTGTGCGGGAGTTTACATTTCTCTGTGCTTGCTCACGTGCGATGCCATGCAGTGGAGCTCTAGTAATGTAATTAGGACGCACCAGCCAAGCTAAAATATTGACCTTGCCGTGCCACATTACTTGACCCGTTCCATCCCCGCTCCCCTCCACCTCACCCCTCTCCCTGTGCCACCCCGGCAGCATGCCACACACACACACTCACACGCACACGTACACGCACTCACGCACACACACACACACACTCACACGCACACACCAGCAGCACACAGGGCCTGTAGAATTAATAACCCATGATGGAGGAATGGTGAGCCTGGTATAGCGTACTGATGAGGACATTACAATGCAGAACACACTCCCAGAGAGATTAATGGTACTGTTCTGACCCGTTAGACAAACACTCTAATTTCTATATATTCGCTCATCCCCGGTGCTGATCAATTACCAGCCCCACTGAGGGTCTGGGAGGCTGGAGGCTGGAGGCTGAAGGCTGGAGTGAGTGGTGTGGGATCTGGGGTGGTGTGAAGACTGCCAGGGTGGAGGTGGTCCTGGCTTGTGGTAATTGTGTCAGGCCCCTAGTACTGTCGCTCCTGTCCCAGCTGACCAGCTCTCCGACGGCCTTCAGATGGGCACTTGTCCCCCGGAACTGATAAAGCTCCAGACAGTGCAGGAATCCTTCATCGTCATCTATCTGTCTGCACGGATTTAAGTACAGTGGGGAAAAAAAGTATTTAGTCAGCCACCAATTGTGCAAGTTCTCCCACTTAAAAAGATGAGAGAGGCCTGTAATTTTCATCATAGGTACACGTCAACTATGACAGACAAAATGAGAGAAAGAAAATCACATTGTAGGATTTTTTATGAATTTATTTGCAAATTATGGTGGAAAATAAGTATTTGGTCAATAACAAAAGTTTATCAATACTTTGTTATATACCCTTTGTTGGCAATGACACAGGTCAAACGTTTTCTGTAAGTCTTCACAAGGTTTTCACACACTGTTGCTGGTATTTTGGCCCATTCCTCCATGCAGATCTCCTCTAGAGCAGTGATGTTTTGGGGCTGTCGCTGGGCAACACAGACTTTCAACTCCCTCCAAAGATTTTCTATGGGGTTGAGATCTGGAGACTGGCTAGGCCAATCCAGGACCTTGAAATGCTTCTTACGAAGCCACTCCTTCGTTGCCCGGGCGGTGTGTTTGGGATCATTGTCATGCTGAAAGACCCAGCCACGTTTCATCTTCAATGCCCTTGCTGATGGAAGGAGGTTTTCACTCAAAATCTCACGATACATGGCCCCATTCATTCTTTCCTTTACACGGATCAGTCGTCCTGGTCCCTTTGCAGAAAAAACAGCCCCAAAGCATGATGTTTCCACCCCCATGCTTCACAGTAGGTATGGTGTTCTTTGGATGCAACTCAGCATTCTTTGTCCTCCAAACACGACGAGTTGAGTTTTTACCAAAAAAGTTCTATTTTGGTTTCATCTGACCATATGACATTCTCCCAATCCTCTTCTGGATCATCCAAATGCACTCTAGCAAACTTCAGACGGGCCTGGACATGTACTGGCTTAAGCAGGGGGACACGTCCGGCACTGCAGGATTTGAGTCCCTGGCGGCGTAGTGTGTTACTGATGGTAGGCTTTGTTACTTTGGTCCCAGCTCTCTGCAGGTCATTCACTAGGTCCCCCCGTGTGGTTCTGGGATTTTTGCTCACCGTTCTTGTGATCCTTTTGACCCCACGGGGTGAGATCTTGCGTGGAGCCCCAGATCGAGGGAGATTATCAGTGGTCTTCCGTATGTCTTCCATTTCCTAATAATTGCTCCCACAGTTGATTTCTTCAAACCAAGCTGCTTACCTATTGCAGATTCAGTCTTCCCAGCCTGGTGCAGGTCTACAATTTTGTTTCTGGTGTCCTTTGACAGCTCTTTGGTCTTGGTCATAGTGGAGTTTGGAGTGTGACTGTTTGAGGTTGTGGACAGGTGTCTTTTATACTGATAACAAGTTCAAACAGGTGCCATTAATACAGGTAACGAGTGGAGGACAGAGGAGCCTCTTAAAGAAGAAGTTACAGGTCTGTGAGAGCCAGAAATCTTGCTTGTTTGTAGGTGACCAAATACTTATTTTCCACCATAATTTGCAAATAAATTCATAAAAAATCCTACAATGTGATTTTCTGGATTTTTTTTTCTCAATTTGTCTGTCATAGTTGACGTGTACCTATGATGAAAATTACAGGCCTCTCTCATCTTTTTAAGTGAGAGAACTTGCACAATTGGTGGCTGACTAAATTCTTTTTTTCCCCACTGTACTTGCGTAGTCGTACGTGCATGCGTGTGTGTATGTGTGTCACTGGGCTCCATTGCTGTGATTGGAATGCATATTTAGTCATAGAATCCGACACTGCCCAAACCACTGAGATTTTGTTAGAAATAGGCAGGCTAAGGTTATCTGTTTTTAACTGTGGTTCAGAGAGAGAAAATACAATACTAATTTTAGAACCCCAGGGTTTTAGAGGCTGCTGCCTATAGACGTAGACTAGAAATCACTGGCCACTTTAAGAGTGGCATCACTCTCCATTTACCATCTCCAAATGTGGCGACAGAGTCATCCACCTTCACTAAATAGCATAAAAACATATTTTCTGAAGATTAATTATACACCGAAATTGGTTTCTTAGAAAAGAGGTAGAAAAGGACTCTTAAAAGTGATTGGTGCTTTTGTAGTGGGCCTTTGGAAGGGCCATAATGAATTCCTGTGTGGGCAGACATGACAAATGAATTGTCCTGTGGCTTTTGTTCTAATGTTCTAGATGTTAAATACTTAACAGGGCCTGAATCATTGGCTCGGAATAAAATAAGGGCAACTGGTCCTACGGTCCTTCTGAATTACACCATGCTGATGTAAGACTTTTGAATCATGCAGGGACGTGGGATCTGAAACCATGCATCACAAACCTCTGAAACAGACTGTGACATACTAATTATCTAGTCGCACACTGTCTGTTTATGCTGCCTGTGAGGAGGCTCACTGCTCACCAATAAACCATCCTCCTAGCAATCCTTAACAATTGGATTGCACTCAAAGGGTAATCAGTTTGTTTAATTACAATATAAAATAACAAACTACATTTTTTTCATTGGTTCCTATTTTCCGTGTTACAATGAAATGGGGTTCAGTTCCCAAATTGGTGGAGTAAGTGTCAACTCTTAATGGAATTTATATATATATATATTTTTTCAATCCAAACCACTTTATTTTCTTGTTTTTGGTCTTATTCTGGACGATATGTATTTTTTCTTCTAACAAAGATAAACATGCTAGAAACCTAAATGCGCAGAGAGCCCTGCATTTAAGACTGTAAAAGTGAAACAAACTGTTCCCATTTGCACAACCATTTACTTGTATTGATGGACATGTTCTAAAGGCGAATGATGTTGTTTATAAGTCGGCTTTAGGTGCTGGAGGACTAGTATTTCTTCAGTAGACTACTGTGTGTATGCGTGTTCTCGTGAGTGTGTGAGTGTGGCTGCGTGTATGTGTGTATGAATATACATATACTACATGACCAAAAGTATGTGGACACCCGTTCGTTGAACATCGCATTCAAAAATCATGGACATTAATATGGAGTTGGTCCCCCCTTTGCTGCTAATTTATAATAGCGTCCACTCCTCTGGGAAGGCTTTCCACTAGATGTTGGAACATTGCTGCGGGGACTTGCTTCCATTCAGCCACAAGAGCATTAGTGAGGACGGGCATTGAGGTCAGGGTTCTGTGCAGGCCACACCGATCTCAACAAACCATTTCTGTATGGACCTCGCTTTGTGCACGGGGGCATTGTCATGCTGAAACAGGAAAGGGCTTCCCCAAACTGCTGCCACAAAGTTGGAAAGTTGGAAGCACAGAATCGTCTAGAATATCATTGAATGCTGTAGCGTTAAGATTTCCCTTCACTGGAACTAAGGGGCCTAGCCCGAACCATGAAAAACAGCCCCAGACCATTATTCCTCCTCCACCAAACTTTACAGTTGGCACTATGCATTCGGGCAGATAGCATTGTTCTGGCATCCGCCAAACCCAGATTTGTCCGTCGGACTGCCAGATGGTGAAACCTGATCATCACTCCAGAGAACACGTTTCCACTGTTCCAAAGTCCAATGGCTGCGAGCTTTACACCACTCCAGCCGACGCTTGGCATTGCGCATGGTAATCTTAGGCTTGTGTGCGACTGCTCGTCCATGGAAACCCAACAGTTATTGTGCTGACGTTGCTTCCAGAGGCAGTTTGGAACTCGGTAGTGAGTGTTGCAACCGAGGACAGATTATTTTTACGCGCTACGCTTCAGCACTCGGCGGTCCCGTTCTGTGAGCTTGTGTGGCCTACCACTTCGTGGCTGAGCCGTTGTTGCTCCTAGAACATTTCCACTTCATAATAACAGCACTTACAGTTTACCGGGGCAGCTCAAGCAAGGCAGAAATTTGACAAACTGACTTGTTGGAAAGGTGGCATCCTATGACGGTGCCACGTTGAAAGTCACTGAGCTCTTCAGTAAGGCCATTCTACTGCCAATGTTTGTCTATGGAGATTGCATGGCGGTGTGCTCGATCTTATACACCTGTCAGCAATGGGTGTGGCTGAAATAGCCAAATCCACTAATTTGAAGGGGTGTCCACATTCCTTTTGTGTATATATACAGTTGAAGTCGGAAGTTTACATACACTTAGGTTGGAGTCATTAAAACTCGTTTTTCAACCACTCCACAAATGTATTGTTAACAAACTATAATTTTGGCAAGTCGGTTAGGACATCTACTTTGTGCATGACACAATTGTTTACAGACAGATTATTTCACTTATAATTCACTTTATCACAATTCCAGTGGGTCAGAAGTTTACATACACTAAGTTTACTGTGCCTTTAAACAGCTTGGAAAATTCCAGAAAATGATGTCATGGCTTTAGAAGCTTCTGATAGGCTAATTAACATCATTTGAGTCCATTGGAGGTGTACCTGTGGATGTATTTCAAGGCATACCTTCAAACTCAGTGCCTCTTTGCTTGACATCATGGGAAAATGAAAAGAATTCAGCTAAGACCTCAGAATTTTTTTTTTAGACCTCCACAAGTCTGGTTCAACCTTGGGAGCAATTTCCAAACGCCTGAAGGTACCACGTTCATCTGTACAAACAATAGTACGCAAGTATAAACACCATGAGACCACGCAGCCATCATACCGCTCAGGAAGGAGACACGTTCTGTCTCCTAGAGATGAACGTACTTTGGTGAAATGTCCTCTGGTCTGATTAAACAAAAATAGAACTATTTGGCCATAATGACCATCGTTATGTTTGGAGGAAAAAGGGGAAGGCTTGCAAGCCGAAGAACACCAGCCCAACCGTGAAGCACGGGGGTGGCAGCATCATGCTGTGGGGGTGCTTTGCTGCAGGAGGGACTGGTGCACTTCACAAAATAGATGGCATCATGAGGAAGGAAAATTATGTGGATATATTGAAGCAACATCTCAAGACATCAGTCAGGAAGTTAAAGCTTGGTTGCAAATGGGTCTTCCAAATGGACAATGACCCCAAGCATACTTCCACAGTTGTGGCAAAATGGCTTAAGGACAACAAAGTCAAGGTATTGGAGTGGCCATCACAAAGCCCTGACCTCAATCCTATAGAAAATGTGTGGGCAGAACTGAAAAAGCGTGTGCAAGCAAGGAGGCCTACAAACCTGACTCAGTTACATCAGCTCTGTCAGGAGGAATGGGCCAGAATTCACCCAACCTATTGTGGGAAGCTTGTGGAAGGCTACCTGAAATGTTTGACCCAAGTTAAACAATTTAAAGGCAATGCTACTGTAGTGTATTGACATTATGATGGTCTTAAATGTTTTTTTAAGTGGAACTGAAAGAATGTTGATTTTGGTATCAAGAGGGAAGGTTTTAGTGTAGCGCCACATACAACAGACAGGAAGTGTGTTGTAGACACGGGGATTGGACAGTAGAGGGAGCCACCCACATCTTGGGAGGTTATATATAAGGGGGGAACAACGACGGAGGGGCAGAAAGCATTAAGATTCATTTGGGACTGCTTCTCCGGATCTCCGCGGGTCTGTTAACTTATGCTGTAACCTCGTGGTATTAATAAAAGCCTCTAAAACACGATACAGCTTAAGTGGATTCTTTGATCGACAGCAATACCCACCAGCATTCGACGCGATACCACAAATGGAGGTCCTACCGAGATTCTGATTGCATCGTTCTGGTTCCTTCCTGAGGCGCGAGGTGACTACTGCCCAAGCCGGCTCTAAAGGTGAGATTACTCACAAGATTCGGGCATTAGTTATTCCGCTGATTGGGGAGAGGGCATTGAAGGTGTACAGATTAAAAATACTTGGATCGTTGTTGATGTGGGGTGTTGCGGTCGATTACGGGTCTTTAAAAATATTCTAAAATATATTCCATTGGTAACGGTAGGCAATGGGAAATTTAGAGCATTAAACGGTAGGATTTAAGTATTGAAAGTGTACAATTAAGGCAGATATGCGCATTCATCTTTAGGGCACGGTACCGCTTTAAGACCTCCAGGGGGGGCCATTTTAGATGTTGGGCCGGCAAATCCGTTTGAACGATAGAATGGGCAGACGGTGGGTTTTTTAAAAGGAAAACTCTGATTAATGAGGTTTATCTGATTGTGATTATGATTCGACTTTCGTCCGACGGGATGTCTGATTGGGTCTGATTTCTCGGTGTAATGGTCATTAAGTCACGGTAGCAAAAAACGGTAGGATAAATATGTTTAAAGGGAATAAGGGCAGTGCAGGGTATGTCTTTGTGTAGTAGGCCGCAGTTAGCTAAAGGCTAAGGCTAATTCTAAATGCTTGATTATATGTTTCAGGCCACGTGGTACATCGTGGCTAAGGCTAATGCTGAATGCTAAATGTGTTTTGTGTCAGTGTATCTAAGGCTAATGCTAAATGTGTTTTGTGTCACAGTGTACCTAAGGCTAATGCTAAATGCTAATGCTAAATGCTAATTGTGTTGCGTGCTACATGCTAACGTATCCTTAGAGGTCCATTGCGATGGGTTAAAGCCTCTTAAACTTGTTTGCATTTGGGTGGAATTCAGAGTTCTACGCAAATGTAAGGTCTGTTATGTGTAATTGTCTGATTGTAAGTGTAAAATAGAGAAACTGAGGTAGGACGCTGGCGTTCTATTGTGTGGTAAGCATGGGGTTAAGGGGATGTGCGCATGCGCTTGATTTTACGGGGCTAAAACTACGACATGCGGTTGTGCTAAGCCTACAAAATACGGCATTATGGGTAAGGGGCATAGGTCTTTTGGGGTTACCCTACAGGGGAAAATAGCCACAGATAAGGGGAAGTAACACGAATCTTCTAAATCGTTAAAGTAACTGTTATTCGAACGTGAAACTATTTGTTGAGATGTAGTAAATTTATAAATTAAATATATGTTGACGGAGTATAATGAATTGAATTAAATGATGGATTAAAATAAAATAAAAATGTTTTGAGCGATCTATTTAGTCCTGGGTTCAGTCTTATGGTAAATATGAGTGGGGAATATTGAATGTGGATAACTTGGTTAAGTGTATAAACTTTAAATGCTTGTCTGTACCGTTTTGTTCCCTTGTCATATGAGGCTATAGAACGGAGCAAAGGAGAGAGAGGGGGGCTAACGTGTGCGTGACGTGACGTGACAAGGTGTGACGCAGGCAGAGGATCATTCAAAATCAGGCTAGTGCTTTTTTGTCTACAAATCTTCCCTACAGGATGTTGGATGCAATGACACTCTCTCAGGCGCTTGGCAACGGACTGATCATTTGAATAAAATTTGCATTTTGGTGTCTCTGTGCATTACTGGGCTTGATTGGGGGCTCGGTTGGAAAGCAGGTACTGACATTATTCTGTGATATTAAAATACTTGGGTGCATATTAAACAATGGAATTTGTTGGTGTGGTAGTGTTGTAGATTGGAAGTCCTTTATTCTGTGATATTAAAATACTTGGGGTCATATTAAACAATGGAATTTATTGGTGTGGTAGTGTTGTAGATTGGAAGTCCTTGTTGTTGTGATTGCTGTGAAGTTGACTACTGGTATTCACTTTCCGGAGGGGTTAAGGTAAGTGGGCCACTAATTGATAAATTGGTAAAATAGGTGTAGAAATAAAAGATTGGTGTTAATTATTCATAATTATTCATAATTTTAATTGATAGTTTGATTGATATTTTTATTTTTTTGATTAAAAATTATTTTTGAATAAAATTTTTAATTAATTTTTTTAGGGTTTTTATTTTTAATTTTAAAAAAATGTGAATAAATTTTTTTGCTTAAATTTTTAGTATTCATATTATTTGTTAAAAAAAAATAAAAAAATAAAAATAGAGGAATATAAAAGAGTAGTTACAATGGGGAGAAAGGATAGCAAGGCTATGAAAGTTATTACACCGGTTAATATAGTGGAACATAGTAATCCTTTAGTTAAGGGTATTGCGAGATTATCCGGCAAATGGAACAAACGTTGGCCTGACATTGAACAACCATGGCCAGTGGAAGGGACTCTTAACCCTGACGTCATCAACATCATGAAAGTGTTTCTGTCAATTTACAAGGCAGATCAGAAGAAGGGAAAACAAAAGGAACGACGTAAAGAGAAGAGACAAAGGGAGCTGGGTGTTCTTAAATTGTTTGAAGATGAAGGACAAAAACTGATGAAAGATACCAACGACAAGGGAAGCAAAGGTATGGAGAAAAGGCTAAAGGAAGAGAAGTCGACAGAGAAACTAAGGGTAGAGGTCGGTATACCTTTCTCACATACGGATTCGGCGAAAAGACCCCCACCTTATGAGAAGGAAGTACAGCTTAGGGATGCTTATCCTCAGCTTCCAGTGATCCTCCAGCAGGGGGATTATTACATCAGAGATGAAGATGAACAAATAATAGAGAGAGGACAAGCAGAAACGACCATAAAGATGCATCCAAGCTCCAAAGGTAAAAAGAAAACGAGAAGTCTGAAAACTAAGGGTGGTATGAGGTTAAGTAGGATGGAACTGGAGGAGGATGATGATGATCAGAGTGATTTAGAAGGGATCATGGGTGGATATGATCCTGTCATCAAACGGAGGTTGGCCAGAACGGAGAGAAGGGGTAAGGAAGGTTTGAAGAAGAAGGATACAAGATATTACAGTGCTGAGGAAGATTCGAAGAAGAAGGATACAATATATTTGAGTGCTGAGGAAAGCAAAGATGAAGACAGTGATAAAGAGGAGACTGAAGGTGCTGTGTATTCGAAAGGAGTTTATCCTGCAAAGACTGGCACAGAAGAAATAGAAGGAGATATAGACCGATGCTTATCAGAACTGAAGAGTGCAAGGACTGCAGGAGAAGTAAGAGAGTTAGAGGAAGAACTCCAGACGCTAACCATACAGAAGGAGAAACAGCTGAAAAGAGAATCCAAAAAAGATGAGACAAAATATGCATTAAGGTCAAGGAAAGATACCACGAGCAAAATGGTACCAGTTATCATTCGAGGTCAAAACTTTGAATATAAGCCGTTGCAAAATACCGATATGTCAAATATACTTGAGAAGCTGCCTATTCTTCAAAATGGGGCTTATCCTTGGATTTCGAAATTGGAAGAAATTACGGTGGGAACACAGTCCGCCATAGGAGACGTTAAGAGACTGTTGGCTAATCTCATTGGGATTCCAGATATGGAAGAAGTCTTTCAGAGAGCTGGACTCATTAGATATGTAGGGACTGCAGTGAACGATCCTGAATTGTTGGCTGCAAGTAGGAATCGTCTGTGGAGAGCATTGAAAGATACATTTCCAACAAATGTGCATCCTGATAATATTCTGATTGATCCACTAGGACAACAAGAAAATCCGAGAGCCTATGTGTCAAGAGTTCATCAAGTGTGGAGAAATATTACTGGAAATGATCCAGATGTGAGTCAAATTGAGCAGTCAATTTTGAGAGCTAAACTGCAAATGGGACTGCCCTCACCAGTAAGAAGCAAACTGGCAGAAGTGGTTGGACTTGGAAGCATGACAAAAGGTGTCTATACAGATCACATAGCTCATCAAGTGGATCTGTACAGGAAAAAGGAACTCAACCAGAAAGAGCAGGACGAAGAAACTCTCAGAAAACTCAATCAAATACAACTGGGGGAGAATAAAAAGGATAAGAAACAAGCTTTGGTGATGCAGAGTCAGTGTGCACCAAACCAACAATCACTGCCACAGCTTCAACCAGAACAGTTCCGACCGCAAGTGTATCAGCCACCAAGGGCGGCACCAGTTGATTCATATCCACAGCCAATTTCTGGACAGACACAGAATTGGAAAGGAAGAGGACGAGAAGGCTTCGAAGGAAGAGGAAGGTTTCAGCCACACTTCCAGCAATCTCAAGATGTGTGTTATAATTGTGGACAGGGTGATCACTATGCCAGGCACTGCAATTGGTCAGGAGGAAACATCAGAGGGAATTTTAGAGGAGGATACAGGGGCCAGTCAAGATCATCTGGAGGACCGGTGAACCCCTACAGGGGTCCGGAGCAAGGATTCTAGGGGTGCCTAGATGATCCGAAAGGGGGTGTCAGCTGGTAGCATCAGGACCGGAAAGAGATCCAACAATTGAGGTGAAAATAAACAACCGACCATTGGAAGTGATGGCGGATAGCGGAGCTGCGTTCACCTGTGTTCGACCTGAAGATGCTACACATCTCCCTATGTCCAATCAACTTGTTAGGACAATCGGATTTGAGGGAGTAAAACAGCTGATTCCTCTTACGGAACCAATTGAGCTATGCTATAAAGATCAGAAAATTACAATACCCATACTGGTATCAGAACATACACCTGTTGCATTATTGGGAAGAGATGCATTGTGTAAGTTGAACTGTATAATAAGATGTACACCAGACGGCTGTCTGATAGAAATGCCAAAGGAAAAGGTTTACCAATTATCGATGATGACGGAGATGGATTCGTCTTCAGTATTCTGGATTGGAAATCTCAGTGAAGATTTTATGAAGCAGGCTAAGATATGGGAAAGATTTATTGTTGCAAATATGCCGGATGCGAAGCTTCCGGAATATCCATTCCATTGTACGCTCAAATATTTCAAGAATGCTGCTCAATCACACTCAGAGGAATGGTTGAGTCATCAACCGAAGAATGTTCAACTTAGCTCAAGTTGCATTATTTTAGGACCACAAGGAGCAGCTATGAAATAAACACAGACGATTATCTGAATAGAGAATTTGATATTGAGAAGAGTGTGCCACATGTTACCTTGTTGGTTTCGGAAGGCTATGAGCAAAAGCGAATAGGAGAAATGATGACAGAAGCAGAGAAACTTTGTTTCAGACCAATGAAAGAGAATTTGGCGATCTGGAGAAGTGAAGATCAACGATTTCTTAAAATAATGATTTCGGCTCAAGGACAAGGAGAGCCACAGGCTGTAGGAATGACACATGAATCTATTTGCAATATGAAGATTGATTCAGACCCTATGAAAGAGGAGATGTTGCAACAAGTTCCAGAAGGGTTGTGGTCTCAACATAGTACTGATATTGGACTTGTGAAATCAGCCCAACCTGTGAAGGTTGAACTTCGACCAGGAGCCAGACCTCCATGGAAAAATCAGTATCCATTGAAAGAGGAAGCAATCAAAGGGATTGAACCACAAATTGAAGGACTTTCGACAGCAGGGGTTTTAAGGACAACAAAAAACCCTCGGAGTAACACGCCTTTGTGGCCTGTAGAAAAACCAGATGGAAGTTATTGTGTAGCTCATGATTTGAGAGCAGTAAATGAGGTAGTGATTGACTTTCCAGCAGAAGTGCCAGACCCTCATACCTTGTTAGCTCAAGTTCCTCCGGATGCGACACATTTTACAGTACTAGACTTATATGGAGCATTTTTCAGTGTTCCACTTAGTGTAGAGAGTCAGGATTTATTTGGGTTCACATATAAGGGACAGTTCTATGAGTACAATAGAATGCCACAGGGGTACCGGCATTCGCCGCATATCTTCAATAAAGTACTGAAGGAAGATTTGGTAGGGATAGATCAGATATTGCAGAGCACTGTCATTCAGTACGTGGATGATATAATGGTTTGCTCACAAAATAAGGAAACATGTCATAAGGACTCAATTAAATTACTACAGGTATTGGCAGAAAAGGGGCATAAGGTGTCACAGAAAAAGCTGCAATATTGTCAGGAGAAAGTTGTATATTTAGGTCAAAACATAACTCATGGCCACAGAAACATTTCGGACAAGCAGGTGGAAACTATTCGTAAGGCTCCAAAACCTAGAACAGTCAGAGAAATGATGACATTTCTGGGTATTGCTGGTTATTCCTCAGCTTGGGTAGAGGATTATATTAGTTTGATGGCACCGTTGAGGGCTATGGTGAGGGGTACTGAGAGTGGTCAACTCCATAGCAATCTTTCCTGGACACAGGAAGGCCATGTGGCATTTGAAACGATCAAACAGAGGTTGCAGGAGGCACCTGCACTTGCACTACCAGATTACTCGAATAACTTTTTGCTATATGTGTCTACTTCTACTGGAGGTAGATATGCGTGTGCGGTTCTTTGTCAACCGACAGGCACGGGGACGAATCCTCAGCCTATTTCCTACTACTCTACTGCTTATTCAGAGGTAGAACTAGGGTTACCACTATGCTACAGAGCAATGGTGGGGGTATATTCAATGTATGACAAAGCATCATCGGTCACGATGGGCTACCCAGTGACAATTCTTACCCATCATAGTCTCAGAAATCTTCTGAACTATGGGAAATATACATTGACTATGCCTAGGCTCAGAGACTATCATAGGCTCTTAGAGCAGGAGGATGTTACCCTAGTGAGATGTGATACAGTAAATCCAGCCGAGAGTTTACCAACTTCCGAGGATGGTGAGCCACATGATTGTGTCCAAGAAGCAGAGAGATATTCAAGGCTTAGATCAGATTTACAAGCCTTTCCATTACATGAGGCAGACCTGGAGTATTGGACGGATGGGTCTTGCTATCGGGTGGGAGATACATTATGTGCTGGTTATGCAGTAGTTAGAGGCAGAGGGACGGGATTTGTTGTGGAAAAGGCTGAAGTAATACCACAGCCTGCATCTGCACAACTTGCTGAACTTGTGGGGCTAACAGAAGCATGTTTGTTAGCAGAAGGAAAGCGAGTAACCATATACACTGATTCAGCATATGCACATAGTGTATGTCATTTGTTTGGGGCGGTATGGAAAGGTCGAGGGTTTAAGAAAACGGATGGTTCTCCGATACAACATCATGCACAAATAATGAAATTGTTGCATGCTATGATGAAGCCTACAGAGATAGCGATAGCTAAGTGTGCAGTTCACAAGACAGATATGTCAAGAGTGACACAAGGGAACAAAGCTGCTGATGAAGCTGCAAAAGCCGTCGCAGGAGCGGATAAATTGGGAAAAGTTTTGCTGGTCACTCATGTAGTGGACTTGGAAGACAAAATTACGCTTCGGGATGTAATTTTGATGCAAGAAGCCGCTTCTATGATCGACAAACAACTATGGCTAGACCGAGGAGCGGTCAAAGATGCTACTGGTCTGTGGAGAAACCATGAGGGGTTGATAGTAGCGCCTCTAGACCTCTTAGGTCTGATGATTCAAGAAGCACATGGCTTAGCTCATGTTGCGAGGGGGGAGGTTAACAGAAAGATCACAAAGGAATATGGTTTTTGGGCTCCATATTTGTTTGAACAAATTGATTATTTGATAGGAAGGTGCACTATCTGTCTTAAAAATAATGTTCGAAGAGGGATACCTGTTCATCCAGGTTACATTCCTACACCAAGAGGTCCTATGCGTGAGTTGGTCATTGACTTTGTTGATATGATACAACCAGTTGATGGGAAAAGATACATGTTGGTAATTGTAGATAGATTTTCACGATGGACGGAAGCTTGTCCAACCAAGCGTAAGGATGCTCAGTCGGTTGCCAAGTTCTTGTGTAAAGAAGTCATAAGCAGGTGGGGATTACCCGATCGAATATCCTCAGACAATGGAAGGGAATTTGTGGATAAATCAGTGAAATTGATGTAGCAAAAATTGGGAATTAAGCAACGTCTTGGAGCAGTTTATCACCCACAAAGTCAAGGGATGTGTGAAAGAATGAACGGTGTCTTGAAAAATCGCATTGTGAAGATTTGTCAACATACAGGTCTAAACTGGATAGCGGCGCTTCCTTTAGCACTAATGGTGTGTCGCTCAAGTGAGTTACGTGATCTACGTATGACACCCCATGAGTTGGTAACAGGAAGAAGGATGCCAACGCCTTGTTTGCGAACAAGCGGAAAGGGTCCAAGCTTGGCCCTGTTGGAAGATGAAATGAGAGCGTACGTTACATATATGGCCAATTTTCATAAAAAGTTGTCCACATATGTTTCTGACAGGCAAAGACAAGAAGAGGTGCAGAAGGCGCTTGAGGAGGATAAGAGGAATACAGTACAACCGGGAGACAAAGTATTCGTAAAGGTATTCAGAAGGAAGTGGTATAACAAACGTCGTGAAGGACCATTTGAAGTGGTTCGTAGTACTGGAACAGCTGTCCAGGTTAAGGGGTCTCCTACGTGGTATCATTTGTCACATTGTGTTAAAGCGCCTACAGAAGAGGTGCCACGCGCAGAGAGAGAGGATGGAGATAGGGGAGAACAGGAAGAGGGAGAGATTGTCAATGTTGGGGTTAACGTTGATAATGGTGACACTTCTGATGATGACAGAGATGACTATGCAGGGGATGGAAAGGAAAGGGGATTTGGGGAAATTGATTTTCAATACGTCCCAGAAGCAACAGGGAATATTTCAGTGGGATGTGAAGCAGCAAAGATCACCAAGGGCAACTCTGTTACAGGAGAAGCTAGTGATTCAGTTAGACAAAGTAGGCCTAGACCAGTTAGGAGAAAAGTCAGACAAAAACGTTACGAAAACTAGGAATGTAGTAACAACAATAACACCAACACGTCAGTCTGTTATAACAACAGTGGGAAACAATTTAACTCTTTCAACATTGATAGTTATTAAAGCCATAAATATATCGCATTCGATTACAAGGGAACCAATAGTGCCAGCACCAATTTTAGAACAAAAGACATCAACTAAATCAACTACTTTAATGGTAACTTTGGAAGGATTTGATGGTACGACGGCAATAACAAATGTAGGAGGTATGATACCGACACCGACAACAACTTTTCTAAAAGTAAACGATGTAACAGAAATGACTCAGCAAATAGTGGTAGAGAACAATATAGGTTCATCTGAAATAGTACAGGATAATATAATGGAAGTACAGGAGGAGTTCTTTGGGGTCAACCTAACATCAGAAGATACATCTGATCAATACCGCTCGGTAGGGAAAAGAGACGCTAAATGGAAAGCATATGGATTTGATTCGGCTGTTTTGAAAATTAAAGATCAATGGGCAGGAGAAATCTTTGGTTCCAGCAGTTAACTCATGCTGTAAGATCAGTGAGGAATCTTGAGGGTCCATGTCTGTTGAGAATTCCAGCACCAGAGACGTGGGGTTCAATTTTACAGACGGTCGCTCAACCGTTGTCGGGTGGGTGTCAGGCCTATGCGTTGAGATGGCTGTTGTATCATCAACGAGCATTGACAGATAAAGACATGTCGTTGTCACAACATTTGTTTAAGCCTAGGTATAAGTGTTCTTGGTTAAATGAATTTCCCTATGTGAATATGTTGGATGGTAAAGAAAGTCAGGTGACAGCGATCCCTGAAGCATTTGAGGTGAGAGCAGTGAGGGCTAAAAGTTGTGTTTGTTCTAATAATACAGATGAGGTAAATGGTATGTTCATGGGAATATCAGATTGTGATGATTATATGATGACTTTGGATAAACACGGACAAAAGGTTAGAGTGGACCAATATAATGTAACTTTTTATGTACCAGGTAGTAAGAAGGGCAGGACTTTGATGGTGAGAGATCACTTTTTCCCTATCAATGTAACTATTGGGAATTTTAGAGATATTTGGTGGGTTTGTGGTGATAAAGCATATATATTCTTACCCTATGGATGGAAAGGATGTTGTTACATGTCAACGTTGAAGCTTCCATATGAGGTTTTTACAATTAAAAGAGGAGTAGCACCAAACACAGATCAATCTGAAACTACTGTTGAAAATAGGGTTAAAAGAGACATGGCTAAATTTTATAATCTTGAAGCCTACCATTGGAGAATAAGTCTGGGAGAGAAGTGGGGACTTGGTCTTTTTCCATGGTATGGTGTAACATTTTTAGCAGATCATATTGATAATATTACATATACGTTGCAGGGGTTTGCGAATGAAACAATAAGAGGGTTTCACCTTCTGTCAAATACTCAAAGAAGTCACAGACTGACGCTGTTGAAACATGACATGGCTCTTGATTATATTTTGGCAAAACAAGGTGGATTATGTTTGGCTATGAATCTGACGGGGGATGATTGTTATACTTTGATCCCAGATAGTTCCGATAATATCACGAGTGTTATAGATGCCTTGAAGAATATAAGGGATGCATTTGGGAGATTTGAGAAAGCTGGATGGTCAGCGAAGTCTTGGTTGCAAGATCAGTTAGGCCCAATAGGAGCAGTGATGGTTCAGATTTTAGTCGCAGCTCTGATAGCGTTGTGTGTCATGTTTTGCTTTTGTACTTTGTTACTGACCTTTGCAAAAGCTATGATATTAAGATGGGTTGGTGTTGTGATGCCTGGAGACAACACTCAGATGCCGTTGCTGATTGTTCCTGATCTGGACGAAGATGGACGAGGGGGTCTAGATGGACTACTGATGGATAAATATCCTTTTTGATTATTTGATCATTTTTCAATTTTTTCAATATTAGTGTGATTCTTAGTATGATTTTATGAATCAAAGGGGGAGGAGATTAATGTGATTCATATATCATTTTTATATTCTTAGTTGATATCATTTATATATCATTTTTATATTCTTAGTGGATATTGATGTTTAATTTGAAAATGTTGTTTTGCAAAAGATACTGTTGGGTTTTTTCTTTTCTTCCAGAAGCATTTGGGGAACATGTGGAGATTGAAATACTCAAAAGAGGGACAATATGACTGGAGGAGATGAAACAAGGAGGGTGTGGCCGATTCCATCAACAAATCCATTGGAAGTCGAGACTACGGGGAGATGAAGTGTAGTGGACTACATTCCAGTGTCTGCAATGAAATATAGACATGTGTAATACATAATTGTGTCATATTCGTAGGTATTAATTTTTTGTAGAATGATGTTTGATGTTATTGAATACATGTGAGGATCTTAGATGTTTTTGTTTATTTCGGTGATGTTTAGGGACAGGAAATTTAGGCAGGGAGAGGTTCACTGTACGGTCCAATGGGTTGACCAGCCTTACAAGTGGATGTTTTTGGATAGGATTTTGTTTGCAGGGGCTTACATGTGTATTTAATTGCATCATAGTTTCAAATGCATTTACATGGTTTATGAGGTTATCTGGAGTACCGAAGGTGGTTGCCTGGGGCAGAGGGACCGTGAGAGAATTTTACTGTTTTGATTGATGGATGGATATCTGAAAAGATGGCTGCCGGACAGTTTTTCGCTCTTACACTCCATAAAGATTTGTTCATATGTCATAGTAATGTATTCACACTCCATAAAGATTTGTTCATATGTCATAGTAATGTTTTCACACTTCATAAACAGTTGTTCATATTTCATAGAAAGGTATTTACACTCTAGAGGAGAATGTTTTTGGGTTAATGTTAAAGATACTCAATAAGATAAATTGTTACTTGTTATAATCCTATTCTGTTTGGTTTCGAGACTTTTAGTTTGTCTCGAAAGGGGGGAATGTAGTGTATTGACATTATGATGGTCTTAAATGTTTTTTTAAGTGGAACTGAAAGAATGTTGATTTTGGTATCAAGAGGGAATGTTTTAGTGTAGCGCCACATACAACAGACAGGAAGTGTGTTGTAGACACGGGGATTGGACAGTAGAGGGAGCCACCCACATCTTGGGAGGTTATATATAAGGGGGGAACAACGACGGAGGGGCAGAAAGCATTAAGATTCATTTGGGACTGCTTCTCCGGATCTCCGCGGGTCTGTTAACTTATGCTGTAACCTCGTGGTATTAATAAAAGCCTCTAAAACACGATACAGCTTAAGTGGATTCTTTGATCGACAGCAATACCCACCAGCATTCGACGCGATACCACACTACCAAATACTAATTGAGTGTATATAAACTTCTGACCCACTGGGATGTGATGAAAGAAATAAAAGCTGAAATAAATCATTCTCTCTACTATTATTCTGACATTTCACATTCTTAAAATAAAGTGGTGATCCTAACTGACCTAAGACAGGGAATTCTTACCAGGATTAAATGTTAGGAATTGTCAAAAACTGAGTTTAAATGTACAGTCGTGGTCAAACGTTTTGAGAATGACACAAATACTAATTTTCACAAAGTCTGCTGCATCAGTTTGGATGATGGCAATTTGCATATACTCCAGAATGTCATGAAGAGTGATCAGATGAATTGCAATTAATTGCAAAGTCCCTCTTTGCCATGAAAATGAACTTAATCCCCAAAAAACATTTCCACTGCATTTCAGCCCTGCCATAAAAGGACCAGCTAACACAGGTGAGAGTGTTGACGAGGACAAGGCTGGAGATCACTCTGTCATGCTGATTGAGTTAGAATAACAGACTGGAAGTTATAAAAGGAGGGTGGTGATTGAAATCATTGTTCTTCCTCTGTTAACCATGGTTACCTGCAAGGAAACACATGCCGTCATCATTGCTTTGCACAAAAAGGTATTCACAGGCAAGGATATTGCTGCTAGTAAGATTGCACCTAAATCAACCATTTATCGGATCATCAAGAACTTCAAGGAGAGAGGTTCAATTGTTGTGAAGAAGGCGTCAGGGCGTCCAAGAAAGTCCAGCAAGCGCCAGGACTGTCTCCTAAAGTTGATTCAGCTGCGGGATCGAGGCACCACCAGTGCAGAGCTTGCTCAGGAATGGCAGCAGGCATGTGTGAGTGCATCTGCACGCACAGTGAGGCGAAGACTTTTGGAGGATGGCCTGGTGTCAAGAAGGGCAGCAAAGAAGCCACTTCTCTCCAGGAAAAACATCAGGGACAGACTGATATTCTGCAAAAGGTACAGGGATTGGACTGCTGAGTACTGGGGTAAAGTCATTTTCTCTGATGAATCCCCTTTCCGATTGTTTGGGGCATCCAGAAAACACCTTGTCCGGAGAAGACAAGGTGAGCGCTACCATCAGTCCTGTGTCATGCCAACAGTAAAGCATCCTGAGACCATTCATGTGTGGGGTTGCTTCTCAGCCAAGGGAGTGGGCTCACTCACAATTTTGCCTAAGAACACAGCCATGAATAAAGAATGGTACCAACACATCCTCCGAGAGCAACTTCTCCCAACCATCCAAGAACAGTTTGGTGACGACCAATGCCTTTTCCAGCATGATGGAGCACCTTGCCATAAGGCAAAAGTGTTAACTAAGTGGCTCGGGGAACAAAACATCGACATTTTGGGTCCATGGCCAGGAAACTCCCCAGACCTTAATCCCATTGAGAACTTGTGGTCGATCCTCAAGAGGCGGGTGGACAAACAAAAACCCACAAATTCGGACAAACTCCAAGCATTGATTATGCAAGAATGGGCTGCCATCAGTCAGGATGAGGCCCAGAAGTTAATTGACAGCATGCCAGGGCAGATTGCAGAGGTCTTGAAAAAGAAGGGTCAACACTGCAAATATTGACTCTTTGCATAAACTTAATGTAATTGTCAATAAAAGCCTTTGACACTTATGGAATGCTTGTAATTATACTTCAGTATACCATAGTAACATCTGACAAAAATATCTCATAACACTGAAGCAGCGAACTTTGTGAAGACCAATACTTTTGACCACGACTGTATTTGGCTAAGGTGTATGTAAACTTCCGACTTCAACTGTATATATATGTGTGTGTGTGTCTGTGTTTGTGGGATTGATACCTCATCATGTTTCCTGTCGTAGCCTAAATGCCATGGCATGATGAGTGAGCACAACCATGAGTTGCATCTGCATCTATCTATCTCCATGGGAACTTTTTTAAAAGTCAGACAGACAGCAAGCTCTCCTCCTCATCTGGAAATGTAATCTAATGTCATAATGGCTTTATAGCTGGATAATCCTGATTATTCTCAAATGCCATATTTTGTTATGTTTGGAACAGTTGAATGGACAAACAATTGATGCCCAAGAATATCAATTTTCAGATTATAGCTAATTCAGATTTTTTAAATATGAATTTACAAATTATTAGCATAGCATGATATACAGCATACCATCATGGGTAGTGTCGTTAAAGTATCAGAGCCCATATGAGATTCCTTACTGCTGCTTTTCAGTCATTTTTGGGGAATGTGGCTTGAGGGAGTTGGAGGTGGGGGACAGTCTTCACTATGTGTGTTAATGGCTACAGTGCCCCTGCTAGGGGAGCCTGGGAGATGCGAGGCGGAGTGGGATTTCTGAGAGGGAGAGCGGATGCACAAAGAGACAGATGCTGCTAGAGATAGATAGTGCTCCCCAAGTGTGCTGGGTCAGAGAATATTCACCATTCCACTGGACGGCTCAGAATCCTCTCCATAAGATACAGTAAATGCATGGACACTTCCATCTCCATCTAGACTCACTCTTGCCTTCCATAAATGAAATAAATACCAACAGAGATTGCTGCTCTCTTTCAGTTGACGTGCATGCTAACATACTAATAGTGTAGCTGACAGTTTGATCAGTTACATGACATAAAATAATTACGCAAGATTATCTCCAGTCACTCAATGAGCTTCTTGTGTAAACAGGTGGATAAAATTAATCTGGCTTCATTCCTCACCTTCCTGATTTGCTTGTAATTCCAACGTTATTTGTGTTTTTATACATATATCATATCCAAGTCAAATTTGAATTAGGAAAATGATTGCCATCGTCGATTTTTCAGCGTTAAATGGTTTGGGAAAGTGTAGAGAAAGGGCACCATCTCTGTGATATTTATGTTTCCATGGTGACCCAGTTTTACTTGTCTCTCACTAGTGAAACGCGTGCGCCAATGCGGACCCCTTTTAAAGTTCACTGCATGTGGTTGTAAGAATATCATGATTATCAAACGTGACTCATACTGAATGCCCTTGGCTGTGAATCTAAACAAAATGATTTTTGAAATCTAGAAAATGATAGCATGTGTAACAACCCAATATAGCTGCTTTATAAAGAAAATAATGCCATACACATCAACCCAATATAACTGATTTATAAAGAAAATAATGCCATACACAATGATTCAATATGACTCCTTTATAAAGAACAGAATATATTACTTAATATGATAATAATAATAATATGACTTCTTTATTTTCACTCCAAAGGATTTCTCAGGACTCACCATATGGTCATGTGAGCCAAATCGAAGATTAAGAATGTCAATTTTTGTTTGATTTGATTTATTTCGCCTTTATTTAACCAGGTAAGCCAGTTGAGAACAAGTTCTCATTTACAACTGCGACCTGGCCAAGATAAAGCAAAGCAGTGCGATAAAAACAACAGAGTTAATAAGGTCAATGTGTTCATAAAAAGCTGAGATGCAGCTATTGAAAGATCTATTACTTGGACTAGGAGAGCCTAACCTGCTCTCCTCACAATGTTGTGTCTGGGGCGTTGGTGAGAATTTCTTGTTTCTCGCCACACCACTTGCTAATGCATACATACAGTGGGGAGAACAAGTATTTGATACACTGCCGATTTTGCAGGTTTTCCTACTTACAAAGCATGTAGAGGTCTGTAATTTTTATCATAGGTACACTTCAACTGTGAGAAACGGTATCTAAAACAAAAATCCAGAAAATCACATTGCATGATTTTTAAGTAATTAATTTGCATTTTATTGCATGACATAAGTATTTGATACATCAGAAAAGCAGAACTTAATATTTGGTACAGAAACCTTTGTTTGCAATTACAGAGATCATACGTTTCCTGTAGGTCTTGACCAGATTTGCACACACTGCAGCAGGGATTTTGGCCCACTCCTCCATACAGACCTTCTCCAGATCCTTCAGGTTTCGGGGCTGTCGCTGGGCAATACGGACTTTCAGCTCCCTCCAAAGATTTTCTATTGGGTTCAGGTCTGGAGACTGGCTAGGCCACTCCAGGACCTTGAGATGCTTCTTACGGAGCCACTCCTTAGTTGCCCTGGCTGTGTGTTTCGGGTCGTTGTCATGCTGGAAGACCCAGCCACGACCCATCTTCAATGTTCTTACTGTATCTCGCGATACATGGCCCCATCCATCCTCCCCTCAATACGGTGCAGTCGTCCTGTCCCCTTTGCAGAAAAGCATCCCCAAAGAATGATGTTTCCACCGCCATGCTTCACGGTTGGGATGGTGTTCTTGGGGTTGTACTCATCCTTCTTCTTCCTCCAAACACGGCGAGTGGAGTTTAGACCAAAAAGCTCAATTGTTGTCTCATCAGACCACATGACCTTCTCCCATTCCTCCTCTGGATCATCCAGAGGGTCATTGGCAAACTTCAGACGGGCCTGGACATGCGCTGGCTTGAGCAGGGGGACCTTGCGTGCGCTGCAGGATTTTAATCCATGACGGCGTAGTGTGTTACTAATGGTTTTCTTTGAGACTGTGGTCCCAGCTCTCTTCAGGTCATTGACCAGGTCCTGCCGTATAGTTCTGGGCTGATCCCTCACCTTCCTCATGATCATTGATGCCCCACGAGGTGAGATCTTGCATGGAGCCCCAGACCGAGGGTGATTGACCGTCATCTTGAACTTCTTCCATTTTCTAATAATTGCGTCAACAGTTGTTGCCTTCTCACCAAGCTGCTTGCCTATTGTCCTGTAGCCCATCCCAGCCTTGTGCAGGTCTACACTTTTATCCCTGATGTCCTTACACAGCTCTCTGGTCTTGGCCATTGTGGAGAGGTTGGAATCTGTTTGATTGAGTGTGTGGACAGGTGTCTTTTATACAGGTAACGAGTTCAAACAGGTGCAGTTAATACAGGTAATGAGTGGAGAACAGGAGGGCTTCTTAAAGAAAAACTAACCGGTCTGTGAGAGCCGGAATTCTTACTGGTTGGTAGGTGATCAAATACTTATGTCATGCAATAAAATGCAAATTAATTACTTAAAAATCATACAATGTGATTTTCTGGAATTTTGTTTTAGATTCCGTCTCTCACAGTTGAAGTGTACCTATGATAAAAATTACAGACCTCTACATGCTTTGTAAGTAGGAAAACCTGCAAAATCAGCAGTGTATCAAATACTTGTTCTCCCCACTGTGTCTCTGCAAATCTCTTTCCTTTTTAACCAATGCTCTATGGTCCCCGTTTTAGAGATGGAGGTCTCTGGGGAGGTCCCCCCCTCTCTCTCTCTCTCTCTCTCTCTCTCTCTCTCTCTCTCTCTCTCTCTCTCTCTCTCTCTCTCTCTCTTTCTCTCCCTCCATCTCCCATGCATAATGTCAAATCACACAGTAAACAACCTATTAGGCGACTATTCTATCTGGGCCAATTCCGCTGGCTCACTCACCTCAATTACTTTGCCTGGATGTCTGTGCTCAGGACTGCTTCTGTTCGGTTTGCTGCTTTATCCATGACTGTGCAGGAATCCCCCATTCTCTCCCTCACCACACAAGATGAATGGGTAATGATTACTTTACAATAATATCTAGTTTGCAAAAGGTAAATTGGGAGAAAAAGAGATTTGCATTGTGGTCTCTCGTCTTTTCCTTCTCTCTTCTCTTCTTAGCAAAACGATTATCTGTTATTTCCACAGAGCGTTGCATGAGCAGACATTGCTCCAGTGTTGCTCTGCACATAAAGATGTGTCGCAGCAACAACATAGGCCACCAACATGTACAGTTGAAGTCGAAAGTTTACATACACCTTAGCCAAATACATTTAAACTCAGTTTTTTTTAATCCTAGTAAAAATTCCCTGTCTTAGGTCAGTTAGGATCACCACTTTATTTTAAGAATGTGAAATGTCAGAATAATAGTAGAGAGAATTATTTATTTCAGCTTTTATTTCTTTCATCACATTCCCAGTGGGTCAGAAGTTTACATACACTCAATTAGTATTTGGTTGCACTGCCTTTAAATTGTTTAACTTGGGTCAAACGTTTCGGGTAGCCTTCCACAAGCTTCCCACAATAAGGGGTGAATTTTGGCCCATTCATCCTGACAGAGCTGGTGTAACTGAGTCAGGTTTGTAGGCCTCCTTGCTCGCACACGCTTTTTCAGTTCTGCCCACAAATGATCTATAGGATTGAGGTCAGGGCTTTGAGATCGCCACTCCAATACCTTGACTTTGTTGTCCTTAAGCCATTTTGCCACAACTTTGGAAGTATGCTTGGGGTCATTGTCCATTTGGAAGACCCATTTGCGACCAAGCTTTAACTTCCTGACTAATGTCTTGAGATGTTGCTTCAATATATCCACATCATTTTCCTTCCTCATGATGCCATCTATTTTGTGAAGTGCACCAGTCCCTCCTGCAGCAAAGCACCCCCACAGCATGATGCTGCTACCCCGTGCTTCACGGTTGGGATGGTGTTCTTCGGCTTGCAAGGTACCCCCTTTTTCCTCCAAACATAACGATGGTCATTATGGCCAAACAGTTCTATTTTTGTTTCACCAGACCTGAGGACATTTCTCCAAAAAGTACGATCTTTGTCCCCATGTGCAGTTGCAAACAGTTGTCTGGCTTTTTTATGGCGGTTTTGGAGCAGTGGCTTCTTCCTTGCTGAGCGGCCTTTCAGGTTATGTCGATATAGGACTCGTTTTACTGTGGATATAGATACATTTGTACCTGTTTCCTCCAGCATCTTCACAAGGTCCTTTGCTGTTGTTCTGGGATTGATTTGCACTTTTCGCACCAAAGTACGTTCATCTCTAGGAGACAGAACGCGTCTCCTTCCTGAGCGGTATGACGGCTGCGTGGTCCCATTGTGTTTATACTTGCGTACTATTGTTTGTACAGATGAATGTGGTACCTTCAGGCGTTTGGAAATTGCTCCCAAGGATGACTTGTGGAGGTCTACAATATTTTTTCTGAGGTCTTGGCTGATTTCTTTTGATTTTTCCATGAATTCAAGCAAAGAGGCACTGAGTTTGAAGGTAGGCCTTGAAATACATCCACAGGTACACCTCCACTTGACTCAAATTATGTCAATTAGCCTATCAGAAGCTTATAAAGCCATGACATCATTTTCTGGAATTTTCCAAGCTGTTTAAAGGCACAGTCAACTTAGTGTATGTAAACTTCTGACCCACTGGAATTGTGATACAGTGAATTATAAGTGAAATAATCTGTCTGTAAACAATTGTTGGAAAAATTACTTGTGCCATGCACAAAGTAGATGTCCTAACCGACATGCCAAAACTATAGTTTGTTAACAAGACATTTGTGGAGTGGTTGAAAAAATAGTTTTAATGACTCCAAGCTAAGTGTATGTAAACTTCCGACTTCAACTGTATTTGTAGGGGATTTAGTGTGAACTGTGAGGTGAGGAATGTGCACGGATATCAGTTCCATTTACTTATGAAGTTGTAGCAGTGCATTTCCTGCAAATGAGCTGTCAGCAGTTGTCAGTGGGGGAAATTAACGATGCTGCTGATTGCACTGCTGGTAATTACAGAGTGCGGGCAAAGCACTGCTGTGTCAAAGCTGGGAGTTATTTTTAAGCTTACGTCTCCTCATTCTCCCAATGACCTGGAGCAGCTAATGCACTGGAAAAGGATCAACAAGGATCAAAGTGTCCACTTGGATGAATGATTGGTCCAGAGGTATAGGATTCTGGAGTGGAGACATGACTTGGGATTGGGAGTTCCATTGGCTATAACCTGAGAATGGCAGATATAGGCAGAGATTAGTCAAGCACAGGTAGACAAAGAATTCAGTATTCGTAATCCATTTGGAGATTTGTTTATAATAGGGTGTTATCTTTTGTTATTTGAGTGAGAATACATTTGATAGAATGATGCTCTCTAGTATCATGGTTAATTAGATGTCCTCAACTTGTCAATGGCTTAGTATACTTCAAAGATACCTTCACAAGTCAGGAGGAACAGCTGTGATGTGGTCATTTGAATTCTGTCAGTGCTCTATCAGCCTTAGCAACAAGGACTTTCAGGGTGAAGGGGATCAAAAAACAAGAACACCAAAACAAAGCGAGGTAATCAATAAGGCAGCAGGACGTGATGGTTTGGAAAACTTGGGAGATCTGAGAATATAAAGCTTTGTCTTCGTCAGAGGGCACACTGTAGTGTTTGTGATTCCCAATAGCTTGTGTCTCAGGAAACAAAACTGGGTTTAGAGACAAACACATAACTGGGACTCTATCAGTATAGCAGATTATAGTTGGGGACTGGAGAAGGCGAGGATAGAAATTGGAGAGTAGTTTGTATTCATGTTGTTAAAGACCTTTCTATTTCTGTAACTTTTTTTTTACATTCACTATTCATTGAGCAGTGTTCATTCATTATTTTTCATTTATTCTTGATTCTGTCTTCATCTTTCATAATTTTTCGTTCTTCAACTTCTAAAGGAACTGCACTTATGCTTTTTATTTGTGACTTCGACCAACTTCACAATTTCCAAGTTCACGTGTACAGTAAAGAAAGACTAAAAATGGTGGAAACCCGCAGGATCATCATATCCTCAGTGTCAGACAGAACCAATCAATTCAGTTCAGTACATCCTACATACAGTACATGTGGTCCTGTTTGGACCTTGCGTTCTTTGTTGAGATTGCTCATTCTGAGCAGCTTCTACTGCAGTAAAACCATGGGTGATGTGTTTGACAAATGGCATTCTGAATGTTCCTAACAAGAGGCAGAGCTCTGATTAGCTATTAAGTGTAGGGAGAGGGATGAAAGAGGGGGTTGAGGGATGAGTGGCGTCCATCTTATTGTCAAATGGACAGTGGACATAGAGGAGTATGACTCAGCTCTCTCTCTATATATATATCTCTCCCTCTCTCCCTCTCTCTCGCTCTCTCTCTGGTCTGATAGGCTACATGCTGTGATGATGTCACCATCCATTCTGGACTGACTGGTCCCACTGAAGAGGCTTACATAATGGGAGAGAGAAGCTAATCAAACTAAATGCCGTTTTCTAAACCATCATGGAGGAAATAGGCCCAGTTCACTGTGATGTTTATTTTTTTTTATGTCAAGTTCTGAGAATGATTATGTTTGAAGTTGTATTTCCAACTTAATTGACGCAGGGAATACAGGACTAGCTTACTTTATTAGCCTATGTTTTATTGTGTTGATGTCATGCCAGGATTCCATCAGTTCAGGTCAGGCCATTGTTGTGAGCCCAATTGAGTGCATGGGTTTACAAGAACGCCAGACAGCCTTGTACTGTATTTGAGGCGATGCCCATCTCCGTGTGAATACCAAACCGAATAAATGGCATATATTTCCATTGGCTGAAATCCCACTCTGGCTCCTCTTTTTGAATGCCATTAGGCCTATTCGCTTCACACTGCAAATTACCACACACACAACAAATACCATAGCAATGCTCGGCAGCCTAATAGGTTCTTATGGGAGAGGCAAAAATGAAATACGCCACATAGGGAATTAATGAATAGTAAAATAGAGCAATTCTTTAACAGCAGATAATTTCCATCATCTTTGAGGTCAGGCTCATTTCTGCCTGGGAGATGCATAAGAATAGAATTTCATGGAAGAAGAAGGGCGATTGGCACAGGGCAACCGCCTTCACACGGGTTCTCTCTGTGGTTTGGGGCAAAGTGTTATGTAATGACCCTCTCAGTATCCTCGCCTCCCATTGGTCAAAGAAGGCAGGGGAAGAAGGGGCCGACCAGGCCAGCTGTCATTGTGTGTGTGTGTGTTTGTGTGTGTGAATACGCTAAGGTTCTCTTTGATGGTGATGTGTGTCAGATGGGGACATGGGAGCGAAGAAATCTCCGGGATTTAATAACATAATCCTAACCACCTCATGAGCAGAGGAGAAGTTCTCTTTGGCTTCTAATTTAAAGTCATGCAACCAACTGAAAACAATTATTTTCTTCTGTTGTGCCTTGATTTGTATGGCAACGCCGTCCTTTGCCTGGGAGATATGTTTGGAATACAGTGAATTAATTAAAATGAAATACAACAGCGACTTGGCTTTATCTGTTTGTTAGGCTCTGGCTTAATCTATAAAAACATGATTTCATACACAAGGCTTGCAAAGATTTCCAGAGCTTTGCCATTGATTTTGCTTGTAATTTACAACCTCTGAAAACCTTTGGGGTATTTTCAACATTTCCCTTCTATTTATGGCAAAAAATGCGAAACAATTGAGGAAAATAAAAATAATTGTTCACAGTTTCAATGAGAGAAAACTGTGGGCTCCGAGCAATGATATCTCACTGCTTTGAAATTACAAACAGTTTAAAATCAAATAAAAATAGTTTGTGAACCTGAGACAAGTTATAAAGAAAAATATTTTTACAGTATCATTCTTTTCATGGATGTGATTCAAGATTAGAATCTTGAACACTTTAAAGGAGCAATAAGCAGTTGAAACAATAAGAAAGCGTTCCCCCCACCCCTGTTTCGATAAAAAGCTGAGGGATGGGGCTGGAGAAATGTAACCACTCTCAAATTCATAGACAGAGCAAGGACTGACCATTCATGATGTCAAAATTATAGTTTTAACCATGTTTTGAGGATATATAGTGTTTGTTTACATTTGCTATTTTTAAAACAAGCTTAGATTTTGGGTTCTGATGGGGTACGACAGTTGAACTAAGCACATGAGGCATTTATAAGTTATATTCTTCAATAATCAATGAGTACATATCATTGATTTATAACAAATTGTTGTAGCAACTGCAGATTTCCCCTTTAAATATATAGTAAAACATTACGAGAACATTACGATGAGCCAACAACAGCTGTTTAGCCTTGTGTTTGACCTCTGGTCCCCAGGGGAAAATCCTGGCTTTGGCCCAAGTCAAGGCCCAAATTACATGCTTTGGGCTTGACCTGGAGGGCTGGGCCCCTGAAACACACACACACACGCATTCACACATACAAATACACACACACACCACCCACACACACACACAGTGCACGTGTAAGTGAACCAAGAGGTAGGTATAGGACGTACAGTGCATTCGGAAAGTATTCAGACCCCTTGACTTTTTCCATATTTATTCTTATTCTAAAATTGATTAAATTGTTTTTTTTTCCCCCTCATCAATCTACACACAATACCCCATAATGACAAAGCAAAAACAGCTTTTTCAATTTTTTTGCAAATGTATGAAAAGAAAACAGTGAAATATCACATTTACATAAGTATTCAGACCCTTTACTTCATTGGTGCCCAAGAACGGTCGATCACAAACTTCTTTCTAGTAGACCGCATAAAAGTTTTGTAAATGTATGCACTAGAAATATATATTTTGGCAATTCACAGTGTTACCATCGAGTCTGCTTAAAAAGAATGAGGTCTTACAGGTTAGCTTCTTTCTCGAATATTACTGAACTGACAAAATATTTTTTTAAACTGCTTGATCGACATAAAATTGGACCAACCCGTGGCACTATAGTTGCTACATTTGTTTTCCAAACTGTCGCTACCATAGCAACCGTCTGCAGTTAGTACGGGGGGGGTAGACTGCGTTAGGAAGAGGGTGGAAAAAGTAGATCCTATGTAACTAAAGTCTGGGCACCCCTGCTTTACTCAGTACTTTGTTGAAGCACCTTTGGCAGCGATTACAGCCTCGAGTCTTCTTGGGTATGACGCTACAAGCTTCGCACACCTATATTTAGGGAGCTTCTCCCATTCTTCTCTGCAGATCCTCTCAAGCTCTGTCAGGTTGGATGGGGAGCATCGCTGCACAGCTATTTTCAGGTCTCTCCAGAGATGTTCGATCGGGTTCAAGTCCAGGCACTGGCTGGGCCACTCAAGGACATTCAGAGACTTGTCCCGAAGCCACTCCTGCGTTGTCTTGGCTGTGTGCTTAGGGTCATTGTCATGTTGGAAGGTGAACCTTTGCCCCAGTCTGAGGTCCTGAGAGCTCTGGAGCAGGTTTTCATCAAGGATCTCTCTGTACTTTGCTTCGTTCATCTTTCCTTCGATCCTGACTAGTCTCCCAGTCCCTACCGCTGAAAAACATACCCACAGCATGATGCTGCACCACCATGCTTCACAGTAGGGATGGTGCCAGCTTTCCTCCAGACGTGACGCTTGGCATTCAGGCAAAATAGTTACATCTTGGTTTCATCAGACCGGAGAATCTTGTTTCTCATGGTCTGAGAGACTTTAGGTGCCTTTTGGCAAACTCCAGGCGGGCTGTCATGTGCCTTTTACTGAGGACTGACTTCCGTCTGGCCACTCTACCATAAAGGCCTGATTGGTGGAGTGCTGCATAGATGGTTGTCCTTCTGAAAGGTTCTCCCATCTCCACAGAGTGTCACACCCTGATCTGTTTCACCTGTCTTTGTGATTGTCTCCACCCCCCTCCAGGTGTCGCCCATCTTCCCCATTATCCCCCGTGTATTTATACTTGTGTTCTCTGTTTGTCTGTTGCCAGTTCGTTTTGTTTCTTCAAGCCTACCAGCGTTTTCCCCCTTGCTCCTGTCTTTCTCAAGTTCCTGTTTTCTAGTTTTCCCTGTTTTGACCATTCTGCCTGCCCTGACCCTGAGCCTGCCTGCCGTTCTGTACCTTGTCACACCACCCTGGATTATTGACCTCTGCCTGCCCTGACCCTGAGACTGCCTGCCGTTCTGTACCTTTCAGACTCTGATCTGGATTACTGACCTCTGCCTGCCCTTGACCTGTTGTTTGCCTTCCCCCTGTTTTTGTAATAAACGTTTGTTACTTCAACACTGTCTGCATCTGGGTGTTCTCCTGAAACGTAATACAGAGGAACTCTGGAGCTTTATCAGATTGATCATCGGGTTCTTGGTCACCTACCTGAACAAGGCCCTTCTCCCCGATTGCTCAGTTTGGCCGGGAGGCCAGCTCTAGGAAGAGTCTTGGTGGTTCCAAAGTTCTTCCATTTAGGAATGATGGAGGCAACTGTGTTCTTGGGGACCTTGAATGCTGCAAACATTTTTTAGTACCCTTCCTCAGATCTGTGCCTCAACACAATCCTGTCTTGGAGCTCTACAGACAATTCCTTCGACCTCATGGCTTGGTTTTTGCTCTGACATGCACTGTCAACTGTGGGACCTTAAATAGACAGGTGTGTGCTTTTCCAAATCATGTCCAATCAATTGAATTTACCACAGGTGGACTCCAATCAAGTTGTAGAAACATCTCAAGGCTGATCAATGGGAACAGGATGCACCTGAACTCAATTTCGGGTTTCATAGCAAAGGGTCTGAATACTTATGTAAATAAGGTATTTACGTTTTTTACAAAAATGTCAAAAAACCTGTTTTCGCTTTGTCATTATGGGGTATTGTGTGTAGATTGATGAGGAAAAACATTAATTTAATCAATTTTAGAATAAGGCTGTAACGTAACAAAATGTGGAAAAAGTCAAGGGGTCTGAATACTTTCCAAAGTCACTGTACGGTAGGACTCAACCTTGAAATGTAGAAAACCTGAGGGAGTTCCCTCCCTGAATTGCCTGCTTGAGTAAGCCTGAACAATCCTTCAACCCTTCAATCCTCCTTCCTTCAAAGGTAAGGGAGGAATGACATCCTCGTTCACAGTCCATTTGCTCCACAGAAAGATGATGTCCCGGAAGGAATGACACGCCAATGACACAGCAATGGACGGTGTTGACTTTCTGATGTTTGACAAGACCAACGACAACCCATGTTTGGAGATGTTATTCAAACACAAGACACCCCTGCTCGATAGACCTGCACCTATTTCTCTTACAGTCAAAAAGGAAATCCAGCCTGGTCACTAGAAGTATAATTTGATTTCTGATTTTTGATTAGGTCCCCAGAACGTCGATATATGCCTTCCTCTGTGCTCACAAAAAAAAAGGAAAAACAATTGCCCAGCACTGGGCACAAACTCGTGATGCTCGGAGCAGTAGCACGCTTCTTAGTACACTGCACCAACGCAGTTCACAATGCTCTAGCAAGCCGTTACATTACTTGATGATAGTTGATGGAAACAGTGCGTTGTTTTTAATTATTTTGTTTAAAGCCTTCCCCAAACCATAGTGTTGAGCGATTAGTGCTTTTCGAGGTCATTTCGGTTCGATTATGTAAAAAATAATCGCGGTTTTCGATTTCGGTTTCAATCATTTCTGGGGACATTAAATGCATAATGCATTATGTGATTGAGTGCTGTAACAACACAGACTAAAAATAATTAATAAAAGTCCCATGATGGTAGTGACTGCCCATTTCTGCTTATCACTTATTAACCATCATTTATTACTTTACTTTTAAAAAAGTTTGTGTATATAATTTTCTTTTTATTTGATTACTTTATTATTTAATTCCAAGTCATCATCTCATCTCTATAGAGCTGCTGCCTATGCTGTCTGACAAAAAAACACTATTTTAGTAGTTCTTCAAAGTAAATAAGGCATACTTTTATGACTGCTGAATATCAACTATCACTTAGATCATGTATTTTCAGATAGATATACAATACCAGTCAAAAGTTTGGACACACCTACAAATTCCATGGTTTTTCTTTATTTTTACTATTTTCTACATTGTAGAATAATAGTGAAGACATCAAAACTATGAAATAACACATATGGAATCATGTAGTAACCAAGAAATTGTTAAACAAATCAAAATATATTTTATATTTGAGATTCTTTAAATAGCCACCCTTTGCCTTGATGACAGCTTTGCACACTCTTGGCATTCTCTCAACCAGCTTCATGAGGTAGTCACCTGGAACGCATTTCAATTAACAGGTTTGCCTTCTTAAAAGTTAATTTGTGGAATTTCTTTCCTTCTTAATGCGTTTGAGCCAATCAGTTGTGTTGTGACAAGGTAGGGAGGGGTATACAGAAGATAGCCCTATTTGGTAAAAGACCAAGTCCATGTTATGGTAAGAACAGCTCAAATAAGCAAAGAGAAACAACAGTCCATAATTACTTTAAGACATGAAGGTCAGTCAATACGGAACATTTCAAGAACCTTTCAAGTTTCTTCAAGTGCAGTCGCAAAAACCATCAAGCGCTAGATGAAACTGGCTCTCATGAGGACCGCCACAGGAAAGGAAGACCCAGAGTTACCTCTGCTGCAGAGGATAAGTTCATTAGAGTTACCAGCCTCAGAAATTGCAGCCCAAATAAATGCTTCACAGAGTTCAAGTTACAGACACATCTCAACATCAACTGTTCAGAGAAGACTGCGTGAATCAGGCCTTCATGGTCGAATTGCTGCAACAAACCACTACTAAAGGACACCAATAATAAGAAGAGACTTGCTTGGGCCAAGAAACACGAGCAATGGACAATAGACCGGTGGAAATTTGTCCTTTGGTCTGGAGTCAAAATTTGAGATTTTTGGTTCCAACCACCGTGTCTTTGAGAGACGCGGTGTGGGTGAATGGATGATCTCTGCATGTGTATTTCCCACCATAAAGCATGAAGGAGGTGGTGTTATGGTGTGGGGGTGGTTTGCTGGTGACACTGTCTGTGATTTATTTAGAATTCAAGGCACACTTAACCAGCATGGCTACCACAGCATTCTGCAGCGATACGCCATCCCATCTGGTTTGGGCTTAGTGGGACTATCATTTGTTTTTCAACAGGACGATGACCCAACATACCTCCAGTCTGGGTAAGGGCTATTTTACCAAGAAGGAGAGTGATGGAGTGCTGCATCAGATGACCTGGCCTCCACAATCCCCCGACCTCAACCCAATTGAGATGGTTTTGAATGAGACGGACGGCAGAGTGAAGGAAAAGCAGCCAACAAGTGATCAGCATATGTGGGAACTCCTTCAAGACTGTTGGAAAAGCATTCCAGGTGAAGCTGGTTGAGAGAATGCTAAGAGTGTGCAAAGCTGTCATCAAGGCAAAGGGTGACTATTTTAAGAATCTCAAATATAAAATATATTTTGATTTGTTTAACACTTTTGTTTACTACATGATTCCATATGTGTTATTTCATAGTTTTGATGTCTTCACTATTATTCTACAATGTAAAAATAAAGAAAAACCCATGAATTAGTAGGTGTGTCCAAACTTTTGACTGGTAGTGTACCTCACAAAGCAACTGCCTTCTATCCTTCTCAATCGCACATTCTCTCTTCTCTCTGTCTCCGTGTCTGCTCCACACAGACAAGTAGGAGGGCACGCAATGGATTATGGTCATTGTAGTTAATTACCACATTTTCTGCGCTAAAATATGTATACTGAACAAAAGTATAAACCCAACAATTTCAACGATTTTACTGAGTTACAGTTCATATAAGGAAATCAGTCAATTGAAATAAACTAATTAGGCCCTAATCTATGGATTTCACATGACTGGGCAGGGGCGCAGCCATGGGTGGGCCTGGGAGGGCATAGGCCCACCCACTTGGGAGCCAGATTCACCCACTGGGGAGCCAGGCCCAGCCAATCAGAATACGTTTTTCCCCACAAAAGGGCTTTATTACAGACAGAACCACTCCTCAGTTTCATCAGCTGTCCGGGTGGCTGGTCTCAGACGAGCAGGTGAAGAAGCCGGATGTGTAGGTCCTGGGCTGGCGTGGTTACACGTGGTCTGCGGTTGTGAGGTCGGTTGGACGTACTGCCAAATTCTCTAAAACGACGTTGGAGAGAAATGAACATTACATTCTCTGGCAACAGCTCTGGTGGACATTCCTGCAGTCAGCATGCCAATTGCATGCTCCCTCAAAACTTGAGACATCTGTGGCATTGTGTTGTGTGACAAAACTGCACATTTTAGAGTGGCCTTTTATTGTCCCCAGCACAAGGTGCACCTGTGTAATGATGATTTTGTTTAATCAGCTTCTTGATATGCCGCACCTGTCAGGTGGATGGATTATTTTGGCAAAGGAGAAATGCTCACTAACAGGGATCTTAACAAATTTGTGCACAATTATTTGAGAGAAAGAATCTATTTGTGCGTACGGAAAATGTATGGGATCTTTTATTTCAGCTCATGAAACATGGGACTAACACTTTACATGTTGCATTTATATTTTTGTTCAGTATAGAATATTGGCCTGTTAGAAAATACAACTCTACTACATTGCAGAGTTCGGGCTTGATCTGATTTATCTCTGGAGAAACTGTGCATTGAGCTCGAGATGGAATTCAGATAATTGAACCTATGTCGGTCAATTAGTTGTTTAAAAACAGAAAAATAACCGAAATTACGGTTAATCAAACAGCACTACCAAACCATAGCCCTAACCTTAAATACTTGGAATGAATGCCTAAACTGTCAACCTTTGAGTTGTTTCTGTGTTAAACCTGTAACCACGTGGCATTAACCCTTTAACCACACGGAATTAATATGTCGAATTTCAAAGGGGAACTATGAGAGCTTGTTGAGGAAATCAAGAAGCCGATGCTTTTCTCTACCCGATGATCAGCTCCATCTTGCTGTTCCATATTCATGTTCCATTTGCCTTCATTCCATCAGACTAGTAGCCTAGATTTATGACACATTTCCAACAACAACCTGGAGTAGAGGTGCACTGGTGTATATTGGAGTATCGGGGAATTGGCCTACACCCCAAAAGCTGTACAGTAGCTCAAATGTGGGTTTGGTTTTGTCCTTGGCTCAATTTGCCCCAAAAACGGAATACATTTGCATGCATTAGCGATCTCCCGTGGTCTGCCCGCCCCCGCCACACAGCCGAGCCTGATTTAATGATCTAAGTGTGCCACCACCTCTCTGAGCCTCTCAGCCCAGCTAGCGCCCACCACAGTCACACACACACACACACACACACACAGACACACACACACACACACACACACACATGCACGCGCACACACACACTCTCACACACTCACACACACACATACATTGCTCCTGCTCTTGCTCCTGTACCTGCTCCATCAATGCCCAAGGTTGCATTATTTCACATGTAATCACAAGCTTTCTTAAAGACATTCACTCAATAGCTGTGGTGTTATCCAAGGTTTCTCCCAGACACCAAATTACTGTAGTTTTCAGTGTACTCTGGTTCTTAAGACTGAATTGATTGGTGATATGACACAACAAAGAGCCTATGATATTTCAAAGATTATCTAGCGTACAAATGCCAATCAATATTTTGCCCCAAATGGCATTGCAAATAGCATGGAGGCTATTTTGAGGTCTTTATTTGCTATGATCTCTAATTAGTTTCAATATGATGTACTGACAAACATTATCCTCGGAGTACATGTTATATTTTCTAGCTGACTGGAGATGGACATCAATCACATAAAAATAACATCCACATCCTGAAGCAAAGATCAAATACACCATCAGCCTACAGTACATTATTTACAGTACATCCAAGCTACATACATGTTAGCCTAATGTCAGAGGGGGGGGTGAATATTCCCTCCACAGAAAACATTAGCAGAATAAACAGCAGATATCATAGATGAGAGGCTGGTGTTATGTAGTGTTTGTGTAGTAGCCAGATGGATTGGCTGCTAAATCCAGACAAATTGCGAGTGTATCGTTCATTTGGAACGAACGTTCGCAGTGAGCCCCCGTGCACACACAACCAGTCCTGTTGCGTTTATTAGCTGTTTGACATTCAGACAGGGGCGGAGTAGAGGAGAGAGGGATGAAGGGAGGCTGGGTAGAGGGGGGTAGCCTTTGAAACCCTCAGACTCTCACTGCATGTGCGTGCTGTCATTGGTGGAACGGTCTCTGTGTTCCTGATAAGGATTTCATAGTCTGCACATGGAGAGAGGATGCCTCCCATCTCTCTCTTTCACTCTCCTCTCTTTCTCTCTATGTCTCTGTCTCTAGGTCTCACTCTCTCTCCCTCACACTCTGTCTCCTCTCCCTTCTTCCCTCCCTCCTTTTCTGTCCCTCCCTCCCTCTCTCCCTCCCTCCCTCCCTCTCTCCCTTGAGCTGTAGTGTGCCTGCCTGTTCAAATAGGAATCCCCATCCCCCTTTCAAAATGAGGGCAGGTTCATTTCTGGTGATTCACAAATGGAGAGAGAGTAAGAGAGATGGACGAAGGGCTTTGAAAAAGGGCAGTTTCTTTATGATCTTTCTTGTCAGCCGTCGCCATGTTTTCTGTGCCATTGTAATGGCAAATGAATGTCTTTCAGTTTTATCATCATTCGTGTGGCACTCAATTCTAACTGGATTTGGCAGGTCTACTTCACACTGACATTAATGTGATCTATATCACTCTCCCCTATTGTTGTAGATCATGCCATGAACCGCAGTAGGTCTTGTGAGGTGTGAGAGAGAGAGAGTGTGTCTGTATGTGTATGTGTACGTGCATGTGTGTGTGAGTGGCTATGCATCTATTTGTGTATGCATGGATGTGTGTCTGTGTGTGGGCGGGGGGTGGTTGCTACAGAGCGCAAGCAAAATAGACTGATGTTTGTCTGTTTTTTTACTGTGTGTTGACACCATCTTCAAACCTGCAATGGACCGAAGAACAACATACAGTATAAGCGAGCTGAGGACTTCATTGATTTTAGAGTGAGGTATATACAGTAGGTCCCCACTTTCCCAACTAATCTTCAAAGATGGCTGCCGGCCAAGATGAAAGACCTCTCCACCTTTCCTCCTCCTCCTAGCAGCACCACAGGGGTTATTCCATCTTTCTCTCTTCAAATTATTTTCATCTCAGTAGGTCTCAACCTGAACCCATTGACATTAATGCACATAATTTCCAATATGTTCTGATCTATTAATATGTGTCTAATATCTTCTGTGCTTGCATAATTCATCAGATCACATGGTGGAAGTGAGTGAGACTCGGCTCTATATCTTGCCTGCTCAAACATTCCATCTAGGTTGAAGCGGATCGCAGCCCTGTGGAGCGACCGAATCGCTAGCTTTTACATTGATTCAATGCAAAGACAGTCACTATGGCAACACATCAGTCCTGCATGTAGAGTCTTTCCGCCCCCTTGCGCTGCTCCTAAACGAGGTATAGGGCCGCCGTATGCTTTATGATATGTTTGCCTTTCCACAGCTTAGTGGCAGGTGGGAGAGAGGCATCTCATTTCCTAGAAGACTGTTTCAATGCTATTATTCCTTCTTCATTTGGGAGTTATGAAACCATTCAAGGCTTTAATTAGGTTTCAATGAGACAGGTGTGTTGAAGTTGAAGATTGGTATAGAGATAGCCCAAAAAGGCACAGCCATGTGTTCTAATGTAGGCTTACTTGGGGCAAGATGCTTCCTCTGTATTGTGAGTGAGTGAGTGAGTGAGTGAATGGGTGAGTAAGAATGAATGATGGAAGGAGAAACAAAGGGAGGGAGAAATGGAGGGAGGAAGGGAAGCAGTAATTCACAGAAGCTGACAGCAACAGGCTGAGGTCCTGTTTCCCCTGGCCTGTCACTCAAGTCTAAAATCAATTAGTGTAAAGCCATGAGGAAAACTGGACCTCCAGAAGCCTTGCTCTACTCCTCACATCCCCATCACACAGCAGCCAGTGCCTAGTGAACCAAGCCCAACCCGCTCTCTGACTGTCTCCTTGTTAGAAAGATCTCTGAGAGTCGGGGCTAATTTCACACTGCCTAAATTATACAGTACAGGCCAGACTTTTAGCATGGTTTCAGAGAGCATGGAAGGCAGTGAAGGGTTCAGTGAAGAGCAGAAGCTCAGAGGGAAGAGGTGAGGCTCAAAGATGGCTCAAACCTTGGCTTGACTGCCATGGCTTACATGACTGGTTGAATAAGGCTTTTGATAGTTAATTATTGTATTTGAGTTGTATATATTACCATTTCATGATAAAGATTCACACCAAAATCATATCATATAAACCATTGTTAAATGTACACCAATCTACTGTGTGTTTATGTAACCCAGAGCCATCCCTACTGTCTCTGCTGACCATGCATTTCTACTTCACAACTATATTTTCTGCCTTTCAGATCCTTCTCCTACTTCTTCATTTCAGTCTGGTAAATCTAAATTGTTCCCATGGCACTATTTCCCTCAAGCGTTCTCTCTCCTTCCTTCCTTCCTTCCTTCCTTCCTTCCTTCCTTCCTTCCTTCCTTCCTTCCTTCCTTCCTTCCTTCCTTCCTTCCTTCCTTCCTTCCTTCCTTCCTTCCTTCCTTCCTTCCTTCCTTCCTTCCTTCCTTCCTTCCTTCCTTCCTTCCTTCCTTCCTTCCTTCCCTCCCCCCTCTCTCTCTCTCTCTCTCTCTCTCTCTCTGTTCTCTTTTTATCCATACCCCCATTTCTCTCTCATGACGCAGTGCAACATGCCAGTAACATATTCACACTCAGCCCACGTCTCCTCCAAGTTAATCATGGGCCTTCCCAATGTCTCTCTCTTTCTGGGCTGCCTGTCTGGGATCAGCTGACGAGGCTGCACATACATAAAAAGGACAAGAACAGATGCACATACAGAACAACCAGACCAACAGGCCCTGCCAGCCTTGCTGCTTGAGCTCTCATCGGCTGATGTTGTGCACACAGATGTTTGGGGCGTTAAACAAAAGATAGAAAATGATCTCTCACGCAGTGTGCCTGGGCTCATTATCATCCAGCCATCAGAACCCATGATGTTACGGGTGTGCACGTCTGTTTTTTAGTGTGTTTACATGTTTATGACGTCTGTGTGTAATTATGTGTGTGTTGCGTAATAAAGACATGCTCATTATTAATTAAAAACATAATTTACGTGCTGTACTCACCAGACATACAAGCCACACACACACACACACACACACACACACACACACACACACACACACACACACACACACACACACACACACACACACACATACAGTCTTGTACAGCTAACCTTGTGGGGACACACAATTCAGTCCCATTCAAAATCCTAATTTCCCTAACCCCTAACCCTAAACCTAACACTAACCCGTGCTCTTACCCTTACCCTAACCCTAATCCTAAACCTAACCTGAGCTCCTAACCCTAAAACTAACCCTAGCTCCTAACCCTAACCCTTAACGTAATTCTAACACTAATTCTAACCTTAACCCTAAACCCCCTAGAAATAGCATTTGACCTCGTGGGGACTAACAAAATGTCCCCAGTTGGCCACATCCACACACACACACACACACGAAACCCATACATACATATTGTCATGACATTACCTGTCTTAGCCAGTAACCACACCATCCTGAGTTCAGGGACATTGTCAGTGGGTTTCTGCCTGTCACAGAGTGATGGCAGCAGCCATGGCATGCAGAGCCAGAGCTGTGCAGCATGTGTGTGCTGGAAGTGGTCTCCCATTGGGAGCACTGTGGAGAGAGCATTAATCAGGCCCACCAGGGCCCCTCTCACTGACAGGGCCCACTACATAGGGGGCCTGGGCCCCAACACTGCCACACTGACTACCTGACAGGCTGATGAGAACTGATGGAGCACTGCATGGTACAAAATCCCCACCAACCACACACTCTGTCTGTCAGTCTCTCACTCTCTAGCTCTCTCCCCTCTCTCTCTCTCTCTCTCTCTCTTTCCCATCTCTCTTGGAATTGGAAATTGACAGCAGTACCTAGTGCTTGTCCTACTAGTTACAGTGTTTTAGGGGTTTTAAATTGTGGCGTAATTTACGGTCACGTTTCAGTCACTCAGGTCCTGGGGATTGTGTTTGGGGGTGAAAAGAAGGAGCAGGAAGATGGATTTCATGACGGGGGACGTGTTTTGTGAGGCAGAGATAACAAAGCATTATTGGCTGGCACCTGCGCTGAGTACTGAAACATTGTGTGGACAGGACACAGGTGATTTAGGGTTGTATAGCTGTTCCACAGAAAATCGATCAGATCCAGGGTCACCTTATAGTCACCAGGCAGGGGAGACAACAGTCGTTCCCTCCTATCCCTCCCTCTATCCCTCCCTCTATCCTTCCCTCAATCCCTTACTCTATCCCTTACTCTATCCCTCCCTCTATCCCTCCCTCTATCCCTCACTCTATCCCTCACTCTATCCCTCACTCTATCCCTCACTCTCTCTCCCTCTATCCCTCCCTCTATCCCTCACTATATTCTCACTCTATCCCTCACTCTATCCCTCCCTGAATCCCTCACTATATCCCTCACTCTATCCCTCACTCTATCCCTCACTCTATCCCTCACTCTATCCCTCACTATATCCCTCACTTATCCCTCACTATATCCCTCACGCCGTCTTTCCTTCTATCTCTTCTCTTCCTCCTTTCTCTCCCTTTCCCTCTTATCTATTCCCATCTCCTTACTACCCCACTTTCTCCATCCCTCCATCCCTCTCTTCTTCCTCCCTCTGACGTCTACTGCTCTGGGCCCAGTGGTGAGGGGGAGAGACGACAAGCTATCCCTGACCCAGAAGGAATAATGCCAAGGAGTGAGTGAGGGAAGAGAGGGATGGAAGGAGGGAGGGAGGTGATCCAGGGGGGCAGTGCTGCTGCTAATGACCTTCCCCTTCAGGAGAGAGAGACACAGCGCCACATCCCAAATAAAATCCATTCAGGTGAAGCGGTCAGCATTGTGTTGTGTCTCAATATGGGTCTTCGCTCTGTGTGAACCTCACCAGCCCCACAGGACACACTCACACACAGACAGGCAGGCGCAGAGGCATGATGAGGCACACACACCCTTATCCACATGCACACACACATACACACACCCCAACCCACCCACCCACCCACACTAACCCATGCACACACACACAAACACACACACACACGCTTACACAGTTTCACTTAATCTCTGAACTGTGGATGAATCACCCAGAAATCACCCCTTTCTGTCCAAGACTCGCAATCCTACTGTGCTGTACATTGTACCCAATATTGGATATTAAATGTGTCTTTTGACATTTTCAATTAAAAGGCTTTATGTTATTGTGGTTAATGTTGTCTATTCTACTTTTATCTTGAAAAAGCAAATAATAAAATTAATTAATAAACATAATTGAAATAATACTGTTTTTCATTTCACAAAGGGATTAACAAAAGCTATTAACACATTTTGCATAAAAACAAAACAAAACAGTTTTGAAGCCAGGCTCATATCTACCTCAGGGCATAAAGGAGCAAAGTCTCTGTGATTGAACCCTTCTGTCACCTGAACGCCATGCCAACAACAGAGCATCAGCTGTCCATTTAGAAGTGTAGGCAGCAGCCATTACTGCCACCCCAGTGCCCTCACTGTTACATGTTACTCTGGCATTTAGGTCAATCTGGCTTCTATGGAGCTTCTAGTTTTTAGACAGATCTAGGGGTTACATTTCCACAAAAGGCTGTTAGATTATCTACACACTGTTAAGGGCTGTGGGGTCATCCTCAACAGAACACCCTCTTCTTACAGTAACCATACATTAACCATTAGTAACCACCAGTAAACATTACCTCTGCCTTTCCCTTAGATTGTGGTTGACTGAGTTGGCTGTTTTTTAAAGTTTCAAGTTTTAATGTCACCTGCACAAGTACAGTTAAATGCCTTTCTTGCAAGCTCTAAACCCAACAATGCAGTGATCAATGTAGTACTAAAAATATCATAAGGTAGAACAAAAACACACAGGAAATAAAAATAAGAAATAAGAAGAACATGAGAAAGTAAGAAGCTACTGTATATATAAGGTCAGTTCCAATACCATATTTACAATGTGCAGAGATACTGGAGTGATAGAGGTAGATATGCATAGGGGTAAGGTAAACAGCAGCGTAAATGAAGATTGTGTGTGAGTGTGTGCGTGTGTGTAGATAAATGTGTGTGCATGTTATGTGTGTGTTGGAGTGAGTGTGTGTGAGTGTGTAGAGTCCAGTGAGTGTGCATAAATACAAGGGTCAACTCAGATAGTCTGTTTAGCCATTTTGTTAGCTACATAGCAGTCATGGCTTGGGGATAGAAAATGTTCAGAAGCCTGTTGGTGTCAGACTTGATGCATTGGTACCGCTTGCTGTGCAGAAGCAGAGAGAACATTCTATAGCTTGGGTGGCTGGAGTGTTTAATGATTTTCTGGGCCTGTGCGTGTGTGTGTGAACCATTTTAATTCCTTAGTGATTTGGACCCTAAGGAACTTGAAGCTTTCAACCCACTCTACTGCAGCCCCGTCGTCGCCGGTGATCAGGCCTACCACCGTCGTGTCATCAGCAAACTTGATGATGGTGTTGGAGTCTTGCAGTCCTAGTGGATCTCTGATTAATCTAGGGCCTGGGTGATCCATGGTGGCTCTGTGGTAGTCACAGTGGACTTGATGACAAAGGGACAGGCAGGATAGCCAGGGCCATTCAGGGGTTTTATGAAGAGTTCAGGCCGGGTCAGGGCAAGTGTCCCGCGGGACATTTCCTCAGGAATGGCTTGTCTCCTTGCATTAGGAGCCCTGGCTGGGCCGTGGCACACAAAAATAACGAATCATGATTCACTCAGTTACTGGAGCTGCTGCTGCCGTCGAGAACCTGGGGGGAGTTCGGCTCAAACCCTTCCTCTCCTGCCTCCCTCCCACTGCCCTGCTTCCTCGAAGCTCATCCAAAATGATGCTCACCTACAAACTCACCTCATTTTCCCCCCACTCATCCTCCACCTCCTCCCCTCATCCCTCTGTCTCATCTCCTGCTTATACCTTATCGTCGTGAGGTGAAACAAACACACTTGACACCACTAAGGATGACAAAAACAACAGTGGCTCACTGTGATGCCTGCTGAAGATAAATGCAAAGCAGCTTGAAGCGTTGTGATGAGTGCTATAGTCTAATACCCCCGCTGTCTAGGCATACATACATACATGCATACATACAGGCAGGCTATCTTCTGGGGTATACCTTGTGTTTTCGGGACATACTGGTCCTGTGCGCTTTGTCCACAAGCATATTATTAGACAAATCGTCTCACACAGTGTTTGTTATAGGCTAATTATAAGTGAAAGCAGTGAGATTGTTGGGCCAACCCACGCATACAGTATTAAATGCCAAGTGGCAAAAGCAGAAGCAGAAGCCATAGCTGTTTCTCTGATGTACGCCTCCTTGGTGTGGATTCTGAGAATATAAGCCTAATTCTGTGCAGTGTCGAGTCAGGGGGGACAAAGTGAGCGAGAGAGAGAGAGAGAGATGGAAAGGGAGAGAGAAAGGTGGGGTAGGCAGAAAGAGAGAGAGATTGGGGAGGGGGAGAGCGAGAGAGAGCGAGAGAGATGGAGAAAGAGAGAAAGGGATGAAGAAAGGTACTGTAGAGGGAGAGAGGGGGGATATAGTGTGTGTGTGTGTGAGAGAGAGAGAGAGAGAGAGAGAGAGAGAGAGAGAGAGAGAGAGAGAGAGAGAGAGAGAGAGAGAGAGAGAGAGAGAGAGAGAGAGAGAGAGAGAGAGAGAGAGAGAGAGAGTGTGTGGGCCAGTCAGGTCCCCAGTCTGTCAGGAGATCATTGGTCTGCCCATAGAGCTTGACAAACAAGAGCCTGTCTGTCTGTCTCTTATGCAGCCTACTGTCCTCAAAAGTACACATCACTCACATATACCTAACAACAACCCGGATAGTTATATTATAGTTCAAATAGGTCTTTATGTCTTTAAATAAGCCTCATGATTATTCGTGTCAATAATTTCAGTTCACATGAGGTTATTGTGTTATGCTCATATTATATAATATATATTTGCGTTGGGAAGGTTTCTGACGCTTTGTGACTTTAGCGCTGATTAAAAACACGTGCTGCAGTGCTCTCTGCTGGTGGTAAGGGTGGATTGCACTTTTCTTTGGATGATTATGGCTTTTGCTTGCATTGTGATAATTTATACATACAGTACCAGTCAAAAGTTTGGACACACCTACTCATTCAAGGGTTTTTCTTTATTTTTACTATTTTCTACATAGAATAATAGTGAAGACATCAAAACTGTGAAATAACACATATGGAATCATGTAGTAACCAAAAAAGTGTTAAACAAATCAAAATATATTTTATATTTGAGATTCTTAAAATAGCCACCCTTTGCCTTGATGACAGCTTTGCACACTCTAAAAATATCATACAAAACCTTACCTCTAGGGGAACAACTAAACAGGAATGGAGTACCCAACACCATGAATTTACTCTAGGATCCTTTTGAGAAATGTCCTTCGTGACACAGACATGAGAGGGAGAGAGCAGTTGGGGTCGAGATAGGAAGCCTTTGCCAAATATTTACAGGAATACACCCCTGAAAATATCTCTCACATGATGGAGACTACTGTCCAATTATAGGCCACTCTCTTTCACTCACACATGTTCGATCTAATAGCTGTGGCTGAGGGGCATGTGAGGTCTGATGGTTCTGTATCATACACTGTAAAAATTGACTCTTTGGATCAACCTAAAAAATTAAATATTCAACTGGTTACAAGTATTAGGTATTTTCAATTGAAAAATACTACATATTTTGAAACCAAAAATATAATTCAATGCCAACAGTTTTATTAGATTATTACCAAACCTATATTTGAAGTTGCAACATATTTCTTTCAACACTCAACTTACTTTTTGCCTTTGGTTAAACCTAATAAATAACAAATACAAAGTAATATTTCATGTAAATACAACCCATTTTTTCATATTGTTCCAAGTTAACTTTTAATTTGTAATTACCTATCCACGTTTCTTACATTTGGTTACAAGCAATTCAATAAATACCCTGTAAATCAAGAAATGAAGTTAGTTCAGTAACTTGAAATAATGTTTCCAAACATATTTTTTACACAAGACTTCTAGTAGCCACAATATTGAAACCAAGCATTGGCTACCTTAACATAGAATGTTTATCAGGCTATTTAGTATCACATGCACTTATGAAATTATCACTCTCATGGGTGGATAAAAATAACAAACGAAAGCCACGCCCCAATAGGCCACGCCCCCAACTATTCTGATAGGCTGCCGCATCTACATTGCCCCCACCACTATTCAAATAAAATAAAATAAAATGTTATTGGTCACATACACATATTTAGCAGATGTTATTGCGGGTGTAGTGAAATGCTTATTCAATGCACAAACAGGTGTTGAAAGGAATTTAGAAGCTTTCATTCAATAAAATAAATCACATTGATCTTTCGAATTTGTTATTTGATTTTTATAGAATAGGTTGAATGAACCAAAGCGTAATTTTCAATCATTCCAGTCATTAAAAGCCCTTCAGATTAACAACAGCATTGGCCCACATTTTACAGAGTATTTCAGCCTAGTCATTATATCTATCATATGATTTGGGTCAAAGCCAACAACCTTTGGTCAAAGCCAACTTTTCTTCCTATGGTGGCTCATCCTTTGGTGTCTCTGTCTGTGGCCAAAATAGCATTCAAGCCTGGGTCAAGGTAATCAAACTTGCATTTGGACTATAGGTTGGCGCTAAGCTAAACAACAGGGCTACCTCACACAGGGCAATCGCAGCCAACCCAGAGGCTATGGCTGAAGACACGATCAAGTACAAGAAGTCCCTCTACGACCTCCACAGAGCCATCAAACAAGCAAAAGGACAATATAGGAACAAGGTGGAATCCTATTACACAGGCTCCAAAGCCCGTCGCATGTGGCAGGGGCTACAATCCATTACGGATTACAAAGGAAGACCCAGCCTTGATCTACCCAGACAAACTCAATGCATTTTATGCACGCTTCGACAATAACTACACCAAGCCGTGCATGGGAGCCCCCACTGAACCAGGGGACTGGGTGATCTCGCTCTCTGAGGCCGACGTGAACCTTAAATCAGGTCAACACTCATAAGGCCGCGGGGTCGGATGGTATTCCAGGGCACGTTCTCAGAGCATGCGCAGAACAGCTAGCAGGCATAGTCACTGTCATTTTCAACCTCTCCTTGTCACAGTCTGTAATCCCCACGTCTCAAGCTGACCACCATCATTTCTGTTCCCAAGAACTCTAAGACTACCTGCCACAATGAGTATAACCCTGTAGAACTCACTTCTTGTAACCATGAAGTGCATTGAAATGCTGGTTATGGCACACATCAACTCCATCATCCCAGACACCCTAGACCCACAATTTGCATACCGCTCAACAGATCCATAGACGATGCAATCTCAATTGCACTCACACTGCCCTCACTCACTTAGAAAAGAGGAATACCTATGTGAGAATGCTGTTCATTGACTACAGCTCAGCGTTCAACACCATAGTCCCCTCCAAGTTCGTCACTATGCTTGGGACCCTGGGACTGAACAGCTCCCTCTGCAACTGGATCCTGGACTTCCTGATGGGCCGACCCCAGGTGGTGATGGTAGGCAACATTACCTCTGCCACGCTGACCCTCAACTCAGGGCCCCACAGAGGTGTGAGCTTAGTCCCCTCTTGTACTCCCTGTTCACCCACGACTGCATGGCCACACACGACTCCAACACCATCATCAAGTTTTCTTACGACACGACGCTCGTAGGCCTGATCACCGGCGACCATGAGACAGCCTACAGGAAGGAGGTCAGTGACCTGGCAATGTGGTGCCAGGACAACAACCTCTCCCTCAACTTCAGTACGACCAAGGAGCTGATCATGGACTATAGGAAACGGAGGGTCGAGATCTTCAAGTTCCTCAGTGTTCAAAAATGGCCCACACACACCCAAACAGCCATGAAGAAGGCACAACAGTGCCTCTTCCCCCTCAGGAGTTTGAAAAGATTTGGCATGGGCCTTCAAATCTTCAAAAAGTTATACAACTGCACCATTGAGAGCATCTTGACTGGCTGCATCACTGCTTAGTATGGCAACTGCATCGCCCTTGATCGCATGGCGCTACAGAGGGTGGTGCGGAATGCCCACTGCATCACTGGCGCCAAGCTCCCTGCTATCCAGGACTTCTATATCAGGCGGTGTGAAAGGAAGGCCTGGAAAATTGTTAAAGACTCCAGCCACCCAAGCCATAGACTGTTCTCTCCGCTTCTGCACGGCAAGCGTTACTGGAGCATCAAGTCTGACACCAACAGGCTCCTGAACAGCTTCTATCCCCAAGCTAACAAAATGGCTACATGGACTGCATTGACCCTTCTATTTTATTGTTATTTTTTCACTGTCTCTATGCACACTCACACACTCACTCTATTCACATTCTACACACTCACTCACACACACTCACACTGACACTCCAATACACACACACACACACACACTCACACACACACTTAATTTGCTCACACACACATAACACGCACACACATTCATACTGACTCTACACACGTACACCCACTCACATACAATCATCATACAACTTAGGTTGGAGTCATTAAAACTCGTTTTTCAACCACTCTACAAATGTCTTGTTAACAAACTATAGGTTTGGCAAGTCGGTTAGGACATCTACTTTGTGTTTGACACAAGTAATTTTTCCAACAATTGTTTACAGACAGATTATTTCACTTATAATTCACTGTATCACAATTCCAGTGGGTCAGAAGTTTACATACACTAAGATGACTGTGCCTTTAAACAACTTTCCAGAAAATTATGTCATGGCTTTAGATGCTTCTGATAGGCTAATTGACATAATTTGAGTCAATTGGAGGTGTACCTGTGGATGTATTTCAAGGCCTACCTTCAAATTCAGTGCCTCTTTGCTTGACATCATGGGAAAATCAAAAGAAAATCAGCCAAGACATCAGAAAAATTATTGTAGACCTCCACACGACTGGTTCATCCTTGGGAGCAATTTCCAAATGCCTGAAGGTACCACATTCATCTGTACAAACAATAGTACGCAAGTATAAACACATTGGGACCACGCAGCCGTCATACCGCTCAGGAAGGAGACGTGTTCTGTCTCCTAGAGATTAACGTACTTTGGTGCGAAAAGTGCAAATCAATCCCAGAACAACAGCAAAGGACCTTGTGAAGATGCTTATTTTGATGCTTATTTTGTACGTTTGCCCACTGACAAAGACATGATCAGTCTATAATTTTAATGGTAGGTTTATTTTAACAGTTAGAGACAGAATAACAACAAACAAATCCAGAAAAACGCATGTCAAAAATGTTATAAATTGATTTGCATTTTAATGAGGGAAATAAGTATTTGAACCCTCTGCAAAACATGACTTGGTACTTGGTGGCAAAACCCTTGTTGGCAATCACAGAGGTCAGACGTTTCTTGTAGTTGGCCACCAGGTTTGCACACATCTCAGGAGGGATTTTGTCCCACTCCTCTTTGCAGATCTTCTCCAAGTCATTAAGGTTTTGAGGCTGACGTTTGGCAACTCGAACCTTCAGCTCCTTCCACAGATTTTCTATGGGATTAAGGTCTGGAGACTGGCTAGGCCACTCCAGGACCTTAATGTGCTTCTTCTTGAGCCACTCCTTTATTGCCTTGGCCGTGTGTTTTGGGTCATTGTCATGCTGGAATACCCATCCACAACCCATTTTCAATGCCCTGGCTGAGGGAAGGAGGTTCTCACCCAAGATTTGACGGTACATGGCCCTGTCCATCGTCCCTTTGATGCGGTGAAGTTGTCCTGTCCCCTTAGCAGAAAAACACCCCCAAAGCATAATGTTTCCACCTCCATGTTTGACGGTGGGGATGGTGTTCTTGGGGTCATAGGCAGCATTCCTCCTCCTCGAAACACAGCGTGTTGAGTTGATGCCAAAGAGCTCGATTTTGGTCTCATCTGACCACAACACTTTCACCCAGTTCTCCTCTGAATCATTCAGATGTTCATTGGCAAACTTCAGGCGGGCATGTATATGTGCTTTCTTGAGCAGGGGGACCATGCGGGCGCTGCAGGATTTCAGTCCTTTTATTTTTTATTTATTTATTAGACACTCTTATCCAGAGCAACTTACAGGAGCAATTATGGTTAATTGCCTTGCTCAAGGGCACATCGACAGATTTTTCACCTAGTCGGCTCGGGGATTAGAACCAGTGACCTTTTCAGTTACTGGCACAACGCTCTTAACCACTAAGCTACCTGCCACCAGTCCTTCACAGCGTAGTGTGTTACCAATTGTTTTCTTGGTGACTATGGTCCAAGCTGCCTTGAGATCATTGACAAGATCCTCCCGTGTAGTTCTGGGCTGATTCCTCACCGTTCTCATGATCATTGCAACTTCACGAGGTGAGATCTTGCATGGAGCCCCAGGCCGAGGGAGATTGACAGTTATTTTGTGTTTCTTCCATTTGCGAATAATTGCACCAACTGTTGTCACCTTCTCACCAAACTGCTTGGCGATGGTCTTGTAGCCCATTCCAGCCTTGTGTAGGTCTACAATCTTGTCCCTGACATCCTTGGAGAGCTCTTTGGTCTTGGCCATGGTGGAGAGTTTGGAATCTGATTGATTGATTGCTTCTGTGGACAGGTGTCTTTTATACAGGTAAGAAGATGAGATTAGGAGCACTCCCTTTAAGAGTGTGCTCTTAATCTCAGCTCGTTACTTGTATAAAGACACCTGGGAGCCAGAAATCTTTCTGATTGAGAGGGGGTCAAATACATGCGTTTTTATGGATTTTGTTGTTGTTATTCTGTCTCTCACTGTTCAAATAAACCTACCTGTCATGCGTCAGTGTGTAGCGGTAGGACGGAGTCAGGCGCAGGACACAGAACTTAGTCAACGACGTACTTTACTTGTCACAAGTAAATAAACATATCTTCCATGCAGGGAAGAAAATACCGACTCACATGTCAATGACAACAAAACAACGAACAATCATGCACAACACCAAGAGGGAACCAGAGGGTAAAATAGGGAAACAAATTATCATAATTGGAACCAGGTGTGTGCAATATAGACAAAACAAGTAGAACACAGAAACATAGATCGGTGGCAGCTAGTACTCCGGTGACGACGAACGCCGAAGCCTGCCCGAGCAAGGAGGAGGAGCAGCCTCGGCTGAATTCGTGACACTACCATTAAAATTATTTACTGATCATTTCTTTGTCAGTGGGCAAACGTACAAAATCAGCAGGGGATCAAATACTTTTTTCCCACACTGTATCCACAGTAAAACGAGTCCTATATCGACATAACCTGAAAGGCCGCTCAGCAAGGAAGAAGCCATTGCTCCAAAACCGCCATAAAAAAGCAAGACTACGGTTTCCAACTGCACATGGGGACAAAGATTGTACTTTTTGGAGAAATGTCCTCTGGTCTGATGAAACAAAAATATAACTGTTTGGCCATAATGACCATCGTTATGTTTGGAGGAAAAAAGGGGTAGATTGCAAACCAAAGAACACCATCCCAACCGTGAAGCACGGGGGTGGCAGCATCATGCTGTGGGGGTGCTTTGCTGCAGGAGGGACTGGTGCACTTCACAAAATAGATGGCATCATGAGGAAGGAAAATTATGTGGATATATTGAAGCAACATCTCAAGACAATGGTCGCAAATGGGTCTTCCAAATGGACAATGACCCCAGCATACTTCCGAAGTTGTGGCAAAATGGCTTAAGGACAACAAGTCAAGGTATTGGAGTGGCCATCTTAAAGCCCTGACCTCAATCCTGTAGAAAATGTGTGGGCAGAACTGAAAAGACGTGTGCGAGCAAAGAGGCCTACAAACCTGACTCAGTTACATCAGCTCTGTCAGCAGGAATGGGCCAAAATTCACCCAATTTATTGTGGGAAGCTTGTGGAAGGCTACCCGAAACGTTTGACCCACGTTAAACAATTTAAAGGCAACGCTACCAACGCTAGTGTATGTAAACTTCTGACCCACTGGGAATGTGATTAAATAAATAAAAGCTGAAATAAACAATTCTCTACTATTATTCTGACATTTCACATTCTTAAAATAAAGTGGTGATCCTAACTGACCTAAGACAGGGAATTTTTACTAGGATTAAATGTCAGGAATTGTGAAAAACTGAGTTTAAATGTATTTGGCTAAGGTGTATGTAAACTTCCGACTTCAACTGTATATGCTGCTGCTACTCTGTTTATCAGGGGCGCAACTTTGGTTTTAGAAGTGGGGGGGACATATATATTATTTGATTATTAAAAATTGTTTATCCAGTCGGATAAACACTCCAAACAGCCTACCCGACCGCTCGGAAGCGTCCGCACGGTCCTAAAGCACACAGTTGCCTCGTTTTGTATCACATTCCAATGATAAAACTTGAGGGGACAAAAATGCAATTTCAGAATGTGGGGGGGGGGACATGTTATGGTATGGGCAGGCATAAGCTACAGACAACAAACACAATTTCATTTCATTGATGGCAATATGAATGCACAGAGATACCGTGACGAGATCTTGAGGCCCATTGTCGTGCCATTAATCCGCTGCCATCCCCCCATGTCGCAAGGATCTGTACACAATTCCTGGAAGCTGAAAATGTCCCAGTTCTTCCAAGGCCTGCATACTCACCAGAGTTCACCCATTGAGCTTGTTTGGGATGCTCTGGATCGACATGTACGACAGCGTGTTCCAGTTCCCGCCTAAATCCAGCAACTTCGCAAAGCCATTGAAGAGGTGTTGGACAACATTCCACAGGCCACAATCAGCAGCCTGATCAACTCTATGCGAAGGAGATATGCTGTCAAGGAGATATTATCAGATTAACTGTTTTGTACAGATAATTATCAGACTCAAGTGCTGGTAAACACTCAAATACATTTTGTTTTAAAATGTCACAAACGTAGTGCACTGGGCCTTTACTAGTCCTGGACTAGCCAACCAATATGGACGTCTTCAGCGTTGGCAAACAATCGCAGCACCCCCACCCCCAAACTACTTCACGCGGCTATGGATGTAGCCTAGTGAGCTAGAAATGTATAAACTGTAACGAATGCTGATAAAAGCTAAAGCATAAACCATACAGACTGATTGTCTTTGTATAGACAAACTTGTAAATACAAGTAGGCCTAGTGATGTTACACAGTAGGCCCTTTCAGTAACACAGACAGATAAGTAAGAAATGGACAGGTCATATTTAGGCACGAATGGTTTTTGAAATAGAATTAGAACATTTGTAACCTAAACTAGATGCGCAAGCCTAACCTAGATGTTTTGAGCCCCACCTGTTTAGCTTAAAAAATATATATTAATTATTATTATCATTATATAAAAAATAATGCCTGTTTTGCATGTTATTTTGGCATTAATACGTGTCACATATCAGTTTGCAAACAAAAAATAATAATTGAGTTAATAAATCCACATACTAGTTGCGCCATGATTGGCTCAGTGTTCTGTCACTCATGGGGACACTACGTCACCGCAAAATCTACAGGTAGAGCTAGAAAATTCAAGCCCCTTGGGTGCTGCCATTGACTTACATTAGAAGTGCCCATCCAAGAAGGCTCAACGTCATTGGCCACAGATAAAATGACGTCAAATCACGTTATATCTACCGTAGCTTTGATTGGACTGATCATGTCAACATCATACTTTCAAAATCTTAGCTAGCAAGCTAGACAAGCAGTCATCATCAAGTCGACAATCTACTGGCAAATCCTTTCAATCCTTGTCATATGAAGAGAAATTATAGATAAAATGTATCGTTGGTCATCGGCCATAAACATAAACATTACACAACAAGTTGGAAATCGCATATTCAACAATGAGTGCTGAGGCGCGACTGCAGCCTCGGGGTTCGATCCCAGGCTGTGTCACAGCCAGCCGTGACCAGGAGACCCATGGGACGGCGCACAATTGGCCCAGTGTCGTCTGTGTTAGGGGAGGGTTTGACTGGCCGGGATTTCCTTGTCTCATCGTGCTCTAGCAACTCCTTTTGGCTGGCCGGGCGCCTGCAAGCTGACTTTGGTCGTCAGTTCGACAGTGTTTCCTCCGACACTTTCGTGCGGCTGGCTTCCGGGTTAAGCGAGCAGTGTGTCAAGAAGCAGTGTGACTTGGCTCTCGACCTTCGCCGAGTCCGTAGGGGAGTTGCAGCGATGAGACAAGATCGTAACTTCTGGCCCATGGCATTACATGTGAATGTTTATCCTTTTAAATTTGAACCTTTTCTCAAATTTCGTGATATCCAACTGGTAAAGTTGGAATACATTGGCCATGCTGTCAATCCAACATGACTTCTGCCGCATTCAAAACAACTGGAAAATTGGAACTGGGAAATCTCAGACTTCAGTGAGTTCAAGACAACTGGGAAGTCGAAAAAAGAACTAGCTCCGACTGGGAAAATACAGAAAATAATTTTGAACGGTCATCCAACTCAAAATTCCAAGTCGGGAACTCGGGCCTCTTTCTAGAGCCCACAAGAAGAACCGCCGTGCCACCTTCCTGTTCAAGTGAGCACAGCACATCTAGGTGAGTCCTAAAATGTATTGTATGCTGCTGCATACATTATGTAATATGCCAGGGAGATTCAGTTGAAGTTGGAAGTTTACATACACCTCAGCCAAATACATTTAAACTCAGTTTTTCACAATTCCTGACATTTAATCCTAGTAAAAATTCCCTGTTTTAGGTCAGTTAGGATCACCACTTTATTTTAAGTGGCGGTTTTGGAGCAGTGGCTTCTTCCTTGCTGAGCGGCCTTTCAGTTTATGTCGATATAGGACTCGTTTTACTGTGGATATAGATACTTTTGTACCTGTTTCCTCCAGCATCTTCACAAGGTCCTTTGCTGTTGTTCTGGGATTGATTTGCACTTTTCGCACCAAAGTACGTTAATCTCTGAGTGGTATGATGGCTGCGTGGTCCCATGGTGTTTATACTTGCATACTATTGTTTGTACAGATGAATGTGGTACCTTCAGGCATTTGGAAATTGCTCCCAAGGATGAACCAGACTTGTGGAGGTCTACAATTTTTTTTCTGAGGTCTTGGCTGATTTCTTTTGATTTTCCCATGATGTCAAGCAAAGAGGCACTGAGTTTGAAGGTAGGCCTTGAAATACATCCACAGGTACACCTCCAATTGACTCAAATGATGTCAATTAGCCTATCAGAAGCTTCTAAAGCCATGACATCATTTTCTGGAATTTTCCAAGCTGTTTAAAGGCACAGTCAACTTAGTGTATGTAAACCTCTGACCCACTGGAATTGTGATACAGTGAATTATAAGTGAAATAATCTGTCTGTAAACAATTGTTGTAAAAATAACTTGTGTAATGCACAAAGTAGCTGTCCTAACCGACTTGCCAAAATTATAGTTTGTTAACAAGAAATTTGTGCAGTGGTTGAAAAACAAGTTTTAATGACTCCAACCTAAGTGAATGTAAACTTCTTACTTCAACTGTATGTATACTGTTGCCAAGAAAGTAATACTAAGTGTATGTTATGTAGTAAGCTGTTAGTAGCCCATGTGCCTCACCCTAATAATTTGGTCCCTTTCTTATCCGCTCGTCGTTCCCTTATGCCATAGTTTGTACATCTCAATTGTCAGTAGAAACCACATTTGTTTAAGCAAGTCAGCCATATCAGCTATGTTTTTTTTTTAAGGCAGTAAATGAGGCTGAATGAACTGTTTCGCTGCCAGACAAGGCTCCGCTGATAGCCAGGTGTAGCGGTGGTAAGGATTCACTCCATGGTGCTGAAAGAAAGCTCTGCTGTTGGGACAGCTTTATGTAGGCCCTAACAGTTTGTGGGCACCGTTTGCCACCGTTATAGCGCAATGAATGTATTGTTTAGTGTTGTGTTGTGCAAGTGACTGTGTTGGCTGCAGTACACCTCATCACACAGACTAACACACAACTAACCAGTCATAATCATTGGTGGACACATTGACATTTTCTTGAACAATCCTCCGTTTTTTATACAGTGCATTCGGAAAGTATTCAGAGCCCTTGACCTTTTCCACATTTTGTTATGTTACAGCCTAAAATGTTTCCTCAGCAATCTACACACAATACCCCATAATGACAAAGCAAACATTTTTTTTTAGAAATGCATTCCATTTTTTTTAAAGAAGGAAAACTGAAATATCACATTTACATAAGTATTCAGACCCTTTACTCAGTACTTTGTTGAAGCACCTTTGGCAGCGATTCCAGCCTCGAGTCTTCTTGGGTATGACACTACAAGCTTGGCACACCTGTATTTGGGGAGTTTCTCTCATTCTTCTCTGCAGATCAAGCTCTGTCAGGGTGGATGGGGAGCGTCACTGCACAGCTATTTTCAGGTCTCTCAAGTCCGGGCTCAGGCTGGACCCCTCAAGGACATTCAGAGACTTGTCCCGAAGCCACTCCTGCGTTGTCTTGGCTGTGTGCTTAGGGTTGTTGTCCTGTTGGAAGGTGAACCTTCACCCCAGTCTGAGGTCCTGATTGCTCTGGAGCAGGTTTTCATCAAGGATCTCTCTGTATGTTGCTCCGTTCATCTTTCCTTTGATCCTGACTAGTCTCCCAGTCCCTGCCGCTGAAAAACATCCCCAAAGCATGATGCTGCCACCACCATGCTTCACCGTAGGGATGGTGCCAGGTTTCCTCCAGACGTGACGCTTGGAATTTAGGCCAAAGAGTTCAATCTTGGTTTCATCAGACCAGAGAATCTTGTTTCTCATGGTCTGAGTCTTTTAGGTGCCTTTTGGCAAACTCCAAGCGGACTGTCAAGTGCCTTTTACTGAGGAGTAGCTTTCGTCTGGCCACTCTACCATAAAGGCCTAATTGGTAGAGTGCTACAGAGATGGTTGTCCTTCTGGAGGTTCTCCCATCGCCACAGAGGAACTTCTTCCATTTAAGAATGATGGAGGCCACTGTGTTCTTGAGGACCTTCAATTCTGCACACATTTTATGGTACACTTCCCCAGATCTGTGCCACAATCCTGTCTCGGAGCTCTATGGACAATTCCTTCGACCTAATGGCTTGGATTTTGCTCTGACATGCTCCGTCAACTGTGGGACCTTATATAGACAGGTGTGTGCCTTTCCAAATCATGTTCAGTCAATTGACTTTACCACAGTTGGACTCCAATCAAGTTGTAGAAACATCTCAAGGATGATCAATGGAAACAGTATGCAACTGAGCTCAATTTCGAGTCTAATAGCAAATGGTCTGAATACTTATGTAAAAAGTATTTTTTATTTTACATAAATAAGAAATCTAAAAACCTGTTTTCACTTTGTCATTATGTGGTATTGTGTGTAGATTGATGAGGGAAAAAAACAATTGAATTAATTTTAGAATAAGGCTGTAACATAACAAAGTCAAGGGGTCTGAATATTTTCCGAATGCACTGTATGTTCATGTAATGTTGAGATAAAACTACTTAGATTCTAGATGCATCCTCTCGTGTGTTGAGACCCAGTTAGCTGTGCTTATGGCCAGGCGAGACTAGGTCAACTGTGGTCTGGTAAGGTGTTTCTTAACTCTAGTCCTGCCTGTGGACCTAGCTACAAGGTGTTCAGGTTTTAGTTCCTGCCACTAGTCAGCTGCACTCTATGTTGCTAGTCAGCTGCGTTGCTTGTGATCCGCAGTGCCCTTTTGCTATTTATTAGTCAGCTGTGCCAGTGGTTAAGTAGCATGCATGTAGTCAGCTGTGTGTGTGGAGTGTAGTCAGCTGTGTGTGTGGAGTGTAATCAGCTGTGTGTGTAGTGTGTAGTTAGCTGTGTGTGTAGTGTGTAGTTAGCTGTGTGTAGTGTGTAGTCAGCTGTGTGTGTAGTGTGTAGTCAGCTGTGTGTGTAGAGTGTAGTCAGCTGTGTGTGTAGAGTGTAGTCAGCTGTGTGTGTAGAGTGTAATCAGCTGTGTGTGTAGAGTGTAGTTAGCTGTATGTGTAGAGTGTCGTTAGCTGTATGTGTAGAGTGTAGTCAGCTGTATGTGTAGTGTGTAATCAGCTGTATATGTAGTGTGTAATCAGCTGTATATGTAGTGTGTAATCAGCTGTATGTGTAGAGTGTAGTCAGCTGTGTGTGTAGTTAGCTGTGTGTGTAGTGTGTAGTTAGCTGTGTGTGTAGTGTGTAGTCAGCTGTGTGTGTAGTGTGTAATCAGCTGTGTGTGTAGAGTGTCGTTAGCTGTGTGTGTAGTGTGTAATCAGCTGTATGTGTAGTGTGTAATCAGCTGTATGTAAAGAGTGTAGTCAGCTGTGTGTGTAGTTAGCTGTGTGTGTAGTGTGTAGTCAGCTGTATGTGTAGTGTGTAGTCAGCTGTGTGTGTGTGTGTAGTGTGTAGTCAGTTGTGTGTGTAGAGTGTAGTCAGCTGTGTGTGTAGAGTGTAGTCAGCTGTGTGTGTAGTTAGCTGTGTGTGTAGTGTGTAGTCAGCTGTATGTGTAGTGTGTAGTTACCTGTGTGTAGAGTGGTGTTTGCTGTGTGTAGAGTGTAGTCAGATGTGTGTGTAGAGTGTAGTCAGCTGTGTGTGTAGAGTGTAGTCAGCTGTGTGTGTAGTTAGCTGTGTGTGTAGTGTGTAGTCAGCTGTATGTGTAGTGTGTAGTCAGCTGTGTGTATGTAGTGTGTAGTCAGTTGTGTGTGTAGAGTGTAGTCAGTTGTGTGTGTAGAGTGTAGTCAGCTGTGTGTGTAGAGTGTAATCAGCTGTATGTGTAGAGTGTAGTCAGCTGTGTGTGTAGTTAGCTGTGTGTGTAGTGTGTAGTCAGCTGTATGTGTAGTGTGTAGTCAGCTGTGTGTGTGTAGTGTGTAGTCAGTTGTGTGTGTAGAGTGTAGTCAGATGTGTGTGTATAGTGTAGTCAGCTGTGTGTGTAGTTAGCTGTGTGTGGTGTGTGTAGTCAGCTGTATGTGTAGTGTGTAGTTAGCTGTGTGTAGAGTGTTGTTAGCTGTGTGTAGAGTGTAGTCAGATGTGTGTAGAGTGTAGTCAGCTGTGTGTGTAGTTAGCTTTGTGTGTAGTGTGTAGTCAGCTGTATGTGTAGTGTGTAGTCAGCTGTATGTGTAGTGTGTAGTCAGCTGTGTGTGTAGTGTGTAGTCAGCTGTGTGTGTAGAGTGTAGTCAGTTGTGTGTGTAGAGTGTAAGCAGCTGTATGTGTAGAGTGTAGTCAGCTGTGTGTGTAGTTAGCTGTGTGTGTAGTGTGTAGTCAGCTGTATGTGTAGTGTGTAGTCAGCTGTATGTGTAGTGTGCAGTCAGCTGTGTGTGTGTAGTGTGTAGTCAGTTGTGTGTGTAGAGTGTAGTCAGCTGTGTGTGTGTGTAGTGTGTAGTCAGCTGTGTGTGTAGAGTGTAGTCAGCTGTGTGTGTAGAGTGTAGTCAGCTGTATGTGTAGAGTGTTGTTTGCTGTATGTGTAGAGTGTAGTCAGCTGTGTGTGTAGTTAGCTGTGTGTGTAGTGTGTAGTCAGCTGTGTGTGTGTAGTGTGTAGTCAGTTGTGTGTGTAGAGTGTAGTCAGTTGTGTGTGTAGAGTGTAGTCAGCTGTGTGTGTGTAGTGTTTAGTCAGCTGTGTGTGTAGAGTGTAGTCAGCTGTGTGTGTAGAGTGTAGTCAGCTGTGTGTGTAGAGTGTTGTTTGCTGTATGTGTAGAGTGTAGTCAGCTGTGTGTGTAGTTAGCTGTGTGTGTAGTGTGTAGTCAGCTGTATGTGTAGTGTGTAGTCAGCTGTGTGTGTGTAGTGTGTAGTCAGTTGTGTGTGTAGAGTGTAGTCAGCTGTGTGTGTAGAGTGTAGTCAGCTGTGTGTGTAGTTAGCTGTGTGTGTAGTGTGTAGTCAGCTGTATGTGTAGTGTGTAGTTAGCTGTGTGTAGAGTGTAGTCAGATGTGTGTGTAGAGTGTAGTCAGCTGTGTGTGTAGTTAGCTGTATGTGTAGTGTGCAGTCAGCTGTGTGTGTGTAGTGTGTAGTCAGTTGTGTGTGTAGAGTGTAGTCAGTTGTGTGTGTAGAGTGTAGTCAGCTGTGTGTGTGTGTAGTGTGTAGTCAGCTGTGTGTGTAGAGTGTAGTCAGCTGTGTGTGTAGAGTGTAGTCAGCTGTATGTGTAGAGTGTTGTTTGCTGTATGTGTAGAGTGTAGTCAGCTGTGTGTGTAGTTAGCTGTGTGTGTAGTGTGTAGTCAGCTGTGTGTGTGTAGTGTGTAGTCAGTTGTGTGTGTAGAGTGTAGTCAGTTGTGTGTGTAGAGTGTAGTCAGCTGTGTGTGTGTAGTGTTTAGTCAGCTGTGTGTGTAGAGTGTAGTCAGCTGTGTGTGTAGAGTGTTGTTTGCTGTATGTGTAGAGTGTAGTCAGCTGTGTGTGTAGTTAGCTGTGTGTGTAGTGTGTAGTCAGCTGTATGTGTAGTGTGTAGTCAGCTGTGTGTGTGTAGTGTGTAGTCAGTTGTGTGTGTAGAGTGTAGTCAGCTGTGTGTGTAGAGTGTAGTCAGCTGTGTGTGTAGTTAGCTGTGTGTGTAGTGTGTAGTCAGCTGTATGTGTAGTGTGTAGTTAGCTGTGTGTAGAGTGTAGTCAGATGTGTGTGTAGAGTGTAGTCAGCTGTGTGTGTAGTTAGCTGTGTGTGTAGTGTGTAGTCAGCTGTATGTGTAGTGTGCAGTCAGCTGTATGTGTAGTGTGTAGTCAGCTGTGTGTGTGTAGTGTGTAGTCAGTTGTGTGTGTAGAGTGTAGTCAGTTGTGTGTGTAGAGTGTAGTCAGCTGTGTGTGTAGAGTGTAATCAGCTGTATGTGTAGAGTGTAGTCAGCTGTGTGTGTAGTTAGCTATGTGTGTATTGTGTAGTTAGCTGTGTGTGTAGTGTGTAGTCAGCTGTATGTGTAGTGTGTAGTCAGCTGTGTGTGTGTAGTGTGTAGTCAGTTGTGTGTGTAGAGTTTAGTCAGTTGTGTGTGTAGAGTGTAGTCAGCTGTGTGTGTGTGTAGTGTGTAGTCAGCTGTGTGTGTAGAGTGTAGTCAGCTGTGTGTGTAGAGTGTAATCAGCTGTATGTGTAGAGTGTAGTCAGCTGTGTGTGTAGTTAGCTGTGTGTGTAGTGTGTAGTCAGCTGTATGTGTAGTGTGTAGTCAGATGTATGTGTAGTGTGTAGTCAGCTGTGTGTGTGTAGTGTGTAGTCAGTTGTGTGTGTAGAGTGTAGTCAGTTGTGTGTGTAGAGTGTAGTCAGCTGTGTGTGTGTAGTGTGTAGTCAGCTGTGTGTGTAGAGTGTAGTCAGCTGTGTGTGTAGAGTGTAGTCAGCTGTGTGTGTAGAGTGTTGTTTGCTGTATGTGTAGTGTGTAGTCAGCTGTATGTGTAGAGTGTAGTCAGCTGTGTGTGTAGTGTGTAGTCAGTTGTGTGTGTAGAGTGTAGTCAGCTGTGTGTGTGTGTGTAGTGTGTAGTCAGCTGTGTGTGTAGAGTGTAGTCAGCTGTGTATGTAGAGTGTTGTTAGCTGTATGTGTAGAGTGTAGTTAGCTGTATGTGTAGAGTGTTGTTAGCTGTATGTGTAGAGTGTAGTCAGCTGTGTGTGCAGGCAGCTGTGCTGTAGTCACCTGTGCCCTGGTCAGCTGTGCTGTGTGAACCCGTGGAAGCCAGTGCCACTGTGCTTTCCTGATTCTGAATCTGTCCTCCTTGTTCTCCTGCAGGCAGAACCAGGCTGGGTTGGACTAGCCGGGGTCAGGCAGCTCTGTGATTCCTCAAAGCAGTTTCCTGACGAGCAGCTCCAACTATGCCAGCCCTGGACTCGGATCGACGCCAGCCCACCAAAGGTCAGCAGTCACAATGCAGCAGACAGGATCAAGTGACTCCCCTTACTGCAGTATCACTCAAACCATTGCTTTATCTAACACTCAAAGGCAAGTATGTGCACACGTACTTATGCATACGCACATACACTCTCACATGCACATGCATACGTATGCATATGTGCACACACGCACACACACACACACACACACACACACACACACACACACTACCTTTCACACTCTCTCCCTCTCTTTCTCTCTCTCTCTCTCTCTCACACACACACACACTAGCACACACACCTACATTCACATACTTGCACATTGAATACTTGTTAAACTTCCTTCTGAACTCTGAAGGATGTCAGTGTGATTTATCAGTTCATTAAATGAGGTCATGAAGGTGGATGATAGGAATGCCGAGTCAGCAATAGGCATACCTAATTGTATGTGCATGCCCTGGATACATTTTAAAGAGCGACTGAACGCACCGATTCCGCATGTGACTGAATCGGAATTTCAGGATTCGGAATTCGGAATCGGAATCTCGCATATGGCAGTTACTGATGTTTGTCCTCCTTGAGACACCATAGGGAAAAAGCCAGAATTACTTCCTCAAAATAGTCAGAAAGAATCTAAGATCATTTTAAAAATCTGTAATTAAATTTGAGGTTTTTGTAGAGGAGGATTTAGTCACGCAATTTTACGTCTAGCTAAGGTGTTTGGTGCAGTATTTCTCAAGCAAAAAAAATTCTGACGTGTTGTCTTATGTAAACTTATGTAAACAAAGTCAGATCCGTCTCACTGGGCATGTTCCTTTGCCCAGGTGTTGCTGACGCCTGCCAGATCTTTCAATGCCTTGATAGGTATTGTTACGTATCAGCTAACCACATCATATGTCATAGCAATCTGTCAGTCGATGACACAGTCGATGACGTGGCACGCAACCATTGGTTGATGCTTGCAACATCTGAGCAGGGGAACGTGGCCACTGTCTGCGGTATGATTGGATAAAGCACAATCACCGCAGCTGTGTATCCCGTGTTAGTGGGCAATTAAGCATTATCAAAATCAAAACCCAACCCTCAAGTAAGTCATGATGAACTCACATCCCCAGCCAACTATCCAGTGATTTAGCACTACTGGCCCTCTATGGTTTGTCTGATGACAGCAAGCACTTGGGGACTTGGGCAACGGAAGACATTTTACAAAAAGCTATTGCAGTGTACTTTCTGTCTCATCATATCATGATGAATAATACTCTGGAAAACATTTTTGTTCAACTTTAGTGCAGTTGCTGAAAACTGCTGCAATGTCTAATGTAAGGAAGAATTCAGATCAAATGTAATATCCCAGAAAAATGTAGTCTGTCAAAGTCAAATACAGGACTTTTAATGGTAAGACAAAGCCACAGAAATCACACAACCTGATTACATCATCATCATAATCATCTCCAATCCTTACAATGATTAAATGATGAAAAAGGGCAGTCCATTTGACCTTACTGTCTGTAGGCTACATGTCTGAGAGAGATAGGTCATATAGGGGCCTGTAAGTGATCTCCCAGGATCACAGAGATATTGTAATATGATATGTCTGCCTAAAATATGCTCCAGCCCAGTCAACTACTGCCAGCATGGATGTTTGACTTATACATTTCAAGTTAACTACAGAGGAGCGATATGATGACCATACATATCAGCTAGTCTAAATTCTAACATTTGAACTACTGTGCAGCAATGACTATGCAAGGCAAACTTTAGTCAGCTTATAGAGCTGGGAAAATCTGGAAAGCTTTTTCTTGAATCTTATATGTTATCGTTGTTAAGAAAAAAATAAAGAAACGTCACTTTTAAATCTCCAATGCCCCACTCGGTTTAGCTAACCCTTTTTGTTCTTCATTGGAATAATGGATTTCATTCCCCTTTAATACTTTGGTACATTTTCTCATTTCATATTGGGCCCATAAAACACTCCAACAAACTAAAACAAATCATGGTAACGCTTTATATTGAGTTACTCTCATACCTCTGTAGTAACACTGTCACTACACTAGTAACAACATTGTATTAACAACTGCATTATAATTGCAAATGCTAATACTGAAGTACTATGTACAATAACAACAATGTTTCTACAGTACTAATTACAGTGCTACTACACAAGTATAAGAGCAACTTAATGTAAAGTGTTACCCAAATCATACACACACATGCGCACACGCACAATATTATTATTTTATACACACAAACACTTCACCTCTCTCCATCTATTCTGTCAGTCCCTGTCAAGTGTTGCCTATCTGCCACACAGAATCACCAATACAGTGAGAACAAGTAGAGAGCAAAGCACACTGGGAAATTATACCCAAGAGTGGTAAAGAGAAACACTACTACCATAAGGGCATAGACCAGTGCTCTGAGAGAGAAGAACACCCTCAACCATGCCAAGACGCTGCTGGCAGCATCCTCCACTTTCTCAGAGGGAGGAGGGCTCGAACGGCTGCTGATGGTCTCCTGATCCTCCCCTAATGACGATGGGTTTTGGGTTGACCATTGACTGACCATTGACTCACTCCCTTCACTGACCACTGTGTTAAATCTTGTGCTTAGAGGCGATGAATGAGAGAGGACAGTTGTACCTCTGTTTGGAGATGACGCATAGGCTTGGCCCATAGAGGGCTCTGCATTGCTACTCGGTGTAGTTTGGATAAGGCCTTGTCTCAGTTTAAAGGTCAAATCGGGAACTGTACGTGCTTTCATGAGAGAATCTACCCAAGAGTCTATGTCAGTCACCATTTTCTTAGTAAGACGTTTTGTCTGGTGGATCGGTACATTTTGAATAACTTCAGGTACATCTGACAGTTTCTCCTCTATCTCCACCTCCTCATTGTCTTGTTCGGCTAAAGGACTATTATCAACCTCTTCTAACGTTTCCTCATTCAAACATTTCTGTTCTGTGAAAATCTCATCTTCACCTAACTCTACTTCTTTTTCAAATGATTCTTTATCATCCTTGATAATAAGTTCTTTTGACCCTTCTAACAACTTTCCATTTTCGTCTTGTCTTGGGCATTCAACGTTTTCCATTGTCACCTCATGCTCTTCTTCCTTTTCTGTTGACACGTCCTCACTCTCATTTCGAGTGTTCGCTGTCTCGTCCGTTAAATCCTCAACTTCCTCTTTTTCAGGAGTTTCGATACTTATTTCTTCATTTATCTGTTCTATGTCTCTCTGTCTGGACATTTCGGCCATTACATTTTCTGTCTTTTCCACTTCTCCTGTGTTATTTTCCCTGAATACTTCGGGGTCTGTTATGTTGTGTGTTGATGAATCTTTATCCATATCAATGTCTCTGTATAGCTCCTCTTCATTTAGGCTCTGATAGATATCGTCTTGTATTTTATTTGACCAGAATCGCTCTTCGTGTGTTTGTTTGGATCTGAATTCTTTAACCTCTTCTAGGTTCTCTCTGTCTCTCTGTTCTTCATCAAACTGACTCAGTCTGAATTCCTCTAATTCATTTGATCTGAATTCTTCATCGGGTGTTTGGTTCGGTCTGAATTTTTCGGCAAATGTCCGGTTCTCTCTGTCTAACTCTTCATCTTTATGATTCAGGCGCAATTCTTTGTCTGTATGGCTCCGTCTGTCATCTTCATCTTGATGGCTTGGTGAGAATTCCTCTTCCATCTCAATTTTGTTCGGTCTTAATTCCTCTACCTCAGTTTGGTTCCAGTTGAATTCATCATCAAATGTTTGGTTTGGTCTAGATTCATCTTCTTGATTTGATCTTAATTTCTCTGCCTCTGATTGATTCGGTTTTAATTCATTTTGCACTGTATTAAATGGTCTGATTTCAACTTTGTCAGATTTGTTTTGTGTGAGTTCCTCTTCATGTCTTTGTTTCAGTCTGAAATCTTCTGCTTCTGATTGTTTCAGGCTTGTTTCTTCTTTTTCTGTTTGATTGAGCCTGAGTTCATCTTCATATGTTTGGCTCGGCCTGAATTCTTCAAACTCTGTTAGGTTCAGTTCTAAATACATTTTGTCTCTTCGGTTAATTCTGAATTCATCTTCCACTGCTTGACTTTCTCTATGCAACACTTCTTCTGTGAGGTCTTGTGTGAATTCTTCTTCCTCTGGTTGGTTCTGCCTGAACAGCTCATCCTCTTTGTTGGTCTGTGCGAATCCCTCCTCCACTCCATGGCTCTGTGTGTTCGTCTTATCCTCTGTCCTCTCTCTGACTGTCTCCCTAAATGTCACAGTATCATCAGCTGCTTTGTGCACATTTCCTTTAACCTCTGCTTCCATGTCGGAAGAAAGCGTCTTGTCTTGCCTTTCTCCCTGACAGATTCTATCTGCTGCAATGGCATTCTGAGATTCCGCCATTGCTGTCATATCTGTTGTCTCGGTCTCCCCCGAGCTTGTTACCGGCTCTGCTCTATATGGTGTGAAAGGCTCCTCTCCTCTTCCTCTCCCCCTCTCCACATGCTTGTAGCACTGAGCCGTGCTGTCAACAGAGCCCCCGGCCACCCTTGCGGCACCCGAGGGAATGGATTCCTGTAGAGTGTCTGTTACAGGGATAACCTCTGACCTTTGCGAAGGATCATAAACCATCGCTTTGTCGTCTCTGGGGAAGGTGACACCCGATCTTGGCAGTGGCTTCTCGGCACTGACCACAGGCATCACATGATTGTGAGCCCACGACGGCAGTTCATCTACTGTGCAGTGTGTGTATCTTTGTGTATTTGAGTCCAAGTCATCCTCCTGTTGGTTCTCGACTTTTGAGGAAGCCTCAAAATACTCTTTTTCGATTGACGGGCAAACTGAAGTTGCCGACTGCAGCCATTCAGACTCTGGCACACTGGTGGTATCTTTGGAGTCTGTGCCATTGAGAAAGGCTTCCCACAAATCACAAACAGAGGTTTGTTCTCCCAGATTATCCTCTGACTTGTCTGATGTGACCTGAGATGTGGTCCTCGTTCTAATCCAGATATCATCCTCATCTGGAGTCACCGCCCACACTTTATCTTTGCCCCAGTCCAGGGATAGTAGGGGTATCTGGTGGTACGTCATTATTTGAGGGGTATCATTGGCTTGTTTCTTCTGGTGTAATCGTAGGAGACTGGAGGCGCTGTCCCCTAGGGGTTTGATTCTGATATCAGGCAGTGAAGGTGGTTTCTCCAGTCCGTTATGTGGTAGCCCATTGGAAATGTGTTCCTGTCTTGCCGCCTGCTCTCGCTGAGAGAAGTATTCCTGCACTTGTGCTGAACGGGCCACCCTTCGTCTGCTCCTCTGACTATCCCCCTGTCAGTCAACAAGACAAGGAAAAGGGCATATTTAGGTTTGGACTTACTTAGTTTTAACATCTGATCTAACAAGGACTAATATAAAAAATATGTTAACTTATTGCAATAAAACAAATATGTAACATTTGTAGAATATTGCAATGAGATTGGAACTTTGGGTGCAATACCTATTTTTATTTACATACTTGCCCCCAGCATTTACTAGTGGCACAAATCATATAAATCGTTTCACATGACTGAAATAAAAGAAGTATCATGTAAAATTCCTCACTGCCTCCTCACGTACAGTATGTTACACTGACTCATGCGTAACTAACTGAAGTACAGACATGCCTTACTGCAGAAAGATTATGGTCGGTAATAATGCTCAAACTTATTAACTATATGTATTTTATGGTGAGAAATGTGTTAAATACTGTTTTGTGTCAAATGTGTATGTGGTAGTAGCATAGCACCCCACCCAGGACATATCAATATGTTTGTCAGCCCTTTAGTACAAATTATTGACCTCACCAAATGTTTGTGATGGTAATCCTCGTGATTCAAAATAGAGTGCAAATGCTCTGCGTTGTCCACTGTTTTCCTGTCAGTCCCCTCTGCTCTATGTGTGGCTGAATCTGGAAAATAAATGTCTCACAGACTCAGATTCACAAGCATGGTGTTCAGATTTCATAGACATAATATGAGCGATACACACCTGGAGCGTCTGTAGTGGTCTCCACAGGGTTCTCCTCAGCACTGTTCATCTTACTGTCAACACAGAGGAGAGATCAAATTACATGAAGTGTTATGGGGCAAAAGAATAAGGAATACGGTTCCTCAATAATCAAAACACAGAGGTTGTTATGCTTTTGGTCCTAAAGTAAAAAAAAAAAAAAAAAAAAAGGAAACATATTTTATTTTCCAGTCAATATCAGATGTCATGGAAAGCTGGACTGACACTAGATCTCATGGGGAGCTATTTGATACAGTAGCCTTGCACAACGGGAATCTCTGAAAAAGCTAACTCCAACAATCCAACAATCATGCACAGGTGATCCATCTACCATTATAGAAAGAAAAAGTACTTTTTTTTTATAAATGTGTCACACTACTAATTTAATATTTTCCTATTTCACTAAGAGATAATATTATTTAAGCCTATTACTCAATTTGCTGGCAGAACTACTTGTTTGTAATCTATAATATAGTGATTAATACTTAGTTCTTTAATACTTCAGTAATAGTGTGTTTCTACCGCTTATTGTCAGCAGAGGGAACAATAATAGGACCGGGATGACTCCTTACCTGTTGACTTTCAGACAGCTTCTCTTCTCTCTCCTGTTATTTACTTCCTCTAGCTGAGGCTCCATCGCTATCAGGTCTCTGCCTCCCTTTTTCTGGCAGAACAGCACATAGTTCATGTCACTGTTGTTTGCCCAAAAAATGCCCACCGATGTCTCGTATCTGAGGCAGAACTCCACTCTGGCTCCCTCCATCTCAAAGGGAGGCACAAGGGTAAGCCTGAACGCAAACCTGTCCGTTGTTCCATCGCTGGAACCTGGGACGTACTCAGCCAGCAGGTCAAAGCTGGTCTTCCAGCTATCCAGAGTGATCCGGATATAAAGGGATTTATTGTAGCACAAGTTCACCACCCTGACAATACCCCTGAGCGCGGTGGTGCCAGGAAGTAACTCAATGCTCTCCAGCTCCAGCTTCTGATCTTGGAGTCTCTGTTCGAGTTCCTCCGGAGACGAGGGCACGGTAAACAAAGATGACAGGAAATACTCGTCCGGTTCTTTAATTTTGACCTCGGGCTCCAGGGGGTCAGCGACCTCTGCCCCCGTCAGGTCTGTACTGTCAAACTCCTTGACGTACACCAGATCCAGACCAAAGGCATCAGCGAAGGATACCTTCCTACGGATGACGGCCGGGGGCTCGGGCTCCGAACCATCTGACTCGTCCGACTCATCTGTGGCGCCTTTCTGTAGGGAGAGGCTTCCTCGCTCCTCTTCCTCCCTCACTCCCCCCTCTTTAATATCCCTGCTGCCCCAGGTTCTGGTGTCTGGAGCCTCCATGAAGTTTGAGGGTCCGAGAGGCCTTGGATCATCTGCAGACATCAGTGGGCTGGCTGTCTGGCTACATTGGGAAGGGAGGACAGAACAAGAATGCCCCTAGGCTGTGACGACACTCGAGAGTACGTGACTTGACATACAGGGTCCAGTTACAGCTGAATATTGTGGTGTAAGCCAGGCCTATTAATAGGTCTCATATAATATGCTAGTCTGGCCCCTGCATTCATCTGTCCCAACATAACGTCTCTCATATCTGTTGCAATAAAGAAATATACCAGTAATAACGAAAAAAGTATAACAAATTTAAGACAGGCAAAAATGTATATTGAACTCATCTGTGCAGATATATTAAATGACAGAATTAGATGAATTTGCTTTCACTTACCAATGGTGTATGGTGTTTATGGTTCCCCAGACCGCAAGTGTTGCATGCAGGTTGCATCTGTCACTTGCAGGTGTCGATAAAGTCCTCCAGTCATGGATCAAAAGTGGAGCCAGGGCCGAGTCTCAATCCTCTACAATGGATTCCTCATCTGTCCTATACCCTCTTGCCATCATACTACTATAATTCCCCAAGTCTCAGGTTAGTAAGGACAAGGAGATAGGACTTAAAAAATAAAGCAACTTCAGGGTAAATTATTGTACAGTAGCCAAGCTCTCCCTGGCTCTCAAACAAGCACCAATCTGATTTTGATGTAAGTGTAAAATTACATTTTAATTCCTTGAATCTGGGCAGATAGGAGTTGTAAGTATACCTGTAAATCTAACATACCCCTTTCAACAGGCTGTAGGCCTAGTTATACAATACAGCCCAGGTATGTAGACCGGTTTCACTCTCAATGGATTCTTTGTGCAAGGTTGTTACTGAGGCTAGATGGATTATTTTAGTCTTTGCAGGTGAAGTTTTCAACATTACAACAAAACAGTGCATTGGTATTTCTACATAAAATGAAACTGACATGAGTATGATATTTACTGTACTGAATAATCAGGTCAGTAGATGGCAGTGTATGACCAAAGCGGATTCCATCCATACCCAAGTACTTTGATACTGCATGAGGTCATCTATTCAGCACACCATGTCTGACTTCTACATATATTACTTTTGATCGCTTATATACATTTCAACATCATCAAATGCATTAGGTTAGGTAAAGTCAATAATAGATAGGTAAACAATATACATTTATTAGCCTATTATAAGACATGCAGTACATACCTGTGACCAGTGTGAATGGAGGACACTAAATTACCAGTAGGTGACAGCAAAGCACCATTTTCCACACATGAGCTATATCCGTTTTTTTATACTTCAAGACATCCAAAATGATCTTTCCTCCTACTTCTAGAAATTATGATGGAACGCTCAAACTCACTTATAATCTTCCAAAATTTCATGGAATTTGATCTTTTACGAAAATCATATTGTATTTTAAACGATTTAAAGATTTTCATCTTAATCGTTGATACCTTTTTATAAAATGTATATGAATTTATTTAATTTTTAATGTACAATATTCCCTTTTATATATTTATCACATGCACATGCAGATTAACTGGTGTAAATTGCAAGTTTGCAATTGGTTACAAGTTTGACAATGATATGTAATATTTGTTTTTAACATAAGAGAATTGTTTATTATTTGTGCATAACAAAACGGAACAATAAAATACTAAAAGCACATCCCTAACATTTAAACAAAGCAGAAGTTTGAACGTCACATTGAAATGAATGTACCTTCTTTTTACACATAAAAACGGATGCAACTGATTTCAATCAAACTTTTCATCAATACACATATGTTTCAGTTTCATTAAGCCAACTTTGTAATTAAAAATATATATATACTTGCATTAAGGAGAATATGTTTTTCCTGTATATGTAAAACAAACAACTTTCACCCAATATTTTATCTATAGGAAAAGTAAATAAACGCAACATGCAGCAGGTCAAACCTTGAACGTCATACTCTCCGGTCCACACCGATCAATGCAGGTTCACTGCAGTTAGGAGCAGACAGTGCGTTATGACAAATAGCTTTTACATTTATAAAGGTTTAAAACATGAAGATATTTCTTAATAGATTGATATCTAGCGCTGGTCCAATTTTAAATATTTTACAAACAAGACCAATCAAAATGCAATGGCACAAAGTTGACTTAAGTATATTGATCACACATCAATAGATCAAACGGCTTATCATCAACATTTACATGCCAACATTAGCTATATTTATAGCTTATTCTGGTGATTGTTTGTTTGTTAATGGTGATTGTTTGTTTGTTTATCTAAATCATAGTCTATTTCTGCACATATTTATTCTGCACATGAGAATTTAGTTAACAGTGGGCCTATTTAAGTTCTCCTCACAAAAGAGTAAAATTACAAAAAATATTATAAAAAACCGTCAGGCTATATATTATTTGGGACTGATTAGTTAGTAAATGTGCACTAAACGTTTTAGTAATTGCTGTTTGTTGTCTAGATAATTTATTTCCGTGTTGTGTGCAAACCTTCCAAATAAACATCCTTATTGATGCTCACATTGATTCATATCTGTTCAGGATCAGTAGGTTAGTCTACAAGTAACAATGCATATATTTATTATAGAATACAATACACCTTATTAGGATACTGAAATATTTCAATTTGTTTTACCTTTTCTCACACTATTGTCTTTCTCCAGTGGCCAACTTTATAGATCAACTATAGATCTCGGAGCTGGCTTCATCTGGAAACAAGATTTAACTGAAAATGGGACTGTTTGCTTATCTTAGACTTCCAAAAGGGAACAAACATGTAGCTTCCAAATAGTTTTTTGTTTACATAGCAGGTGGACATGACGTCACATGGGGTCGTAGCACTCCAAAAAATAACAACATTCAACTCCGCGTAAGTGCTCCCCTGGGGCTGCATTCTAATAAGCTAGTCCCAAATAGTTCGTGGAATACATCTTGATGTATTGAATCGCATTGCAAAAACAAGCTACTTATTCGCATTACGCGTCATTCGAGAGCATTCAAACAGGACTCAGTGTACTGCTTTTTCTGTTACATTAGTAATAACAGCAGCATTGACTGAAGACAGCAGGAGCGCAAGACAACGCGTGTATCTCTGAGTGCAGCACTAGCGGAGGAATATTTGAGCTTTTATTTACTCTGCGCTTGTTGTTCATTTTTCTGCTTTATGGTTAACTTGTACAGTCACGTGTGAAGATTTCTAGAAGCTGAACGTACAAAGACTTCTTCTCACCTGGTGGCTCTTGTTTTCCTAGAGGAAATAAACCTGCGTTTTGGTAAGTTTTAACCAATGTGTTTATTTCTTTCCATCCTCTTGAGTTTCACTTCTCTCTCTATCGATACTTGCTGTCTACTAATTTAAATTATGAAGCCATAGTTTGTGCAGATGATTGTGAACAACTTCAAATCATCCCAACAACTATATATTGCATATGTTTAAAGTTTATATATATATATATATATATATATATATATATATATATATATATATATATATATATATATATATATATATATATAATGTTTGTTTCTTGTCATGTACTTCACACAATAGTCGGCTGTGCTTTTTCGTTGCCAAGGACCCTCAAGCAACACCGTCCGGCGTGTGCAGCCAATAGGAAAGATAGAACTCTTCTATAGATGACCACTGACTCGTTGAAGCCGAAATGCAACAATGTATCCTATGCGCCTTTCTTTTCAGTATATCAAAGATGGAACTACGTATTGCCATTAGCACTAATAACAATACAATAAAACGTTAAGAAAAACAATTTTTGCATAGGTTGAAAAGTCAGGCAGAATAGTTGTAGGCAACCAGTTGGAAAGTAGCCTACCAATTCAGAGATTTATGAACTTATTCTGATGTTTTTGATATACTCATAAAATATCCTATATGTTAGGCGAATTAATTTGAAAAAAAAAATGTAATAGTCATATTCACATTCATTCACTGGAATGGAATCTCAAAGCATTATCATTTAAATGTAACAATTAAAGTTTGAAATGCAGAGACTTATTTTTGGGCATTGTTTATAATGATTATTCGGAAAGGACAGCATTCACCACTATCATTTTAATATGCAGATATTGGAAAAAGTTTTTTCTCTAAAACTAAAAGTCGAGCTATTATTACTGATTCAGTGATAATAATGTATTGCAATCTATTTTACTATCTGTGGTAATGAGAATTTTTAGTAGTGTCATTATCACTTGTGCCACAGTTATTACTATTATCATCACCTATGCCTGCTACTACTATAGTACTACTACAGTAACTTACTTTGCTATTATCTGATGTTCCTATTACACTACAGTTACTACTACATTACTACTGCTTCTAGCTACCAACATCTGTTGCTGCTCAGACTACCATGCTTAAAATGAAAGCAAACGTGTAATAGTAATACTAGTTATACTATTATTGTTGTCGATGGTGATGATGATGAAGATCAATGGTTAACAGCTTACCGTATACATTCTTGTTCCATTCCTAGCTACAGCATATTCCATATCTTCATATCCCAGATATAAAATGAGATATCAGTTTCAGTATTATCCTCATAGTTCTTAATGAGCATGATGGACTTGTAGTTTGGACGATGGGTTGCTACACCTCGGTTATGGGCCCCCCTAAAAACACTCTAAAGTACCTCACTACTTTAGTTAGTACTGCACCTAAATCAATAACCTAGGTGTAGCTTTTTTTCTTATAGAAACGCTAACAAGGTTCCCTCAGTGCTGCACCCCTACGCATGGCCTGTGATCAGTTTTCACCCCTGGTGGATTAACAGGACTGAACTCTTTTGTTCAAGCCGTGGGTGCACAGGTGTTCCCCAGCCTGAAATGCAGGTGTGCTCCACTGTTTCATCACTCAACACTTTTACCCTTCAAATATTGAAATATTTTAGGACCATACTTTATCAGCTCCTTGTTTGGAACCTCTGTAATCATTGCCTGGTAGGAACTATATAAGTCTATAGCTATAGAGGCCCTGTTTCAGTGCTTTTTAGTTTGTTGTTGAAGTTCACTTTTGGGAAAGTAACCTAATATTTCACTCTGCTGACTGCATCAAGGCTATATGGCTGAATGTGGACAAATGGTAGCTGACCAGCATTAGTAGCGCGGTGCACTTATTATTGTGCCACTCTGCATCCATTTTTTGATTGCTGCATTTATCATTTTGTGGTTTGCTGCTACATTATGGTAATATGAACATAAATGTCCTCCCAAGGATTAATGTGTAAACGTTTGTCATACCGTTCAATCATTTCTCAAAATTAAAGCTGCAATATTTAACCTTTTGGGCAACCCGTCCAAATTCACATAGAAATTAGAGTTATAGATTCTCATTAGAAGCAAGTCTAAGAAGCGGTGGATCTGTTCTATGTACGCTGTTTCTATGCTTCCGTTCTTAAATCTCGTGCTTGCGTCTTTTACTTTCGGTTTCGTACACCAGCTTCAAACAGCTTCGTACACCAGCTTTTTTTTCCATTTATTTCAAAGCAACTTTGAAACAAATACCTGCTTTCTCATTTAAGTGAACTCTAGCCTCTCGCTTAGCTTTTGTATCGTACCACCACCCATCCCCCAACATCTCATTTTTAATAAACTGGCTGCTTGCTCAACCTTAGAGGTGTTGCTCTGTTTTGGGGAAAAAAAGGAAAAACTAAAGGGTGGAGCACCATAGTTTCATGTGTCTAAATATGAGCCCTGTACCCTGTCTGTATTTTATTGTATGGACAAGTCAACTCTGCTCTCTAAGCCTAATGGCAATTAAACTGGAAAGCTTTCTGTTTTTATTCCCGTTAACTTCATAGAAATGTTTCCATGACAACCTCCATGCAAGTTAAAGCAACCAGAGGTGATTCCGTTTTTTTTCTCTACCCTCCCTCCCTCCCTCCCTCCCTCCCTCCCTCCCTCCCTCCCTCCCTCACTCACTCCAGTAAGAATGGAATTTGTGTTGACAGTTTTGGCCTTTAATGGCACTTTTGTGCCGCGTGAAAGTATTTGTTTACCAGGATCATATGCTGCTAGCTGTCAGCCTAGAAAAAATAGAGTTCTTAAGATAAAAGAGTGTATAACATGCTTAAGAGGCCCCCATACACTGTAATTTGTGTGCCCCAGTAACTAAGAGGCCGAGAACTCAGAGACTTTTTTAGTTCCGCTCTGGGTCACTTCTATAAGCCGGACTTTCTGCTGTTGTGAGTAAGAAACACTGTGACTTTTGGCCAAGAAAAGCTGTATTGGGTGGGGTAAGGGGATATGGATTAAACTGAGATTGCAGTCTGACTCAAGACTTAAGGCTGTGTTAAGTGTTGTCTTTGAAACAAGTCTCAACTCCGACGTGTTTGTTACAATGAGCATTTATTTTATTTTCCGGACAAGTTTGTAGGAGTGTTTCATTGCTCATTGCGTTATGACTCATTTTAGAACTATGTGATACTGATAACCATTCTCATTTGTCAGTTTGAAACACTTGCCAATATTTATATTTATGTATAACAGTCCTAAATGCTGTGTTTCTAAGGAAGCAAGGTTTCTAAATATCACGTTGTACGTCACCATGCCACGATCTCAGGGTTGTTGCACTACAAACAAATGACCAAAAACATGTGAACTGCTGGTTCAGCGGGTTCCCAAAACCTCATAATGACTCCTGTACTTTGACAAAGAATAGAACCTACGCAAACTGCAGCCAGACTTGTGACCACTAACCAACAAAGCATTCTTACCATTGCAGTCTACCAATGCAGTCATGCTGTATCAGCTAAGGTCTAGCAGTAGATGCTTGATCATGACCTAGACTTTGACAATTGAAGCACCAGTTGACCCTTTAAAAGGCCATTAGGTCTACCTGTTACGTGCACTTGCTGCATTTCAACCTGCATTATCTGTGAAATTGTGTGATTTCTCTTTTAGTTGTTTGATTCCCATGCGAGAATGGATTTGATAGTTTTGGATCACATCTTGTTCACACTTTTTCCTGTTTTGTGCAGCCAACACTTGTTTACTCTATATGACAGGGATGGGCAACTCCAATCCTCAGGGGCCGAAGTGGCGTCACACTTTTACATTTACATTTACATTTTAGTCATTTAGCAGACGCTCTTATCCAGAGCGACTTACAGTTAGTGAGTGCATACATTATTTTTCATTTTTCATACTGGCCCCCCGTGTGAATCGAACCCACAACCCTGGCGTTGCAAACGCCATGCTCTACCAACTGAGCTATATCCCTGCCGGCCAATCCCTCCCCTACCCTGGACGACGCTGGGCCAATTGTGCGCCGCCCCATGGGTCTCCCGGTCGCGGCCGGCTACGACAGAGCCTGGATTCGAACCAGGATCTCTAGTGGCACAGTTAGCACTGCGATGCAGTGCCTTAGACCACTGCGCCACTCGGGAGATTTTGCCCTATCCCTAGCAAACACAGCTGATTAAACTAATCGCATTTTAAACTGATTAGTTGATTATTGGAGTCAGGTGTGAGTCAGGTGTGTTAGCAGGGCTGGGGTAAAAGTGTGACACCAATCAGGCTCCCGACTGGAGTTGGCAATCCCTGCTCTATGCTATGGTCACAGCAATGTAAAATAATGACAGCTTTTGCTTTTCTTTAAGTCACGGTTAGATGGAGAAAGAAGGGACAGTGTACTGGACTGGTGTGAAAGAATTTGTTGGTTGCAGGGTCTTGCCCTAAATCAAAGATGGAGGGTCACTCATAGTGAACGGCAATGTCGCCATCACTCAGGCGAAATCTGCCATCTTGTATCATCTGTATCACTGTAAACAACTACTCTCATCAGACAGATTGCGAAATAACAGGGCTATTGGCCTAACTCTACAATTGTTTAATGGTTAATTGAGAAACAGGTCACATTCACAAAATTGTGGAATAAGTGTCTAGATCTGTGTGCTAGCTTCATTTTACAATCTGATTATATTGTTGGTAAAATTAACATGGCTTTTTAAACATCTGGGGCTCATTGAAGTTGTCCTTTTAGGAATTCTAGGAAAAAGGGAGGGAATGGCTAGTATTGATTTGAAGCAGGCATGTGCTGCTCAAACAGCAGGAACACAAACAAACACTGACCTTCCTCTCACTGGTGATGTGTGTCTCTGAGGACAATTCTGTTGGAGAGAGAGAGGGGGGAAAAAAACTGTTTATTTCAAACATGTTGTAAAAACACAGGATTTGTGAGGGTAATACTTTTTGACAGGCACATTAGGCTGCTGAAAGAGCATCAAGCTCGGGGCTGGGGGCATATGGTGCTGCCTTCTGCCAGCGTTGCTCTAGAACAAGTTACAACACTCTGGCAGGGTCACGACTGTCTCAGGTTTGTTCCTCCTGTCTCACTGGCTCGTCTAAATAAAAACATCCAGGGAAAAAAACAATAGGGCTTTTACAGCTTTTGTCTTTCAGAAATACATGGACGCACTTTAAAGGACAACAATGACATTCTTGGCTATTATATTTTACAGTGATATAAAAGGGAGGCACATTTCAGAAATATGCCTAGTTATTTGTTGTTGTGTTTTTGATATCATGGCCACATTATAATATCTACTGCATGTAGACTAGTTGATTGGATCATAAATGTCTCTAAGAATCCTATTAGCACATTCTAATAGTTTGAATACTTGAATGATTTGCCAATGTATAACATTGGTGACATTACAAGCTTATAAGCTATTTACTAGCTAGCTATTAGTAACACTTCATTCCAACATTTCGCCCGCTATAGAGTTTCCTCAAACTTGTTCTTGGACAGTAGGCCTAGTCCTTTTGTCGTAGGGCCATAGTTTTATTTTCTGTAATTTCAGAGGGATGGACTTGGACATGATGATGTGAGATACTGACGGAGTGCTCTGGTTAGAACAGAGGGGATTGGTTGAGAGTAATTATAGGCTGCTGTGTGGCTTGTAGGGCTTCCCTGGATGACAGTGCCATAAGCCTTCATTCAGACACTTTTATAAAATAAATGGCCACAACATATAGGTGCAGCAATACAATGGTTTATTTTTATTATATTTGATGAGTGGTTTTTTATTTAGATTGTCACTTCTGGCAACCAGCAAAGCAGATGGTGTAGACTTGAGTGCCCATCACAGCCTAAATACCTTCGGGCAGCTGTTGCTAATAAACTTTTTGGGGGCATTTTTTCCTTCTAACATGGTTATGGTTTAGGTCAAGAGGAGTCAATCCTGTTACAACACCTGTTTCTGCATATGTAAATCTGTTGTTTTGTCATTTCATTAGACAAGAAAAAAAGGCAGAGGTCCCTCGTGGTTACAAATGTGACTGGCACTGGGCCCACTTGGCACGGTACAAAGAGAAAAGGGGGAAAAGACCAAGAGAGAGAGAGAAAGAGGGATGGATAGGGGGGGGGGGAGTAGAGAACTTTGGTTTCTGTAGGGAAGCCACAAGGCCGTAGGATGCCTCCTCTGTTGTAAGCTCTCTATCTGGAAGGCTGCCTGCAATTCTGAAGAGAATGGAGTGGGTCCCAGAGACTACAGGACAGGGAAGAGAAGGCGTTCTCTCTCTCTTTCTCTGTCTCTTTCTCTCTCCCTGTGAGAGTAGTGGTGAGGCAGGACATGCCCAGGAGCCAATGACTGGCACACGCGTGGCTGCCACGCGCCACACGCTTCCCTCCTAACCCACCCATCATCTGGTGAGCCCCTGCGGCTCTCGCCTCTCAACCACATGTGCCAGGGTCTGTTTGGGCTCAGGGGCTAATTGTTCTTTGGTAAACTAAACTGCATGCTTGTTGGCTCCCAACATTAAAACCGAGATGGGGACGAAGATCATGATCTTTTTAATGCAGTTATTTTTCATGAAGTCTTGAAGATTTTGTTTGTAATCTGGTCTGTGTAGCTGAATGTAACAAGTACACCATGAAATTAAAGGTTATTGCCTAAACGTTGTTCGAAAGCTTGGAAGATTATTGTTTCTCTGTGCAGAACTAGAGCAGGGACATGATATGGCTCATTCTTGCATTTGGATGTTATGCTCCTTGTGAGAAATGGACTGACATGCATCCAGAAACAATGTTTATTGCCTTGTCTTTCCATCTGTCCTCCATTCTCTGGTGATAATGAGGTATTTGAAGCACTTAATGTTGAGGTGTTGCTGATGTTGATGCTGTGAAGCCAATGTGTAATACAATATATTCTATTCTATTCCACTCTATTCCACTGTCTCCAGTAGTCTTGACATACCTGGGGTTGTATTGGCCCCATGCAGTGAGCTGGTCTCATGTGGCCCTACAGAGCCACTCCTTCTATAGCTATGGGTTGTTCTGATTTGTAGCTCTACCTCTGTCCCTTCACACAAGCAGCCAGACAGGCAGCATTAAAAACAGGCACAAACCCCCTCTGATACGGGAGTTCATTAGAGATGGGCCTTTGATGGGCAGCCTTTTTATGTGACTACGATTTAAAATACCTTGATGTAGAAGCTTAAGAAGCCCATCTGCATAGTAAATCAAGGAGAGTAAATAAGGAGGCAGCAGATGGAAGCAAAGAGATAAGGCCCCGGCCGAACAATCACATTTGTATTTTGTTATGATGTTGACAGCAGCTAGAACTCACTAATCTAGCTCCACTGATCTGCATTTCAAAGAAATCTCATTTAGCAGTGGGGAGGATAAAGTTCTTCCCATTGTGTCCGTTTTATTGCATTCTTCGTTAATTTATCTGCTGGCAGATTTAACGTTCGCCGGTGCTCGGGGAGGGTGAGAGGAGAGAGAGCGGCGTGCGCTGTGGTGGTGGCATTGCAGAGAGAGGGGGTCTTAAATTCTGTGAAAGCGGTAACGTCTAGACTGTGAGCCCAGGGTAATTACACGTCCGGTGATGAATAGAATGAGTTTGAAGACTCATCTTTGTTCGGGGGCCTGAATTGCTCGCCTAACACCGATAAGGAGCATTTGGTTCCCAGTAGAAAATATTATTGCCGGTGACTTTTCCATAACGCCCCCACCGCCGTAACACAGGGATGGTATTTACGTTAAAGATAAAATTATTGTGTACAGTAATCTGACTTGTTAGCATAATGTCCCTCTTTCATCCCCAGACCCTTCTATAGCCGCTGTGGAGGTATTCCAGCTCTCATTTTAAATAGTTTATCTTGACTAAGCGCAGCGCTTTATGTAAATAACAGTCTATGGTATTATTAGGCCCCTTGAATGCTTGAATGCAGTCTGTATTTATAAGTTGATAGAATTTAAAGATCATTTTTGTATTTAAGCTAAGCATAAAGATATGTGTGATATTTGTAAATCTCTTGAATTGGAGGTCACGCAGACTAATAGCATTCTTGTTGCTTTTCCTCTGAATAGAGTATTACGTCTTCACAGGCCATCGCTGTATTAAAGTAAACTCAGCAAGTCATTTTGGATGAATGGAACATTAACTGAAAATTATGTTTTTATCCAACTTAAAAGGCGGTTGCATTTTAGCTGAACGTTTATTCACACAAATATAGCTAAGTGTTAAGTAGTTTGATTCAGATTTGGTGGTGTATTATTAGTCCTTTATTACATGTTTACTAAGCCTTCATGCTAGTATTAAACAGTATGGTATTTTCTTTTTAAGTACATCAGTATTAGAATAGATGATTGGGTACACTAACAGAAACATCACCATGCCTATTTTCACAATAGACAGTACAGTAGATGGAAGGGAGAATTGTATCCTTTTTCCACTGCATAAATGTTACACAGCAATCTGTGTGCACTGTGCAACACTTCTTTCCCCAAACTCAAACAGTAAAAATAATGGCACTTGGCAGGTTTTGTTTTCCACGGTGCTCTTCAGGCTGAGGGCTTTTTGTACAGTTCAGAGAGCACATTCCACAGGATTCAGCAGTTGCTGGTTGCCTACAGGGGTCATTGGAATTCGGGGAGAAAAAAAGAAAAACAATCTACAGGAACATCCAGGCTAGGCTGTTCGTCCATGTGTCTTAAGTATCAGAGAGAGAGAGGTTGCCTGTAAAACGCTCGCTCAACGACGAGGGGAATTAAAATGTTGCGAGGGGTCAAGTGCTTAAACATGATGTATAGGCATTAAAACGTCTGAGAGGTTATGTGGCTGCAGTTTGTAATTTTTACGGTAATGTAATAAAACATAGCAAACATTAGAAAGATGCATGTGAAAATAGCAGATTGAGGATTGTTTGATACAGAATTGCAGATAGGTGAATTATAAGGACATGGGACATGCCATTATTGTGGTTAAAACCTGTGGTTTACTGGTTGATAATTTGAGCCTTCAAGGCACTGCACCCTTTCGCTTGGGAAAATAACCCTTCACATATTTTTCTTTAACGATAGCACGTACTGTACATGACCTAAATTCAGAAGATCACCACTCATCTTTCTTGCACAGACACACACACACATGCACACACAAGCACATACTCACACACACACACACGCACACACAAGCAAAACTCATATGCACCCACAAGTACACCCCTCCTTTTTTTGCACAGACACACATGCACACAAAAACATCTACACACACACATACGCACACACAGGCATACATTCAAATGTACTAGCGCTAGGTGTAATGGTAAAAAATCCATATCACATAACATTGCACACTACTACTAGTTTGATGGTTGTAGCCATCAGTCATCCCATTAACAATCACCCATATTAGCAAACTTATTTCATTTCAAATGTCACATTTGTCTAGTATAGGCTATTTATCTTCATGAACGATATCCGCAAAATGCCTGCGATAAGTGATCGGTATGGTCGGTGTCGATAATTTTCGGTTTATCGTCCCAGCTCACTCACATGCATACAGTCACCTAACAGGCAAATCCAGGTGCACTTTGTTGTTCCGAAGGTTATTGCTTTCCCCTAAAAGCCATACTAATAACACTCATGTGCAAGAAAACCTACCCACATGTATCCTAGCACCATCGGGGGTCCCATTTACAATTTACTATGTGAATTGGAAACTTGGTTGAGAATGTTTTACTATATGGGAACATGCTTTTGAGTAATGATTTCTCTCTAATCTGCTCTCCCTCTACAGATCCTCTGCAGACATCTCTGGACTGGATTCCTTCCCCTCCTGAGACAGACAACAACCACACGTTTTCACCCTCAGGGTAAGTACTACAACACAGCCTTTCATGTCCTGTCAAAGGTTTTCTGCCTTTGGACAGATAAGGCAGAATTGGACGAATTGTAACGTACTGTGTGTAACTATACTTAATATTTCCATATTAAATCATTCATCTCAGAAGCGTCATGCATTACTTTTTTTGAGGGGGCACTGATGGCCAAATCTTTGACTTATGCATAAAATAAACAATAATTGATAGATTTTCAGTGTAAAAATGGATGAAACTTGCCTGTGCCTCCTTATTTTCTATGGGCATGACACCTTTAATCTTAAGGACAAAGGTTTTGTTATAGTGTATTTACTTGTACCTGGGCAGGAGTGTTACTGCTATAGCCCAGCTGAGGTCCAGTTGCCACCATAGAATGTAACAAATCTTCATCTGTCCACCGTGATAGAATTCCACCTCTGCAATGAAACCTTTCAGGTTGTGCCTGTTTGGTCTTCACACTTCATAGACTTCCAATCTACTGTAGCTTGGAAGTTATGATATGCATTAGATCCAACCAATGTGAACTAGGAGGAAGGATATCTGAAGGTCTTCTTAGTGAATGTTGGGAATGTTTTTTAGACACCCATATTTTATTGAGAATGATCCGTCCTAACACATCACAATAAACAGAGGTTATTAACACCAAGAAACTTGTTGGAATGTATTATGTGGACAGTGCCTTGTAAAAGTATTCATCCCTTGGCGTTTTTCCTATTTTGTTGCATGACAACCTGTAATTTAAATGGACTTTAATTTGGATTTCATGTAATGAACTAACACAAAATAGTCCAAATTGGTGAAGTGAAATGAAATAAATAAAATAACGGAAAAGTGGTGCGTGCATATGTATTCACCCCCTTTGCTATGAAGCCCCTAAATAAAATCTGGTGCAACCAATTACCTTCGGAAGTCAAATAATTAGTTAAATAAAGTCCACTTGTGTGCAACCTAAGTGTCACATGATCTGTCACATGATCTCAGTATATATACACCTGTTCTGAAAGGCCCCAGAGTCTGCAACACCACTAAGCAAGGGGCACCACCAAGCAAGCAGCACCATGAAGACCAAGGAGCTCTCCAAACAGGTCAGGGACAAAGTTGTGGAGAAGTACAGATCAAAAATATCAGACATTTTGAACATCCCACGGAGTACCATTAAATCCATTATAAAAAAATTGAAAGAATATGGCACCACAACAAACCTGCCAAGAGAGGGCCACCCACCAAAACTCACGGACCAGGCTAGGAAGGCATTAATCAGAGAGGCAACAAAGAGACCAAAGATAACCCTCCACAGCGGAGATTGGAGTATCTGTCCATAGGACCACTTTAAGCCGTACACTCCACAGAGCTGGGCTTTACGGAAGAGTGGCCAGAAAAAAGCCATTGCTTAAAGAAAAAAATAAGCAAACACATTTGGTGTTCGCCAAAAGGCATGTGGGAGACTCCCCAAACATATGGAAGAAGGTACTCTGGTCAGATGAGACTAAAATTGAGCTTTTTGGCCATCAAGGAAAACGCTATGTCTGGCGCAAACCCAACACCTCTCATCACCCCGAGAACACCATCCCCACAGTGAAGCATGGTGGTGGCAGCATCATGCTGTGGGGATGTTTTTCATCGGCAGGGATTGGTAAACTGGTCAGGATTGAAGGAATGATGAATGTCGCTAAATACAGGGAAATTCTTGAGGGAAACCTGTTTCAGTCTTCCAGAGATTTGAGACTGGGACTGAGGTTCATCTTCCAGCAGGATAATGACCCTAAGCATACTGCTAAAGCAACACTTGAGTGGTTTAAGGGGAAACATTTAAATGTCTTGGAATGGCCTAGTCAAAGCCCAGACCTCAATCCAATTGAGAATCTGTGGAATGACTTAAAGATTGCTGTTCACCAGCAGAACCCATCCAACTTGAAGGAGCTGGAGCAGTTTTGCCTTGAAGAATGGGCAAAAATCCCAGTGGCTAGATGTGCCAAGCTTATAGAGACATACCCCAAGAGACTTGCAGCTGTAATTGCTGCAAAAGGTGGCTCTACAAAGTATTGACTTTTGCAAGCCACTGTACATGCATGAAGGTGGTGTTGAATATACACCAGAATGTTAGCTCATAACAAATGTTCATTTGTTTAGGATGAAATATGCAACGGCTGTGAGAAGAGCACACACATTCTGAAGTCCAAAGTAGTGAGTCATACTGTCTTTTACA